>NC_052627.1:135998760-136634765 GCF_016161935.1 Mauremys reevesii
TGTGACCTAGGCAAGGTCCCCTCTCTATCTCTGCATCCCCCCACAGACCCTTTGTCGATTTAGACTGTAGCTCCTCTGGGCAGGGACTGTATTGGGGCCCTGATCTCAGCCTCTCATTGCTACTCTAATGCCAATAACAACCCATGGAATAAGGTGCTGTTGAGTCTGGGCAGCAGAATCTGGCACAATGGGATTGCTCATGTACTCAGTTACTGCTCAGCCAGGGTATCGGAATCTGGCCCTCAACTTTTGGTCGGCGATAAGCACATTCACCGTCCAACACTGCAGCTTTTACTCACATGATCAACCCTGCCTTCCATGAGGCTCGCTGCCTGACTAAGGATGACTCACGCAGGATGAGGCGCTTGGCGGATTCAGATACAGCACACAGAGTTTGCACAATCGGTACAGCTTGGCCTTTCTTGTGGAAAAATACCGTCAGTGTGGTTTGGCCAGCAGGAGAATGCTCCTCCTAGGAGCCATGTGAACCAGGGGACACTGTGGAACAAATCTGGAAACTAGGCTGTGAAAAAGGATCAGGTGGAGGAGAAAGGGGAGGAATTTGATGCATAGCTACATTTATGGGCTATTTTGAAGCAGCGAGAAATTTGCCTCGATGATTAAACCTTGCTGCAAAGGTGCACTATAAAATTACCCTTTGCAACAATTTTGCAAGCCCGGGAGGGAAAAGCGGGTGAATTACCGCCGGTTTTGTTTTGCAGTGGTTTGGAGAGGGGGTGATGTGTAAATGTTTTATGATTGTGACTAATACAGGAGGGAGGCATAAGAAATGATTCCTCTCGCTAGCAAAGTGTTGACAGGGCTGCAGTTCTTCTGGGCTATTTATGTTCTACCGAATACAAAGTCAAGAGCATTTTCTCTGAGGCCATGTGACCCTGGCCTGCTGGTTTCCAATCTGTAGCTTTGAAGAAAGTCTGGCTTGTTTCAGCCTGTGCCTGGAGGAAAGAGCTTCTTCTTTGGTCCCACAGCCTGCATTCGTTCCTCATGGCTGCTCCACAGGGGGACCCTGTGGCTGGGCAAGATGCCTGGAGCATCTCATTGGTGGTTGGCTTTGCGCTTTTTCTTGGGGCAGCTGAGCCCCTCCTCTTATGACAACAAGAATTGACTGTTCCAGGGAGCAACCCTTCAAGGTGTCACAAAATGGCTTCTCTGAACCTTGTCCCACTGGGACATTTCATCGATTTCTAATAAGTAGGCAGCTGAAATCATCCATTATTATTGTTTCATTTGACTATGTTGCCTCTTTGAACTCTGACTACTGTTGCCAACTCTCACAATTTTATCCAGCGTTTCACTATCCTTGGAGTTTTTCTTCAAGCCCCAGCTCTTGGAGTCAGGTGACTGCAAGAGAATCTCAGTTTTCACTTTTCACAAAAATTCAGTTTCTAGCCTTCCTAGTAACAAACGAAAGCTTGGAAACGTGACCTCTTCAGGCTCAAAAACTAGAAGGCAGATGAAAAGAACCCAACATTTCTTATTTTTAAATTATCTTGATTTTTAAGCCAACCTCATTATTTTGAGGGGGAACTGACATCATTTTTAATTCTTGGGATTGGTAGTAACAGTCTCCATTAAAATTCTACCCTCAAAGTCCTTTCCCTGATCAGGAGGCTGGCACCTTAATCCTATGCGTAATATACTGTTATTATTATATGATTGTGCAGTGCCTAGCACAATGGAGCCAAGAGCTAATGGGAGTCTGTAGTCATCATCACTCTCTAAATGTTAAATATATTATTAATAACTATTATTAGTAATAATAATAGACTTGGGATTTTTATTCTCCAGACCAGGGGAGGGCAAACTACGGCCCACAGGCCGGATCCAGCCCGTCAGGGCTTTCAATCCAGCCGGCGGGATTGCCAGCCCTGTGGCGCAGTGGGGCTAAGGCAGGCTCCCTCCCTGCCCTGGCCCCACGCCGCTCCCGGAAGTGGCCGGCACCACATCCCTGTGGCTCCTAGGGGAGGGGGGAGGCAGAGGGCTCCATTGGCCAGAAACAGGGAACCGCGGCCAATGGGAGCTTTGAGGGTGGTACCCGCAGGCGAGGACAGCTCACAGCGCAGCCGCCTACCTCACCCCACCCCCAGGAGCCACTGCTGGACATGCTGGCCACTTCCGTGAACAGCGCGGGGCCAGGGCAGGCAGGGAGCTGGCCTTAGCCTCGCTGCACGCTGCTGACACCCTGGAGCCGCTTGAGGTAAGCAGCACCGGGCCGGAGCCCGCTCCTTGAATCCCTTCTGCACCCCACACCCCAACCCTCTGCCATGAGCTCCCTTACCCCCTGCCACACCCCTCCTGCACCCCAACCCCCTGCCCTGAGCCCCCTGCCACATCCCACACCCCTCCTGCACCCCAGCTCCCTGCCCTGAGCCCCCTGCCACATTCCACACCTCCTGCACCCCAACCCCCTGCCCTGAGCCCCCTGTCACACCCCACACCCCTCCTGCACCCCAAACTCCCTCCCACACCCCAACCTCCTGCCCCGGCCCTACATTCATGGCCCTGCATACAATTTCCCCACCCAGATGTTGCCATCAGGCCAAAAATTTGCCCACCCCTTCTCCAGACCCTACAGCATGGTGCTCTCTACTCCAGAATTGTGCCTCATTGCAGTCTATGGAATGTATTTGGCATAGTGCTAATTCCTCAGTCTCTGCAGTCTGTCCTTTCTATACAATTGATAGCCAGGTACCAGCGTGTTTGAATCTCTGTTGTCATTCCACTATCTTCCAGTAATGTCTAGCATATCATATTCCTCATACATTTTTGCCATCCAGCTTCTTGCTGTGTTATCCATTTCTGTATACGTTAGTTTCTTTTATTATTAATAAAGTCAATAATCAGAAATAGAGCTGGTTGAAATTTTTCAACTGAAATATTTTTCATCAACATGGAAATGTTAGATTTGATGAAAATTTTGATTTTTCCAATGGAAACAAACTGAATTTTTTTGTTTCAGCTTGAAATTTTAATTTCATTTTTCAAAAACCAAAATATATTCAGTTTTCAGGTTCCCTCATGTCATCTTTGTCTCCTGTATTTTACATTCCCCTTATTTTTTTCTACTGGAAAAGGAGGGCAAAAAGCAGGAAAGGGAGGAAAAAAATCTCCATACTGAAAATCAATTACTGGTTTTATCCCAATTTTTGATAACCAAAATGAAATGAAAATTTGAACAAAATGTAAAATTCAGTTTGAATTTTTTTCAATTGAAAAAAATCACAATTTTCCACTAAAAATTTCAAACAAAAATGTTTTGTGCACACTATGTCACAGGAATAAACTTGTATTTTCCAACCATCTCTAATCATGAGAAGAAAGAAAAGGTGGATAGAAAGCTGGCTAGATTGTCAGGCTCAACGGATAGTGATCAGTGGCTCGATGTCTAGCTGGAAGCCGGTATCAAGCAGAGTACCCCAGGGTTCGGTCCTGGGGCCAGTTTTGTTCAATATCTTTATTAATGATCTGGATGATGGGATGGATTGCACCCTCAGCAAGTTTGAAGATGACACTAAACTGGGGGGAGAGGTAGATACGCTGGAGGGTAGGAACAGGGTCCAGAGTGACCTAGACAAGTTGGAGGATTGGGCCAAAAGAAATCTGATGAGGCTCAACAAGGACAAGTGCAGAGTCCTGCACTTAGGACAGAAGAATCCCAGGCACCACTACAGGCTGGGGACTAAGCGTATGGTGTGCGGTTGCTGGTGAGTAGTTGCTTCAGGTTGGGAGGTTGTCTGTAAGCGAGGACTGGCCTGTCTCCCAAAATCTGTGAGAGTGAGGGATCATCTTTCAGGATAGGTTGTAGATCTTTGATGATGCGCTGGAGAGGTTGTAGTTGGGGGCTGTAGGTGATGGCTAGTGACGTTCTGTTATTTTCTTTTTTAGGCCTGTCCTGTAGTAGGTGACTTCTGGGTACTCTTCTGGCTCTGTCAATCTGTTTTTTCACTTCCTCGCTTACAGACAGCCTCCCAATCTGAAGCAACTACTCACCAGCAACCGCACACCATACAACATAAACACTAACCCAGGAACCTATCCTTGCAACAAAGCCCGATGCCAGCTCTGTCCACATATCCATTCAAGTGACACCATCATAGGACCTAATCACATCAGACACGCCATCAGGGGCTCATACACCTGCACATCTACCAACGTGATATATGCCATCATGTGCCAGCAATGCCCCTCTGCCATGTACATTGGCCAAACCGGACAGTCTCTACGCAAAAGAATAAATGGACACAAATCTGACATCAGGAATCATAACATTCAAAAACCAGTGGGAGAACACTTCAACCTCTCTATCCACTCAGTGACAGACTTGAAGGTGGCAATTTTGCAACAAAAAAACTTCAAAAACAGACTCCAAAGAGAAACTGCTGAACTCGAATTAATATGCAAATTAGATACAATTAACTCTGGCATAAACAAAGACTGGGAATGGTTGGGTCATTACACTAATTGAATCTATTTCCCTATGTTAAGTTCTCCTCACACCTTCTATTGGCCATCTTAATTATCACTTCAAAAAGTTTTTTTTCCTCCTGCTGATAAGAGCTCATCTCAATTTATTAGACTTTTCCTGTTGTTATGCATACTTCCACCTTTTCATGTTCTCTGTATGTATAAATATCTCCTGTCTGTGTGTTCCATTCTATGCATCCGAAGAAGTGAGCTGTAGCTCACGAAAGCTCATGCTACAAAAAATTTGTTAGTCTTTAAGGTGCCACAAGTACTCCTGTTCTTTTTGCGGATACAGACTAACACAGCTGCTACTCTGAAACCTGTCATTAATAGGAGCACTGCCACCAGATCGAGGGAAGTGATTATTCCCTTTCATTCGGCACTGGTGAGGCCACATCTGAACGGTCGTGTCCAGTTTTGGGGGCCCCACTACAAAAAGGATGTGGACAAATTGGAGAGTGTTCAGCAGAGGGCAATGAAAATGATCAGGGGGCTGGAGCACATGACTTATGAGGAGAGGCTGAGGGAACTGGGCTTGTTTAGTCTGCAGAAGAGAAGAGTGAGGGGGGATTTGATAGCTGCTTTCAACTACCTGAAAGGGGGTTCCAAAGAGAATGGATCTGGACTGTTCTCAGTGGTACCAGATGACAGAACAAGGAGTAAAGGTCTCAAGTTGCAGAAGGGGAGGTCCAGGTTGGATATTAGGAAACACTATTTCACTAGGAGGATGGTGAAGCACTGGAATGGGTTCCCTAGGGAGGTGGTGGAATCTCCTTCCTTAGTGGTTTTTAAGGCCCTGGCTGGGATGATTTAGTCAGGGTTGGTCCAGATTTTAGTAGGGGGTTGGACTAGATACCTCCTGAGGTCCCTTCCAACCCTGATATTCTGATATTCTATGATTCTATGATTTACATGACCTCATGCAAACATTTTCAAAAGAAAGGGCTTTAAAGAATGTGCCACTGACCCTGCAGGCCCTCAGTGTATGAATCCAGTGTTAGCTGAGATTCCCCGGCATCCGACAGAGGGTGCTCAGCACCTTGCATGATCAGAACCTAAGTTCTTCAAGGAGCTTTGGTATCTTTCAAGGTGAAAAGCACCGTATACCATGAGAAAGCTATGGTGCGGTAGCTGCAGTCATTGTAGTTTTGGTTATTTTTCGTAAGGAGGAAAGAAACGGGTAACTGTCCGCATAACTCAAAGGATAAACTCCCGGGGCATGTGTGATGAGCATACTGAGCCAGATCTGTCTGTCTACTGACTTGTCTTAGGATTTTATAGTGCTGTCCCAGTAGCAGAGCACCTTCCACATAGAATCAATAGCAACAGCAAAGTCCCTAGTGGACTTCGCAGAGTCTCTGGCTCTTCCCCCTGACTGGCATACATCTGCTTAGCTCCATGGAATGCAATGGCCAAGTTACCCCAAAAGAGGTTCTGGCCCACAACACTCCTGGGCAGTCACTACCAGGAAGACATCAACAAATTGCAGTGAATTGACAGGAATTACTTGGCGGAACCAACTTACCAGGAAGGGAGGTAGGGTGAGGGCTGGGAGGGTTTACACACGGGGGAGGGAGAGGAATTCATTCTCAGCTGAACACGGGTGTAGCTAGGAGTCATGGGAAAAAAACAAGCCTTTGGATGCAAGTCTCCTTCTTGCCCACTTCTTCCACTAGTCCACAGTGCCGCTCCCCGCTTCACTTCAGATCCATCTTAAGACCCACTGCTACCGTGATGCCTACAGGAAACTGCCGACTGATAACGGCTATGTAGAAAACTGGTCGTTTGCTGCTATATCTGTGCCTTGATTCAGCAAAGCATTCAAGCAGAGGACTTCAATGGGGACTTAAACATGTGCTGATGCACTTTGATAAGCTGGGGGCGTATTAATTTACACACACATCCTACAGTTAAATGTCTCAGAACCATCAAGGCATGCCCCCGGCTATCCTACGTAACCACTGATTCTTAGCACTGTTATCCACCCGCTCCCACACCAACTACCCACTCTCATTGTTATACCCACTTCCTGTGTCTTGTCTTAAATAAGACTGAAGTAGCGGTGGAGTCTCCCTATATGTTTATATAGCACCCAGCCCTCGTCTAGGTCTTCGGAGCCCACTGCTATAGAAGAATCACCCAATATGAAGGGGAAGTAGAGGAGGAACATTCAAGGTGAGTATTAGGACATTTTCTGTGGGTGAGATCCATTAGTCTGCGGAGTGCTCTCCCAAGGGAAGTAGCAGAAAGCTCATTGTTTAAAACAAAACTAGCCAAAGCCCTGGAGGAAAGTCTGTAGGAACCGATTTTGCATTGGCAGAGGAACGAGGAAGAGGATTCAATGGATCTTTATGCATCTCTACCTTTGATGATTCATTACGCTATTACAAGCAGAGACAAGCCTTAAGCAAATCTCTTCATTTGAATTTCCCTGAATTTTAAGGAGAATATTTGCAATCCGGATCTGAATTTTGCATTCCGAGGTCCATCTCTCAATGGGGAGCTCAGGGTTCTAACAGAGCGTGTAGCCCCGGGACAAACAAAGGAGTGAAAAGCCAATGCCGGCACTCTTCTCTGAGTGCTCTCATCTTAACGCCACCTCCAGGAGGCCTGGGTGCAGGTGGCTTTTAGCTGCTTGGAATTTTCTGTCCGACCGTTTTGATTTAAATTCCGCTTTCTATGGCTGTATTTAAAGATCAGTGCATGGGCTTTTTACAGCAGCCGTAATGAACCCAAAGTTCAAACAGCACATGGTGAGATCAAAAATTGCAGGAGTGGAATGTGTCCTGCAAACACAAAGCATGGCTTTTCATTCGTTATTTTTGCCTTTACAGAGCTATTTTACAAGCTGTTTATTTTCTGATGCAGTGTTGGCAGACATGCGGTCGGAGGAGAATCAATATCAGCACAGTGGGATGTATTTTCTTAAAGGGTTTAGCGGGGGGGCTTTGCTTTTTCAAAGGGGATAATTGAATGTGCTACACACTGTACTTTTGATTTGTTTAACATGAAGCGTGAAATGGGTAGAGCTATGATTCTGTCGATCAGCTTAACTATCCAGCGATTCGCATTGAAACTGGGCACCTTCACGGGGGGAGGGAGGGGTGGCTAGCTCAGGAGATTGGTAATGGAAATAAGGAGCCTTTCACACCAGAGCAGTGGCTCCAATCCATCTAACTCCAGAATGTTCTCTTGCTGTGAAAGGAATTGGGAGAGCGGCTCCTAATCTAGCTCACATCCAGACAAATGACCACACCCCAATAAGATTTCTTAGGCAGAGAGACCAATGGCTGAATGCACAAGGAGACCAAGTTCTTATTGGCAGGGCAGCGTGATGGAGACAAGAACTCCTGTGGGGGGATTAATTCGGTACTGGAGTTTGTAACTGTAACACCGACAGACCCCAGTTGTCGGCAGGTGGGATCGAACCTGGGACCTTGTGAGCTAAATGCACGAGCCTCCACCACATGAGCTAAAAGCCATATGGCTGTAGAGCAGACTCATTAATATCTCTCTCTACGTGGTCTCAGCACCACTAGACGGGACAGACACCACCCCCAGGAGGTGCGTGGGGTTACATACTTCCCCTAGCTGAGGAAGCACGTCCCGAGCATCAGAGACTTCCCAGTGGAAATCCTGGATGAGCCCCCACTTATAATGCCTACAGATCCCTGTCATCGGCAGGGGGGATCGAACCTGAGACCTCTGGAGCTTAGTGCATGAGCCTCTACAGCATGAGCTAAAAGCCATATGGCCCTTAGCTAAGGCTGTAGAGCAGAGTCATTAATCTCTCACTAAGTGTTCTCGGCACCACTCCATGGGACAGAACCTCACGCCCAGGAGGTGTGCGGGTTACATGATGATACCCCAAAGCAAGCCAAATCCTGATGAGAGAGATGGGACCCCCTTTAAAAAAAACATTCTGGGGAGAACTGGGGTGGGGGATTTGGGGCAAAGTAGGTAAGATCTCACACCCACCCCTGAAAGTATTCCTGGATATTCTGCCTACATTTTCCTTAATTTAATCCCAGCATGTCTAGCTCTACCCATCCACATCCCCCTGACTGCGCCTAGGCTTCCCTGACACCTCTCCCCTTCCAATCTCTGTAGGTTCTCCCCTCCCTTTGTTTCTGCCTAGCCAGGTTCTGAAGATAATTGACTATTTGTAGCTTGATCAGCAGCACAGTGCTGAGGACTGTCCTTGGATATTTGGCCCCAATTCGGGATCCGTGATGACAATTTCCTCATCTCTGGGTTCACTGCTACAGCTGGACACACATGAGGTCAGTCCAGTGCCCTCTGAAGGTCTGTTAGATCCCCCTTGTGGCTGTCTTTTACTAGCACTTTGCTGCCTCCTATGTCCAGAACCCTTTCTCCAGAGTCCATCTAACCCAGTGGTTCTCAAACTGGGGGTTGGGACTCCAAAGTGGGTCGGGACCCCATTTTAATGGGGTCACCAGGGCTGGCTCAGACTTGCTGGGGCCCAGGACCAAAGCCCGAGCCCCACCGCCCGGGACCGAAGCTGAAGCCTGAGCCCCACCACCCAGGGCTGAAGCAAAAGCCCCAGGGCTCCAGCCCTGGGGGGTGGGGCTCAGGTTACAGGCCCCCTGCCTGGGGCTGAAGCCCTTGGGTTTCCGCTTTGGACCCCCTGCCTGGAGCAGTGGGGCTTGGGCTTTGCCCCTCCACCCAGGGCAGTGGGGCTCGAGCAGGCTCAGGCTTCTGTCCCCCCTCCTGGGGTCATGTAGTAATTTTTGTTGTCAGAAGGGGGTCACGGTGTAATGAAGTTTGAGAACCCCCTGCTCTAACCCCTTAACCACTGCTGTTGTGTAACCCACTGATTCATCGATTCGAAGGCCAGAAGGGACCATTGTGATCACCTGACCTCGTGCACAGCACAGGCCATAGGACTTCCCTGAATTAGTTACTGTTTGAACCAGAGCAGGACTCCTAGAAAACCATCCCATCTTGATTTTAAAAATGCCAGTGATGGAGGCTCCACCACGGCCCTTGGTAAGTTTTTCCATGTTAATTACCCTCTAATTACTGGTCAACTTTCTACTCACACAAAACCGAACAGCCTTGCCCCAAAGGTTCCCAGCCAATGGGAGCTGCGGGGGAGGCGCTTGGGGCAGTATGCAAAGCCCCCTGGCTGCCCCTACGCATAGGAGCCGGAGGGGGGACATGCCGGCTGCATCCCAGGAGCCACGTGGTGTGGAGGCTAGCAGGGAGCCTGCCTTAGCCCCACTGCATGGCACCACCAACTGGACAGTCAACGGCCCGGTCAGCAGTGCTGACTGGAGCTGGTAGGATCCCTTTTTGGCTGGGTGTTCCAATCGAAAACCGGACACCTGGTCACCCTAGTCAACGTGTGCCTGATCCACAGAAGCTGAGAGTCTGTTACAGCTCGCAACTTGAGACGCTTGCACTTCGGTTCAAGCTGCAGAGACTCCTGCTCGTAGAGGTCCCTTGTTCAATCCCAGCGTTGGCAAAGATAATGGCCGTCACAGTTGCTCTTCTCTGAGTACCCTCCTATTTGACTCTGTCGTGATGGGAAGAAGCGTCACTCTTAACGATGCCTTTAAGTAATTTTCACAGGAAGATGAATGTTTCCTGGATTTATAAAACCTCCCTTCACCCCCATCTTTCCCATGTAAAAACAGATCAATGGCAGGCATATCATTGTGTAACTTCAGTGTGTTGTTTGCTGGGTAGAACAAGCACACGTTGTTTGCGGTATTGTCGCCGCCGTGTTGGTTCCAGGATACGAGAGAGACAAGGTGTGTGAGGTCATATCTTTTACTGGACCACACTTTTGAGCTTTTCTCTTTCAGCAACAAATGTTGGTCCAATAAAAGATATTGCCTCATCCACCTTGTCTCTAACGAGAAGTACAGTCAGTCCCCAGGGACTATAACTCGGCGGATGTAAGGGGCTCACCTTTTTAGCAATGTGACAGACTTGCTCAGCAGGAAGGTAGTCAAAGGGGAAGACGAATCTCCAGTTGAAATTCCCTTCGCCTCCCATAGACCGGTAATGCACGTCGGTCTTCTGTTTGTTCTCCTCGTGGCCAATCATCCAGCTGCAAAATACAAAGGCACTGAGTAATGAAATGAAAACAGGATCTTTGAGCAACTCACTCAAAACTGATGGGTGCACATATAAAGATGACTGAAGGAATGATGATTGGCATATTGCCCATTGGTTGCCTATTGGTTTCCAACTGATGTTGTTTTTTACCTACAAAGTCCTAAATGACCGACCTACATAAGGGAGCCTAACTTTAGCTTTGACAGTTTGGGTCAGTAATTTCAACAGAACTTTCTGTAGGAAATTTTAATACAAAATTATACATTTATTTAGTACAAAATTTAATACAAAATTAGAAGTAAAAAAAAATCTTTGTCATAGAATCACAGACATGAAGGGCTGGAAGGGACCTCAGGCGGTCATCAAGTCCAGCCCCCTGTGCTGAGGCAGAACCAAGTAAGCTTCGATCATCTCCGACAGCTGTTTGTCTAATCTGTTCTTCAGAACCTCCAGTGATGGGGATTCCACAACCTCCCTTGGACGCCTGTTCCAGAGCTGAACTAACTTTAGAGTTAAAAAGCTTTTTTCCTAATATCCAACCTAAATCTCACTTGCTGCAGATTAAGCCCATGACTGCTTGTCCTACCTTCAGCGGACATGGAGAACAATTGATCACCGTCCTCTTTGTAATGTATTTGTAGACATATCTGTACTAGTGATAACACAGGACCATCATGCCTGGCACGATGGGGCCCTGGTCTCTATTGGGGCTTTAGGTGCTTCTCTAATACAGAAAATAATTAGCAGCTTAGCTTCTTGCAAACAAAAGGCCCTGTTATTTATTTGAGGCATTAGGGCCCTGATTGTGATCTATCTCATCTGCCTACTTATAAGGACCCAGCCCATCACCGTAGCCTCTGAGCTCTAGTTAGGAGGCCAACTAGGAGCCATACATAGTCACTAGTCCGGCTTGGGACAGAGGTGCCTTTGTACAACAGGGCATAGTGCCAAGTCACTTGTGTCTCATGTGCAATTGGCCTCACAGGAACCAGTGTCACGCAGGAATGTTGATTACCCCATCTTGGGGGGACAAAGCAAATGATGGTTGGGCAAAGCATTTAGCTCATTTACAGCTATGGGTGATCTGTATGTTTGTTGGGAATGATAAAAAACCAGGCCGAGGGGGTGGAGGTGTTGACCAAACATTAGATATTCCCACTTCCCCAATGCCACCCTGCCCCACTCTGCTAATCCCGAGCTACGAAGCATATGGAACCTCTTGGCTGGAATTGACAACAATGAACTTGATGCGAATACCAGGTAAGCAGTGTGCATTCTGGATTTACAGGAGGAAAATTGGGATTGTAAAAAAGGGATTTACAGTCTGTTTCAAAATCCTCCCTCTTCCTGTTCATAAAACTAAGAACGTACAAAATAAGTAACTCCCTTGGCTGCGATCGCACTATTTTACACAAGATAAAACATAAATGGAGTCAGACAGAGAAGGGAAAACGTGCCAAAGGAGTTACTGCCGGCTGCCACATTTTTGTCCAAGAAAAGGAATTTCAAAAAGGCAGCTATGTAAACAAGACTAACTCTGTATACAATACATGCATAATCCATGCCATGGATGAGGCTGCAGTTGGGCTGGTATCCAGCAATACAACATACCAGCACCTCTCTCAAGTTGCTATCTTGTCCTTCAGAATCTCAGCTGTTATGGTTGTAAAGAAAACCGCAAACATGTGAACTGACTATAGCTAATGCACTGGCGTTTGCAAAGAGCCTGGAACAACAGCTCGCAGAGGTGTGAACTTGCCCCATTTATCTCAGTGAGAGGTTAACTCAGATGCCCAATGAAGATGATATGAATGTTGCAATAGTTAACTGTTTCCTTGCTGATCTGTAACACATTGACACATCGCTAACATAGCCTGAGGTAGCAGGATTGCCTACCCTTTCACGTAGATGTCGCTCATCTTCTCTCCAGTGATGCTGAGGTCATCTAGGATCACGTCTTTGGTGTTCCAGATAATGCAGCGCAAGAAGAACCTGAAATATCCCCACACACACACCGAGACATCAGAATGGAATAAAAACCATGGTCTAAAATGGAAGGAAGCCAAGGCTATATTTAAAGGCAGCTTGTTTGCAGAATAGTTCGGATGCAAAAGGTCTGATCCTGTAACTTTCACTCATGTGAGAAATGTCCATGGGTGTAAAGTCACCCAGGAGAGTTTGGGCTAAGGATGCTTTAGAAGCATATGGCTGTGTGTAATTAGGGCCGGAGAATGCTCCAAGCACTCATATCAACTCTGACGTGTGTGTAACTATTCCCTGGGCAGAAGGTGCAAGGAGCCACTATTTCTTTGTGTAAGTGACCAGATCACATGGTCTGTTCCATCAGCATCCCAGACAGAGAATTCATGCATCAGCAAGAAATAAGAATCAAGTCACCTCTTTGCTCTGCGCGGCGTGATGTTGAATGGAGGTCCAGGCAGACCCAGAGACTTTGGAAACAAGTCTACCCACATCTGTAGCTTTCCCTGTAATGAAACAAACAGCTGTGAGGTCTAGGAACTGGGTTAACGTCACTCTCCTTGTTCGATGTGTTCATGGAAATATTGACTCGAAACAATGGAAGAGCTCAAAGGCAGGAGGAGATTTATTTTCGACAATGGCAGGGAGCCCACTTGTTATTTCAGCAAACAGATCTGGGAGCTGAAGCAAAGTACCCTCCTGGGGAGCACATATGGGGTACGAAACGGCTTTTTAATTTAATGGAGAGAGGCCGAGCAAGAACCGTCTAGCTTAGCTTCCAGCCATTGAATTCTGATTGGAAAGAAGGCCCCCATTTTAAGTAAGGGTGGTTAACCATTGGAACAAACTACCAAGGGAAGTGATGGATTCTCCCTCCATCACTCAATGTCTTCAAATCAAGACTGGATCTCTTTCTGGAAGATACTTGTTAGCCAAACCCAAGTTACTGCGTTCAATACATGGGTATCTGGGTGAAATATATGAGCCTGGGATACAGAGGAGGTCAAAGTAGTTGATCTAATGGTGTGTTCTGGCCTTAAACTCTATGACTGAATCTACCTACATTAGGCCAGATGCTCTGCTGGTATCAAAGGGTGTAGTTGTTGGGAATGGGTGCAAGGAAGAATCTAGGGACATCTGACTCCATTTTCCGGTTGCTGTATATTCCCATGCTGCAGAGATCCTACTGAGATCTGCTTAGAGGCTTGTTTTTCTTTTCTTTTTTTAAGGTTGTCACTTTAACTGTTAAATACCAACGGGTGGTGATAAAGATGTGCTTTCTGTGCAGTGTCAAGGGCATAAAACTTACTGACTTTGAAAATCAGCCCATCACAAATGGCTTTTTTTTTTTGGCAAGAAAAATCTTCTTGCAACAGGAAACAGAAGCAAACTTCGGGCAGGTCTCCACTACCACTTAACCAGATCTAACTTACATCGCTCGGGGTGTGAAAAAGACACCCCCTAAACAACGCACGTTACAGAGACCTAAGCGCTGTCCATACCGGCACTATGTCAGCAGGAGACGCTTCTAGTGTAGACCAGGCCTTTAAAAGACCAGCGTATAACTTACTGGAAACAGGTGCACACATTCTATCTCCTAGCTTTAAAACAGCGGGCCAGGGCCTTCATTTGGGGAACTCCAGTGGAGCTGCCCTGTGGACTCCCAGGGCCCAGTTTCTTCATAACTGATGAGAAGAGCCAGAGTGAATCCTTCTATTGATCCTCAGTACAAATCCTGAGAGGTGCTGAGTACCTGTAACCTGCTTCACTTCCATGGAGCCAGCACTTCTCAGTATTTGGTCCACATTAATTCTGTGGGGATGAGGCAATGGGCAAACTGCCCAAGATTTGGAGGATCCTTCAAGACTTATCCGACTGTCTTAGCTCAGGCTTCTTCCCAAGATTTCTGGTTCTGCTCACCAGGAGAGACCAGAAAAAACAACTCTGCTCATCACAGTTCTAGCCAAAAGCACGAAGCGCCCACACGGGCAATACAATGTTTAGAAAGGAGTTAACAGAACGGTGTTTAGTCTGATTATAAATTCTCCAGGCCAAGGACCAAGTCTTCTGCTGTTGTGTCTACAACAATGTTGTGCAGCCTAGAGGACTGAGCTCTGGGTTCTAATCCTGGTTCATCTACTAACCTGCTGCGTGACCTCAGTCAAGTCCCTCCCTGCACCTCTCTTTGTCCTGTGATCCTTCTCTATTTAGATTGTGAGCTTGTTGGGGTAGACAGTGTCTATCAGTATGTGTTTGTACAGCACCTGATCTCGGCTGGCCTCTCTACATGCTGCTGTAACACAGCAGAGCCCCCTATTGCACATCAGTAAATAAGATTCAGGTGCTATTGTAGTCAGCGTGCTTCACCAGAGGGAATGAAGGGGCTGGAGAGACAGCGTGGCCAGGAAATGCTGCGTCCTAAACCTGACAGCGCCTCTGTGGCCACGAGAAAGTCTTTAAACCCATCCCCGCCTCTGTTTTCCCATCCGCACAGGGCAGCCAATATGCTGCTCCCAGGGTGTTCTAGGCATCACTGTTCTATGGTATGGATGTGCCCATCGTTACTTTGTGGGTTATAAACGAGCGCCAGTCGGAAGAGTTTGGTCAAGGGATCTATTCGGGCATCACCCGCTCACACCAAGGGCCAGCTCCTGCAATCCCTCACTGACAGCAAGGGCATCCATCCAATAGGACTACGCTGCAGGAGGGAGGCTTTGCGGGATCAGGCCCTGATTGGTCCTTGTTTGATACACAGGGGAAGCCTAGCACCCCCTGGTGGCTGCATGCACAAGATGCAGCTGCTCATGGCACAGAAAGGCACTGTCAGGGTCATCAGATGCCTGATCCTTGGCAGCCCAGTATGAACCAGTGATGCATGGCAGACCCTGTGCCAGGGGCACCTTCTGAGCAGGCTGCTGTGGGACCCGTAGAGAAGCTCTGTTTCAGGCTTGGTCACTGACATACCCTGTGGCTCCTACCTGCTCAATTTCAGGCTGCAGTGGGCTGTAGAGAGGCCTCGTCTCCACATGCTCAGGCACCAGGCCCTGCTTCCTCAGCGCGTACAGGGCGAGCCGCTCCTCCGGCGCTCCCAGGTGTGGGTTGGGGGGCTTGCCATCCTCTGCCACAGAGAGATCAGACAGCGAGCGAGGTTACTGAACATGCTCCATGGATCCATCACCAGCCTGGGGCCTGATTCTGATCTCACACTGCGGCTTATCCCTGGGTCTACCCTGGGTCAGTGTGAGTCCAGAAGCCCATCCCATGGGCGCTGTGACAATCTGGGGGGGGCACATGAGCTAGCAGCCTGCTGCTTGGAGCAGGAAGGAGCGGGCTGGAGAAGGGGACCGATGGGGGCATGTTTGGTGAGGGATGGTCAGCTCTGAAAGCCGCAGCCCTCTTTGTCCCACCAAGGCCCACATCTGACGAAAAGCCGCATTGCCGGTGCTGGTTTAGGGTAGAGTGGCTGGAGATGGGAAGGTGAATGGGACCATTTGGGGGAGTTTGCTCAGAGGTCTGGATATGTTTTTGTTAAGGTTTGATTGACATTGTTCAAAACGGGTCAGTTTAACCCATCTTTATAACGTGCCTAGGGCCGCGGAGGAGCACCGCTGAAACCAATGAAATCACGGCTTGTACCTGGGCGAGGGTCTTCTCTCCTGGCATCGCTATGAATAAGGAGCAACTCCACTAACCTCAGCTCTTTCATAGCACTTTTCATCAGTAGATCTCATGGCATTTCCCAAGCTTTACTGTATTTATCCTCACACACACCCGTGAGGGAGGGCAGGGCTCCTGTCCCCATTGTACAGATTGGGAAACTGAGGCACAGAGAGGCTAAGTGACTGGCCCAATGCCACACAGGGAGTCTGTGGCAGATCAAGGAATCAAACCAGGTCTCCCAAGGCCCAGGTTAACATCCTAAGCACTGGAGAGGTGAATCAGGCCCTTAGTGATTACATAAAAACACCCATTCGCAGCTGGATTTTCAGCAGCATTCAGAGCCCAGCAGCTCCCCCTGTAATATTGCTGATCAGATTTTCACAAGAAGCCAGCACAGAATGTTCCTCCATTGTGCTGACCTCTGCTGACAATCTGGCCAATCCGCACACATGTGCACGCACACGGACAATGAATGCCAGAAGCTTCCTACCTTCCGAATCACGTTTCAGTCATAGCTCCCTTCTCCGTACCTTATCCTTGGGAAAAGGTTCATTGTCTGCTCTTATTGGACAAGATCTAACAACAACTAAGGTCCTGGTCTGCTCTGCGCAGACATTAAAGTTCTCACACCATTTTATGGAAGAGGAGGGAGTGTATCTCCAATTGTCCTGAGCCAAAACTTGCTCTTTCCACATATCTATGCATTGATTTGTTGGGAGTCCTCCACTCCAGAGGTGGCTGCATTTCAGCAGAGCTGAGAGTCGGTTCAAAGCACCCTTAGGGCCTTTGAAATGAAATGCGCTATGTCAATATTATTACAGCTCTGCTGCTTTCAGGTGATAGATCCCAGCTTCTTTCTTGGCAGTGCCTTGAAGTGGTTAAACTTCATACACATGGGATTTTTCCCCAAGCCGTGGAAACCTGGCTTGGGTGTGCATGTGTGTGAGGCTCAGAAATAAAAACCTCTCTCTGAAACCAACAATGTGGGGGTTATGAAATAATGGTCTGGGCACAATGCTTGTAAAACCCATGCTCTCGTATTTAATGGCTTCACTTTATGCCCCGCCAGGTTCACATCTGACACTGTTCTGTGCACACAGCTGGTTTCCAGATCTCGCTGAGGTCAAACCCCCAAGCTTTGTTCTGTTTTTGAAGTGATTGCCATTAAAAGAAAGCAAGGTGAAAGGCAGGCTGGGGTGGGGAGAGACGAGCCCCACTCAACTTAACACCTCTCCAGCACTTGGCGAAAACCTGACGCAGAACAGGAGGCTGTGAAGAAGCGGCTGCTTCTTGGCTCCTTCCAAGAGGGGTCTGTGTGGCAAAGCCCTAAAACATTTGAGAGTGGTTTGTGTCTCTGCTCCATACCCAAGGTCGCTGTGCCACTTGTAAATATCAGCCCCTCTGCAAGCAAAGTGCAGCTGGGTGATCACACAACCCTTTGTGCTTGTCAGAGCTCATGAGGAAACTGACACCTTTCAGCGCCCCTAAATATTTGCGTGGTGCGATTTCGCCTGGACAGAAATGCACCATTTTGAGTCCAAAGAGGTGGAATTCCACCCTCCTGGCAAAATGGTAAATCCTGGCAGATTTCAACCATGCACAGAAATACCGTTCATGTGTATACCACAGCAGATTGTCCTCAAAATCAGAGATTTCCACCTGGCTCTAGCTCACATACGTTTGTAGCTACAATGCTATCGCCTTGCAAGCTGTATTAGGATAAAGGTAAGGGTGTGTTAAGCTGGCCTGGTGTATGCGATATTTGTTGCCTTCTAGAGGTCAAACCCAGCAAGTCCAGCAGACGGCTACCTGCACGCTGCGGCAGATTTCCTTCTGCTCAGTGCTAGAGGCCTGCATTTGTGCAGCTGAAGGCCCAGGCTCTAATTCCTCCCAACGAGAGTGGTGTCCATATGGGTTCTGCCAGGGTTTGCTCCAGTTACAGAAGGTATTAAGCTGATGGAAGAGTGGCCTTGTGGTTAAGGCATTGAACTGGAGTTCTGGGTTCAATTCTTGAGTATACCACAGAGTCCCCACAGCACCTTGGGAAAGTCACTTCATCTCTCTGTTCCACCTCTATGAAAGGAACAGGACAATTCTTCCTCTCTCCCACTCTCAGGCTGTCTAATCTATTTAGGCTGTGAGCTCTTTGGGGCAGGGACTGGCCCCATGTGTATGTACAATCCCTAGCACAACAGGGCTTCGGTCTGGGCTGCAGTTCTAGGAGCTGCTAGGAGCAATACAGATTCTATAATGCTGGCCATGTGGGTTTTCATGGAATCACAGAATAGCAGGGTTGGAAGGGACCTCAGGAGGTCATCTAGTCCCGCCCCCTGCTCAAAGCAACCTGATCTGAAGCTCTCACTGTAAATCAGCTCGACTGCTCATCTTCACCCGCCAGTTTCGCTACCCTGTTTCACAAGCTGCCAGTCTCCAGTGCAATAATCGGGGGGCAGGGAAAAGGTTTATGGCTGTGAGGAGACTCCTTTACCGAACTCAGAGAGGACGTACTCCTGCTCCCTGAATACGACCCGGTCTGGCTTGTAGACGGGAGCTTTGCAGTTGCGTTGCAGGGAGAAGAGATGGAGCAGTTGGGAAGGTCGGAGCTGGTCTCGCCACTGGTTGGGTCCAGAACTGAAGTGAGACGTTAGTAAAAACAAAGTGTTGTAAAATACACCCCACCTCCAAGGGCCGCGACTGCTCCACGGGCAACTGCCGGGGTTGCAGCAGAACTACAGCCGGGGGAATGAGGCCGGGATATTTTTTAAAGAAACCCAAACTGAACTCTAAGAGTCAACAAGGAGCTGAGGGTGGAAGAACCACAGTGGGAGAGGGGCTGTTTTGGGGACAGACCGAGGCACAATGAGAAAATGGCCGTACGCTGCGCATTTCTTGAGCTGGCTCCCTGCCTGTGGGTGAATCTCCCCCAGAATAGGCAGAGGAAACCTCAGGCTGAATGTGGCCGTCTCCCAGGGGAGATGGGGGGAGCCCCTTTAGCTGAGATATTTCAAGCTCTAGGGACCGATTGTGCGCTAGGAGGAAGTGACCTGAAAGCCTTGCCCGTCTCGCACGCCTACCGCACGAGGCTGGGACTTCGTTCACTTTTTCCCACATTGGTGCAGCTGGGAAAAGCTGCTGTGGGCCTGGCCTGAGGGCCCCTCCCTTTGAGACACCCAGAGAGAACCTATGGAACCAGCTCCTCTCTCCAGGGGCCGACTCTCCCTCAGCTGCTGTCCCCTGTACCACTGCTGGCAGGCAGGGCAGAGAATCCGGGAACTGTACCGGGCCCCCGATGCCCCCTGCTTTGGTGCAGCCGGCGCTGGGGAAGGCCTTCCAGCAGCACAGCTACACAAACAGCGGCAGTTTGGCTTGAGCGTCCAGCCAAAATTCAGCCCAGTCCTTTATTCCCTATCCTATTAGGCCACCTCGCCCAGGGGGTCTCCACCTTTCCCATACCAGGACCCCCTCCCAGGTAACTAGGATATTGCTCCCCTCCGTGGATGCCACCCCCTGAGTGTGTTATCAAGCCTCCCCTGAAACCTCCCCTAAAGCACTGCCCCCATCCCAATATCTACAGGATCCTGGTTTTGGCAGGGTGACTCCCACATGCTCATGGGAAGCCCTGGGGGTTCTGGGACCAGCCATGCAGGGCCCAGGAGGCATCACATGGCGTGACGGTGACATTCTGACACATCATGCAGAGCTCCCTTGGCAACGCCACTCCCTGGTGTCTCGGTGTGCTGATACCACATCAGATGCAGGTGCCCAGGATGGTGCTGGGTATCTTCCCTCCTTGACCCAGCCACATCTCCCTGACAGGGCAGCTCAGTGCCACCTGGGCTATCGGAAGTACCTACATGCAGTAGGTCTGGGGCAGGCCGCATCGGGCCCCGAATTTGGACAGGAACCGGTTCTCCAGGTCTATGACGGTCTCGCCAATCTTCTCATCCTTCGACAAGAGGTCATAGTCATAGAGAGTAACCTTCAGGTCCTTCTCCAAAGGCAGAGTGCAGGTCAGCTCAAACATCCTGTGGAAACAGGAAGAGCAAGAGATCAGGTCCTGGCCTGGAGTCAGCTGCCTGATTGGCTCCAACCTCCTGACTGGTGGGAGAGGCAGCAAACCAGCTCTTAAGCCCAGCAGCAGCAGCAGCTCAGTGGCTGCTCAAAGCGCTCACCCAGGGCCGTGATAGCTCCTGTGCCTGCTTGTTCCCAGCCTTAATACAGCTAACCCGCTCCTGACCCTCAGCTCCGATTCCTCACCTCTGACCCTGGCTCTGGCACCTGGCCTCTGACTCCGGCTCTGACCCAGGGCTCCAATTCCTGACTAGCGACTCCTGCTCCAACCATGAGGCACAATCACCCGTGACAGAGGGAAGAGCTGGGGGTGCTTGGCTTTCCCCGGGGATCACCTCTTAGGACAGACAAGCCAATGGAAACAGACCTCATGTCTTCCACCCTCCATCACATAACAGAACAAGGCAGATGCTGGGCTTATCGGCCTGCCTGTCTCTCCAGTGTCCCACCATGCCTGATCAATTGACGCAGAGCTATGAGCTACTGGACTGGGCCATGGGAGACCCAGGTTCTGTGCCCAGGTCGGCTGCTTTCTGTGTGACCTTGAGCAAACCTGTGCCTCACTTTCCCAATCCACAAAATGGGAATGGTCCTGACTCGCTTTGCAATCGATGGATGGAAAGCAACTAGATGAGAGCTGGGGATCGCTAGTGAATGCTGGCCCCAGAATAATAAGCGAAAGGAATGCTGGGAATCATTAAGAAAGGGACAGATAATAAGACAGAAAATATCATATTGCCTCTATATAAATTCATGGTAACACCCACATCTTGAACACTGCATGCAGATGTGGTCAACTCATCTCAAAAAAGATAAATTGGAATTGGAAAAGGTTCAGAAAAGGGCAACAAAAATGATTAGGGGTATGGAACGGCTTCCGTATGAGGAGAGATTAATAAGACTGGGACTTTTCAGCTTGGAAAAGAGACAACTAAGAGGAGGGATATGATTGAGGTCTATAAAATCATGAGTGGTGTGAAGAAAGTAAATAAGAAAGTGTTATTTATTCCTTCTCATAATGAGAACTAGGGGTCACCAAATGAAATGAATAGGCAGCAGGTTTAAAACAAACACAAGGAAGTATTTCTTCACTCAACACACAGTCAACCCTTGGAACTCTTTACCAGAAGATGTTGTGAATGCCAAGACTATAATAGGGTTCAAAAAAGAACTAGATAAGTTCATGGAGGATAGGTCCATCAATGGCTATTAGCCAGGATGGGCAGGGATGGTGTCCCTAGCCTTTGTTTGCCAGGAGCTGGGAGTGGGAATCACTTGATGATTGCCTGCTCTGTTCATTCCCTCTGGGGCAACTGGCATTGGCCACTGTCGGAAGACAGGATACTGAGTTAGATGGACCTTTAGTTTGACCCAATATGGCCATTCTTATGTTCTTATAATACCTTACTTTAAAATGGAGGGTCTTTCCTCCAGAAGCATCCCAAAGAATTTTCTAAACTCTCTGGCTCAGATCCCCAGCTGGTGTAAATCGGTTTAGCTCCACTGGAGTCACTGGGGCCAGATCCTCAGCTGATGTAAACTGGTAGAGCTCCGCTGAAGTCAGTGGAGATGGTCCTCACTCTCCCTTGACGTTATATACACACATGCACACGCATTACGGTGGGCCTTGTTCTCATCTCACTCACACTGGCCTTACCTCGCTGATCTTCACTGACTTCCATGTGGAGTCAGTCCTGGTTTACACCGATGACCAGGATCTGGCCCACTGGGTCTGGGAGTCACTTCACCTGCTGCTGAAACTTGGCTACCTCCAAGGTGGAATGTGATGCCCTTTTAACAGCACCCCCACCACCGTGCAGCAGCTTTGAGGAGGGGAAGTGAGCAATTGTGTCTCCAATTAAAGCGGCAGGAGGAATTCAGGTCAGCAAATAATTGGCCAAGCTGGAAAACAGCCAGGATCCCAGGGTTACTCTTGTGAAATGGGAGCTTTAATAGCCAGGAGCAGCCGGGACCTGGGTTTTCCGTCTCGTCTTAGCGATGGGGTGGTAGGTGCAGAACTCTGTCTAGACTGGTCTTTGGCTGGAAGCCAAGCCTGGCAAAAGAGACTCTACCCTCGGCTTGAGGAGCTTGCTGTGGGCAGCCAAGCTCATTATTATTACATGTATCATGGTAGCATCTAGTGCCCTAACTGAGAGCAGATCAGCCACACAAACACGTTGTAAAGGGATGGCCCATGAGCTGAAGACCTTGTAACCCTAACGAGACAATGCAGAGAAGTGACGGAGGTTTATAACATCATGAAAGGTGTGGAGAAAGTGAACAAGGAAGTGCTATTTACCCCTTCACATAACACATAAACCAGGGGTGACCTGATGAAATTAACAGGCAGCGGGTTTAAAACAATCCTTCTTCACACAACACACAGCCAACCTGTAGAACTGGTTGCCAGGGGGTGTTTTAAAGGCCAAACGTATAACCGGGTTCAAAAATGAATGAGATAAGTTCACGGAGAATGGGTTTATCAATGGCTATTGGCCAAGATGGTCAGGGATGCAGAACTATGCTCCCTAAACTTCTGACTGCCAGACGCTGGGACTAGATGGCAGGGGACGGATCACTCAGTAACTGCCCTGTTCTGTTCATTCCCTTGGAAGCATCTGGCACCAGCCATAATCAGAAGCCAGGATGCTGGGCTAGCTGGACCACTGGTCTGACTCAGTATGGCCGTTCCTACGTAGCATTATTGCCCCTATTTCACAGATAAAGAACAGAGAGTAAATGACTCGCCCAGGATCACACAGAGTCCGGAACTGAACTAAAACCTTGCAAGTCCCAAAGCACTGCCTTAGCCACAAGACCATCCAGGATCTCTGACACCAGCCTCTGCCTTCCTCTCCCTTTCCTGCTCTTTCTGCTCTGCTTGCGATCCTGCCTTGGGAGGCAAGTCCCACCATGCCCATCTGGAATTGACGCGACAGAGAAACGTACTTTCCGAAGACAGGCTCCAGCGTGCACGGGATGTAATTGTCCTGGTCATTTATGGATTTCTTTCCCACCGAAATCTTCACGTAGGGGTCACACTACAAAGACAGGAGGAAAAAAAAAACACAGGAGGAGGGACTGCTACAGACTCATCTTCAACCACAACAGTAATAAGGACCAGATTCTGCCACCCTTAGTCATGTGGATCAACCCCTTATTCCATGAACAGGCCCTTGAGTAACACCCCACGTCAGCAAGGGGGAGCGGAATCTGTCCCTTTGCTGTTCATAACAAATTCCCTTAGGTGCTAGTGCTGGCTGATCCAGCTGCGACTCCTGTTCCAGGCCTTGTATGCGCACGGACAGGCAGTGAGGACGAGCAACCAAGGGCGCAGCCTGGAAGGGGATTAACAGAGTTGCCTTGAAGATCTCATGACCCCATAGGCACCAACTCCGTGGGTGCTCTGGGGATCAAGCACTCATGGAAAAAAAAAATAGTGGGTGATCAGCACCCACCAGCCATAGCTGATGAGCAGGACTGCCAATCAGCTGTTTGGCGGCTGGGGAAGGCACTTGGGGGAGGGCGGAGAGCAGCGGGGTCCTCAGGGGAGGGTTGGAGCAGGGGCAGGAAGAGATGGAGCAAGGGTGGAGCCCCACACTTAGAGGGACACATCCCCTTATTTTGTCTCAGTTCAGCAAACAGCCTAGGGGATACTAGCCAGGGGCTCCAGGGTGGAGGGGAAGAAGCCATGCTGAGATCCTCAGGGGGTTTTCGCTGTCCCACAGGTTTTTTAGAAGGGAGGGATGGAGCAGCCCTTGGTTGGCTAAGTCAGCAGACATAACTCGAAGATATACAAGGAGCACGGGCACTGAGTAAGAAGCGGCCATTTTTCTCCTGGCTGCATCAAGCAGGAAGAATCAAAGCATGCTGGGAAGGGGAGATGGTTTAACCTTCATTTATTTTTATTTTTTTTGGACAGAAAATGGTTTTCCAACTCTTCTGATTTCACTGAAATTCTTTGAAGGAAAGCTCCTATATGGAAAGGAAAGTTTTCGTTTCATGTCAGTTTTTGAAAACTGAAAAAAAAATTGATTTTCATTTTTGGGTTTTCCGCTCTCTCCTCCTCCTCTCCATTTTTTAATCGTTTCCAGAGTGAAAAGGGAGTTTCAGAAAATGGTTTTTGTTGTTTTTTTAAAAATGGAAACAAAATGGAATGTTTTCATTTCAACCAAAAACAGTTTTCTTTTCATTTTAAATGGTTGGGAAAAAAATTGTTTCTGAAGATTTCTCCAAAAAAAAAAAAAATTTTTTTAAGGCAATTTTTGCTTCCTTTGAAATTTTGGGCAGAAATGAATTCGGATATTGCCACCTGCCCTACTGAGAAGCCCAACAACAATACAGGAGAGCTTAGGCCCTGGGCTTCAGAACCATGGAAAAGGCACTTTGAAGAAACAAGTTGGTGTTAGTTTTTTCCTAGATGCCAAGGCCAGAAGTGTGAGCGACAGGGGGAGGGGGCAGAGAGAAGCGAGCGGGTCGGGGTCTTGGGGGGAAGAGGCAGCACAGAAGCGGGGTCTTGGGGGAAGGGGCAGTGTGAAGGTGGGGTCTCGGGAGCAAGGCCTCAGGGGGAAGGGGTGGTGCGAGAGCAGGGCCACAGTTTGGGCACCTGTGGCCCCCCCACTTTTAGGGCGCTTCTGCCACTCCTGACACAGCCCAGGGAATTTCACCCCACCACTTCTGCCCTCAGCCCCATTGGCACGTCTCCCAGATGCTCCCCTGAAGGATACCTTTCCGTTGGAGTCCTTGGGTTGCAAGTCGAAGGCACGGATGATGTAGATCCTGATGAGACACTCCTGGGGTCCTTTGGCTGGGAGCTGATGGAACTGGCGTGGTGGGACCGGCACTCTTGGGTCATCCGGGAGGGGGTACATTTTGAACGAGCCCTGAAAAGACGTTGAGCATTCACATGTGTGCACATGCAGGAGGGTTACACTACAAATGCTAATAGCTGGCAACTGTGTGACTGAACTCAGAGCAAATCAGTGCAATGCTGCTTGTGTAACACCACATCCCCAGGCAAGTCGTCAGCAGGAAGGATGGAAACTCAGAATCTTTCAGCGTACCCTTCCGCTGCCCAGCAGGCTCCGCAACCTCTCTCTGTGTCCCACACACCACCAGAGGGAGACAGAGCACCACATGGAATAGAGGAACAATCCTTCACTTCCTGTCCTAAAGCTGTTAAACAGCTGCTGTGTTTCAACCCAGAGGGGCTGTGAGTCAATAGTAGACTGGTAAAGGGATACCTAGGGGTAAGTCTACGCTGCAGTTAGACACCTGCGGCTGACCCGTGCCTGGCCCAGGCTCGCAAGGAGGGTCCGCCCCCTTAGCAGGGTCCTAGAGCCCAGATGCCAGCCCAGACCTGAAGGTCTACACCACAATTAAACAGCCCCTTAGCCCAGAGCCAGTCGCAGGTGTCTAATTGCAGTGTAAACATCCCCTATATGCGGTTAATTACTACGCAGGGGTCGTCTGGGGCAGAATTACTTAGGCCTTGATTCTCATTTACTCTACTGCCATCTGTCCCCAGAATGGTGCAAAGGACCATTAGTGAAAATGAGAATTGAGCTCTTCATGTTTTTAAGGAGCCGAGATCCTCAGATGAAAAGGTGCTTTACACGAACAAAGCATCATGTGCTACAGATCCATTCAAAGAGAGGCCGGCGGAGCGAGTGCCCCGAAGGGACTGGCTCCGAGCACTTGCGTAGGCACCTGGCAGTCCTCTCACACACATGCTCTCCCCACCCCAGGGAAGAAAGATGCTCCATTGTTTTGACCCAGTCAGCCACAGGCAATGCTGACTCCAGATGTGATTTTCCACCTGGATTATGTCTAAGCCTGTATGGGTTCTGAAGTGCAGAATGTAGCCATCGCCGGGGGCGTTCGTTAGGACACTTTTATGACCCGGTCTCCACGGGGGTGCTAATAGTAAATAATTCATCCTAATAAGCACCACTACATTCTGTTTCTACAGGACCTTTCATTCGGCAGGATGCCAAAGTGCTCTGGTGACAGCATACGTTGCACATTCTCTCTCCCAGACGCACTGTGGAGAATCACTTGCCCACCACTGAAATGCTGCCCCCTCTGAGTGAGACACAGCAGCTGCACTCTGCCAGCAACACTACACTGGTGTTAAGTGCAACTTCTTCTTACTTAGATTGTAAGCACTTTGGGGCAGGGATTGTCTGTTTGCTCTATGTTTGTACAGCTCCTAGCACAATGGGGTGGAGCAGACCAGGGCTTCTAGGTGCTACTGCAATACAAATAAATAATAACAGGCCACTGCATCAGGACATTAACATCTTATCCATAACATGGGCTCTAGAGATGACTTGGGGTCTGTCTACACGTAGACATGGAAGGGTTCGATTTTTATCGGTAAATGCTGGGGAACATCGATTTCACCGTACGCACAGAAACCAACAAAAAATATTTCCATCGATAATAATCTAAACTTACCGACAGGCCAAGTAAGAAAAATGCTGCTTGAGAACTCATGAGAGTTGATTTAAGGCTACAATTTTGACATATGATGTCAGAGAGACAAGGTCAGGTTTTTATTGACCCAACTTCTGTTGGTGAGACAGACAGGCTTTTGAGACACACAGGGTGTGTCTACACAACAACTAGCATCCCGTGCTCGAGCTCACGGGACTCGGGCTGTGGGGCTGTTTCATTGCTGTGTCGATGTCTGCGCTCGGGGTGGAGCCTGGGCTCTATGACCTTGCGAAGTGCGAAGGTCCCAGAGCTCAGGCTCCAGCCCACACTCGAAGTCTACAAAGCAGTGAAACAGCCCGAGCCTGAGCCCCGTGAGCTCGAGTCAGCTGGCACAGGCTAACCACAGGTTTTTCTTTGCTGTGTAGACGCACCTAAGGAGCTCGTCTTCAGGTCTGGGAAAGGTACATCCAGCATCACAGCAAAATGCAAGGTGGAACGGATTGTTTAGCATAATTAGTTAGCACATATTGCCAGGGATCAGTCAAGGTAGAGTGGCCCCTTAACACCTCTGCCCTCATAGGACTAAAAGAGGGGGTTAGTGGGTTACAGATTGTTGTAATAAACCAGAAATCCAGTGTCTCTGTTCCGTCTGTGATTTTAAGGGCGAGAAATTTGCATCATGTGCTGCTGCACCAATGCAGCTGTAGCACTTCTAGTGAAGATGCTCCAAGCTGACAGCAGAGAGCTCTCTCATCAGCTTAATAACGCCACCTCTGTGAGAGGCGGTAGCTATGTCGGTGGGAGAAGTCTACACCAGCGCTTAAGTCGGTATAACTACGTTGCTAAGGAGTATGGATTATCCAAAGCTTAGTGTTTTGCAGCTGTCTTTTGAAAGTGCTGTGCAGGTTTCCTTTGAGGATGAGGACTGAGAGGTCAGATACGGAGTGATTGCTTGGTGAAAAGTGTTCGCCCTCAGGCGGATAGGTTGTTTTTGTCTTTGATCACTTCCCTGTGTGAGTTCATTAGAGAGTGCAGTGACTGTCTGGTTTCACCCACATGGTGATTATTGGGGCATTTAATGCACTGGATGAGGTACAGCATGTGTAGGATGCAGGGATCTCGAAAGGTGTGTTGTGGGGGGTGTTGATCATTGTAGCAGTGACGATATGTCTGCAGGTTTTACATCTGTTGTTCTAGCAGGATCTGGTGCCACTCCGAGTTGGCTGACAGGTACCATCCCATACTGGAACCCAGACAGGGTATCATCAAACAACTACAACCCATACTCAATGGAGACCCCACCCTGAAAGAAATCTTTCCCAAACTCCCTCTTCTGGCCTTCAGACAACCCCCCAACCTCTGCAAGCTCATCAGCAGAAGCTCCCCACAGACCAGGACACACCAACTCAAAGCAGCACCAAACCTTGCTAGAACAAGATACAAAACCTGCAGCCATATCTCCCCTGCTAGTGATCAACACCAACCATTCATTACTCTAGTAGACACAAAAACCCATGGTCTGAACAGAAACACTGGATTTCTGGCTTATTGAACAACCTGTAACCCACTAACCCCCCTTTTTGTCCTATGACTGCAGAAGTGCTAACAGGCCATTCAGCTTTGAATGGTCCCTTACAATATGTGCTAAGTACTTATGCTAAGCAATCTGTCTCACCTTGCCTTTAGCTGTGAGGCTAGGAGTACTTTCCCCAGACCTGAAGAAGAGCTGTGTGTGGCTCCAATGCTTGTCACACCGCCAGACAATGATCCAATAAAAGATATTTCCTCCCACTCCTTGTCTCTCTAATATTCTGGGACCAACACAGCTACAACTACACTGCATACAACAGCGCCATCTGTCTTGGACGGTTTAGACACAAGAAATCCTGCATCTTGGCAGAGGGTTCGACTAGATGCCCCTTGCGGTCCCTTCTAGCCCTGTGATTCTATGACATACAATGCTGATAGATTGTGTTTTAACAATTATAAAGCCTTAACTTTTTTCATCTCATTGTCTCTTGTCATTAAATAATTCTCTGACACCCTCGTCATCTGGCCCTCCATACTTCCCTGCAACTGTGAAACTTTAAATTGATAAAAAT
Organism: Mauremys reevesii; assembly: GCF_016161935.1. Lineage (NCBI taxonomy): Eukaryota > Metazoa > Chordata > Testudines > Geoemydidae > Mauremys > Mauremys reevesii. Next base: position 136,027,584 of record NC_052627.1, read on the forward strand.
GAAAATAAATGCTTCCAAACCATAATTTCACGCAACTGTGAACATTTCAGTAAATAACGATAGGAAAAACAAAAACCAAAATAAGCACTGAAATTCGCTGCCAAAATGATAAAAAATAAAAATCAGATTCTGCCGAGCCTCTCTGTATTGTCATCACAGGGTGTCATTGCAACTCGAGCAATCACAGCCCAGCTAGCTTTGAACTAGCGAGCTCAGACACATGTGCAGTGAAGCCACTGTACAAACCCGCCTGGAACTCTGGGTAATTATTCACGGGGTTAGCCCTTGCTGAACGAGCTGCCATGGCCTCCCTGCTCTGCGACCTACACTAGCTAAATTGGAGCTACCTGGGGTAGGTCTACACGAGCTGAAATCGCACCCTGTGTTTGCAGTGTAAACACACCCATCGCATCCAGCAGGTTACGCACCAACTCTTGTCTGCTCTGCCCTCTGCAATGTTCCCAACTTCTGTCAGACCCAGGGTCCAGCAGATCCTTCCCTACTTTATAACAAAGAAATATTCACGGGTAGGTGCTAGAGCAGGGGTGGCTAACCTGAGCCTGAGATGGAGCCAGAATTTACCATTGCCAAAGAGGCACAGGATATGTCAGCAGCCCCCCATCAACTCCCCTCCCCAACCCCGCCGGCCCGCTCCCAGCACCTCCTGCCCACTGGCAGCCCCACAGATCAGTGCTTCTCCTCCCTCCACACACCTCCCGATCAGCTGTTTTGTGGCGTGCAGGAGGTTCAGGGGCAGGGTGGAGGAGCGAGTGTGATGTTGCACTCGATATGATTTTATGAAAGTATGCTGATGAGTGTGAATATAATGTAACTGGAATGTGCTTCATGCAAAAGGTCTCTTGTAATGTATCATTACAAAGCTTATAATCTACTGAGTGTGGTCATCCTATTTGTATAAATGGATCACTCTTGTATTTGCAACTAGAAATATGAAACATAACTCTGAGGGCCTATTGTAGTTATGCAAAGTGTGGGCCATTAATGGTGGTTTGGAATCTTAATGGCTCCCATTAACCAGGACAATTGACTGCAGATGGCTCTGTTTTACTTGTAAGTCTCTCTGTATACCTGTGTGCTGGCAAGTAGGTAATGGAGTCTTACAGTGACATGTGATCATGTCACCTGAACTGGAATCCATCTTTAACCCGGTGCTTTTCCCATTGAGAAGGAGGGGTGGGAACCCAGAGGGACAAAGGATTCCTGCCTTGTGCAAAAGATATAGAAGTGGGTGGAACAGAACAAAGGGGAAGGGCCATCCTGAGAAATCCCCTAGCTACCCCCTGAGCTGGAACAAGGGCTGTACCAGGGGAAAGGATTGGGCCCAGACCAGGAAGGTGTCCAGTCTGTGAAAGAAACTCATTGAAACATCTCTGAGGGTGAGATTTTATCTGTATTCAGTTTTGTTACTGTACTAGACTTAGACCTGCGTGTTTTATTTTATTTTGCTTGGTGATTCACTTTGTTCTGTCTGCTGTTACTTGGAACCACTTAAATCCTACTTTCTGCATTTAATAAAATCACTTTTTACTTATTAATTAACCCAGAGTATGTCTTAATACCGGGGGAGGGGGGCGCGGGAGCAAACAGCTGTGCATATCTCTCTGTCAGTGCTACAGAGGGCGAACAATTTATGAGTTTACCCTGTATAAACTTTATACAGGGTAAAAGGGATTTATTTGGGGTTTGGACCCCATTGGGAGTTGGGCATCTGAGTGTTAAAGACAGGAACACTTCTTAAGTCACTTTCAGTTCAGTCGGCAGCTTTGGGGCACATGGTTCAGACCCTGGGTCTGTGCTGGAGCAGACGGGCGTGTCTGGCTCGGCAAGACAGGGAAAGCAGAGGGAGAAGTAGTCTTGGCACATCAGTTGGCAGTTCCCAAGGGGGTTTCTGTGATCCAACCCGTCACAGCGAGGGCACAGCAGGCTCAGGGGAGGAGGCGGGAAGGGGTGGAGTGGGGGCAGGGCCTGTAGCAGAGCCAGGGGTTGAGCAGTGAGCACCCCCCGGCACATTGGAAAGTTGGCACCTGTAGCTCCAGCCCCGGAGTCGGTGCCTATACAAGGAGCCGCATATTAACTTCTGAAGAGCCGCATGTGACTCCGGAGCCACAGGTTGGCCACCCCTGGGCTAGAGGGATTAGCTGCTAGTTTCCATTTGACTATTGCTAGGTAAAGTGACTCTGGGTATAAAGAGTGGCCATCAGACCTTGAATTCCCCCACCACCGAGGGATCTTCGTTAACGTCCTGCGTTCTGCCGCGGTAGAGCTTGAAGGTCTGGCAGAAGTCGGAGAGCCTCTCAAATTCCTCCATATTCTCCAGCTCCGTCTCGTAGACCTAAGGAGGAAAACCCCTCTGAGTAAAAGGATGAATTTCACCCATAAAGCACAAGGTCCACACCATCTGCAGAATACCATGGATGCCTCTGTATCTCCTTACTCCCAGAGCCCTAGAGATCAGGGGTGGAGAAGGCCTTTCAGATCACTATGGTAACAACAACCTTTCACGGACCCTTTAGAGATTGTCTGCAGACCCCTAGGGGTCCGCAGACCACAGGTTGAAAACCACTAAGCTAGACTGCCCCTTGAGGCCAGCGTGGGATTGTCACTCTCCAAGCACTTTGGTTTTAAATGACTCAGGGTATGCCCTCACTGCAGTTAGATGAGGGCAGCTGACTCAGGCTCATGGGGCTATCCAGTTGAGGTGAAGACATTTGGGCTTGGGCTGCAGCCCGGGCTCTGGGACCCTACCCCATAGCATGGGCCTAGAGCCTGGGATCCAGCCTGAGCCTGAATGTTTACACAACAATGAAACAGCCCCTTAGCCCGAGCCCCGTGAGCCTAAGTCAGCTGGTTATGAATTCCAGTGTAGACCTATCCTCAAGCAACAGGGCTTCCGCTGCTTCCCCATGGAAGGTCTTCCATAGCCCAAGGGATCGCACCGTTCCTGGCAGCCAGGCAACGATTTCCCTGTTTTACATTCAACAGGGATTGTTATGCTACACTCATCACTGTGGGATTGAGGACTTAATTCATGCCTCTTGTACCAGCCTTAACAATTCCTCTCCTTGAGGTACACGCTCTCCTAGGCAGGTCATTCGTTCAGTTATAAACCAGACAGTCCTCTTTTTGGGTGGTTAGTTCCCAGCCCAGTGTTGAAACAAAACCAGACATGGTTTTGTCCAGAATCAGATGGGGTATGTTAATTTGAAAGCATGCCACTGCGCCTCCAGTGGTGTCACCTTGCAGATGCCGTGCATGTGCGATCACGCCGGCGGCGGCAGGCCCATGCCATTCCCGGTGGCACAAGAATGACCAATATTTGGGGAATGAATGAGTGGTAGACTCTTATAGACTGGTAGCTCCCCGCCACACCCAGCCCATAAGCCTCGATGCTGCAAACAGCTACTTGTGCATACAGCTGGTCAAAAATTTTCCAGTTGTTGAAACTGTTTTTCAACAGAAAATTGGGTTTTCAACCAAACAAAATTTTTCTGAACAATCTTTGTTTTCTGGAGGAAATTTGGATTTTTCACCCAAAAAAAGGGAACACCCCTAAAGAGAAATACTTCGGTTAAGGAAGGATGCCTTGGTGCTTCATGAGACTTGTAGTTCAATTGTCTCATGTCCCCCTTCTCTTCTATGGGCTGGGATCCCCAGCCAGACTACATCTCCCATGACCAAGGACTCCCATGATGCACTGCTACCCTTCTCCAAGAGGAGAGACTGAGCATTATGGGAGATGCAGTCTGACCAGGGAGTCGGGTATATAGAGGCGAATGGGAGCATGAGGCACTGAAACTACAGCTTTCATGAGGCACCCCGGCAGCATTTCTGAATTGAAATATTTTGGTTGTTGGCCAAAATGTTCAGTACTCTAATTTTGTCCAAAAAAAGTTTTGGGGGTTTTTTTTTGGGAGGGTTCCACAACCAGCTCCACTCATGTGCTTAACTTTACACATTGGAGTCATGCCACTGATGTTCCAAGGACCCAACCCAGCTCCCGTTGAAATCAACAACAAAACTCCCACTGATTTCAGAATCAGGTCTGGAAAAAACACCTCTCGACTGGTGCTCCCCTTTTAAAATAAATCTCACTCCATAGATAATCATTGTCAGCCAGCTGCTACAGGGCATCAGCCACAAGGAGATGAGGTTACCTTCAGTGTGTCAAAGCCCTTCTCTAAGTAGCCGCCGCATTTCTCTCTTTCCCCCGTCGAAGCGTAGAACTTGCTCCACCAGTCGATGAACTCTTCCTCCTGGAAGAGGGGAGAAAAAATAAAATATCTCCCTTGGGAAAACCACCCGTTGAAAACGTAATCGCTATTGTTAATATTCGCCCCTGTGCAGAGAGACAGCACAAAACCCATGCACTCAGTGGGTGTTACACATCCCCCTTTGGGCCAGAGCCACAGAACAGTGAACCTGTGGCCTTGTCTACACTACACAGGCTTTCTGATACAGCTCAACCAGGATAGCTACACCAGCAGAGCCCCCTAGTGAGGACGCAGCATGTGCCAACAGAGGGAGTTTTCCTGCCGGCATAGAAACACCACCTCCACAAATGACTTTAGCTATGCCAAAAAAAAAACTCTTCTGTCAGCACCGCTACGTCTACACCTTGCCACCGTAGCTATGTTGGTGAGGGGTGTGTTTTTTACACACACCGGACCAGCAAAACTGTAGTGTGCACTTGATATGTTACAAAAATTAGTTCTTTAGACCAAGCTGTATAGTCTTTCTTTTAGCTCTCAGGGTCCCTGGTTGTTGGTTCACTCCCCAGTGTGGTGGCAAAGACAGAGATTGTCAGACAACACTTAAGCATTCAGGATTCGAAGTGGTGAATCTGCACAGAGGTGACTCTCACCCCAGGAGTGGGTCAAAGATGTTCTGGAGAAGAAGCCATCAGAATTTATTTCCAGATGGCAGCTTTTTGCCAACGTTGGTGGCCCTCCGCTGGGGATCTCCATGTGGAAGGAAGGATGGGTTATAATAACTGCCCCCAGACTAACAGGGCCATGTGTCTCAGAATGCTGAGGATATGTGCTGGGATATCTGATAAATAAAACCTCCCCCCCCCACTCTAAGCTTAGGTTGCAAACTTTCTGGGGCCGGAACTGCCCTTTTGTTCTGTTTGTAAAGCGCATAATGCAAGGGGGCCAAGGTCCATGCCTGGATCTCCTATACACTACCATAGCACTAACTATATCTCTTAAAACAAACCCTGATCCCATGAAATTCCACCGCTCTCTAGAAGAACGTAACAACTATGCAGATCTATACAAGAAACTGAAATCACCAATCCCATAAGCTTAAGACTTTTGAAAGTGAATGGCAGGAGACTCAAGGCCGGTAAGGAGATTTCACCTCATCTGTTATGTAAACTGGGAGGGATAATGGGCTTTCAGGACTGCGGATATTATTCCAAGGAGAAAGCCGGCTGTCGGGTTCTGAAAATATATATTATTTTATTCTAAGTGCACAATTTTGAAATTTATGCAAGCAAAGATGAAGGGGCTTTGACCGTGATTCATGAAACATTCCTGAAAACTAATGATGTCTTATTTTAGAAGTCCACAAAATTCCATCACACTGACCTAATGGAGGAATCATAGTGGAGGTTTATTGGATTTAGATTTTAAGCCAATAGTGCAGGCTTTAAATTGCTGTCTTGAATAGACATTGTTTTTAATAGCAATATTACATAAATTAGCTCTGAGGCCTCTGCTGCCTTCTTTTTTTCAAATATTGCCTTTCATCACTCCCCTTGTTTTATTGTTTAAAAATCTACGTCCTAACCACCATGGCTTTATTATGACATTCCACAGGTACCAAGTTACAAAGAAAGCACTTAAACTAATCTGACGACTTACCCATGGTATCTTCTGCAGCCCCAAGACAAAGCATTTGGTTAGATATTTTTGCTGATTTCTACTGATGTTACAAAAGAAGAAGAAGAAGAAAAAAAAAGCCAGAGGAAGCAGCTGGAATGTTAATAGCGAAGGACATTAATCGTTTTGCCTGCAAATGGAAAAGCCAGTTAAAGCAAAGGACCCAATATGCAAGTGACTGGATAGGGGGATTTGATTTAATCATCAGGCAACAGCCAAAAGCACTTTAAGTGTCTTATCTGGGAAGCCGGGCTGTGTACTGATCAGAGGGCAGAACTGGGAGTCTGGGTTTCTATTTCCAGCTCGGCTACTGACTCAGCGGGGGTGGAATCCATCTCCTGGGCAGAGATCCAGCACCGGGCCAAGGAGCCACTGGAGTCGCACTAAACCCGACAGCAGACATAAGTCGGACATTTACCACGTGCTGGGCCTCTGTCCTGGGGTACGTGGCCATGGGCAAGTCACTTGGGCTGAGACTTTTCACAGCTGGGTACCTCAAGTCAGGCATCATGATCCATAGACAGACACTGCAGTAAGGCCCTGATTCGGATGGTAGCTTTGCCACTGACACCAGCAAGCATCAGATCAAGCCCTAAGTGGCCTAATTTTTCAGACATACTGAGCAGTCACGTCTCCCACGGCTGTCAGGGGAATTCACTGCTCTGTGCCTCCATTTTGGCCCCTCTGATCTGTAAAATGGGGATAATCTTTACCTACCTCACAGCGGTGTTCGGGGGAATTGGTTAATGTCTAGAAAGTGCTGAGATCCCTGCATAAGAGGCATGAAAGAAGAGCAATGTATTAATCTAGTCAGCTCAATCTATTTAGCTTAACAAAGAGAAGGCCATGGGGTGATTTGATCCCTGTCTATAAATACCTACCTGGGGAACAGATATTTAATAATGGGCTCTTCAATCTAGCAGGCAAAAGTCTAACATGATCCGATGGCTGGAAGTTGAAGCTGGACAAATTCAGACTGGACATTTTTCACAGTGAGCGTAATTAACCACTGGAACAATTTACCAAAGGTGGTGGTGAATTCTCCATCCCTGGCAACTTTTAATTCAAAAGATCAAGTTCAAATAGGAATTAATACCGGGAAATCCCCTGGCCTGCGCTATGCAGGAGGTCAGATTAGATTTTCACAATGGTCCCTTCTCACTTTACAATCTAACAATCCGTTTTATTTTACCAAGGGACGTATCAGAAGGGAGTACTGTGGTAAGGCAAAATGAAGGGTTATGTTGAAGAGAAATTAATTCACATTCGAAGAATGTCTAATCAATAACAGTGTTTTACAAACACATGGCACTTTGTACCACAGGATCTCTACGCCTTTTTGAGACTAAGGTCTTGATTCAGCAAAGCGCTTAAGCATGTGCTTAATTTTAATCACAGTATTGAAGTCTATGGGATTTAAGTCTATACTTAAATGCCTTCCTGGATCAGGGCTGAATTTCAGCCCTGTGGAAAGGGCCAGCCCAAGGCATATGTGCCCTTAAATCCTACCTAAGCCCTCAAAATAAGTCTTAAAAGAGCACGTAGTCTCTGTGCAGGCCCTTACACAGGGGTGTGTTTCACTCTACAGATGTGAATGAGCTGAACCTCACAACCTCCTCTGAGCTAGATCAGTATCATTATTAGAGCTGGCTGGATGCTCTTTGATGGACAGGCTAAGGGACTTGCCCAGAAACATACCGGGAGTCAGTAGCAGTGCCGGCAATACAACCCAGGAGCCTTGATATGCAATTCCCTGCTCTAACCATTAGACCCCACTCCTCCCTGTCTGAGTACACTTAATTACATTGCTAATAAGTAAACAGTACCGTTAAAGAGAGAAAACTCAGTTGTGTTAGGGCTCAGTAGGGCCAGGCCAGGAGAAGTTGTGGCTTGCTTTTAAATGAATCATCCGCGCAGGCAATTCTTTAACTGCTCTGTGTGAAATCTCACTCACCCACCCAAAAAGCTCCCGTTCACTGTTAAAAGCAGCATCACACACAGCTCTCACCCTCAAGCATCATGCAGCAGGTTACCCCTGTGCAGAGAAAAATGTCAGGGCAGGAGGTTACAGCCATTGCTGGGACAGGGCCTGGAGTTACACCAGTGATGAATCTGGCCCATGGACCAGACCCCTGATCCCAGACGATTCCCACAGTTCCCATCGGAGCAGCGAAGGGGCAGCCAGAAGAGGGGCAGCAGCCTGTCACCCGTTCCCATCGGTTTCCCTTCTGGCCGATCATGCACCGCACACAACACAAGTGTACTGGGGCCTGTAACAGGGTGTCTGGCACCTGCTCCCTCCAGGTGTCTATGAAGGGAAGTGTCCCTTTTTATAGCCCCGCCCCCTTATCCCAGAATTCCTTGCTGTCCCATCCTCCATTCTAGGCTGCAGTCATTATAGGCCTATGATGGACCTGGGCTCGTCCTTAAAGGGCCAGCACTCTGTTACAGGGTCATTCCTCCCGTTCTCATATCACGTTGGTGGATCCTTTAGGAACATGAAGCAATGCGAGTGCTGTACATGCAGCAGCACACACCAGCAGCATGGACGTGAGGGTGCAGAATTAAAGAGGGGGAAAATCCTGCTCATCCGTCTTCAGGCAATGAAAAAAAGTGTGGCGGGAGGGTGGGAGTTGTGTTGTTATTCTTATTCCATATTCTTTAAGGAAATATGCTTATGATATGGATATGACATAACTGAGATGTACCTCACCCGAGATGGCTCATGTAAGATATCATTGGAAAGGTTATGGTTTACCGAATGTGATTATCCCATTTGTAGGCCTGTATCATTTCTGTCTCTGAAGTTAGCAATATTGACCATGCATCTGTATTTCAAATGTGCTGCTTTGGGTGTCACCCCCAACTAGCCCTTCAGATACAACAGTGAAAAAGCCAGACAGGGCTGATGGCCCATTAGGAAGAAACAACAAGACTGTGAAGATACTAATCTCTCTCCTTCCTGACATAGGTGCCAACTTCCCCTGTGTGCTCGACCCGCCCTCTTCCCCTGGCCCCGCCTCCTCCCGTGAGGTGCCACGTTCCTGCTCCTCCTCCCACATCCCGGAGTGGCTAACGCTGCCAAACAGCTGTTTGGTGGCGGCCGGGCGGGAAGCGCTGGGAGGTAGGCGGAGGAGCACGGACGCAGCGCGCTCAACGGAGGGGCTCCCCCGGAGCACCCATGGAGTTGGTGCCTATGCTTCCTGAGAGTCCTCCAGGGACTAGCTGTGACACAACTAGGTCAGGTAGTCCTGCCACCTGGCACTAAACACTATCTTGGACTTCTAGTAATTTTTCCACTCACAGGATGGGGAGGTCAAGTTTGGGAAATAAAAGGCTTCCCGCCTTATGTAAATTCTATTTAAGGCTGTGCGGGAAGGCTTTCCAGACCCTCCTCCATGGCCTACTCATGCTGAAAGAACCTGGAGGGACAAAAGAGACTAACCTGAAGGGAAAGGCAGGGGTGAGTCCAGACTGAGACAGGGGTTCAGCCTGTAAGAATAAATAACTGGAACCCTAAGCTACAGAAACTCTGCATCCGGCCTAATTCAACATTGAGGGTGAGAAATTACATTGTGTAACCTGTTTCTTTAGTGAATCACGCTTAGTTTGCATGTTTTGTTTTATCTGCTCAGCAATCTGCTTTGTTCTGTTTGCTACCCCTCTAGCCACTTAAAATCTGCCTTTTATAGTTAATGACATTTGTTTGTTTATTATTACACCCCGTTTCTGTAATTTCTAACTGGGGGGTGGGGCAAGACGTGCATATTTTCCTCCACATTGAGGGAGGGGGCGAATTTATGAGTTTGCACGCTGCAGATTTTCCCATACGGCACAAAACAATATCGCTTTGGGTCTGCACTCCACGGGAGGTGGGCACCTGAGTGCTGGGGCAAGTCCCTGAAGCCGAGTCTTCCCAGAGCTGATCTCAGTGTCTGTGTCTTTCTGCAGTGGGGTGTGGCCCAGCCTGTGTGTGCGCTAGAGGAGGGTTAAGAGCCTGGCTCAGCAGGACAGGGCAAAGGGTGCCCAGGCTGGCAGACCAGGCAGGCTCAGTGGTATCTCAGCACATCAAGTGGCATCTTGAAGGGGTGCAACCCATCACAGGAGTCTCCTTTGACCAGCCCCCAATTATTTAAGGCTAGAGCTGTGAAATGATCATCACCGGGAATTTCAGGCAGCATTTCTTCTTCCCCATTGTGTCATTAGTTCTCCACCTTGAATTTTTTGCTTTCTTGCCCAAATTGGGACAAAATGGATATTTATTTGGATCTAAATAATGCAAACATTTGGAAACAGACGAGGGAAAGAACATAAGAATGGCCATAGTGGGTCAGACCAAAGATCAATCTAGCCCAATATCCTGTCTTCCGACAGTGGCCAATGCCAGGTGCCCCAGAGGGAATGAACATAACAGGTCATCATCAAGTGATCCATCCCGTCATCCACTCTCAGCTTCTGGCAAACAGAGGCTAGGGACACCATCCCTGCCCAGCCTGGATAATAGCCATTGATGGACCTGTCCTCCAGGAACTTACCTAGTTCCTTTTTTGAACCCTGTTTTGGTCTTGGCCTTCCCAACATCCTCTGGCAAGGAGTTCCACAGGTTGACCGTGCATCATGTGGAAGAAATACTTCCTTTTGTTTGTTTTAAACCTGCTACCTATTAAACTTCCTTTTGTTTGTTTTAACAGCTCCTCTCCAGAAGTCAGCTAGGCCAGGGGCCCCATGTTTACAATGTGCACTGGGGTCAATATTGTCCTGTTCTGCCCCCCGCATTAGGGTCCCTTTGGGCTGTGATGTGTGCTTACAACCAGAAAAGTGGTAGGGGAAACCGAAGGTGAGAGTGGGAAAGTGGCTTATCTGAGGACACGCACCACGAAAGTGATAGAGCCAGAAACCGAGCCCTGATGGCCATTGCTGTGCCTGCTCCGTTGGACCACCTGGCTTTGATGGAGTTTGTGAGCCTGCACAGAAGCATAAAGCACCCAGGCTCACACATCGCACTGACCGCTTCCATGTCATAATACGTCCCCACTGGACTGCAGTCGCCTGCTCTACAAACCGATCCAGAGCATTGGAGCCTCCACAGCGTTTCCCTCCAGATTCCATTATTCCCTAGCACCGCTCTGCGTCCTCTGCCAAAGTGGCACAATGGACCGGGATGTGCATGATGCTCGAGGGAGCGACCACAGGAATGCTGAGAGGGAGGGCTGGACTTTGCTTCAGAGTGGGATATCAGCTATCAGTTTCAGCTGCAGATATTTGATCCCGACAGCTCATCCAGCTAATAGTAACAGGATAAGCCGTAAAATATGTGCTCTGATTTGGAAGTAGCAAACACAGCAAATAACCAATTATTCCAAATAGTTTACAGATTTCAACTCTTCTTTTTTTTGGCCCATGTTCTCCTTGCTAGCTTGTCATTGGATGAGTTATTTGTATTTGTTACAACTAACGACACAGCTAGCCAACAAAATAAAAAGCCTTGTAATGACTTGGGGAAATAGCGTGGGATCGCTCCTTCTGCTCCAAATTATCGTGATTATTTTACATCACAGTAGCGCTTAGATGCCCCAACCAAGTTCAGCATCGCATTGCGGTAGGTGCACAGTGAGAGACGGATCTGACCCCAAACACCTAACAATCTAAACAGCCCAAGGTGGGCAGAAAGGAATCATTGTCAGGCCCATTCTACAGGGCGGAACACCAGGCACAGAGAGACTATGGGTGTGTCTACACAACTGTCAGGAGGTGTGACTCCCGGCTCACATAGACGTACACGTGATAGTGCCTGAAAACAGCAGAGTGGACACAGCAGCACAAGCCCATCGGAGACTCTAGGAACATATTTGATCACCTAGCCTGAGCCACTACAGTCACACTGCTATTTTTAGGCGCTACCTAAATACGTCTCATGGGAATCACACTGCACAGCTGCGGTATAGATGTACCCTCAGATCAAACAGGCAGTCTGTGAAAGAGACAGGATCCGAACTCAGATCTCCTGAATCCCAATCCAGTGCCTTATCCACAAAAGCACCCTTCCTCTCAATCTGACCCCTCTGGATACATGTTCTTTACAGCTCACCTCTATATAAATCCATGGTACACCTACATCTTGAATATTACGTGCAGATCTGGTCGCCCCATCTCAAAAAAGATATATTGGAATTGGAAAAGGTTCAGAAAAGGGCAATAAAAATGATTAGGGGTATGGAACGGCTTCCGTACAAGGAGAGATTAATAAGACTGGGACTTTTCAGCTAGGAAAAAAGACGATTAAGAGGGGATATGACCGAGGTCTATAAAATCATGTGTGGTGTGGAGAAAGTAAATAAGGAAGTGCTATTTACTCCTTCTCATAACACAAGAACTAGAGGTCACTCAATGAAATTAATAGGCAGCAGGTTTAAAACAAACAAAAGGAAGTATTTCTTCACACAACGCACAGTCAACCTGTGGAACTCTTTGCCAGAGGATATTGTGAAGGCCAAGACTATAACTGGGTTAAAAAAAGAACTAGATAAATTCCTGGAGGACAGGTCTGTCAATGGCTATTAGCCAGGATGGGCAGGAATGGTGTCCCTAGCCTCTGTTTGCCAGAAGCTGGGAATGGGCGATAGGGGATGGATCACTTGATGATTCCCTGTTCTGTTCATTCTCTCTGGGGCACTTGGCACTGGCCACTGTCAGAAGACAGGATATTGGGCAAGATGGACCTTTGGTCTGACCCAGTCTAGCCACTCTTATGTTCTTATCTGTTTCCTTGAAGGCCCATTGGGCCTCATTTTTAACTCACCTACACCAGTGAAAGCTGGGATAACTCCACTGAAGTCAATAGAGCTATACCAGTTCCAAAATGGTATGAATCGAGAACCAGGCCCATTCAAGAAAACAAACAAATGCTCTTCTCTCTGAGTCCAATCCTGTAAGGTGCATGGGGGAGAATTTAAGGCACAAATGGAAACTAGAGACTTTCTGTGAGAATCGGGTACCTAGCTACCTTTTGTGCCTTTGAAATCCTTCCCCTCAGCACCCTCACTAAAATCAGCAAGAGGGAACGGAGCTCAGGATTGTCAGCACTGAAAGGAAAGTGTTGTACAGTGTATTAGGAGTGTGCGTCTGTGAATTCAGAGCCAACAGACATTTCCAATGGGATTAGAAGCCCCTGATGTTTTACACTAGATGACAATTCATAGATTGTATGGCCAAAAGGAACCACTATGATCATCTGGCCTGACCTCCTGCATAGCACAGCCCAGAGAATTTCACCGAGTGATTCCTGCATCCAGCCCATCACTTCGGTTTGCATCTTCCTTAGTGGGGGAAATTCACCGCTGCACAGCACAGATGAGCACACGGACTCTCCAGCAATCAAGTCCTATTCTGAGGGATGCACAGGCTCCCAGCACAGCTGGTGTGAGGACTCATACAGAGCAGAGCAAGCATTGAGATAACAGTGGTCAAAAGCTACTGGGTTGTAAAATTTGCTACTTTCTCTACTAGTTAGTTGCAAAACTGATCCAGTCAGGGAACAGAAGCAGTAGCACAATAACTAGCCAAAAGAGCACAAGTTGCAAGAGTTTAAGATCTTTGGGGCAGAAACTGTGTCTACCAACAAGGTCTGTACAGTCCCTTGTACAATGATGTCTCAGTCATGGTTGGGGTGTTTCTGGGCACTGTCGCAACACTAATAATAATTGAAAATAATAATAATTACGGGAATATCTGCAATGAACACTTACAGATGTCAGAGTATTCAGTGGCAACATTTACATATAGCTGCAAACAACAAACACATCTGAGAATTTCACCAGGCAAATGTTGGAATATTGGAGTTTCCTGAGGGATGGGGATTATCATTATGGAGGCGCTAGTTGCCACTCAGTAGTGACAGTTGAATTAAGCTGTGCACTACCTAAAGGCTGAATCCCTGCTTTATGTACGAAAAATACAGAATATCCAGCCCCTAAACATCCAGCACTTATCTTTGAATACATAATTAATGTTCTGAGACATTACAAATAAATCTGTTAACTAGTTTAGCAAATACAATTTTAAAATGGGTCCTTCATAAATTTTGCATCTCCCCTTTGTCCCAAATTATCTTAATGACTGAATAACACAGATTCTCCAAACTTTCCGTGTAGTTAAAATTCACTGGAATCTTATGCATGCACACACTATGCTTGAAGAAAATAAATTGTAATTAAGCTAAATTACTACTGATTGTTGTACGTAACTGTTATGCTTTATACAGCCTACGGATGGGACCAAGTCCATGGCTCATGGAACTCTTAAATGGACCCATTGAGACATCACTTTTCCTCTACAACTAATCTGCATGCAACAGTTCGATTGGCTGCAGTATATTAGGGGTAGGCAGGAGATAGGAACACAGCTGTCAAGTGTTCTGATTGGTAGATTACTTGATCTAGCCTCATCACTGCATTGTGAATGTTCCATAGCCCCATGCTAGCTTGGGCATCCGTATCAGAAAGGCGCCGCTGCAGGGAGAACAGAAGAACAATGTACCAAGAGTTATGGTGGATTCTCCAGCACTGACAATTTTTTCTTCCCAAAAGCTCTGCTCCAGGAATTAATTTGCGGCAGGTCTCTGGCCTGTGCTATACAGGAGGTCCAACTAGATGATCAGAATGGACTTGGGATCTATGAGTCTGTTAACTCGAGGTAAAAACGCCATGTGGACATGCCCTAAGATGTGGGTACACTAGTCTTAAACCTTGGATTGCCACTGGTGGCATATCCACAGCCTCCTGTCTCATCTTGTCTCACTGTCCTCCAGGGCCACATGGCCAAATCCAATCCCAGTGAGATCCAGTGGGACCCTATGGACTTCAGAGGCATTGCATGTGTGGAATTTTTGGCCATAAAAGTTTTTCCAAATATTTAACCTACATTTTTGCAGCTGCAGCCTCTACGCCCCATTCCTAAGCAACAAAAGGTCCTATTTTCGTGCAAAGATCCTTAGCAATAAAGAACAAGGAGACAAGGAGGGTCAAATGCATGGGGTGTCAGCAGTGCGGCTCGGAAAACAGAATGGGTTCCAAGGTTTTCCCCGAGAGGCATCAGCAGGTCTTTAGATCGTGAGGTTTATTATATTTAATCACATTCTTGTAGGTTCCAGCACAGGGCACTGGAATCGGTTTATTGCAGCCTAATATTCTGTGGCTTTTATTTTAAATTAATGACTTGCAGCTTTTTTTTTCTTTTCAAAATTTTACTTGAACTAAAACGAAAACATATTCACCTAAATTAAACGTGGGAGGGAAAAGGCTATTTATGGACCTTTGTTTCCATATGCTAAATCCCAGCAAAGCCACCCATTCTCCTTTCTGCATGGAGAAAGGAAACCACTTTGGGGAAAAGACACATTTTCCGGGCATAAAAAATATATTGGGTTTTAAAGGTAACTGTGTTCATTCAACAGGACAGATGGGTCTGTGTAAAGAAGCTGTGAACACAATGTACATGGCACATTGTACCATATCTGTATACTTGCCACTGCAGGGATTTCCCTTGCAAAAAGCTACAGCAGCTACAAGAACCTACAGTGAAACAAATGTAACCTACGCCATCAACTACCGGTTCAGTACAGTCTGTGGAAGCCCATCTCCGTCTCTTTTAGCAGTAGAATTTCAACCTAGCCTTACCAAATCCAAGGGGATTTATTGTGCCTAATCCCAGAGAAACACAAAGTTTAGATACAGACTCAGATCTGAATGTCTTCAAAGGCTTAGGCTCTGGGACTGGGTTCGGCCCTTCTTTGTTGTACATCTGAACAAATATCGAATCAGGTGAGGGCAGTGTTGGTGGGGAGGAATTAATTGGATCTATTCCAATTAGGGAAATGGAAAGCAATGCAGCTAAATTCTGACTTCAGGGGTGCATGGGCAGCTCCTGTTGACTTCAATAGGAGCAGAAATTGTCCTATAGTTTATGGGTCAAATTCAACCCTGGTCTAAGCAGGTGGAATTTTGTCCTGACATAGAACCCACTGCAGGTCTACAAAGCCTCACCTTGTGGCTATTGACACAGAGCAAGGGACACAATTTTATCACCCTGTCTGGCAACAGAAACTACCCAAACTTTTAATTTTGCAAAAAAATCAAGATGGGAACAAGATACTCCACTTTGTTACAAATGGGCGAGAGGCGGAATGATTTTACACCAACCGGGGGTTCTCCTTCCATACAGCTCTAGCCTTCAGAGCACTCCTCTAGACCCGGTGAACCAAGATTGCCCTGAAAACCCATCTTTGAAGCTGCTGCCTTCAAAGTACTTAGGCTGAAAATCACTCCAGTGCAGAGGACTAGCGCCACTTGTCTCTACAGGGCTCATATCTCACTTAAGACCAATGTTGAGGGCTTAAATGATGCCTAGTTCTCATGCTAGTCCCCTGAACAGGGACGGGTTTCAGCCTGAATAAGTTTATTAGCTCTTCCCACAAATGATGAGAAAACATACCACTCTGACAAATGAACTGGGTAAATAAGATCTAAAGCATCACCAACTGCCATGCAGGATCTGGATAATAGTCATCTAATCCCACATCTTGGACTCAAGCCCATATCCTTTCTTCTTCACCAGCCTAACCCTCCAAACCATGCATAGCTGGGCACTTACGATCAGAATAGGAGGGAGGATATTTTCTGGTCTTCCTCCCTAACCTCACCTCATTTTCTTTGACTTTAAGGGAAATGATTGACCACAGACAAACATACCAACAAACCGTCACTTTTCTAGAAGATCAGAGGAACCTTTTACCAAAAGCCCTGATCCAATTTTTGGAGATTTTTTAAAAAACTGATAGTCTTTATGAAAACCAGGCAACCCACTTAAGTAAGTTAGAAATGAAGCAATACATACATGGAGATCGGCCTGAGAAGCTGGCATGTTAATTAGAGCGGAGCTGGTCATGCCCTCTGCAAGCTACAAATTAAAATGATTGGTTAGCAACAGGGTTAGGGAAACACAGTTCAACGTACAATGACAAAAGCAAATTTTAGAACAAAATTAAGGCATCAAAACAATGCAAAAGCCTTCAGAATAACAAAGCCACATTCTCCCAATACTGGACTCTTCCAGCATGAGGGGAGGATATGGGTCATGACCTGTAATCATTTCCATAGCTTTTTTTAGGAGAAGCTAAAATGTTCAGGAAAATCCAAATCTGAGAAAAACGGAAGGGTTTGGGGGGGTTGGGGTTGGGCAGTGTTAAGTGAATTTAGTGTTGGGGAAAAGAGACAGATTGACAGCCCTGGAGACAAAGTTTCCACCCATGGATCAGGGACAGGATAGACAATTGTAGGCCAAGTGTCCCCAGGGTTGCTTTACCAATGTGCCTTCCTTGTCTTCACTAAGAAAATCAGAGCAGACCAGAGGAGCGTGATGATACCATGTCAAACACAACTTTGCTGTCAGGGTGGAGGGGGACTGGTCAGGTCTCCGGTCACCACCAGGGCTCCAGAGGACTGGTCTCTTCTCCTGACCAGTTGACACAGGGCTCAGTTCCTGTCTATGCTGAGAGCTGAGTCGTGCTCTAATGTCACCTAAATTTCTAGCACAGATGAGGCCTGAGTGTGAGGGACGAGAGTTTGGACTCCAAGGCCCAGTATCCTTGGCTTCTCTGCTGCGATTGGGGGCCAGTGGTAGTGGGGTTTTGTGTGACTGTCCACTGGAAACTGCACTGAGACTCCTGCTACGTAGAGGCCATGAATGAGGCTAGAAAATGTTATAAATACTTTCTCACACATAAAGTAAGATGGCAGCTCACCCTGTCAACACACAGAACCAGGGGGGCGGGAACAATTTTTATAGTGCAAGTGCTGAGAGCCATTGAACTAAACTGTAAATCCTGTATATGATGGAATCCGCTTCAAGTCAGGGAGTGCGGCAGCCCCCCTCCCCCAGCACTCCTAGTTCCAGCACGTATGCACAGAACCTGAAATGCAATGAGCTACATTCACTGCTGAGGCCAATGGTGTCAGCAGGAATGAATCTGGCCCAATGTGTTTTAGCACAGGCGATTAGGAAACTCACGAGCCAGATCTGTTCTAAACAAGCGCTGAACGGAGCTGTTTGTCCTTGGCCAACAAACAGCTGTCTGGTTGGTTGCTAGATTGTCTCTTCACCACAGCTAATGCAGCAGGCTGAAACTGGACCAACATCTCAAAAGGAGGAAATGTCTGAACTGCACATTTCTTTGGGGGGTGAGAAATGGAGGGACAAGCAATGGGAGGTGCTCACCAAGAGACAATGTACTGACGTGAGCATCAAGCTGAACTTGACAAATTTCAACTCAGTTACT
The DNA here is from genome assembly GCF_016161935.1 of Mauremys reevesii. NCBI lineage: Eukaryota > Metazoa > Chordata > Testudines > Geoemydidae > Mauremys > Mauremys reevesii. Next base: position 136,045,821 of record NC_052627.1, read on the forward strand.
TATTGTTGCCAATGGCCCCTCACCGTCCGTGGAGTGAAGCATCCAGGGTGCTGCAAAGGGGGGCAGATTGTAATAACTGTGCCACATTGGGGGAGGCTGATTCTAGAGCCAGGCTCTAGGGTGGAATCCCACTATCTGGGCTCAAGCCACAAGTTTGGATCCAAACCCAGGCTTCCAGAGTGTCTGGAGCTGTTCAGGATCCAGGGGTCGGACACAAAGAGGGAGCCCATCCCCCAGTTCTCAACTGGAAAATCACCAGTGCTGTGAGCAGGGACTCAGATTTGGGCTTTGACTTCAGCCCATCCCCCACGAGTACCCTGAAGGTTTATGTCAGATTAAATTCAGACTGAGAGCCTTGTGATCTGTTACCCATCAGCTCCACCAGGAGAGCCAAGAGTCTCCTTCCCACCTGGCTGGGCTGGTGGTCGGAGCGCGTCTCAGCTGAAAAGCACCACGGGGCTCAGATTTCCAAACGTGCTCGGTGCCCACACTGGGGGGACAGATTTCAGCTCCCATTGAAGGACCTAGGTGACTTTTAAAAGAGCCCACTGAGAACGAGAGCTGCCGGGTGCTGGAAATCTGGCTGCTGTACCAGGTGTCTAAATGGGCGCTGGGCTCTTCTGGAAAACCTGGCTGACAAATATGGGTGAGTCCTCGCCAAAGTTCGGGCCCATGGGCGTCTGGCAGAAGGGTTTAGTGTAACTGGGTGCCAAGGTGGCTTTCAGGAACCCTACAGGGGAGCCTGGGTGGAGCAGAGTACCCTGCTTGTGGGTCTCAGGCAGTGCATTTCTTGCTCTACGTTATTAACCACGACATTTCTAATGCATTATGTACACGGTAACAATGGGCACATTCCGCAGACTTTTTTTTTTTTTTAAAACAAACTGATTGTCCCAACCCTGCTAGAGAGAAGGGTGCACCTCAGCTCGGCGGCATCAGGAGCTGTTTTTTAAAACAAAGACAACAATGCGATCCTGTTCCCGAATCACATTCATCTGATGTGCAAGGAACCAAAACCGGACTTGGCAAGAAGGGGAGCAACCGGCTTAGAGACATGCCGAGGAATACACAATGCTCTCGAGACGAGGAGAAAAATAACCCTTTCCCTCGCTTCAGCCACAATCAGACAATCAGTACAGAGCAATGCTGGCATCCACTCCCCTCCACACGTGTGTGCAAGCGTGAGGCAGACAGGGAGTCCATACTTGGCCGGGTAAATTTCCATTTGCCAAAGACAAGACAGAAAAATGCCCGAAGCAGTTTGGGATCAACTACAGAAAGGTTGTCATTTTCTATTCAATTCTATAGGACTAGAATTGCTTCCATAGTCCTTTATTTGTTTCTCACACATTAAATTCCACAGGACTTTTGCATAACAGGGTCAATTTTCATGGGCTTTTTGGGTGAGAATGGGAAGGTTGATTGGCTGCCAGGAGATTTTTATTATTATTTTCTGGGAGTATTGCTGGGCTCCTGGATTGGGGGCGACTTCAGTGAAATGTATTTTTTTATTTGATTTGATTTATTACCAGCAGCTGCGGCTCCAGGCACCAGCGCTCCAAGTGCGTGCCTGGGGCGGCAAGCCGCAGGGGGGGGCCCTGCCGGTCCCTGCGAGGGCGGCAGTCAGGCAGCCTTCGGCAGCTTGCCTGTCAGAGGTCCGCCGGTCCCGTGGATTCGGCGGCAATTCAGCGGCGGGTACGCCGAATCCGCAGGACCGGCAGACCTCCCACAGGCAAGCCGCCGAAAGCAGCCTGCCTGCCGTGCTTGGGGTGGCAAAAAAGCTAGAGCCGCCCCTGATTACCAGATCCAGTCTTTTACAACAGAAACCCTTGTTTTACAACTTACCATAGATAGAAATGAATGTAGTATATACACAAATACAAATTATAAATTGGCCTATGGGAGTCCCTAAAGCTGAACGGATGAGACTTTTCATTATCTCATGTTTAGGTCCAAATTTCTGTTTTTCTTACATTTAGCTGCGTAACATGTTCATGAGTTGTCCTATCAAAACTCTATACAATATTATGCTTTTCTCCTTTCTCCTCCTATTTTCTTTGTTTTAATATCTTAATTTTGAGTTTCACTGTTGTTGAGGGGGTTCTCTCTCCCGTAGTATTCAAAGAATGTTCTCAAACGATCTGATTTGGTGACAGCGATTCCTCCAGCAAACTCCAAAAAGTTCCACCAGATTTCTCAGTACAGGAGTTAGCTTTTTTCTTTTTCCTTTGTAAAACTCTGACTTGATGAGTTAATTTTTCTAGTGCCAGAATTTCCCACACTTTTTGATACCAGTCAATAAATTTAGGGGAGTCACTCCTCTTCCACCATCTTTCTATGGCAGTTCTAGCAGCAACCAGGAGACAAGTGATCAATTCTTTAGGGCTTTTATAAGATGCAGAGTTTTTAGGACAATTTAACAAAAACACTAAGGGGTTATCTGACAGCTGACACCATTATCTCCTGTATGGAGTTTCCAACAGCTCTCCAAAATGTCTTAATTTGGGGGCAGGCCCACCATATATGCCCCTATTTCAGCACATCATTTTGCCCACCCCTGTATCATACATTTCTTTAACTTTAAGGGGAGTTGTGTGCCTTTGATAAAGAATTCTAATGTAATTTTCTTTTATTAACCTGTTTATTGAGGTGGACAGACAATCGCTCCATATGTTCTCCCATTCCTCAATTTTGGTGTCTATCCATACCTCAGCTTTCCATCTTTTCATGAACATAGTTATTTCCTGTGGGTAACAGTGACTACTTTGTTAGGCATGGAGATAAGCCTTTGCGTTTCATGGATGTAGTGAGCAGTTTCTCAAATGCTATCAATTTTCAGCCTAGGTTTGCCTTTTTGTGGGGAGTGGGGTGAAAAAAGTCTCAACAGTATTGATAACGGCTGGAATGTTGATATCTTTTGCGAGGTGTCGTTCAACGGAGTGTGTTTTTGATTCTTGTAAGACGTGCCTAGAGCACTGGCAAGTACTTTTTTCCTTTGCTGGATGTATAAAATTGAAATGAATAAATAAATGGTTTAATTTCTTTTTACATATATATAAAAATTTAAACTTTAAGCTACTCCCTGCTCAGGGTTCTTTGAGGCACTCCATAGTCTCTACGTATGGCTTCGAGAGCCTGACAGATCTTTGGGGCCAGAATCATCTTAATTTGTGAACCTTGCGCAAACAGTCAGTACTAAAATAATAACAGTAATTGTCCCGCCAGTTGTTTTGTTCTTGATTAAAATAGACATTCAGGAGCAATAAACAAAGAGGTAAAGACACAGGAATGGAAAATGTTAGAAAAGCATGAAAGATTTACTTTTACAACTCCCAAAGCAAAAGCAAAAGTGTTGGTGCTCTGTGGATATTGAGCTCATATCGAGCTCTTTGGATGTCAAAGTGCTTTACAGAAGACGGCAAATATCATCACCGCTATTTTACAAGTGGAGAAACCTATAGCATTGAGAGGTGAAGTGATTTGCCCATGGTTACTGGCAGAGCCAGGACAAGAATCCAGCTCCCTCATCGGACAGGCCAAAGTCCTATATACCAGCCTATATAACGCCTATACAGACAGTATCCGTGGAATATGGGCATGTGCTATGTACAGTCCATCATTTCCACAGCCTCACAGACAGGGAAGTTGTCGGGTTAAAAAAAAAGATGAAAGAAAAACAACTTTTGATTGGTATGTTTTGGACACTTTGGGTACGTCCAGACTACCCGCCGAATCGGCGGGTAGCGATCGATTTTGCGGGGATCGATATATCGCGTCTCATCTAGACGCGATATATCGATCCCCGAACGCGCTCCCGTCGACTCCGGAACTCCACCGGAGTGAGTGGCAGTAGCGGAGTCAACAGGGGAGCCGCGGACGTCGATCCCGAGCGGTGAGGACGGGAGGTAAGTCGGGATAAGATACTTCGACTTCAGCTACGGTATTCCCGTAGCTGAAGTTGAGTATCTTACCTCGACACTGCCCCCCAGTGTGGACCAGGCCTTTGTGCCAAATTCTCATAGATTCAAGGCCAGAAAGGACCATAACCAGATCTAACCTGACCTCCTGTATAGCCCAGGCCATCAGCGATGCATTAACCCGGCCACACAGCTGTCTAGACAAGGATTTAAAGGTTAACACATTTTGACTACCTCCTTCTAAAAGTCTAACGTAGACAAAGCACATTCCCTTTAATGCTGCTAAGCTGGTCATGTTAAGCACATGCTAAGCTGGACAAGGCCCTTGCAGTGCACATGTGATCAACTGCATGTGAAATCTTTGAATCTAATGATGAAAATCTGGCCCATGGAACCTAGAGACGAGTTGAGGCTGGAGAACTACTCAGAAAGGAGTAACCACCCAGCTCCAACATCATGTGGCACCAGCCATCATCCCAGGTGCCTCGCAATCAGAGTTCAGACAAGGGCGCAGCTCTAGTAGCACTGAAAGACGACCTCATGGCCACGGACACAGGTAAGATCTCCAGGCTCACACTGCCGGATCTCGCTGCAGCCTTTGACAGACCGGACCACATGGTACTGCTAACCTGCCTGACATGACATAGCAGGAGCAGGTGGCCCTGCACTGCAGGGGCTCCAGTCATCCCTCTCCAGCAGAACTCAAAGTGGTGATGAGCAACTTCTCCTCCTCTTCGAAGGCCTGGGACCTGCTGGGCCATATCTACATGAGACCTCTGGGAGAGGGAGTGAGACGACCCCTCCTCCCCCAGGTTTAGCAGCTGATGAAACTCAACTATGCACCTCACTCTCACTCACTGCCACTGCTAACAGGTCCAAGTGTCTACAGGAAATTAACTCTTGGATTAAGAGCAGCTGGCTCAAGCTGAACCCAGGCAAGACTCAAGTGATGCTGCTCAGTCAGGGGAAATGCTCAGAAGAGCTGGCGAAGACATTGTCTCCACCTTCCATCAAAGGCTTCCAACCCCCATTTGTTAAAAGGCTGCGAAGCCTCGGGGCTCTGTGGGACACCTCGGTAAGCCCAGATGATCAAGAAGCATCAGTTTCCAAAAAATGCCTTCTTTCTCCTCCAGTTCACCTGGAAACGTCATCCCTTCTCCCCGGCCAAGGACCTGGCCCCAGCGATCCCTGTGTTCGTCAGCTCCAGACTGCATTACTGTAACTACCCGTGTCTGAAGCTGCAGGTGAAAATGATGCCCAGGCTCCAGCTGGTACAGAATGCAATGCCCACCTTCTCCGTGGCTCAGGCTACGTAAACACATCAGACCCACCCTCAAGTCCCTCCCAGTCAGCTTCCAATGCTGGATTAAGGCCTTGGTCCTAATTTTCAAAGCAATTAAAAGATCAAGTCCCAGCCACACCAAAGACTGAATTTCGATCTATGAGGCTCCATGACAGCTGCGCTCCTCTGGGCCAGGGCAGAGCACACAGCTCTGAACGAAACGCTGGAGAGCTAGGGGCAAAGCGCTCCCTGTCGGAGGGATCCAGCCACAGGACAATCGCCCACAGGAGGTCAGGCGAATCCAGGGCCTGACCATAGCTAGGAAACATTGGAAAGATTTCATCTTTGAAAAAGCCTTTTCGCCATCACTGACATGCACAATCTGAACACCCCCCTTTTATTCCCAACTCCCCCCTAAAAATCCCTACCCCAAGCAGAGTTCTGACCCCCAAAAGGGAGAAGAGCTGGAGACTCCAGGAAGGGGGACTTGGTTATTGCTATTGATTTTACATGGAAGCAGCTTGAATGCTATGGCAATGGGTGGCAGGATTATACCCTAGGTAATAGACCGGGAACACTCCAAAGTCTGGAGGGTGTTAGGGCTGGGAGATTGAGGCTGTCTCTGATTAGCACATGCAATGGTGAACAACAACAGGTTAAGACCAGCTGCTCAAAGCTCAGGTGCATTTCAGAGCCTGTCTGCTCTGGAAGTCTTGCTAGATCAAGTTCCTGTCTGAAATTTACTAATAGACACTCTGCTCTCAGCTGGGATGGAAATAACTGTTTTCCTTTGTGGTTTCAGCATTTCCTGGCCAAATCCTGGCAAGGAATCACCCAGTTCTGCAAGGTGGGGCACTGAGAGTCCTCACTTCCCATGGAAGGCAATGGAGATGAAGGGCATACTCAGAGCTTGCAGGACCGAGTGCTTAGCTCTGCAGGAAGCTTCTGCAATGAAGCCAGAAACCATGCAAATCTCAGCTAAGCTTTGGGATTTGATGATACCAGAGGAGACTCCTTCTACATTTTGTGGGGGATCCCTTCCCATGATTAGTGCAGTAATAACCTTAACCCCTCGTATCTGAAGAGCTCATGGCCTCTGCAGGAGTGGTTAAGTATTATTCTTATTTAGCCAATGGAGAAAGTGAGGCACAGAGGCTGGATTCAGAACCAAACCTTCTCTGGGTTTTGATCCAGGATTCACATGTGAGCTGCTGCATTCAAACCTGGACCTCGAACTCCTCCAACGTTGGAGGGGTTCAGAGCTGGGGTTCAGACCCCTTGCTATGCTTGCACATGCGGTAGCAGCCCCCCGCAATGCTGGATGAATGCCGAGGTTTGAAGCAGTTAACTATCGATCCCTCTTTTCTCTCCCCCAACCCCCTGCCGCTCTCTGGCCCTAAATAAAATTAATGTTTGTTCTCTCCATTCCTGGCTGGAATAGCATGCTGGGGGGTGGGGGGATTGGAGGGGGGGTGGATCTTGTGGCGCCAGTGGTGACAGGGTGCGGCAAACAGAATAATTATTTGCCCATGACGATCCACCACATCTAAACAGGATTAATTTTTGCCATTTAAACAGTTGTGCGATGCCAGGGCAATCTGTATACACAATAGCAGAGCCTCCCAGCCCCGCTCCAAATTAGCCTAATTAGGAGCAGGCTTCAGGGTCGGCTTAGAGAAGAAATGGTCTGTAGTCTGATGTGGCGTGTCCATCTCCCAGCAGCTGTTTCAGCCCTAGCTCTCTGGAGACTTGGTAGAGATCAGCTGGAAAAAATAAACTCAGCCCAGCGATGACAGACAGATCAGGAGAGATAGTGGCTGCATAGACTCAAATTAAATAGATACACACACTCTTGGTGCGTGCCAAGGGCCTGCTTCTGCATTGCTCCAAACCTCCAATTATCATTTACTCCACATCTTCAGCAGCATTTCCCATTCACTTGACATTCAGGGGGTTGGACTAGATACCTCCTGAGGTCCCTTCCAACCCTGATATTCTATGAGTCTATGACACTGGCGGAAACAGCTGCACAAGGCACGTTGCAATGGGGAAATCAAACACGCTTCTGAAGAGGCCTCTGATGCAACCCCCGCTTACAGGGTGCAATTATTACTATTTATCGCATCTGTGGCTCAATGGCAGGCGTAAATGGGAGCATTCAGGTATGGAGCCTGCCGCTACTGAAGTCAACAGCAAAACTCCCATTGATGTCACTGAGCAGAATGGGACCTTTGAGGGTATATCCACATGCAGCTCGAGCAGACGTACCTGGGCCAGCGGGGTTCCCAGAGCAGTGATGTTGGATGCGCCTGTCCAGAACCCTGGGTAATTACCAGCAGTGCTAGCTCACACTGCTGCTTCATCACCCCAGTACCCGAGCTAGGTAGATTCAAGCTAGCTCAGGCATGTCAGCTCGTGCGGCAGACACAGCCAGTGGCTGCAGTGGAGACATAGCCTTAGAAGCCTGAATTGCTGATTGGTGCCTAAAGTTGTGTGTGTTTGTAGTTAACTGCACCCCCAACGCTGGTGGTGACCTTTTAAAAATAAACCAGGGCTCATAGGGATCATAGAACATCAGGGTTCGAAGGGACCTCAGGAGGTATCTAGTCCAACCCCCTGCTCAAAGCAGGACCAATTCCCAACTAAATCATCCCAGCCAGGGCTTTGTCAAGCCGGGCCTTAAAAACCTCTAAGGAAGGAGATTCCACCACCTCCCTAGGTAACCCATTCCAGTGCTTCACCACCCTCCTAGTGAAATAGTGTTTCCTAATCTCCAACTGAGACCTGCCCCACTGCAACTTGAGACCATTGCTCCTTGTTCTGTCATCTGCCACCACTGAGAACAGTCTAGATCCATCCTCTTTGGAACCCCTTTTCAGGTAGTCGAAAGCAGCTATCAAATCCCTATTGCCTATGTCTATCCCAAGTATATGTCTATTTATATACATATGCATGTCTAAGGGTGCAGTTTCTGTCTCTGTCCAGCATATTGCAGACATGTGAGCATGCATGCATATAGAGCTGCACAACAAATAGCAAATATGCTTCAGGGAACAAAATCATTTTTTCAATTTAAAAAAAAATGCAGATTTTTCAATGCAAATTAAAACCCAGCATTGACATTTTTCAGTTTTCCAAACAAAATAACCAAAAAGATTCTGAGTTTTTAGGGGTGCCCTTTGCTCCCTTTCCCCCCAGACCCCATTTTTCAGTAGCAACATGGGGGGGGGGGGGAAAGAGTGGAGAAAGCAAAAAAGAAGGCTCCAGCTCTGCACACTCTAGAATATAATGAGCGTAAAATCAAGGGGCCAGAGTTCACTGTTGGCATGAGAGGAGGCTGGTCTTGTGGACCGGAACTCAGGAGATCTGGATTCAACGTCCAACTCTTCATAGACTCCCTGTGTGACCTGGGACAAGGGCCAGATCCTCAAAGGTATTTAGGCTCCTCCACTGAACTCAATGAGAGTTAAGTGCCTGAAACCTTTGAGGATCTGGGCCTTTATCCCTCCGTGCCTCAATTCCGCATCTGTAAAATGGGGACTGTAATCCTCTCTCTTCCCACTTGTCTGCCTCCCCTGTTGATACTGTCAGCTCTTCCGCAGCGGGGATGACTCTCGCAGTGTCTCTCTGCAGGGCCTACCACGGTGGGGCCATGAATTTGGTGGGGGCTCCTTTAAATATGAATAACATGGGCGACAAGTGTGTTGTCTGTGGTCAGACGGGAGAATCAGCCACCCATGCCTCAAGGGACATTCTGCTCTCATGGGGAGATTCTTACCAACCCAAGACAAATGAAGGGGAAAAAATGGCTGATACCCCCGGACATTTCAGAGTCTGGCCCCGGACAATGACCCAGGAGGCTGCGACACTGACTCCACGCCCAGGCCCTGAGAGCGTTTCTATCGTGGCAGCAACCTGTGAGTGACAGCGGCGCCGATACTCTTGCCTCTATCCAGGCTTGCTCGTGAAGTGCTGCTGGAGGCACTGGGGGTGGGCAGGGGTCTTTACGCTGGCGGTCGGGGTGAGAGCCCAGCCCCCGCCGCACTAAAGACTCCAAGAAGAATTACTATGAGGTGAGATTCCTCCCTTAGGAGGCCTTCATCAGTGGGGAAAGGGAGCCGAGTTCCTCTCCCTCGGCCGTGCTTCCTGACCACCGCTGGGATTACGGCTGCTACCTTCTGGTTCAGCAGGGGCCGAATGGCAGCATTTAGTCACTAGTCTCAGAAGGCGGCCCCCCCTGGAGAGCTCTAGAACCAGCCTGAGAGACAGGCGCATTTTGCAGGCTGCAATGAGGATAGCAACTTGCCCGGGCCACAACTCCTTAACGCTTCCCACTCCTACCCCGAGGCCGGGGTCTGTGACCCATCTAGATCTGAAAGAGGCTTGTCTGCAGCTCTGTGCCTCGCAATGGAAGGGCTGCAGAACAGAGCACTTGAGCAAATGGGCTAACAGGAACTGGCCCAGAGGCCTTGCTTAGCGTGCCGGGCAGAAACTCCCAGTGCAGCTGCAGCCTTGTGTCGGTGCCCGCAAGATTCTCAGCGTGCCGCTCTAATAAAGCGCGTTTATAAGAGGAAATATTTTTTTTCCCCACACAAAAGCAGCAATTGGAATAATAAACCACCGGCAAAATAAAGTTTAGGAATTTCCATTAACAAGAGAAAGAGGGCAATTAGTGAAGTGGCTTGGATCGCCCGGGTGCGTCTGTTTGCCCAGTCTCAGAACGCCAGACTGAGGGGATGGCCAGGGAAAATGGAAGGCAGCAACTTTACAAATGGATCAAAGGAAATGCTTTATCTCATCATGAGCCTGGGGAACTCTCAGCCACAACGTACCACTGAAGCCAAGAGATTAGCAGGACTGGACATTTGTATGGATAACAGAAATATCCAGGTAAAATAGTAGATGTTAAAAAAAATAATTAGCAAATACTTTGGAAGGGATATAAACCCTCCTGCTTCAGGGCATAGCCCAACCTCTAATTAATGGGTGGTCAGGAAGAAACCTTCTTCTGTGGGCAGGTTATTCCATTAATTGTTGGGTTTCTTGCCTCTTCCACTGAAGCAGTTCCTACCAGCTACTATTGGAGACAGGATATTGAACTAGACAGACGAGTGACTGATCCAGTCTGGCAGTTCCTATATTCCTAATGCAAGGAGCTATTTGAATCTCTCCCCCAAGCTCGAACTCGACACTCTACATTATGGATTGGAAGAGTTCTGTTTACTCCTTCCTCACCCGCTGCTATTCTCGCTCACTTCTGGGCTTCCCTGGCTCTGGCAATGCTGCTGAGGCAGAACCAGGGAATACAGGGCATCTCCCTCTGAGGCTTGTTCCTGAGCGCTCTCTGGCCCGATCTGCTAGATATGGTCGTTAGTAACAACCGCTGCATGCAGCTAATCGCCTCTCCGTTTCCAGATATGTCTTGCTAACAAGAGCTGGCCCTCAGACTGCCATAGCAGGATCGAGAAGCAATCACGTTTGATAGCTGTCTCGCAAACTCCCATCTCCACCTCCCCTCCCCCCCATTGCAGCCTGGCACAGCTCAAGCTTGCGGCATGGTCCCCCAAACTCTGGCAGCGCTGATCCCAATTTGGGGGCATGCTTCCTTGAACAGAACCACAGCGTCTTGGATGGTCGCCGATCGCTACTGGAATCTTGCCGCTTTGCAGCTGCCAAATCTGGGCCCAGCCCGAGAAGCTCAGCTCCCGCTGAAGTCAATGGGCAGCCAGCACCTTGCAGGGCTGGGACCTTCGGCGTCTTTAGGCTCCATGTAAATGATGCCGTTACCTCTGGGGGATTGCGGGCTGGCAGGCTCACTCACCTGCCTGGGGCAATAACCAGCCACCCCCTGATCAGCTCACTCTCAGTCCTTGCCTCAGGGGTCAGTTTATTGTCCAGGTGCACTGACAACAGAAAGCAATTGTCCTGCTCCCAGGACAGCTTATGGGCCTCTGGCAGTTTAGTGGTCGGCGTCTCCCCTCAGCCTGCGGATGGTCCACAGAGCCATCCACCCACTGCCTGCAGCCTGGCCTGTAGCTATAGGAGACCATTCTCCTAGTCCTCTCTGGGTCCCAGGCTCCCTAATGGGGCTGGGTCCCTCATCTGTAACCCCCTGATGCTGGTAGTCACCAGGCACAGTCACCTGACGCTGAGTCCCAGCCCTTGCCTGCCAGGCTGCTAAGAGCAGGGTTGGCTGGCTGCTCCCAGGCCCTTAAAGGGGTTAGGCACCCTATTACAGGGACCTTTCCTCACTTTGAGGTACCATTCATTTCTGACAGCTCGCAAACAAAGCCCGTTACAAATGGGATGAACTGGGAAACCCTGCAGAGGGCTCTATGTGCAAAAGGACTGTGTGTCTCAGCCCCTGATGCAGGGGCTACCCGAGTCGAAAAGGGACCATTGCTTCAAACACAACCACAGCCCCACCTCCACAGGGCCCCTGAACACCACTCCAAACCCTTCCCACCAGCAATAATCCCAGGACTGCAGGCTCTCACCTCGCACCCAGAGCGGCAGCGGGCTGCAGTTCCGATCTGCGTGGCTGAGCGCAGAGCTGCCCACCGTTTGGGGAAGGGGTTTATTTCCCCACAGCTGGCAGTAAAGGGAAACCTACTGTACAACAAAGAGAATCCCCCTGAGGATCGGGGCCCTTGTTTCCTGGTGCACGGGGCAGCCTGCGTGCAGCCAGTTTAGCCGTTGCTGTGTTTGGATGGCTACCCCACCAGCTGGGATCCATCTCATTAGGAGGCTGTTCAGCTTGGGCTGGCCTCCCGCGAAATCCAAACATGCTGCCAGCAGCACAGACTAGAGCTGCTCCCAAATTTTCCAAGGAAATCGGGGGGAGGGGGGTTAGTGGAAAAGAGGGTTTAATCAAAAACAAAATATTCATTTTTGACAAAAATTTTCATTTTCCTGGAAGTTTTTCAAAGCAAACAATTTCGGGTAGGCGAGTGGGGGGGACTTTCTTTCTTTCTTTCTTTTATTCTTTTCTCCCTCTCTTTTTTTTTTTGTAATTTTTATATTTTTTGCTTTCAAAATGGTGGGCTTCCCTCCTTTCAGTCAGTTTTCCAATTTTGGCCAGTTGAAAACCAGTAACACTTTCGCTTTTAAAAGCAACATTTTCGTCACTTAACTGTGTTACCTTAAAAGTGAAGGTGTTTGCCCCCCCATTATCTCCCCCTTTTCTGACTGTTCCCCAACATTTATCAGTTGGGAAGCAATAACGGGAAAACCTAATTTCCCCCATTTCCAAATTTCCCAGCAGGAAAACCAGAATGTCCCAGTGGGACTATTGCAAAAGGGGATTTTCCCCAAGAGAACTTGGGCAGGAAAATTCCTTTCTCTGGCCAGCTCTAGTGAAGATCTTCATCTGCTTTAACTCAGAGGTCATTGGAAGCACACAGAGAACAATTTCTCCAGATCACCCCACTGCTGGCCCAAGCCCCGTCCTGGGATAGCCAACCTTGCTGGGTGCAGTTTACAGTCAGGGGTTAAATCTGTCCAGTGAAGTAACTGGAGTGACAGCAAGAATGACTCTGGCCCCAGGCACCTTCCCCATGAGCAGGAGCCTGAGATGTCTCATGTCTCCCATGACTGATGAAGCAGACACAGTCAGGGCTGAATTCTCAGCTATCCTGGGGTAAATCCAGAGACACTCGGAGGGAGGTGCTCCAAAATTAAACCATGTGACTGAGAGCAGAGCTTGCCTCACTGGTGTCTAGGAGGTACTGAGAAGAGACCGCCAAAAACGCTGCAGAACTGAAGGCAGAGTTTCCATCAGTATCAGCTCCCACCCCACATCCCCCGTCCCTCCAGGCACCATCTCATGCCTAAACAAAGGTCGCCACCTCCCCCCCTCCATCCCTTACAAAGCCAACCAACACTGGACCCCCCGTCCCTCGCCCAGAGCAAATACTGTGCTCACAAAATCCTGGAAACGACCTTCTGAAATGCTAGTCAAGCAAACATAATCACTCACTAATCAGATTATTTACCGGGCTTCAACCTGAATTTTGAAGGACATGCTTGAAAGAAAATGCTAAAACACCCCAGCCCAATCTCCAGGTGTCACGCCGCCAACAACAACAAATGTTCTGTGGGGTTCTTCTCAACGGGCGTCTTTAGTACTAATCCACCCTTTGCTAACACCCACCTCATAACCAGCCACCTCGGTTTCCCCCCTCTGTGAAGTGGGGAGAACAACATCTGTTAGAGCGAGACAAAAAACAGGATGACAGTTCCATGAACATTTTTGACTATGTCTAATAATAACAACACCTAGCTCTTCTAAAGCACTTTTCATGAGTAGCTCTCCAAAGGAGATCCCCCATTTTACAGATGAGGTATGGAAAGGCCTTGCCCAGGGTCACTAGCAGAGCTGGAACAGAACCCAGACCTCCTGAGCACCACGCTTGTCCCATATTCACTACACCACACGGCCTCTCCTTTGGCATAAAGCGCTTTGAACTCTACAGCACAAGAGTGGTGTTATCATTCCGACCCTCAGCAAGATCTCTGTGACAATCAGGGTCTGGACCCCAAAGAATAAGTATTAAATCAACTAATTTACAGTACAGTAATATTGTATGCAAAGCGACAAAGAGTCCTGTGGCACCTTATAGACTAACAGACGTATTGGAGCATGAGCTTTCGTGGGTCCACACTGGCACCCCAGGATCAGTCTCCTGGAACCTTGGGGAAGTTCTGATTCAGATCCTGGTTTGAAGATGAACTTCACGCTTCAGTTCCATCGAAAGCTTATGCTCCAATACGTCTGTTAGTCTATAAGGTGCCACAGGACTCTGTCGCTTTTTACAGATCCACACTAACACAGCTACCCCTCTGATATAAAAACTGGTGGCACGCTGCTCAATGAATATATGCATGTGATGTACGGCTGGATGGTGTCTAAAGAGTTATGTTATGTGCTGGAAATATGCTCCTACAATATGTTTGGGGAGCAGACTTGATAAAGAAGCCTGCCTTACACAAAGGAATGTGCATTTACCTGTCTAGGTCAAGCTTTGTAAGCCATGGACAATGGCAATACATTTACATATAAGATAAACAAAGCAATCGAGGTAACAGGAGGCGGAGGAAACAGCTTAGTGAGCTTACAGGGGGACAGAGTTTGCACAAGACAATGGACTCTGGGAAATACCAGGGGAGCCAAAGGCATTCTAGTTATCTAGACCCTAGGGGACAGCACCCTCTGATTCTGGGAATGTTGGATCCTCTTACCAAGAAAGGCTGGAGATGTGGTTAGCTTGATGGAAGTGAGCAAGCTGTTTAGGCAAAGCCATAGCTTGCTAGGATCAAGTTTTGGACACTAGAAAACATGCTATTTTTGTTTGTTTGTAACCATACCCATTTCTTTTCCTCTTGCTTAGTGTCACTTAAAACACTTTTCTTTTTTAATACAGCGTTTTTCTTAGTTTTACTGTAACCCATGCAGTACTGTTATATTGACATAAAGGGTGAGTCCACAGCTCAGCTAACAGGCAGGTGTGGGTACTGGCCCTCTGGAGACAGCAAAACTGAATTATTTCCATTTGCGTCCAGTGAGAGGGACTGGACGCAATACAGACACCTCCCTGGGGAACTCAGGAACTGGGGTTCCCTGATTCTTACTTGCCAGGCTAAGTGAAGACGGGCAGGGTCTCGAGGAGTTTGCTGGTGAAGCACAGACTGGTGAGGCAGGGAGCGGACACACAGTCTAGCCCCCAGCATCCCCCCCCCCCCCCCCGCTGACACAGTGGCTTCAGGCTCTGGGTTTCCTGAACAGCAGAGCATCACAGTATCCTATTACTCAACTTTCAGTCTTTTCCAAGAAATGTTCCAGTGCCTTTCCTGGTACATCATGAAACATTATCATAAATAATTCAAATGAATCCACAGATGGCAAACAGAGAACCAAGTACATTTTTATCGCATGATCCTGTGGGTCCCCCCCCCGATTATGAGTGTTCTCTTAGACCAACATTTTCAAATCTGGGTGTCAAGTTCATCTGCTAGCTCCATATTTAGCTTGCCGCACCCCGTGGTTGTGAGTGCCCAGTACTTTTGAGAAGCCAAACCATTTTTATTTAGGTTTCTAACCGTGGATTTAGGAGCCTAATCTTAGGGCAGCTGCATTTCAAAATGTTACTCTTATTCCCTAGCTTTGCAAATTTCAGCCCTTTGCAATGGGCTTCCTTGCCTGGGGCATGGATTAGCAGGGATGAGCCGTAGGCAAGGATTCTACTTTTATGCTGACAACTTTTACTGTTGCACTTTGACCCAAGCCACCTAGTCAAAGGCCCTGGTGTGCAGAGATGCTGTGGATCAAGCACACGACACACACTGGTGAGTAGGTTGCACTAAGATGCCCCATTAGCTGCAGGGGAAGCAGTGTAATGCACACAGAGAGAGGATGGTGAATTAGGATTAGAGATGGAACTGAAGCGTGAAGTTCATCTTCAATCCAGGATCTGAATCAGAACTTCCCCAAAGTTCCAGGAGACTGTTTGATCCTGGGATGCCGGTGTGGACCCATTTCCAGGGAGGCTCCTATAAGTTAGGGGGAGGAGCCCTACTGGATTGCAGAGTCCCCAGGGGCATTACAGGAGGAGGTGACCAATACCCAGCCGAGGTGAGGAACAAGCAGCAGGAACGGAAGAAATGGGAAACCCTGCTTTCCACAGCAACGGAACACAAGGGATGATGAGAAACAGAAGAGAGATACTGTAAAAAAGCAGCATTGTTTCCAGGGAACAAGGGCTTTCCATTCCCAGGATCCTGTGCAGCATCAGGGGCTCTTTAAAGTAGGCAGTGAGGAATCTGCGGGATTGGCAAAGCGGGCGCTTAGCACACCAGAGGGGGAAAAGCAGGAGCCGATTAAAATGCTCCACTGACCTTCCTGGAACCCCTCATCTTGGGGTTTCTAAGCAATCGAGTTCACATGCAGCCCTGTGCCTCAAACACACGGGCTTAACCATTTGCACATGTTCGACAGCAGCTAAGAAGGCCAAACGGTTACGGAGCTGGGAAGCCTCACGTTCGGGAGCTGAGCTCATAAATGGTGCCCTCTGGAGACCATAGTCTTCTCGACCGCATGTGCACGGATGGAATGCCAGCAAGCAGCACCAGACTGGCAGCTCGGGAAGGGGAAACAGCTACATGTTCTTCCTTCGGCACCTTCACTAGAGCAAGTCAAATCCCCCTGATCTCCGTAATCCCAGAAAATGCCACAGCCTGTCACTACCCACACAGAACTGGGTTTTCTGAAAACTCTGCCCTTTTGGATTGAACAGCCAGAGCCAGAGGGTTGGTCCCCGCAGATCTGGCAATCAGCAGCCACTGCTGCTGTAAACACTGCACCTCTGCTTCCAGCTCCACTGATACAGCAAAGCCAATAAAAACTGAAAAAGGCTGGAGTTGTCCTTTGTTTCCACTGGATGGAAATCCACCACCTGTTTCTTTTAGGTGCAATGACCACCCTGCTGTTTTCCACCGGCAGGAGCAGTCAGACTTTGGGGGCCAGAGAGGGGGTGCAGGCACAGCAGAAAGAAGGAGCCTGAGCAAAGGACCACCACAAAGTTCTAGGCTGGGCCCTAAAGGTGCCCAGAAGGACTAGCCAGGAAAAGAGAGAGGCTTTGTGCACTGGCATAGGATTTGGGAGACCTGGGTCCAGCTCCCAGCTCTACCCTGGCCTCCCTATGTGACCTCGGGACACTCAGTTTCTCAGAGCCCCCATCTGTAAAGTGACAAGCATCTGGCTCATCTACTCTGAATGCAAACTCTCCAGGGCAGGATGTGTCACTTGCTAGGTGTATGTATAGCACGCAGGTCTTAGGAGCCGGGGTCTTAGGAGGCACCCTCTAGGGGCTATTGGAATACACAGGAGAACAGGCTGCCGTAAATCTTTATTCTAGAGCAACAACCAACTGCTAACCCAGGGGACCTGTGTGAGAGCCAAAGGGATACTTCAGCATAGGGACAGGCTCAGCAAGGAAGCTACCTGCTGCTGTGGCAGCCAGGCCGGAGCAGACGGGCCCAGGCCATCAGCTCAGCATCGGTTTTGAATGGTGAAGGATAACGAAACTCAAGAACTGGCTGCCCCTTTAAGCTAACAGACACCCGTGAGTGCTCAGCTGCAGTGTTTAAACCTGGATCCTCACCTGGCGTTCTGGGCTAGTGCTGGGAAACTCCGCTTCTGCCCTAGCTCCACTCAGCACTGCCCTTCAGAAGAAGCTGGAAGCCTTCTTAACTGGTCTGCTGGCTCCTCCTGGCCCCGTACGCCTGCAGAGGACTAAGTTTCACTGGGAGCCCGGCCTGAGTGGGTTTCCTTAAGCAGAGAGGTGCCAGGGCACTGATGCCTCTAGCAGAGGAGGCCTGATAGACCCCACAACCCCTGTCTTGTGTTCAAATGGAGGGAAGGAGGAGGAGGAGGCTGGGATCCTCTGTCCTGCTCTGGGGGACCAAACACCTGTCCCTACTCAGAGATGTTGGAAGCTGTGAAAGGAAAGGGGTAATGTGCCCTGTTGCAGAGTCGGCACAGTTCACAGTACATTGCAAAGCCCTGCCCCCGCCCCAAACCCAAGCGACCCCAGCTGTAATCCGCTGCCAAAGAGATGGAGAGGCCTATTTTCTTTCTACCGTTATCCCTCCTTCCCTACCTGGACAGGAATGAGAGGCTCCTTGTCGTCGATATCAATGAGGACGTCGTCTCTGGGGGCGAGGCTCACCTCATCTACAAAGAGAAAAAGGGTGGATCTAACTAGGAGATTGATGCTTCATAGAGCACAGAGCACCAGAGCTTGAGGACCGACATTCTAACTTTATTATCCACTGAGACTGTGTCCATCTGATTCTTTAATGTTTTAATCTACCATCCTGTCACTGAACAATTTTAGAATTTTTTTAGAATGGCCAGACTGGATCAGACCAAAGGTCCATCCAGCCCAGTATCCTGTCTACCGACAGTGGCCAATGCCAGGTGCCCCAGAGGGAGTGAACCTAACAGGCAATGATCAAGTGATCTCTCTCCTGCCATCCGTCACCACCCTCTGACAAACAGAGGCTAGGGACACCATTCCTTACCCAGCCTGGCCAATAGCCATTAATGGACTTAACCTCCATGAATTTACCTAGTTCTCTTCTAAACCCTGTAATATTGATACACACATTGCCACTGTTTATGTAGGACCTACAGTATGTTGTGCTTTGCTACTGCACAAACATCAGTGGGAGTACCACTAAAAGCATCTCACAAAACCAACAGCACAAACGGCACTAATTGGCTCCCTTTGAGGACAATCTCAAAATTATTCACTAAACAATGAGACTTGAGAACCTGTGGAACTCATTGCCACTAGGTATCATTGAGGCCAAGAGCTCAGCAGGATTCAAAAACAGGATTCAGCATTTTTACAGGAATAATGAGCGCATCCACAGCTACATTAGCGCAAATAGAGAGATAAACCCTGATGCTCCAGAGCATAAATCAACCTCTAACTAATAGGGGTCAGGAATAAATTTCCCCAAGGGGCAGGTTATTCTGTAACAGTCCACTAAGGGGTTTCTCACATCTTCCTCTGAAATAGCTGGGACTGGCCACTGTCATAGACAGGATACTGGAACAGATGGAACTTGGAGTCTGATCCATTCTGGCAATTGCCCTGTTCATAAGTATTACTGCTCCCAACATACTGATGGAAAATGTAAATCTGTGGCTTGCCAACCACGCACAATGGATCTATCGAGGGTATTTATCTGGCCTCCATCACCTGAGCGCCTCTCAGTATTTATCCTCACAACCCCCTGCGAGGAAGGGAAGTGCTATCATCCCGCTGTTGCAGAGAGGCATCTCCTCAGTGGACTGATCAGGATTTCTCACTGCTCTTCCCTCTAGCTCTATCTGGCCTCAGACAGACTGAGTCTCCTCCTACGCTGTCCCTGATGAGACCCACCTGCTCTGACTACCAAGGTGAGTCAGGCCTGCACTGACCAAAGCCCGGCATGCTGTCACGGGAGAACAGAGGAACAGAGTTCCAGGCTCGGCGTCCTGTGCTCTGTCCACTCGGCCACAGTGTCTCACGCTTCCCTCAGTGGCTGAAGCAGGGAAGGGAGGAGGACAAAGGAGTGAGCCTCTCCTCTCCCGTACCTGGCTGTTCCTCGGGGGTGTCGGTCTCCTCTTTGTACGGGTCACAGTAGAACTCCTCAAGGGACTGGATGGTGCACTGGCCAACCACGGGCTTTCGGCCAAACTGTCTGTTGTCGATGACTTTGATGATGACAGGAGGGCAGTACAGAGCTTCCTTGGGTAGGCGCTGCAGCAAGGGAAGCACACTGAGCACTGCGTGGCCGGGGAGAGGGGCAAAGGGCAGCTTCCCTGAGTCCGGCACAAGCACGTGGAATAAACCCGCGGACAGACTGGAGCTAAAGCCGGGCTGCTTTATGCTCTCCTCGAGCTCCTCCCACAAACCCAAGCCCCGCCCACAGTCCCAGAAGGGCTGGGTGTTTCTGCTACTGTGCGCAGCAGATAACCAACAATGTGGTGGTTCAGACTGTCCTCATTAGACATCCGAGGTAACAGTGTTGAGCTGGGCGGAGGCTGCTCACACCCCTCTGAGCCGCTGGGGCAAATGTTGCCTTTAATTATACCCTGTGCAATACCACCAAAGGGGGGTGTATATCAGGGCAAAGCGTCACCCATCGTTTCTCTCGGCAGACAGAGGCAGGCAGGTCACACTGGGAAAACAGGCTAGCAAGACTCTCGGTCTTTCAGAAAAAGCCCAATTCAGCAGGGGTCCGAGCACCTCCAGAAAGACACAGAGAGCCCTCAGCCCACCATGTAGGCTCCCTTTCAACTCAATGGGCTAAACTCCCACAGAGCAAGCCCTGAGAGTCACGCCGGAGCTCCTCACTAGGGGCTTGGGCCCAGATCCTCCAAGGTATTCTGGCACCAGATTCCCCTGGATTTCATTTGGAATGAGGCACCAGAATATCTCTGAGGGTCTGATTCTTATCAGAACTCACAGCCTCACATCACTGCACTTTAACCCATGTGCGCTGTGATCAGCGGGCACTTCCTGGAGCAAAGCGCCCATGGAGCATGGTTAGGATCCACGGTTCCTTGCCTGACATTGAGCGAAGCTATTCCAACTGCTTGCAGGCTGATTAACTTTGGGGCAGAATATGAGTTTACTGCAGAGCTGCAATTCAGAATCACAGACTGGGGTGGTAGGTCATTAGATCCGCTTGCTGGTAAACGATGGCAAACCCCCAATCTCTCACTTCTAGGAGCATGCGTGAGCCTAAGCAATCAAGGACGGGAATACAGACCCGCCCCCATCTTGGCTGAGCTTGCTGCAGTCTCCCCCGGGAAGAGGATGGCCTCATTCCCACTGGGAACGGCTGCGATGTCCACAGCTAAAAGGCGGGCAGCCTGGAAAGCAGACACGCTGGTTGACCCAGCAGAGTGCTGCGGGGCTGTGGGGGCAGAAGCAGCTCTGTGAGCTGAGTGGCTGGCGTGCGGGGCGGAGCCCTCACCACTTCCATGAAGAGCACGCAGACATCGAAGTTGGGGTTCTTCCTGACGTTCTTGATGACGCAGGACTGGACTGTCTGGCCTCCGCACTCCACCTGGAGGCTGGGGGAGGTGATGCTGGCCAGCTGATAGCTCTTCAGGTTCCTCAGCCCCCAGGCCAAGATCTGCAGGGTGAAGAGACAAGAGGAGATGAGGAAGGACACCAGGATGAGGGGAGGCGGTGACAGCAGATGACAGATAAGAAGCCAGGCTGAGCCTAGGCCTTGTCTACACTGCATTTTTCACACTGATATAGATGCACCAGAAAACCCCCCACCCCGCAGGATCTGATTCTCCTCTCTCCCCAGGTGGGGAGAGGAGAGTCTAATTCTGAAGGGCTGCCCTGACCACACGGCGAACGGTCCCCTTTACGAGGAGCTGTGGCCAAGGGCCAGTCTGCCCTGTTCTAAGGGTTTACGCCTCTTTTGAGGCCAGACATTCTGGGACTCCTCGTTCTCCCAAAAGGATCACATGGCTAAGCTGAAGCAGGAGGTCCTGCTGGGAAATAAGGTCAGGTGACAGTCATGTGACAGGACTACATGATCAAAGGGAAGCCCGTGGGTCAGTTGAGGCAGTGCTCCGAGTGGGAGGAAAGCTTTAAGACTAGGCGCCCTCTCCAGGGAGAACCACTCTTCAGCCGCAGCCCCCTGTTGTAAGGGTCTGTGATGCACAGTTGTGCAGTTCAGATTCGATCTACGAACCGCTCACCTCGATGGCGGTGCGCTGGAGCACCGGTTTGATCCCTTGAGGGACCATGTAAATGTTGGGCTCCCGCTGGGGCGGAGGGTAGGGCAGGTCCGAGTCTGCAGACTGCAGGGGGATATTGAAGGAGAACGTCAGCTCAGGTTGTTACAGCCGCCACAGATCACACGCCTCCTATCGCTGCACTTCCCCCCAGCGCCCACCACCGCACAGGGAACAGCACAATACACGGATAAAACACTTAGTGTAAAAGTCGCAGAGAGAGATTTTGCTTCATGATGACAATATATCGAGGGGACAGGTGAGAGGTTAAAGTTCCTATCAGAGAGATCCAGGGAGGAGAGCTCTAGTTTCAAGGCTGCTCTCTGCAGACCGGCTTTCCGCCTTTACCTTCACGGATGGAGCTCTGGTTCCTCCTGACCTTGATCTCTGAGTTCAGAGTCACCAAAAATGGGACTGAAAGCAATAGCTCTAAAAATGCACCCCTCCACCAAGGGCAGTTGGAACTAATTTAGAAGGTCGTCATTCTTTCCAGGCTTCAGTGTTATTGCATTAAATTAAGCGGATATAAATATTTCAAGTATAAGATTGGGTCAGATTTATATTTCTATATTTAAAAGCACTACATAGACATTTTTCTTGGTGGCATATCGGATAGATTGTACACTGAGCTGTGATTTTCATTCGCAACTGCTGGTGGCTATGATTCTATGATTCTATGGCTGCCAAATCAAAGCAGCTTGTTAGCTGAAGACTTTGCTCATCCCATTCTGGGGCAGGCAGGATGGTGGGAGTATCTGGCTTTCAACACAGGCCCGATAGTAAATATCTCCCCACCCACCCCTGTCCCTGAGTGTCTGGGGCTTGCCCAGTCACACTGCATATACACAGTTGCCCAGGCTTACAACCTGGAGACACGCAATCATTTCACAGGCAAAGACCAAGGTCTGCTCCTGAGAAGTACTGAGCACCCTCAACTTTTGAATGGGAGCCGGTAGGTGCTCCGCTCCTCTGGAAATCAAGGCACTTATTTAGGTCCCTGACTTTAGGGTCCCAAGATTTCACCATGAGCGTTCTACAAGTGCAGAAGGTGTAATGTAACCATAGTCATCAGTGGGGATAGAACCCAGGAACTTCAGTACCTGGCACTCTGGCCTCCACCATTTCCAGAGAATCTTTGTTAGCTGTCACTAGTAGTAGGGCTCTTATCCTTGTTGGAACAGTCACTAAGAGGCAGCACGGTAACATGCACCCCAATTCAGGAAATCACCTAAGTACATGCTTAACCTTAAGCACATGCTTAAGTCCATCCCTGTTTAGCTAAGCAAATGCTTAATTTTAAGCAGGTGCTTAAATTGCATCGATTTCAATTGGATTTAAAGATACGCTCACATGCTTTGCTGAACAGGGATGGCCTAAAGCATATGCTTGAAGCTAAGCATATCTAGAAATGCTCTGCTGAATCAGACCCTTCCCCCATTATGTTTTATTCGTCCCTCACTTTGAGAAAGCTCTGGAATGAGATTCCAGTTGTACGGGTAAAGCTGAGCGGCAGAATGGTTAGTGGCTTGACTGTCAGAGGAACCGAGCCTGTGCAGCTCCCATTTAACTCAACAGGAACTACAGCTCCTCTGAATTTCTGATCATAAGTGACTTGTCCAGGCTGAATGACAGAGCTGGGAATGGAACCCGGGAGTCCAGATGCCTCGCATCCAATACAGCACTCTCCCGCCCTGAACCTGAGACGAGACAAGAAGCCATAAGTGGAAGTTTGTGCAAGGGCCGGCCTCACAACAGAAGGAAAAATAATCTAAAGACCCTAGAAGAGTAAAACTAAGAGAAAAGTGCTGCCTGCTTATCTGAAAGTAGAGCTGAGGACCCTGAAAGCAGCCTGGAACCAGGCAAACTCAGTGGCTTTGGGTGAGTTTATTGAGTTTTCAGATTTTGGACTCAAAATCTGACAGCAAAAGTAGGGGCGAGGAAACAAAACCATGAATTAAAGAATAACTGGCTATGCCCACTGGCAAAGTGGTAGCGCTGGAGTTTGGCAGAGCTGTGCCTGAAATATCAGTAGCTGACTGGTGCTAGCCACGTCCCTAAAAATCCAACAGTCCCATCTGGTGAGAACAGTTTTCCCATCCAACACTGTTTGCAGGGGTGCTCCATCTGCTGAATCTACAAGCACTTTGACCTTTAGCCTCTGTCAGGAGCAGGTGGAGAGAAAAGATCAGTGAGCAGGTCATGGGTGGGGATGTGATGAAAGGGGTTACAGAGCTGTGGGCAGGGCACAAGCAGTCACCAAACAGAGCTTCCCCTCTTTCCCCTCCATCGGAAGAAACAGGTGTGAAAAGCATCAAGGCAGGGTTTGCTGACAGGCTGGGCAGTTTTAATGCAGGAGATTGCAGGGACTTGACTTTTTCATTGGAACATGCAGCAAAATCCTATGCAGGTGGAGATGTCTTGGGAAGCAGATGCAGATCAGGCCTGATAGAGACAAGGCAATTTACTTGCCTTCCCATCAACTCTCCCTTGCTGCACAATTGGCCCAAGTTATTTCACTGCAGCTATAATCAATTTACACCACCAGGGAGTCTGGCCCACTGACTCCAGTGGGGCTATAATCAATTTACACCACCGGGGAGTCTGGCCCACTGACTCCAGTGGGGCTATAATCAATTTACACCACCAGGGCGTCTGGCCCACTGACTCCAGTGGGGCTATAATCAATTTACACCACCGGGGAGTCTGGCCCACTGACTCCAGTGGGGCTATAATCAATTTACACCACTGGGGCATCGCATCTGGCCCACTGACTCCAGTGGGGCTATAATCAATTTACACCACCGGGGAGTCTGGCCCACTGACTCCAGTGGGGCTATAATCAATTTACACCACTGGGGCATCTGGCCCACTGACTCCAGTGGGGCTATAATCAATTTACGTCATCTGGGCATCTGGCCCATTGACACCAATAGAGCTACACCAATTTACACCTGTTGGGGATTTGGCCCCAGTGACTCCAGTGGAGCAATACCAATTTACACCGGGTGGGAATCTGGCCCATTGACTTTGATGGAGTAACTCTGATTTGCAGTTGCTGGTGATGTGACCCACAACTCCAATGGCACAACGCCAGGTTGCACCCGTCTGGCTCCAGCATTGTGGTTCAGCTCCATCATTAACACCATGGGCCTGGCTCTCCCATAGCCATTGGGTGGCCATTTACATGGGCCACGTGGGTAAGAAAACTCCCCAGAGGAAGGGCCGTGGGGAATTCAGCACAGCCATGAGTGCTGCCATTGGGTGTTTCACATGGCGGCTCGGCTGGCTGGTCTGCGCAGGCCAGACGGTCTCTCCAGTGGGGAAGGAGCTGGTTTCCACACTGGGAAGCTCTGTTGGGGCTTTGCTTAGTCTTCAGCCACGTGCAGAGAGGAACGGGAGGGTCAAGGGTTGGAGACTGAATGGTACCCATTGCAGGAGCCCTTCGTAGAAGAAGGCAGGTGTGCCCAGCTGTGGAGCGCCAATCCCAGAAATGGCCGTGGGGGAGGAAGGGGGAGAAAAAGCAAAGAGCTGGTTACATTTCCCTGGCAGAGTTCAGTTCAGCGCCCGCAAAGCACGAGGGTGAGTCCCTCTCCTCCAGAGGGGAAGCACCGAGACCAGGGGTATTTGGCACTTGGGAAAAGAGCTGGATTGAAAATGAAGCTGGTCAAAACCTTCCATTGGAAAATGCTGATTAGACAGAAGTGAAACATTCTGCAACAATGGGTTGACTGTTGAAATTTTTGATGGAAGCCTGACCTGCCAGCCACCCGGCTCCCAGGGCTGCTCACTTCTCCTGCAGCCCTCCTGGTCAGCTGCCAAGCTCCCAAGGTGGCCAACCTCCCAGCTCCCAGACTACCCACCCAGTCGGCAGGCTGTCTGGTTCCTGGGCTCCCCAAGCAGCCAGGTCTCCAGCTCCCTGGGCTACCAGTTTCCCTGGCTGGCTGGCTCTCTCTCTCGGTGGCCAGCTCCACAGGTGACCAGCTGCCCACCAGTGCTTCCAAAACAGACCCTTGTGGAATTTCTGTTCCAGATGTTTGGGTTTTTTGTCCTGGATTTGGGATGAAAACTCAAAACTTTTCACAAGATGGAAGTTCTGTTTCCAAACAGTGCCCCAATCTATCCTCGGGGGGGGGGGGGGAGGCAATCTCCACACCCCACTCAGCTCTTTGGCCTGTCCGCTGAGGCTGTTGAAAAAGGGAACCAAAAGTGATGATGTGGACATTGGTGCTGTTTCATCCCTGGTGCAAGCAGGTGCAGCTGTTCAGCCCAGCAGAGTTGCACATGCTTGCACTGGGACCGACTATGCATGAAAATGCAACCCACCCTAGTGTGGGGTAACCAGGAGGGTCAGCTACAGAAAGCGGGATCCAAGAGCAGGAACTTTAATTGACTAAGCGACAGGACCAGGTCTGTGAATTGAGGCACATATAACTCAAACTCCTCTTGCAACTAGCAATGGGCCCAAACCAGATCTAAAGATCAGCCCCACTTTGGGGAAAGTCCTGACCCAGGCCTGAACTCTGCAGCTAGCTCCCTATCTCTGTAACAGACCAGAACCAAATCACCACACCCAGGGACACTCACGTTTTGGGACAGTTCTGATTTGGGACCACACTGTGTGTCTGGCCTTTGATCGCTGCAGCGAGTCTAAGGCAGCCCAACGGACCCAAACACTCCGCATCTTGGGGATTGTCGATCTAAACTTCACAGCTTGAACTGCTCTCCGGCTACCACCATCTTGCAACTTCCCAAACCCCTCGCGCCCGTCAGCACCTCACTAAGGACCGAATTCACCCCAGGGCAGGTGCCCAGCACAAACCCAGGCATCACTTAGGACCCACTTAAGCCTTAAAGGTGCAGAGGTGTCATGCCAGTCCTCTGCGATGGAGTGAATTTCACCCTACTTGTCTTGCCGTTAGAAAACTATCCCAGATCAGGCACAAAATCCACGTACCTATCCTTCCTCTGGTGCCTAATAGAAGTAAAAAGCTAATGCTATTCATTGGGTTCGCCCATCAAAACGATCACAAGCCCGCGCTGGGCAGAATTTCCTATAAAATCGTAACTAAATATACGGGGAAGAGACAAAGAGCTTTGCAGACACGGTAAACTCACCTCATCCAGACTGGCGGACAGCTCGCTCTGGAGGAGGAAGAGAGAAAGGGCATTAAAATATCATGATTCAACACGCGCGCGCACACTGCACCGCAGGAAACATCCTGCAGCCGTTTGTGAAAGTAACGCTGATGCTATGGCTCAGGGCAATACAGGCAATGGTGCATCGGAGAGCCAGTCGCTCGTACAGCAAGCTGCCTAGCCTAATGCATGTGTAACAGGGTGGCTTGGGTTTAAGGGCTGGAGGGCCTGGGCCAGCCAACCCTGATTACAAAGGAGCCATACCTGGGTTGGATCAGGGGCTTCCTTATTAAGAGCAGCAGGACAGCACGGGCTCTGGCTGCCCAGGAGAGGAAGTCAAGGGTAGCGTTCCTGCCAGGAATGCTGGGACTGGCTGCTTTGGGTGGAGCGGATCCGGACAGCACCAGGGCTGTGTGTGTGGCAGAAGCAGCCGCGCTGAGTGTGACCCTTCGTGTTAGGGTTGGGGACTTTGATTTGCACGCTGAGGATTGCATGAACCATTTCTGTTATTAAACCAGCCCGAGGTGGGGGTGCTCTGAGCCAGAAGAGAGACTGTGCGGAGTTCCTCCAGGGTACTCGAAAGGAGGCTAAAAGGAGCCGGGTGACCCTCTCGCCCCTAGCTCAGCCCTCTCTCCCTTTAGGTAGGGAGTCCCGTGGCCCCCAGCTCTTGGCAAGCTGCCCTGTTGCACAGGGCCAATGCAGCTGTGGGATTCCTAGAGGGGCAGAAGGCCATGGACGGGTCTCCGAGCTGAAGAGAGAGGTGACCCCATACATTATAGCACAGCTATCATTCACTGATATTTTATCTGCTCATAATAGGGCTGATCAAAACCAATGTCATTTGAATCTCTGTCCAATGAAAACTTGCCTTTTTTCACAACTCAAAACTTGTGTGAAAAGTTTTCATTTCCCTGAACTAGTTCATCTTCTCCTCAAAAATGAAAATCTCCGCATTTCAAAATGTAACTTTTTTCTATTTGTCCCTTTCCCCCATTTTTCCCCTGATTTCTTTTCACCTCTGAGTGCTATAAAATGAATATCTAGGGTCTGAGGGGTTTTTGTAGGGTTGTCAATCACAGTTAATTCATGCCATTAACTCAAAACAATTAATCGCAATTAAAAAAATTAATCGCAGTTTTAATCGCACTGTTAAACAATAGACTATCAATTGAAATTTATAAAATATTTTGGATGTTTTTCTACATTTTAAAATATATTGATTTCAGTTACAATACAGAATGCAAAGTGTACAGTGTTGACTTTATGTTATTGGGGCTGTCCATTACTCGCAGTTAACTCACACGATTAACTCAAAAAAATTAACTGTGATAAAAAAAATTTATCGCAATTAATTGCACTGTTAAACAATAGAATACCAATTGAAATGTATTTAATATTTTTGGATGTTTTTCTACATTTTCAAATATATTGATTTCTATTACAACACAGAATACAAAGTGTACAGTGCTCACGTTATATTATTTTTTATTACAAATATTTGCACTGTAAAAATTATAAAGAAAAGAAATAGTATTTTTCAATTCACCTCATACAAGCACTGTAGTGCAGTCTCTATCGTGAAAGTGGAAATTACAAATGTAGAATGTTTTTTCTTACATAACTGCACTCAAAAACAAAACAATGTAAAACTTTAGAGCCTGCAAGTCCACTCAGTCCTACTTCTTGTTCAGCCAATCGCTCAGACAAACAAGTTTGTTTACATTTAAGGGAGATAATGTTGCCTGCTTCTTATTTACTATGTCACCTGAAAGTGAGAACAGGGGTTCGCATGGCACTTTTGTAGCCGGCATTGCAAGGTATTTACGTGCCAGATATGCTACACATTCCTATGCCCCTTCATGCTTCAGTCACCAGTATGGAGGACATGCTTCCATGATGATGATGTTCGTTAAAAAAAACAGTGTGTTGATTAAATTTGTGACTGAACGTCTTGGAGGGGAATTATATGTCCCCTGCTCTGTTATAGCAGACTCGGATGATGACCCAGCACATATGGTTCATTTTAAGAACACTTTCACTGCAGATTTGACAAAATGCAAAGAAGGTACTAATGTGAGATAAAAATAGCTACAGCACTCGACCTAAGGTTTAAGAATCTGAAGTGCCTTCCAAAATCTGAGAGGGACGAGGTGTGGAGCATGCTTTCAGAAGTCTTAAAATAGCAACACTCTGATGCGGAAACTACAGAACCCGAGCCAACAAAAAAGAAAATCAACCTTCTGCTGGTGGCATCTGACTCGGATAATGAAAACCAACATGCGTTGGTCCGCACTGCTTTGGATTGTTATTGAGCAGAACCCATCATCAGCATGGACGCATGTCCCCTGGAATGGTGGTTGAAGCATGAAGGGACATATGAATCCTTAGCACATTTGGCATATAAATATCTTGCAACGCCAGCTACAAGAGTGCCATGAGAACATCTGTTCTCACTTTCAGGTGAGATTGTAAACAAGAAGTGGGCAGCATTATCTCCTGCAAATGTGAAAAACCTGGTTTGTCTGAGCGATTGGCTGAACAAGAAGTAGGACTGAGTGGCTTAAAGTTTTACGCTGTTTTATTTTTGAGCGCAGTTATTTTTTTGTACATAATTCTACATTTGTAAGTTCAACTTTCATGATAAACAGACTGGATGACAGCACTTGTATTGGATGAATTGAAAAATACTACTTCTTTTGTTTCTTTTTTACAGTGCAAATATTTGTAATAAAATAAATACAAAGTGAGCACTCTACACTTTGTATTCTGTGTTGTAATTGAAATCGATATATTTGAAAATGTAGAAAACATCCAAAAACATTTAAATAAATGGTATCCTATTATTGTTTTACAGCATGATCATGCAATTAATCATGATTAATTTTTTTAATCACGGAATTAATCACAATTCATTTTTTTAATCACTTGACAGCCCTAATTTTTTGCTTTTTTATTTCTTTCTCTTTTCTTTTTCCACTCTGTAACTTTTTCAAAACTTCCTCAACTTTAGAAAAGTTACAAAATAGCCAAAGGAAAAAGGAAACGCTGTCATTCTGCTACTCCTCCACCTTTCCAAAGTTGGAGAAGCTTTAAAGCTTTACAGGTGACAGAGTTAGTTTCATTTTTTCCTTTTGCTGCTCTGTAAGTTTACAAAAAGTGGAGAAGTTTTAAACAATTTTAGAGTAGCAAAATGAGAAGTTTGGGGGGGTGGAACTAACAGTTTAGGGGGAAATAAAATCCTGGACATCGTGTATTTAATTGCACTTAGTGGCAAGAAGGAAAAGGATGGGAAGGAGATAAATTAAGATTTAAATTTTTGAAAATTTACCAAGAAAGTCAGAAAAATGACAAATTGCTCTGTTTCAAACCTCATGAAATGGAACCAACTTTGAAATTTCAAATGTATCCAAAAGCATTTTTTCATTTTCTGGCCAGCTCTCCCGTGTAGCATTGGGGGCATGAGACTCATTACGCCTGCATCTGTTTTCGGGGTGCAACCTGGCTGTCCATGCTCAGACTATGAAAACACTGTATGTAGCTTCACCAGGCCTCCTGGATCCCAAGCACCCTCTTGCCAACTTGTTCCCTGCCAACCAGCTGCTTCCACACCCCAGCCAGCTCTGCCCCTCTAGGATGGGGGACCCCACTTGCTTCCCCTTCCTCTCCATCCCACAAGCAGCATCACAGGGGCGTCCCCTCCGGCCCAGCTGCCATGGAGGGGAAGAGAGAAGCCAGGCCAAGCGTACCCTGGCACTGAGAGCAGGAAGGGGGTGAGGAGGTCAGGAAGGGCTGTGCATGGAGCGGAACGGAGAGGCTGCAGTGGGGAAGGGATCAGGTAGGAGGATGGAGGGAGAAGGGGCAGGTGTAGCAGGAGTGTATAAGGGCACAGAGGGTGGTGGGTGGGTGAAGATGCCAGTGGGGGCAGGAGCAGCAGGTGGTAGGTAGGGTGGATGGAGCCTGCCAGGCCAAGGAGGGAGGGAAAGGCGGCCGTGCTGATGGAGACGCCACAACCCTTTGATCTGGGGGCAGTGCAGTGGCGCCGTTAACATGGTTAAACCCAACCATCGCTAGAACCTGTGGGGTCCGGGCTGTAGAGGCAGGCAGCCGGCAAACAGAGAGCGGCGACCTCTCTCTGGCATCTCTCGGAGACATACACCACTGCTCTGGGCTCCACAGGTAGAGGGAACATCAGCAGTGAAATCAAACTGAGCAGGATGGATCACAGGAGCCTGACTCAGGCAAAGCTCCCAAGATGTTAATGGGAGTTTGCAGGAGCTGGGGCTTGGGGAGCTGGCCCGTTGAGCGGGTGTTTCAGGCCCTCAGAGTTGTCACTGTGATTTGAGCATTACCTCGAAGCCAGGGAGATGGTGAACAGCCGGCTGTGGAGAGCAAAACACAAACAGTCAGTGGATGATCCCTGCATCAAGTCACCAGAGAGCCCCTGCTCTGTTATCTGCGAGAACGTTCACACCCTCATAGCCAGGTTCTGCTCCCAGCAAAGCCAACTGACTTCCCAGGCCTCTGGGGACCTAGGGTAAGGCCACGCCCCTGGGCGGGTCATTGCCTGTGGGGACTGATCCTGGGACGGCTAGATCAGAGTACACGAGTCTCTGCTGGCTGAGCGACTAAAGCTGGCCCTGTTAAGGTCAAGCCTTTATCGGCTCATATGCACCTGTGTGGTCCGGCCACTGTGTAAACAGGTACCTGCCTTATCTCTGGAGACGTTAACACGCAGCAAGGCCAACGAGAGCGTCAGATTCAGTATCCTCCATCGGCCCCACACATCCATCCCCCCCTTCCTCTATTGGCAGCCACTCACCCACGCTGTTCTTTCCGGCCAGAACTGTTACCTTGCGGCTTGCCAAGGTCAATAGCTCTCGCTGGCCAGCTGGCTCGGGGTGCCCACGCACTGGGCAGCCTGTCTCGCTCCCCAGGGTGTTTTTCCCTACCGCACAGCTCCTCCTTGCGTCTTCCACTGTCTGCCACGCATGAGCCTACCCTATGTGGGGGATGCCCTGTACCCACCCACAGCCCCAAGCTACGTCCCTTAGCCCACCACTGGTAACGAGGACATCACAGGGGCTCTGAATGTCCCGCATCCCCCGCTTAGATCCCGGAGCAGGGAGGGAGAGAGAAGCAGCAGGGAGGAGGGAACTCAATGAGCGACCTTAACGTTTCCTGGGGAAGCAGCCACTTCCCTCGCCTTCCATCCCACCCACTCTCCCTGGCACCGGGACAATCTTGGGGAGCAGCCAAACCTGGGTGAGTGGAACAGCACATGGAGGTGAAGACGGTGAGGGGGCGGCCTACGCGTGGTGGGGGGTAAGATAAGCACATACGGGGCCAAAGAAGAGTCTCGCCCAACAGGTTTGGGGCCAAAGACTGGTCGTGTTCCCCTCAGCTTGTGAAAGGGCAGACGCTCGACTCGGTCGCTTGCTGCTCAGCCGGCTCTTCCCATCTGCACCTACAAACCTCCAGAAGCTCATTCCAGGCTCCCGGGGTAGGCCCTGCGACTGTGGGGAGGATCCATGGTGTTCTCCACGCAGCACCGCGGAGCCAAATCCCAGCTCAGCCCTACCTCTAGAGCCGCGGGCAACGCCTCCATAATCTGAGCTGGATTCCTCAGGCGGCAGAGAGACTGAGGAAGGGGCACTGGGCAGCCAATGCTCTGGTTTTGCAAAAGCCGAATGACGGAGCCACTGGCTTCAAATGGCAGGAAGTGCCTCCCTCCAGGTGGCTGCTGGGCTACACTGCAGCAGCCCAGCCTAAATGTGGCAGCCAAGACTGTGGAAAGGAACCGCTGAGATGACCCACGTCCTTGGAATATCCTGCATCTGTTAAAGCTGGTTGCAGGCAACTGGAGAGCTATTTTAGCCTGCAGACTGGCCTGTATGGAGTGGCCCAAATTGGTTCCCAGCACCTGCGCGCTAGACGCTTGACCCTGCCGAGCACCCATAGATTCCAATGAGATCTGGTCTCATAATTCCAGGGGAAGTTGGACCCAGCCGGGGCAGTCCTTCCCGTGCCTCACCTTCTCTCTCTGAATCAGTTCGAAGGCGGCGAGCAGCTCTCCTGCCTTTCTGTTCCCCCTAGCGACAGGGTGCCAGGACAGTCTCGGGGAGCGCTCCAAGCTGGGTTTGCAAATGCAGCGGCCCATGAACTCGTCCGCACCCTGAAAGCAACACATTGGCTGTCATGGTGGTCGCGGAGGCCTCGCTCATAGTCCTACTTCTTGGCTTAGGCAGCTACCCCCAACCCATCTCAGTTGCTATGGTTAACCCCTTTCATTCCAACATCGGGAGTCGGGGGGAAACAATCATGACATTGGGTTAAAAAAATCATGAGATTTTTCAAAATCATAAAATTGGGGTCTTTTAAATATGTCTTCTGGCTTTGGAGCCTTTAGAGTTCATGTTTTTAAGCTTCTCTCTGTAACCATCATGGCTAGAAACTTACATTTTTTAAATGAAAGGTGAAATTCTCCCAGAAGCACCTGACTCCAGGAGCTGGCACTTTGAGGAAAATATCACCCACTATCAGCAATGGGCAATAAAATCACAAGCGTTGGCCACACTGTTAAACTGTCTGCAGGGACTCCCAAGCTAGAAAGTCCATGACCATGGGAATGTGCATGACATTTAGGCTTTGCATAGGGGTTTCTGTTTTCTCCCAATGTTATTTTTGAGGGGAGTGGAAGGGGAGGGGGTTTCAGGAAGTAAGCAGCGGCAGTGCTGGGCAGTTTTTATGATCTGTATTACAGTAGCACCTAGAGGCCTTAATCAGGAGCAGGGGACCCCCATTGCGCTTGGGGCTGTACAAAAATAGTACTAAAGACAATCCCTGCCCCTAAAGAGCTTCAGCCCAGATCCTGAATGGTATTACAATGGAAGTTGGGAGCCTAAATCTCTTCGAGCATCTGGGCCTTCCAGCCTTAACAGCGCGAAGATGGGAGCAGGGTATAGAACACAAAGCAGGGAGAGAAGGGTCACAACAGTTGGAACACAAGGTAGCAATTAGCAGTAATATTTAGGCCATGCCAAGAGGCTCTAGCTGAAATCAGGGCCCTCACTGTGCAAGATGCTGTGCAAACACCTAGTGAGAGACGGTCCTGGCCCCCAAAGAGCTTTGGAGCTAAACAAAAATAGTGAGGGTGGGAGGAATTCAATTACCACCATCCCCGCTTTGCACCAGGAGCACTAGGGCAAAGAGCACGACGTGCCCAACGTCACCAGGAACTGGGCCCACATCTCCTGATCCCCGGTCCAGCGCTCTAACTGCAGACCAGGCCCCCCTCCCTCAAAGAGAGTTGCCGAGAGATGAGTAGGAGGCCGTCCTAGCAAAGTACGTCCTTGCCCATGTACTGTTACAGAGAGTGCGAGTCTCTCTGGCCGACACACACGCGAGTGTAGAGGGACAGAATAACCCATTACTTAGGCCTAGTCAAACACACACATCTGGGCCCTACTTCCCCATATGGCCCCGGGCTCCATCATGACGGAGGGACAGCCAGGCCAAATTTGCGAGAGTGGCGTAGTGACCCAGTGCATACAGTCACAGCACACCTCAGAGGTTTGGCCCAGCCCCCCCTCCATTATGACGGGAATGGTCAGGCCAAACCGGAGGCCTCCCCCCAAAATCTGGGCGCAAGGCACACGTCTAGTTTGCCTACGCCTTAATCCAGCCCTGCAGATGGGTGCGCACGGTGCATGACAATGCTTACATAGGTGTCATGGTCGTAAATCTCCACAACGATGTTGGGGGGAACGTCAGCAACGTTCTGGGGATCCCCAAAGATCTCGATCTCATAGAAGATGAGAGTCTGGTCCCAGAGAGGATTCAAGGTGTTCTTCACCACCACCGTCTTCTGGCTTTGGTGGAGGAAGGAGACGATGGCGTACGGATCTGCAGCGAACGGAGGTGGGGAGTTAGGGAAATCACACAAGTGTAGAGACAAGGCTATGTCTGTCCATACTGGAAACGGGAACAGGAGGAAAGGACAATACAAGGTTCATGGTGCAGCAAAATCAGTGATGAGTCACTGAGTATTACAGTCTCCTAGAAAGCCCTAGGCTGCTCCCATCTCTCCTGGCTCCACAGTGGCCAAAATGCTGCTGGCCAAAGAGCTACTGTATATATTGTAGCATTAGCACCTCTCATCCAAGGGTCTGAAAGTACTTTACAGGCACTGAGAACTAACCTGAGGCAGCACAGCACAGCGGGTAGGGCACCTGACTGGGCATGAGGCGACCTGGGCTCTACCCAGCTCTGCTGCTCACATGAACCTGGGCAAGTCACCACTCCATGCCTCAGTTTCCCCACCTGTAATGATGGTCACCTTCTTTAGTAGGTGGACGAAATGGACGAAAAGTGCTAGGCAGGGGATGCTATTCTCTAGCTCCAACGGCTTAAAGGCTCTAACAGTGGCTGCCTACGCTAGGAAGTGTGGCTTCAGGTCCCATCGGGGTGAGAAGGTTATTAGCAGCTGGTCTGCCGGCAGAAACGTGCGGTTTGTGCCTGAGGCCCTGGGTTGGCAGAAGTAAAAACGATGCCTGTGTTATGTGGAAGCTCAGATGACCCTAAAGTTCCCTTCTGGCTTTAAAATGGACAGGACATTAACGCTGGCTATGAAGATAGAGGTAGGTCTACGTTTCTCATCCAGTACACCGAGGCTTATAACCCTTGAACAAAGTGGTGAGTCAGACTGCAGCAACCCCGTGGGGAAGCAGAACAGGCACTAGCTCCCACGTGGGTCTGGAGGGGAACCCCTGTCCCATGGAGATTGGGTAAATTGGCATAGGCTAAGATGGCGGCAGTTCTGCCTTCAGAGCTGGGTGGCTGGCCAGCAGCAGTCACTCTCGCCGCCCAGGTCTGAAGGCAGCGCCGCTGCCAGCAGCAGCGCAGAAGAAAGGCTGGCATGACACGGTTACTTAGCTCTGGAAGGATCTGCACTGATGCCGCAAATACTGTGTCTGGTGGTGTGGAGGTTGTCACAGCCTGAAATATTTTCAAAAGGAGGCCCAGCAAAAAAAGTTTGAGAACCCCGGGCTAAGCGCCTAGACTTTCAGAGCACTGACTTTCTTCTTGGAAAGGGCCCCCAAAAGGGGCAGGAGGTACCACGCCTGAGCATGCCGGCGACAGACTCTCCAGCATACGGCCTCACCCCTTTGCCGACTGCAGTGCATTGTTGAGATCGGGGTGAAGACAAGTCCCACTGCGACCTGCACCCTTCACCTGCTGGACTGGGAGAAGGAGGTAGGAAGTGCCTAGCGGGCCAGCCAGCAAGCAAGGCAATTAACACCTGAAACATGTTATTTGACACCACTATAGCCCCATCCCTCCCACGCAGCTTCACAAAGTCCATATTCCAAACTTTGCCCCTGAAATGCAGCCAGCTCTGGGGAAACGCCTCCCAGTCATCAACACTGCCATGGGAATACAACAGGGAAGAGTATTTTGGCTAAGCAGCAAAGAATCCTGTGGCACCTTATAGACTAACAGATAAGGTGCCACAGGATTCTTTGCTGCTTCTACAGAACCAGACTAACACGGCTACCCCCTGATACTATTTTGGCTAAGAGATTCTCAACCTCCACGGAAAGCAGAGCAGGACGAGTGCCTTTTAAGGTCTCACCTGTAAGAACTTAGCGCAAACATTATTATTCATTATCTGGTAGCACTGAGATCCCAGCCAGGGGCCAGGGCCCTACTCTGCTTGACCACGCACACAACAAAAAAGACAGCCCCTGCCCCCAAAAGCTCATGATCTAACTTGCTTGCAAATCAGTGTCTCTACCTCAAAAGGCCTGAGTAAGCACCCCAGTGAATCCAACCCAGAGAGGCAGGGAGCGACAGCTTTCCAAGCCCACGGCCTCACCCACTCACCCACCAGAAAGCGGGGGGAGGATGAAGCAGCGCTGTGTCTTCTGCACTCTCTCCCACGCGCTCCTTGGGTATTTTGTTGAATTCCCAACTGATGCAGCTGTGTTTAATGAGCTGGGCTGTTTGGGATGTCACGGGCTACACTACAGCATGGGCAGAACCTTTTCCACTTGTGCACTTTTTTCCAGGATGAGGAAGGCAGCAGAATCCATTAGAATAAACAAAAAAAACATGTGTTTGGGCCTGGGTTTAAAAGAAGTCGGGGGGGAGGCACAGAGGGGGGAATTGTCTTTATAAAGCCCTTTTGTTTGGACCCTTGTGTGTGTAGCAGGGTTTATTTTTGTAACTGTGTAAAGCGCCCTTAATGAACTATGCTTTGTTAAAGCAAGCGAGATCTTAAATCCGCGTTGTAACATTTTGTTGCTCGTGTTGTCTTTGGCTGTGTTTTTCCGAAGGAAGGGACTCTCTCTCTCTCCCCAGCCAATCCAGAGACACGAAATCACCCCTCTCAAAGCCGGTCTGAGTTTTATTTTAAAC
Source organism: Mauremys reevesii (assembly GCF_016161935.1). Lineage (NCBI taxonomy): Eukaryota > Metazoa > Chordata > Testudines > Geoemydidae > Mauremys > Mauremys reevesii. The sequence goes on from NC_052627.1 coordinate 136,082,884, forward strand.
AACAAACTCATTGTGGAGGCAGAGAGGAGAAAAGATTTGGGTGGACTCAGACACTATTTGATTGTTCACTCGTTCCCACTTCTCCCCCCTGTTTCAAAATAAAGGGTGAAATAACACCAACGATCTCCACCCTTCCCCCTACCAGCGTCAAATGAGTCAGGAAGCTGCAAAAGGAATAGAAGGAATATGTTGGTGGCTCAGTGTGGGGCAACCGCAGCCTTCTTGCTTCTAAAGCTACTAGAGAACCCGGTTTTGTGTCTTAATACAAAGGCAGTGAGTGTTTCTTGTCTAATGCATCCGACGAAGTGGGTATTCACCCATAAAAGCTCATCCTCCAATACGTCTGTTAGTCTATAAGGTGCCACAGGATTCTTTGCTGCGTTTACAGATCCAGACTAACACGGCTACCCCTCCGATTCTTGTCTAATGGTGAGCACTGGGTGTCAAGACTCCTGGGTTCTATTTCTAACACTACTGTTGTACAAATACATAGGAAGAGACAGTCCCTGCCCTGAAGAACTTACAATCTAAATAGGCAAGACAAAGAAGGATTTTTACCACTACTGTACAGGATAGCTGCAGCACAGAGAAATTAATATCACACAGAGAAATTAACAGCAAATCAGAAAAATTGAGCACAGATCTTCTGAATAATAGCCCAGTATCTTAACCTCAAAACCATCAGACTCCAGTTCGGTGCAGCTAATTGCCATAAGGCTGACAGGGTCCGAAGCCAGTGATTCAGTGGTCACCATTAAAAAGTCAATATTTTCTATCGGTTACTGCACAGTGTCTGTGAAATACTGCAAGTTATTGCCTACTCTAAACATAGGGGTAAGCAGTGGTATCTCAAATCTAACTGCCTTTGCCTCTGTAACATCTCTTTGTGATAAGCTCAGCTCAGAGGATGCTGTCACCCTAAACTACATTACAAAAAAACTGGAGATCACTGTAGTTGCAAAGTCAAGCACGCAAAAGTTAAGACATGCCAGGATCAAAGCTGCCTGTGCACTGCAGGGGAGAAGGGTATTGGGAGCACAGGAGAGTCTCTGAGCTCCCATGCCAACATCACAGCCCTGCGCTGGAGCATGCTTTCAGTCAGCTGGAATCGTCAGAGAATTCAGCTGCCAAACTCTAACAAGTCTCTACTGAGCATGTGCAAATGGAGACTTATAACTCAGCCATATTTGGGTGTATGATCACGGAGATGGCTGACAGCACATCCCTGAAACCATGACGACCCCTTGGCAAATCTCAAGTTCTTGCCCCCAAAACATGGGAGCATCTAAATGAAATGGTCATTAAAAAAAAAACTGTAACATGTCTCTCTTTCCCTAACCTTGTTCTGGAAAAAAATAAATTTTGCAGAAACTTTCCAAAAAAAAAAAAATCAGCTTCAGGCAGACATCCAGCATGGAAAATCTCAGCCAAAACAGTTAAGATTTGGCAAATTTATAAGCAAGTGAAAAAAGGGCCTTGTAATGGGACGTGTTGGGCAACCTTAATGATAGTCAGTGCTACCAGCTCCGCTGAGAATACAGACAAGTGTTTATTATCACATAAAATGCTCCATATTTCTCGGGATATAAAACACCACTCATCGGGCTTCTGGCTGGGATGAAATCTTTCATGGTAGGCACATTTTAACAGAATTAAAAGGACAGGATACAGATGCTCTTCATCCCATGAAAATCTGGTTTGAGTGCCAGCTCCTTTAAGAAACACCCCATGCCTTTCAATTCCCCCACCCCCTCTCCGAAGTTTCCAGGGTGGATGGACTGCTCTGATTTAGTGTTTGGTAGTGAAAATAAATACTAAATATTTTATAGATGTGCCAGTGTCAGGTATTTTCTTTTCCAACTGGCTTTTCACTCAATTCTTTCATTCACAATAAACACGACGCGAGCCGGGCCTCCCGCTTCAGAAAGGTTCTTTGGTTCACAACAAGCCCTGGACCTTAAACTCCCTGTTTCTTTGTGGGAAGGAAGACGATGGTTGGAGGGAAGGAGGGATTCAGGGGTTAAGTGGGGAATGGAAAAAGTGATGTTCTTCCTTCATCCCACTTCAATCTGAGCTTATTTTGTATAGTCACTGGTGTTTTGTTAACATTCAAGTTACCAGGCCAGACTTCCAGAAGGAATTCCCTTTCAGATCTCCCTCAATTCTATTCAACAAACAAAAAGAAAGAAAGAAAGAAAAAGGAAGGTGGATGGAGGAGGAGAAAGCCAAGATGCCAATATCCCTGCCCGTTATGAAAGATGGGGCCTAGCTTGGGTTGCCAACCCTCCAGGGTTGGCCTGGAGTCTCCAGGAATCAAAAATTAATCTTTAATTAAAGATTATGTCATGTGATGAAATCTCCAGGAATATGGCCAACCAGAAGTGGCAACCCTAGGCCTAGCGCAGCTCTCCTATGATACATTAACAAAAAGGGCATGGCACCTCTCTGGAGAGACCATCAGCAGGTCTCAGGTTGGTGTCGGCAGCTTCTAGGGGCTTCTTGTTTGCACCGAGAACGCTGTGTTACACCCCTTTTGAACGAACGCCGCCCATGAGGGGCAGGCTGCCTGCATGTGCTCTAGGGTCTTTGCCAGGATTAGATGTGCTCTGTTAGCATCCTGCGCCTCCTTCTCCCCTCCTCATTCTTCTCATGCAGCCATAACGGAGCCAGAGTCATTGCCGACCCACAGTGGGTTGCGGGCGAGGGTCAAAATTCTGCTCCTGTTTACACCACTGTCAATCCAGCCAGTCCAATTAATGCAGGGGTCACAGGGCAGGCTCTCTCCCACTCTGGGGTCCCCTAGAGTCTTGGGCGCTTCTTGCTTGTCAACACCTCCGGGCGTTTTGTTTTATTGATCTTACCACCACCAAATCCTCAGCACAATCCTTGTGCAGCATGTCTAACTACAGCGTCCTTCGACCCTCAGCCCTCCCTCCAGGGAGCAGGAGCGCTCTTCGCAGCCAGAGACCTAGCCTCTGCTAGCACTTCCCTGCACATCCTTCCTGTGCTTTTAACTAGCCTCCCCAGCTGGTGGGATAATTAGCTCCTTAGCTCACTGACCCCCGTCTGCTTAGGCAGTTAAGTACTCTCCACCTCCATCAAGCCTTTCCTTGTGGACCTAACTATTGCTGAAGTGGTCAGCATGCTGGGTCAGCTACTGGCTCTCAGCACTCTGTCCCGTCCCACCGGGGTAAATAAAATGAGAAATTGGCAAATTGCTGAGTGCAACTCGCTGCTGAGAGGCTGATACAACGGGCTGGGCTGTGATCTCTGTTACCTTGGTGGTAACTGCACTGAAGCTAATTGAATTTCTATGGGGCAGCATCTCTGAGAACAGCATCCGGTCCCTGGGGCATCCCAGAGAGGCTTCCTGCTACCAGACAGCTGGCTGGTTCACTCAGCAGCTACTCCAGCTGCAGGCATCATGAAAGCCTCCTTGGCAGGATGACGCCGAGAGACTCTTACATATGGGAATCTTGTTCTCTCTGCGCCACTCCACTGTTGCTTTTGGTGTGGCGATAACCAGGGGCTGCGTGCGTCCAGCTCAACTGTTCTCCTAACTCTTCCTCTGCCTGGTTTTACCTCTCCTCCCCCTCACTGTTCTTGGCCTCAGTGACAGCTTGTGGCAGTGAGTTCCACAGTCTAATTATACCCTGTGAGAGGTCAGTATCATTTCTCCTGTCTTACAGATGGAGTGTGCTGAGCCACAGAGAGGGTAAGTGACTTACCTGAGGTTACGCAGTAAGTAAGTGGCACCACTGGACTCAGACCTCTGGGGAAAAGTCCAAAGAGCCAAGTTCTCTGTTTCTGTCGGGATCATCTGAGATGGGAGTTTGTGGTCTGTTCAAAAGAGCTCCGAGACCCATGAAACTCCTCTCAGGGTTTCCTCTGTGGGCTCGCCACAGACATTGGCCAGGTCCACATGAAACACCGAAAGGCTCCAACCTCCATATCACTGCATACCTGCCAGCCCTCCCAGACAAATAAGCCCTCCAGTGGGCATTCCACATTTTCACTTCTGTAAAGGCTGAGGCTCTGCTCTTCTTCAATAGCTGCTTATTACTGCATATAGGACATCCCAGCTGAGAGTCCCAAAATATGTGGCAAGCATCACATGGGAATCACCAGGCTGGATCAGCCCTGAAGTCCATCTGCTCTAGTATCCCATCTCTTACAGAGGCCAGCAGTAGATGCTGCAGAGGAAGGTGTGATTAAACTCACTGTAGCAGATGTTAGATCATCTGTCCCCCATGAAGGCCTCATCTTGATCCCTAATAGATAGAGATCAGCTTAAATCCTGAAGCAGCAGGATTTCAAAAAAACTGGCATCAACAGTTATACGCTGGATGGTCTTGTTATCCATATAAATGGCCAGTCTCTCGTGGAGTCTTGCTACATGGCATCCAGTAGCACTGAATTCCACCATCTAATTGTGCCTCACCAGACCCCAGGGGTGGGTCAGTATCATTGTTCCCATTTTACAGATGGGTAAGCTAAATAACAAAGGAGGGAAGTGACTTGCCCAAGGTCACACAGCAGATAAATAGCAGAGCTGGGGAGAGAACCCAGGCATCCTGACCTCCAGTCCCTATTTCATAGAATCATCGAATAGAATCACAGAATCATAGAATATCAGGATTGGAAGGGACCTCAGGAGGTCACGTAGTCCAACCCCCTGCTCAAAACAGGGCCAATCCCCAACTAAATCATCCCAGCCAGGGCTTTGTCAAGCCTGACCTTAACAACCTCTAAGGAAGGGGATTCCCCCACCTCCCTAGGTAATGAATTCCACTGCTTCACCTACTTCCTTGTGAAAAAGTTTTTCCTAATATGCAACCTAAACCTCCCCCACTGCAACTTGAGACCATTACTCCTTGTTCTGTCATCTGGTACCACTGAGAACAGTCTAGATCAGTGGTTCCCAAACTGGGGTTCATGAAATGCTACAGGGGGTTCTTGGGAAAAAATTCCCTAATGGCGGACAGAGCCGCCCCTAGGGACCCCGGGCAGCACAGGGCCGGCAGTCTGGAGCCCCTGGACTTCCAAGAGCTAAGCAGATCAAAGCCAGCATCTCTATCACGTGAGGAGATTTAAACTTCAAGACTCCTTATAAGAAATGGAAAGGCAGGTGGATATTTTTTGCTGTTTTAAAAATTAAATAGGCAGCTAGTATTGTTTTTAAAATTATTAAGAAGAACAAGTTTAGGCTTTGTTGTAACATGCGTTGTTTGCCTGGACTGCTCAAGACCTGAATGCTTGTGTAGGAGGAACTCTTTGAGTTGGCTTCTTAAATCCCTTCCTGCTGTTTCACATCTGATACTCCTTGATGACACATAGGAGCCTTGTCCTCTAACAGGCTTATTCAAAGTGATACAAGCTATGAAAGTGAGATCTTGGAAGTGTTGCCATTTTCATAAAGTAATAAAAATACTGGAATGATAAATAATAAATACAGGTCTGTCGCATCTTAGGCGCATTTAACATGGGCGATTTCAGCTTTATGTGGTCAGCAAAAACAAGAAAAAAAACAAAAAAAAGAGAAAAATAATTTAAATACTGTTTCTGTAGTGCGGGCGATTCCTCCCGCCATTACACTCAATGTCATTTTGATTATACGCGATTTTCGCTTTACGCGCTGACTGTGGAACGTAACCCCAGCGTAAGATGAGACAGACCTGTAATAGTGTGTAGTAAGCATGTCATAAAAACTAATTTTATATTTCCAAGATCACTGCTTTTATAAATTTATACTCAAGTAAAGGAGAAAATCCCTGGAAAAATTTATTATTAGGAGTGGGTTCATGACACTTGACATTTTAGTGAAAGGGGTTCACAGGTTGTTAAAGTTTGGGAACCACTGGTCTAGATCCATCCTCTTTTGACCCCCCCCTTCAGGTAGTTGAAAGCAGCTATCAAATTCCCCCTCATTCTTCTCTTCTGCAGACTAAACAATCCCAGTTCCCTCAGCCTCTCCTCATAAGTCATGCGCTCCAGCCCCCTAATCATTTTTGTTGCCCTCCGCTGGACTCTTTCCAGTTTTTCCACATCCTTCTTGTAGTGTGGGGCCCAAAACTGGACACAGTGCTCCAGATGAGGCCTCACCAATGTCAAATAGAGGGGAACGATCACATCCCTCGATCTGCTGGCAATGCCCCTACTTATACAGCTTAAAATGCTGTTAGCCTTCTTGGCAACAAGGGCACACTGCTGACTCATATCCAGCTTCTCGTCCACTGTAACCCCTAGGTCCTGTTCTGCAGAGCTGCTGTCTCGCCATTCGGTCCCTAGTCTGTAGCAGTGCATGGGATTCTTCCATCCTAAGTGCAGGACTCTGCACTTGTCCTTGTTGAACCTCACCAGATTTCTTTTGGCCAAATCCTCTAATTTGTCTAGGTCCCTCTGTATCTTATCCCTACCCTCCGGTGTATCTACCACTCCTCCCAGTTTAGTGTCATCTGCAAACTTGCTGAGAGGGCAGTCCACGCCATCCTCCAGATCATTAATGAAGATATTGAACAAAACCGGCCCCAGCGCTGACCCTTGGGGCACTCCGCTTGATACTGGCTGCCAGCTAGACATGGAGCCATTGATCGCTACCCGTTGAGCCCAACGATCTAGCCAGCTTTTTATCCACGTTATAGTCCTTTCATCCAGCCCATACTTCTTTAACTTGCTGGCAAGAATACCGTGGGAGACGGTATCAAAAGCTTTGCTAAAGTCAAGGAATAACACATCTACTGCTTTCCCCTCATCCGCAGAGCCAGTTATCTCCTCATAGAAGGCAATTAGGTTAGTCAGGCATGACTTGCCCTTGGTGAATCCATGCTGACTGTTTAGAGAGAGGGATTCACTCACTTTTGACTCCATGTCGCGTGAGGCTATAAACACAGAGCCATGCTTTAAGCAGCAGCTAGAGAACTTCCTGATCAAGAAACGTCTCTGTTTATTAAATTCTCCACTCCAACCAGGAACTCTATCAGCCACCACTGGAAGAGGAAAAGGCTTTAGAGGAAGATGCTATGCCTAAACTGACCTTTCTCTGGCAGCAATTCCAGCATCTGCCAGCCGACTTCAGCAAATCAGAGATGAGCAACTAAAGGATGAGACCTGCCAGAAACTGACTCACCTCTGCCAAAGAGGGTGGGGTTGAAGGAGTCAGCTGCCAACAGACCTGCTACCATCAAAATGACCTTCACATGACCAATGGACGGCTTCTGCGGGGATGGTGCATTCTTATCCCCGCGGTACTTCAGAGAGAGATGCTCTCCAAATCCATGAGGGACAGCAAGGTATAAACAAGTGCAGGTCAAGAGCCCAAGAATCTATGTGGTGGCCCCGTCTGAGTAGGCAAATTCAGACCTTAGTAGAGGGCTGCAAGGGCAAGATAGGTAACAAGTGGGGGAAACAATCACCAGGACCGATACTCTCCACAGAACTACTGACAGACCTTGGCAGCGACTAGCCAGAGAGTTGTTTTTCTGTAAAGGACACACCTACTTTATTGTAGTTGATTACTTTTCCAGACATATTGACTTAGCTTTACTTAAACAAACCTCACTGGCACAAGTCATCCAGAAACTAAAGTCAATGTTTGCAAGACATGGAGTTTCTGAAGTTCTTATAGCTGATAACGAGCTTCAGTTTACCTCTGAAACATTCCCAGCATTTGCAGAGAACTTGGATTTTGAATATCACACTAGTAGCCCATATTACCCCCAGAGCAATGGGGAGGTGGAGAGAGCAGGGCAGACTTGAAAAGGATGTCTGCAAAAATCAGTGGCCCTGTATAAAGCACTCCTGGTATATCGGCCAACACCACTTGCGTCTGGACTATCTCCAGCAGAACTTCTAATGGGAAGATGAGTAAGGGTGTCTTCACCTGTGGCACCAATACAGCTTAGTCCTAAGTGGCCTGATCTGAAGGAATTTTGAAAACTGTGGGCGGAAATAAAATATGTCAGTCCCAAAACTTCAGTGTTCCACACAGAACAAAAGCGCTACTTGAACTGAGAGCAGGACACAGAGTTTGGCTGAAAAGCTCTCAGACAATTGGAGCTGTTTAGAACTTGGCAGACACTCCCAGTTCCTACCTAGTGGAGACTCCAAAAGGACTTCGGATTCCTCTTCAGTATTTCCCAACACAACAAAGAAGAGATCTGGGACCTACACTGTCAGGAAGTGAGCCCGGTCCACAGGGAACTCTAAGCACAATCTTAATACAAGTGAGTAAATGGTCTGGAAGATTGACCAGACCCGCCCAACGACTTGATCTTTAGAATACTGCTCCGGTCTATGTAAATACCATTGATAAGGGGACATGGTAGTGTAAATAGTTTTAAGGAATCTGACGTTTATTTTGGACTCTTGTGTGCATATACTTTGGTTTATAATTTAAGTTTCAATCGTTTATTATAAAGCCCGGGAGGTGTGAAGTGGTTACAGAGTCCTTGGTCTTGTACAGTTACCGGAGAGGATCAGGATGTGTTGCAGCGGGGAGCTTAAACATAGGAACTTCCTGATGAGGGAGTTCTCTCATTGCTGCTTCCATGGCTCTTTGTGCTTCTGTCCTCACATTACAGAACCATACTAGATCACAGGATGCGGGAAGCAGAAATGAGGAGCACCCAAATCAGAGCCTCATTTAGACTGAGGAGGATCAAGCGTAAACCCATGTCTGCGCAGAAATGCTGTATCCTTCCATTTCCTCCATGCACATCAGGGGAGCATGACACTTATTACTGGTCAGTGCAGAGGGGTCTATCACCAGCTCTCAATCTTATTTGCGTTCACATGTAGACTCCTATCCACGCTGGTGCAGGCACACACACAGGGCCTGGCAGAATCAAGGTAGCGCTGCTTTAAACATCCCTGCCTTCGTTTCTTTTTAAAACCACCGAGCTCTCTGCTCTCCAGCTGTGCCACAGGCTTTCGACATCAGCCTGCATCTGTGAGTGGGGACCATTAGCAAAGCAAATGCCACATGACTCAGGAGTGACCCGGGTCGACTGTGGTTTCTGGCTGCTTTCTCACAGAAGAGTTCTTGAAAGTCTGACTCCTTCTCTGATGGGAATCAGGCTACTCACTCCTGTTTCCTTGGGAAAACCTCCTGCATCTGTCTTCTGTTGCACAGCAGCACAAACCCCCTTTTATTTCAATCTGTACCAACAACAACCCATAGAGCACTGAAGTCTGCCTTATGGATCCCTGGTCTAAGCTACCAGGGAAATTAAATTGTGTGCCCATATGAGCACCTGTGCTTACCCGAAAAACTGTCCTTGTCCATGGCGATCAGATCCCGAGCTTGGTATATGTAGCAACGCAGATGGTATCTGCTTCCATCTTTATTGAGAAACAGGGGGAGAAAAAAGCATTAAGTTCTGCACTGCTGAAGTGCTGGAAAATCTATGATACTTACACAAGGGACTTGAATGTTTTCTTGGACCCCGGGTGTCAGGTCTCGGACCTAAGGAAGCCAATCAAGAGTAGTGCCATTCACAGCAATGGAGTTACTCCAGATTTACACTCGAGGAGAATCTGGTCTGCCTATTGTATATTATCTGGTGCATGGTCCAGTCTAGCCTTTGAGTTGTGAAAACTCATAAATGGCTATTAGCCAGGATGGGTAAGAATGGTGTCCCTAGCCTCTGTTCTCATGAGGATGGAAAAATGGATGAGAGAGAGAGACTTTGATCATGCCCTGTTTAGTTTCACTCTCAGCAGCACTGGCATTGGCCACTGTCGGTAGACAGATACTGGGCTAGATGGACCTTTGGTCTGACCCAGTATGGCCTTTCTTCTGTTCTTATGTTCTTATGTTCTCTATTTTTGGTCCTACTACAATTGCATGGGAAATGCACCAGCTCCCTGCACTGTCTGATGGACCACACATTGACGCTCATTGGGGCAAATCTTGTCTCCAGTATTCAGCCTTAGGAGCTGGGCTGTGTACCTTTAGTTGTGGGCACCACAGCTGGACACAGGATTCCAGCAGCAGTTGCCAAATACAGAGGTAATATAATCACTCTACTTCTACACGAGATTCCACTGTTTACACATCCAAGGATCCCATTGGACCTTTGGCTGCAGCGTTGCACTGGGAGCTCACGTTCAGCTGACAGGAAACTTTTTTGAAATCTCAAAATTTTTCCCAGTTTCCCACCTAGATCCACTTTCAGCATCTTCACAGCAAGCTTCAGGATCACAGAAGCACAGAAATATCAGGCTGGAAGGGATCTCAAGGAGTCATCTAGCCCAGCCTCCCGTGCTGAGGCAGGACCAAGTGACCCTAAACCATCCCTGCCAGCTGTTTGTCCAACCTGTTCTTTAAAACCTTCAACAATGGGGATTCCACAACCTCCCTTGGAGGTCTTGCTGTCATGATGAATATCTAGGCCTCATCTATACTACAAATATTAACAGCTACACCAGCAGAGCCCCCTAGTGCACACACAGTGTATGCTGACAGAAGGAGTTTTTCTGCCAGCTGAATACCCCCACTACACTGAAAGACATTATCTGAGCTGACAGAAACACTCTTCTGTTGACATAATTGCATCTACAGTGGGGGGTTGAGGTTTCCTGGTATCTATGTCACCAGAGTGTGAGTGGTTTTTTTAACACCCCGACTGACATAGCTGTGCCAACATCACTTTGTAGTGTAGACCTGGCCCTGGACACCTTTTAAAAATGTGGATCCTGGTCTTATTAACCCTTATATAAACAAATCTACATTCAATCCCAACCTCTTCTTTTTGGTCTGCTTCCTCTGGTGCCTCAACTCATCCTGACAGCCGGTGAGTCCACAGGGAGCAGATATTACACCACAAAAACAAAAAGTTCCATCCGCGCCTCAATATTGTACCTCATGGAAAGAAGATCTCGCTTAGATAAACACATATGATACACCAGCATGTGGGACACACCTACGTCAAGGCCCAATCAAGACTGCTGCATTGCTCTGCTCAGGATGGAAATGAGCCGAACATTCAGATACTGGGGAACGGACATGAGGTAAACTGGGATATTTAGGGTGAAATTTACCCCTGTGCAGAGAGACAAGCACAAAACCCAGGCATCCTCTGGGCTTCACTGGATCTCAGGTGGTGCCTGGGCCTTGTGAATGTCACCCATACATCCGAGATGACTTACAATCAAATATGCAGGAGATGGTGGGTCTGTTGACGCCGAAGCTCAAGGTTGAAACCGATTTGCCATCGTCGCTCTTGTCGTCTGTCACGCCTCCCTGAAGGAGAAATAGATGTAACATGAGTCCCACAGAGCCCAGCTTTTCAATAACCCTCTGTTGGATGCAGGGCCGTCCCTAGAGAGGTCCAGGCACCGAGTTTCTAATTGGCTGGGCCCCACCCCCACTCTCCCCTTTCCCCCAAGGCCCCACCCACGCCCTCCTTCTTCATTGCCCCAAGAGCTTACAACCTAAATAGACCAGAGGTAGGAAGGAAAATGACTTGCTCAAGGTCCCAGAGCAAGTCAGTGTTAGAGCCAGAAACAGATCCCAGGTCAACTGAGATGCAATCCAACACCTTAGCCCCTGGACAATGCTGCCTCTCTGACTTCCTGCATGTCGCTATCCTGCACGCCACAATCACTTCAAACTCGACAGCTAAAGCAGGGATAGAACCCAGATTCTCTTATTTCTGGTGCACCGACCCCAACCCTTGAGCAAAAAGAAAATCACAGATGGCCGTATAAGGCCTATGACACACAGATGAGCAGCTCTGACCCCATCCACCAGAGCCCAGTGCATCACAATGTTGTTATACAACCCAGGAAAAAAGCAATGCGCGTCAGCGGCCCTTCAGTCGCATTGTTCTGTTTGAAAGATCCCACAGCACGGGTAGTTGAAGTGTTTTCACTAAGTCCCCTTGTGAGTAAAATTAATGGAGTATAAATTTTGTTAATGGTGATACAGATGGTGTCAAATGCAGTGAAATACTCCACACGCCACTTGAAAGGATCCTCACCTAACTTGGGCCAATGCTTTTTCCTCTTCTTGTTTTCGCGTGGGCACACCAGCCCTTTATCACCTCCTAATTGCCATATGTGACTTGAAATATTTAGTTGCAGGAAACGGTGCATAAAGATAACTTCCTGGCTAGCATCAATGGGATCTTTAAATATTTCCAATTATCAAATGTTTGGGAAAGACGGGAGGGGGATATTTGAAAATAGGGCTGAGATGGATTTTCCAGAGCCATGGGCCGCCCGGGCCCAAAAATGTGTCAAAGAACTTAGGTGGTCTGCAGAGCTCTTTCTGCTTTCCCAAAAGCTCCAGGGCAGGAATAGTAATTACCAGGGCATTGTCTGCCGAGGAAGCGCTGCGGTTTGCAGTGCTATGTATTTACAATAATTAGGTCATGCCGAGTTTTTAAAAGCTTACCTCCTTTTCTTTCTCTTTTACCCCCCACCCCCATGTCTCTCAACTCCCCTCCCCAGCCAGGTTTCCTTAGCATGGAGAAAAACCCAGAGCCCCAGCCTGTGTCTAAGGAATTTGCCAGGAGCTGAATAGTTCCACTATTTTTATGACCTTTTCACCAAACATGCAGGACGGCCTGGCACATGTCCTGCCGTTCGAAAGCTACACACTGCAGAAGTTCCCAATCCACACAGCGCTGTTCTGCGGACACACGAGGGAGCAGAATCTGCCCCCAGCCCTGCTCTGTTCCAGGGATGTAGCAGGCACTGAGCCAAGCAAGGTCTGCAGCAGGGCAGGAGGGACCAGGGAGCCCACATAGGAAGGGCAAGCTCTGTGCAAATGGCAAAAGAGGTCCCCTGTACCCTGACACAGGGAGGAGGGTTTGGTGTGGGTCAGAGGAGGGACACGGCCCTGGGCCTGATCCAATGGAAAGACACCCTTAAGAATGAATGCGCTTGCTTAGGAAGAGCGGTAACTTAACTGTGGGAAACTAGGCTATTATTAGCCTCTGAGGAAGGAAGGCAAAGCCGAGCAGCTGAGGCAGTTTGTGTTGCTGGGGAATTCGCAGTGTAGGCAGGGAACTGTGCAGCCTGGAAAAACCCTAGTTAGGAGGGAGAGAGACACATGTCTCCACCCAGGAAAGGTGATAGCTGGGGAACCAGAAGCCTGAAAATGGATCCCCTTGCTGGACGACAGAGAGGGGAAATACAGGTGCTGCTGCTCTATGGCAAATCAAACTTGTAATCTCGTCAAAAACAGGTATCAAGGTCGTTTGACAGGATCTATTTTCCATAAACCCATGTTGATTGGCATTAATTATATTACCCTCCTTTAATTCGTTATTAATCATGTATTAGCCACTCTGTTACCTGGCCTGAGATAGAGGTCAGACTGACAGGCTTGTAATTACCCAGGTCACTCTGTTTACCCTCTTTAAATACTGGCACAACATTAACTTTCTTCCAGTCTTCTGGAACTTCCCTAGTGCTCCAAGATGTATTGAAAATCAGCATTAACAGTCCAGTGAGAGCCGCAGCCAGCTCTTCTAAAACTCTTGAGTGCAAATTAACCAGATCTGCTGATTTTAAAATGTCTGACATTAGTAGTCGGTGTTTAACACCCTCCAAGAGATACTGGTGGAATGGAAAGAGTGTTATCATATGATATGACATCATCATCACAGAAGCACTGGAGAATAAACACTGTAGTTCTGTATGGAACAATGCTATATAGGCCCAGGGCGGGAAAGCATTGGGTAGGACTCACCAGGCCTTTTCCATCACTAAAGTCAAGGGCCTGACCCTCCAGCCTTATTGCGGGTCACACTCCTGTCAACCCTGAAGCCCCATTGCTTCGGACCTGTATAACCCAATTGGAGAGTGGTTCCAGAGAATGGCCTGTAGGGAACAATCCTGCATTGGCTGGGGAGGGAAGGACTGGAATGAACCAGCTGGCCTTTTCCATCTCTGGCTTCTCAGACCCTTGCTGGAGCTTGCAATGGGAGCAGGTTCAGGATGGTTAGTGGGAAATGATACTGTATCGGCAGCCATCAGTTGCCCGGTAAAATGTGTCATCCTCTCTGAATTTGCTTTAACAGTGAGGACTGGAGGATGCCTAGAAAAATAGGTAAAGAGGCAAACAAGTCCCTAGTCCCCCTGACTGTCCATCATTCCTGCAGACAACAACGAGCCCACGCTGACGGCACGTATCGTTACTTGTATAATGCACTGGTGAGTCGGCCAAGATGGCCAGTTGAGGGCCTCGGCCACTCAGGGCAAGTGTTCTCTTAGCAGAAGAAGCTTATGGGGCAGCTTCCTTCTTTGCCAAGCTACCAGAGATTGAAGCAGGCACCTCCCCGTGTCACAGCTGGAGGTGCTGAATTAATGGGTAATACAGGGGCCAGGAGGTCTCATAAGGGATTGTCCCAGCGAGCAGAGTGGCCCAAAGGAGGGTAAGTTTTGCCTCTTAAGGAAACAGCTGGCTCTGCCTGCGCTGTGCAAATGTATTTTTCTAAGGCCTTGGTGGAATGTCCTGTTCCTGAGGTGAGTGAGGGGACCTCGTCCCAAGACACGGGTGGCCGTAGGGAGGGCTCCTAAGAACTGCTGAGAAAACAGGCCAGGCCACCCAGAAAAGAGCCCCTTGTGGAGTGGAAAGCAGAGGGGCAAATCCATCGGCAGGAAGATGGGTCAGTGCTTTGCGTGAGTGGGAGGCAGCGTCGGACGTAGCCTCGCCATGTGACAGGCCCAACGGGAGTGCTCCATCTGTCAGCCTAACTGCCAGCAGGAGAGTGCCAGGGCAGCCAGAAGCCAGCACCATGTGGTGAAATAGTCCCTACAGAGGGAGCAAGCGGCCCAGCTCTGGCCAACAGCGCTGTGTGTGTGGCCGGAGCCGCCGGCCCCAGCACAAGTCTGAGGGGGTGCAGAGGTGGAGCGGCCTGCACCTCTCTTCAATGGCCATCGGAAGTGGTTTGGATGGGTGTGTAGGTGTGAAATAGGAGGCTGTGCATAGAAACGTGTGGGGGGGTGGGTTACACAGCGAGAGAGAGGATCCAAGGAAAGCACATTAGTGAGGATACAATCTGGCTCTCTCTGCCTTCTAGCGTAATGAGGCATGTTTCCCTCCTCAGCATGAGGCGGAGGGAGATGGAGTTGCTGTGGCTACTCCTGGGCTCAGCAACAGCTGCGTGGCCTTTTATAGGCCTCAGGCTCTCGAGCCGTGGCCCATCGGCCAGCAGTGGCCAGGGCACCACTCCCAGGTAGCCCACAGAGCTGCTTCCATCCCAAAGGCGGAGCAGCTGCCATCTACAACAGAGGCACTTCCTGCAGGCCGTCGCCTGGTGTGGGTCTGGATTAGGCTATCTGGGGCAAAGGCCCCGGGCGCAATTCCATGCCCTGCATGGCAGCTTCTTGCCTTTCACCGAGGGGTCGTTCTGCAGGGTAGATTAACCCGGCACCAGAGCTGAAGCAGGAGGCAGAACACAAGCTGCACAGTGACCTGGAGAGAGCAGAGCGGTGTGGGCTCTGTCTTACGGCACATGCACACCATGCCCATCATCTGTCTGTCTAGTGTACTAACGTGGCTTCATCAATAAGCGAGCCACACCCCAGACAAGCGGATGGTGCAGGCCCAGGGGACTGCGTGGGGAGAAGCCCAGGAGGATTAAAATCCTGAGATTGGTCTCTTTTGGTTTATATCAGTCTGCCAATTTCTGTTATGCAAATGCCACTTTCCTCCTGCTGATTCCCCCTCTTCCACCCTGAGATCTGCCTGGAACTCATGGGATTGGCAGACTATGGGGACAACTCCCCCGCTGCCCCACCCAACAAAAGAATAAGCTAGAAATTCCCCAGGATGAAACCAGCCAGGCCCCCCTTCCTGCCTTTGCTCACTGCCCCCTGACTTCAGTGGCACGCTTGTCTGATCGGAATGTCAGGATGAGGATCACTGCCCACAGCTGAGAGCAACGTACAGGGCCAGTCCCATTCCCAGTGATCTCAAATGCATGGGTCCGATTAGCTCCCAGGTCCTATATGAACTGATAGCTCAGCATAATTTCCAGTTGGCCAGGTAACCTATGGACACAGAGCTCTAGAAGCAGACTGGAGCAGTAGCAAGGAGCTAACCAGCCTGGCTGATTGGCCCTCTGCCATCACGCACAGGGGTTGTTCCCTTGACACATCCTGCCTGGCTCCATGCTAAGAAGCTGGTCCACTAAGAGCGCCATTGCCTGTTCACACCACTAGTGTCTGGCTCGAAGGGGAATTCTTTTTTTCTTTTCTCCCAGAGATGGAGCTCCCATGAAACTGCAGGAAATGCATGGCTGGTTTGTCAAAGCAGCCTTGAAACATGCGTTCGCTGGCAAACGTGTAGGGAAGGCAGCTTGTACAGAGTTGTTCCTTGAGCTCTTTTGCACACAGTACAATTAACGGCCTTTCTGAAAGCAGGCTTCCCAGCCCTGGAGACCTCTCGCTGGTGCATTTTCCTCACTGCCCCGGCCAGTGTGGCTCTACCATATGCCCTGCCATGAGAAGGCAGCTCATGCATCTCGGAGGCCCATTCAAAGCGAGTGCTTTCGGCTAAGTCAGCCAGTTATTACCAGCTGCAGCAGAGGGGCTTTGGAGGCAGAAGAGTGGCTGCTAGGAAATGGAGTGAGGTCACCCAGTAGCTACTTGTGGCTTTTGGTCACCACAAAGTGGGCAGGGATTAGAACCAGTGACCTGGAGGTGAACAGCTCCAGGACCAAGGACCGAGCTGCTCCCGATCCTCCAACATGCGGAGTATGGCCAGTGTGGTGCCAGGAGGCTGAGGAATTCGGCACCCACCATTGGGTTGGAATTTCCCACAGGAGTCTAAGGGAGCCAGCTGCCAGCTCCGGTCAAATTCCAGCACCAATTGGAAACCAAGCTCCCTTAGTCCCCTTTGAGGTCCCAGCCCTGGCGTTTAATGTGGTTTCAATGACGATGCAGATGATTATCCAGCTCACCAAGGCAGACAGGGTGGTAACGGGCCAAAGTGACACACAGTGAGACTCCACTGCAAGCAAATCAGCTAGAGCAGGGAAGACTGTGGCCCAGAAACCCCAAAGTATCATGCACACATTCTTGTATCAAAGACAAATTCCTTCTGGTCATGTTTGGTATGATCTTCCTGTTGGAAAACAACCCTTGTAAATAGTTCAGTAAATCCGTGCCGGGTGCTGGCTTGTTTAGTTCCCCTTTGCACTTCAGTGCTCACTGGGCTTTGGTTTCCCTGCAAGAACATGACGCGCCGTAATCTGACCATCTCGGGGAAGCTACCCCACAACCACAGAAGGGCACGGAAGCATGGCGCAAAGAATGCCGCAGGTAGCGGGAATTTGATGGAACAGGCAGAAGGGCTTTGGGAGGCCACCGTAGCCCAGTCCCATGGCTGGCAGACAGCCAGGGTAAAACCAAAGTTCGCAGATGCATCTCCACTGCTGGCTCAGCAGCTAGAGCCTATTGGCTGCAATGAGCTTTGGATCTTCCTAAAGCTTTCTTAATGCTCTGCAGTGCCCTGTAGGGGAGCCAAGGCAGTTCCCAGTCCTGGCTTCCTCCTCCTACTGGATTTTTGCCCTTTGTCTTACAACAGCGACCCCTCTGACCAGGTGAAGAAACCACAGAAATCAGAGCTGGAAAAGATCGACACGGTTATCTAGCCTGGCCCATGGCGGACGGTTTCCATGGTGCATTTACTAATGTTCTGTCCAGGGTGGTTTAAAAAATGAAGCTTCCAAAATTTCTCTTCGGGAGACTGTTCCACAGTCTACATCTCCTCGCCGCCTTCAGAGTCTTCCTAATATTCCACCTACGCTTTCCTTTTCTTCCCTTAATTTTACCCCATTACTCTTATTTATTCTCTGCTGTATCACGCTAAATCCCTCTTTCTACTTGTGGTCTTTCCCCTTCAAACATGTGCAGACTTGTTTCCTCAGTTTGGCACAGAAAAGCTACAGCAGGAATTCTGTCTGGTTGATTTGGGTCCAAAAGTTGATCCTCCTGGAGTAGGGCTGCCTACATTTGGCTTTTTGCTGTAGGAGGCAAATACCACAACCCTGCTTCGTGGTGATGACACTGCCTCCTTCTGGCATGACATCATCCGCATTCCTCCCCAGAGATAGCTGCATTTGCTGGGCAGGGGAATGAACCCTAAAGCACCCAGGGGCTCTGGCTTTCTGGATGGAAGACACTATATAAATATACGGTATTACTGTGGCACAGAGCATCCTGGAAAACATATAAGTCATGCAGGAATGAGACCCAGTTAGTGAGGAGTGCTGGAAAAGGCATGAATCTGCAAAACCATAAAGTATAGCAAGATCATTTATAAAGCAATCTGCAAAAAAACCCAAGTAACCACAGAAAATGTGGCCTCTAACCCCAAACTATGAGGGCATAAAGGCAAACCTACTGCAGCTGGGAATTCAGAGAGCTGAGCCCAAAGACTTTGAGAGTTTGCTTTGAGCTATTAAGTCTGTCTCTGAGCCAGACCCATAGCCGGGGCGTAATTCACCTGCTGGGCTCTTCACAGCACGCGCAGAATAGCTCAGATCCGACAGCGGGACCGTGCCCGTTCTTCTCACCATCGCAGCACAAATGCACAGAACCCAGCTGCACAAGGAGCTGGTGCTTGAAGAGAAGGCGTCGTCTTCCCCCCTGCACACAGGAACTCTGGAGGAATGGGGCTGCCTCTAGATCATGACGGAATCTAGGAGGCAACCCTGGAACGGCTTACGGAGAGACGTGATGGTTGTCCATCGCTTAGAGTCCAAGTCAAGACTGGATGTCTTTCTAAGATGTGCTGTAGCTCAGCGGAAGGCAGGGGCTTGATGCAGGAATCATGGGGTGTGGGTCTCTGTTCTAACTCTTGGTCTCCGGAAGCCCAGCTTTGAGGCCTGATTTGAAGACGTTCCCACCACCTACCATTCCAGCGGCGGTCAGGGGGGGCTGAGGGCGCTCACCAGCTTTGAGACTCAGACCTTACATGCCTCCAGCTGGGCCTGCTGGACCCGAGCTGAGCAGAGGTGGCGGCGCAGGGGCATGGGGGTTGCGTCCACGACACAGAACAGTGCAGTAGCCAGCATTTAGGCAGACCCATTTTATTTACAGGCTAATGAAACTGAAATCAGGCTCTGAGTGCGGCTGGGAAAGCCCTTGTAAAGCTTCAGCACTCGGGCAGGGAGGGCTGCAGGGGGTTGAAATGAGACCGAAAGAAACGCGGCTACTTGTCTAAGCCCCGCCTCCCGCTGGGGAAAGCGGAAACAGGAGAAGGGTGATTGGGGAGCAGCAAGGTGCAGTTACAATGGCGTGTGAACCCCCTGCCCCCAAACTCAGTTACAATGGTGCTCATACACACACTCCAATGGCACACGGACATTGGCACGCACCCCCCAGTGCAGTTACAACTGCTGCGCCCACACGCACCCCCAACACAATTACAATGGCAGTGCACACATATACACACTCACCCTCCAATGCACAGTTACAATGACTACACACCGGACAATGGCAACGTACACACACGCACACTCCAACTGCAGCACACATACCACTGAAGGCTCAATTACATTGGCGCACGCGCACACACACATCCAACACACAACTATAACGGCAGCACAGATATACACACTCATACACCCCAACGCACAGTACAGTGGGAGCACACACACACAGACACACTACAGCATAGTTATATTGGGGCATGCGCACACACACACTCCCCAATGCACAGTTACAATGGCAGTGTGCATGCGCGCGCGCACACACACCAAGGTGCAGTTAAAATGGCAGCCCACACACACACTCATACCCATCCACAGACCAAAGTGCAGTTACAGTAAGACACAAACACTCAAGGCACGGTTACAATGGCAATGCGCACACGCGCACACACACACACTCTCCAAGGCACAGTTACAATGGCAGTGCACGCGCGCACACACACACACACACACTCTCTCCAAGGCACAGTTACAATGGCAGTGCACGCGCACACACGCACACACACACTCCAAGGCACAGTTACAATGGCAATGCGCACACGCACACACACACACACTCCAAGGCACAGTTACAATGGCAGTGCACGCGCACACACACACACACACACTCCAAGACACAGTTACAATGGCAATGCGCGCACGCACACACACACACACACTCCAAGACACAGTTACAATGGCAGTGCACGCGCACACACGCACACACACTCCAAGGCACAGTTACAATGGCAATGCGCGCACGCACACACACACACACTCCAAGACACAGTTACAATGGCAATGCGTGCACACACACAGAGGACCCTCTTTTGCCATGCTGCTTACAGTGAACTGAGCTGCCCTAGAGACATGCTACCCACTACTGCTCTCCTTCATCTCCTCTCGGCTCCCTGTCTATCTGTAGATTGCGAGGCTCTACAAGGCAAGGGCTGCCCCTGCCCAGATGTTTAGCAAGCACCCAGCACATCAAAGACTGGGCTGTAAAATCCAGCAATAATAAAATGCACTGAAACTAGTTCTGTTTTCTTGCTTTAACTTTAATCCACAGCTATCCAGGGAGATCACTGCTGTCGCTTTGTTGTACCCCAAATTTTTCACTGCAACAATGGGGCTGGAACTCCTGGCTCAAAAGTTCAGGATCCTGACAATGCTGCTAAAGGAGAATCTCCATCAAACTGCAAGCAGTATAGAGCCTATGACACAAAGTTGAGCAGCTCCGATTCTATCCAGAAAAGGGCAGTGATGCACACAGCCACAATAGTAAAGGCAGGGAGAGTACAGCCTACAAGAAGGTGATGCTCCCAGCTCATGTAGACCCATGTGGAGGGTCCCTTAGGGAGGCAGGAGAACTGGATTCTAGCCCCCAGTCTGCCATTAACTCAGTGTGTGACTTAGGAGAAAAGTCTCAGAGGGGTAGCCGTATTAGTCTGTATCCACAAAAACAATGAGGAGTCCAGTGGCACCTTAAAGACACTCAGATTTATTTGGGCATAAGCATTCGTGGGTAAAAACCCACTTCTTCAGATGCATGGAGTGAAAATTACAGATACAGGCATTATTATACTGACACATGAAAAGAAGAGAGTTACCTCACAAGTGGACAACCAGTGTTAACAAGGCCAATTCAGACAGGGTGGATGTGGTCCACTCCCAATAATTGATGAGGCGTGTCAATACCAAGAGAGGGGAAAAGGCTATACTCTCCTGGTGCCACAGATCTGCTGCTTCCCTGTTATCCTAACAGGGACTGACTAACAAGAACCTGGCCAGGAGGGGTCACTTCTTGACAAGGACTTGACAAAAGCAGAGTCGGGTGTGGCTGAATAGTGGGGGACAGAGCAAGACTAGTGAGGCCACAGGGGGGCGCTAACAAATTGAGAGACCCTCCCCATCTTAGACTCCCAGTTCTGGATGGGAAAACTTTGGAAATCACAAACAATCTCTCGGACAACGAACCTGTTTCCCAACCAGCCCTGTTCCAGTCTTCAAAGTGAGCACGAAAACGTGGCACTCTTCCCTGCCCACCAAACCTAAACTGGATCCAAATTCCGCAGCTTGGGTCGATCTCTAAGGAAACCCCCCTGAAAACAGTAACAAAGGAATGTCCATATCGGTATCCCCATTGCGCTGGAGGGGACACTGAGGCACAGAGAGGGAACAGGCCCCGGACAAGGTCACAAAGCAAGTTAATGGCAGACCATCATGCTTTACTGCCCCTGTGCTTGTGTGACACAACTGCCCTCTACAGCAGTGTTTTTCAAACCATGGGTCACGACCCACTACTGGGCCAATGGGAACTGGGGGAGGGGCGGTGCCTGCAGGCGAGAATTGTGCAGAGCCATTTGCGCGCCTCCACCTAGGAGCCGGACCTGCTGTTGGCCACTTCCGGGGCACAGCACGGTCCGCAGTGCACCCTGGCTGTGCTGCTGACCAGTAGCCAGTGGAGGTAAGTCTGCACCCCAATCCTCTGCCCCAGCCCTGAGCCACCCCAAACCTGGAACCCCTTCCTGCACCCCAACCCCCTCATCCCCAGCCCTGACCCCAGAGCCTGCACCCCAACCCCCTGACCCAGCCCTGAGCCGACCCCAAACCCCTCATCCCTGGCCCCACCCCAGAGCCTGCACCCCCCCAGAGCCCTGCACCCCAACCCCCTGACCCAGCCCTGACCCCAGAGCCTGCACCCCAACCCCTGACCCAGCCCTGAGCCCACCCCAAACCCCTCATCCCCAGCCCCACCCCAGAGCCTGCACCCCCAGAGCCCTGCACCCCAACCCCTGACCCAGCCCTGACCCCAGAGCCTGCACCCCAACCCCCTGACCCAGCCCTGAGCCCACCCCAAACCCCTCAGCCCCGGCCCCACCCCAGAGCCTGCACCCCCCCAGAGCCCTGCACCCCAACCCCCTGACCTAGCCCTGACCCCAGAGCCTGCACCCCAACCCCCTGACCCAGCCCTGAGCCCTTCCCACACCCCAACCCCCAGACCCAGCCCAGACCCCCTCCTGCACCCCAACCCCTCATCTCCAGCTCCGTTGGGTCACAGGCATCAACAATTTTCTTCAACTGGGTCCCCAGAAACAAAGGTTGAAAACCCCTGCTCTACGGGATGGAATCGGACCTGCTCAAGTGCCGGTGATCGTGGCGCCCCCTAGTGGACCCAGTTGGCTACAGGCTAAAAGCCATGAAATTAGTGCACCAGCATGAATGTTTTGCACCTTATTGTTATCTGGAATAATAATGCAACACTTGACAGCACTTTTCCAACATTAGATAACTAACTAACCCTCACAATTATCTGATGAAGTATCATTAGCCCATCCTAGAAGTGGAGAAACCAAGACTCAGAGGAATTAAGTGAGTGGCCCAAAGTCAGAGAGAGCGAGCAGAGACACTAGGAATAGAACCCAGGAGTCCTGACTCCTAAGCCTGCGTTCAGAGCATGCAGCTCTTCAGGGCATGCAACAGTTAAGATGACTCTCCGGAAAAACCACAGGGTCGATGTGAATATAAAAAACCTGACATGACTGAATTCCATGTAGTAAGTTGTTTAAAACTTACCACCGAGTTCAACTATCAGACAAAAGGAAGGACAAAATGTAGCATGAAGAAGAAAAATCCAAAGGGGGAAAAAAACGTATAATAGGGGCTTTGTGCTGCAGTGGTTGTTTCCCATTTAGCTATTGGAAAAGCCAACGGATTATGAAATCCAAGGTATGAAGCCAGCCAGCATATTAGTTAAACAAATAATGGAAGGGCCTAGAGAGCAGATAACAAGGCTGTTTGCAAGCCCGAGCCCCGAGGTGGGACTCACAGCTATTCGAAATGGACTGTGCAAACTGTGCCGGCTCCTTTGATGGGGACGTGTCTCTGAGTCTAGGGGGATGGGTCCAATATTTCAGTGGCTTATTGAATTTCTCCTTCTAGATGGGCCTGTGTTGCATTAGAGACTGGGCCCACACCACCACCCCTGCCCAATCCTGGGGAAGTTCAGATTTGGATCCAAGTGTCCAGGCTGATCTCTGTCAATAATAAAGGGCTGAAATGCACCCTGAGATCTAAGTGCCAAGGCAGGTTGGAGCCAGAGTTTATGATTCTGGAGAATATCTGGGTTTCCTTGTTGACACTGGTGAGATTCTACTGTAGATTCAACAACTAGTTGAGTGGGATCCCTGCCCTGGTCGATGGCCAGATTCACTGCCAGGGCAGCTGGGACTTGAACTGGGACCTTACAATCCTTAAGCAGCAGCTCTGCTGGGACAGCCTCTCCCAAGCCATGGTGATAAGCACTGTGCTGCCTTCGCCCCAGCTGGAGAGCCCTCTTCAGCTCCCTTTCTCACTATCCCGTACAGGTACGCTGAGCAAGTCTGCTGAGCAATCCCCCTGAGCCTGGAAGCCAGATTCGCTGGGCTAAATCCAGCCCTGGTGTAACTCCAGGGAGAGACAAGGATGACTCTGACCCACCTGTGTGTTCATCGTGCATGTTGCAGCAGCACAGACCTGACCCGGGAAGCACGTGTTCCCATAACTCCAGGAGGAGCCAAAAGGAGAGTTCCACCTTGGTTGAGCCAACTGGAGTTGGGTTGGTAGAGACAGAGCCAGACCCACACCCTGCAGCTGCCTTTAGTTGAGTAGCCAAAGGCAGACCAAGATCCAGTGGCTGGGAAGTGGGAATATTCTTATTGGAAATAAGGTACCGGGAGGGTGATAAACCACTGGAACCGCTGCCAAGGGCCAGGGTTCTCCATCACTTGGAGTCGGACGTTCTTCTGAAAGATCTGCTCTAGCTCAGCCAGGCTTGCTGCAGGAATCGCTGAGTGAAACTCTCTGGCCCGTGGTTTGCGGGTGGTCAGACCGGACGACCCAAATGGTCCCATCTGGCCTCACAATCTATCAGATAATTTGGATCTGAATTTCCTGGCTCTTCCGAAACCCCAGGACTTTTAGCAATAAAACCTGCCCGGGTACCTACCAAAGCGCCCTCCAGGGCAAAGACAGCGGCCGCTCCGGTGCGCTCCAGCGGCTCCATGCGGCGCCTCCAGCGACGGCGGCGGAAGGTGTCCGTCTTGCGGTAGTTGAGGTGGAACTTCCAGCCAAAGAGAGAGGCGTATTCCCAGCCCTCACCTTCCAACTCCTCCTGCTTGTGCTGCGTGGGGGCAGAGAGCAGGGGAATCACAGCGCTGCAAGGAAGGTCTGTCTGCAGGGGGACAGATCCGCTCCCCGGCTCCCTCCTGGTTAACGCTGATGCCAGGAGCCGGACTGACCTCTGGAAAGTGGTGTCAAGTACTCACAGAGCAGGCCCAGGACAAGCAGCCACAGGGCAAGCTTCCCCCATGCTCCCACTGAGCTGCCCCATCCCCCCAGACCCATTCATCACTGGTAGTTAGAACGGGTGCCCCATTGGTCCAGTTGCTGGTGGTTCTTTGGCGTTAATCAGGAACTGTGCTGAGACCCCAGATTAATCTGACGGCACTGCAGAGCCATCCAGAGGACAGGCTTTCATTCACTACCATCTTCTTTGCACCCCAAAGAGGGATAATTTACTCACTACTGATGTGTAGCTACCTCTGGGGTGAAACAAGGCCACTGTTTACTTAGGCCCAGATCTTCAGAGGTATTTAGGAGCCTAACTCCCATTGATTTAAATGGCAACTAAGTGCCTAAATACCTTTGAGGAGCTGGGTCTTAGCCTGTAAGCTCTGGATGGCAAAGACCATCTGTTCATTGTATGTGTGTACAGCGCCTAGCACAATGGGTCCCCGACCCTGGACTGGGGTCTTTAGACCTGGCCCCACTACACATAATAAATACGCCCAGTCCGTGTTTCACACCACTCCTAGGAGCAGTTAGGAAGAAAGAAAGAAGATCATCTGCACTTGACACTGCAGGGGAACTGAGCTAGGCAGAAAGTAACTGAGCCCCATTCTAATGTTGCCAGGCTGCCAAAGTCAGCTAACACCCTGATTCTTACCACAGGCCAGCCAAGCGCTTCGCTTCACGGCTCATCTGACGCAGAGCACGAGCTCAGCTCCGACTCGAGGGGAAGGGCACCACCTACCGAGTCCCCCGCAGCACCCTGTTTTCCTTGGAGGTCTCCCCTCCAAGCTGGGGAGCCTGGGGGAGCTGCTGCAGTTGCAGGCCAAGGCACTGTGACTACAGAGTTTCCCACTGTAAAGGAAAAAAGTTTCTCTCCTCGCTGCCCACATCCCCCATGTTTCTCTGCCTGAATCTAATACTTCAGAGCTTGACAGTATGGTTCCTTCCCTGCCCCTCTTTGGTTATTCGCCAGTGAGCAGGGGGCTCCTGACGGGTCCTCGCTGGTAAACATGGTAGATACCTTCTCCCTAGACCCTCTGCACTGGATTTACACTGAGATGGACAGCGGGGCAGAACTGGTAATGGGAGCTGGAGGCTCCCAACTCTCGGTCACTGTTTCACATATGGCCAGGGATCAGAAAGTCCTTCCCCTGTGACAAGCCTGTAAAATGAGTCAGGCAACTCAGTTCCCTGCCCAGCGAATCTGAGCTCCTTGGAGGATCGACTGGACCCTGGAGACAAGTCCCCCTCTCTTTGGATTACAGCTAAGGCCTGGGGTTGGGGGCGGGTGAAGCTCTGCCTGTCTTCTGGATAAGGTGACGACATCAGCATCCACTGTAATGTCATCACTCGTGTATCTGTATGGCGGTAGGAGCCGGCTGAGATCAGGCCCCATTGTGCTGGGAGCTGGACAAACACATGGCTATAGACAGTCCCTGCCCCAATGAGTTTACAATCTAAACAGACAAAGGCAGGATTCCTATCCCACTTCGCCAGAGGGAGAACGGGGGGTGGAGAGAGCCTAAGTGACTTGCCCAAGGACCCCCAGGAGGCGTGTGGCAGAGCTGGGACCTTTCACCAGCACCGAGTTCTCTTCATCCAATACTAACGGGGCAGGCCCTTCCCCTGCGGGGCTGCCTGGCAGAGCTTAGGTGCCCTGGGATGATTTCAGAGGCTGCCGTGCCATGTCGCTATCCTATCGGAGCCTCTGGAAAGCCACGGGGGCCTGATCACCCGCTGTGCAGTGGTCTGGTGGTCAGGTCTCCCTGCATGTTCTAGTGAAAGAGGAAAAGAGAAAATCTTGGGGGAGTTTGACTGTCACAAGCCTCCAGGCTGCAGCTGTTTCAACTGCATTCCTGGGCCAATGGCGACACCTAGCGGGGAGCAGCGAGACAGCCGGATGCTGGGAGTATTTTAGAAATTAGGCAGGGAGGTGGAAACCCAGCCCTGGGCAAAGCTGCTGGCACAAAGCCTGGATCCCCCATGCCCATAGGGACCGATCTCCGGCCATTAATGTACGGGCTAAATGGGCTCCAGTGGTGTCTAAGTCCTTGTGCTAGCCTCTCTGCTCATCTGAAAACGGAGGCACGCTGACATGGCAGCTATTCCTGCAAATCTGATCCTGGACCTCTCTTCTGCAATTGCCCCATCTGTGCAGCGGGGGACAACAACCCTGACCCACCTCAATGGGGACTGGAATAACTGGCCTTTGTCAGCTGCTCAGAGACAATGGGCCGACTCCTCAGCTGGAGTGAATTGGAGGAGCTCCATCATCTTCAGCTGAGCAACACCAGCTGGGGACCTGCCCCATTGACTCCAATGGAGCTACGGCCCACTGACACCAGCTGGGGACCTGCCCATTGACTCCAATGGAGCTACAGACGACTGACACCAGCTGGGGACCTGCCCCATTGACTCCAATGGAGCTACAGCCGACTGACACCAGCTGGGGACCTGCCCATTGACTCCAATGGAGCTACGGCCGACTGACACCAGCTGGGGACCTGCCCCATTGACTCCAATGGAGCTACGGCCGACTGACACCAGCTGGGGACCTGCCCATTGACTCCAATGGAGCTACGGACGACTGACACCAGCTGGGGACCTGCCCATTGACTCCAATGGAGCTACGGCCGACTGACACCAGCTGGGGACCTGCCCCATTGACTTCAATGAAGCTACGGCCAACTGACACCAGCTGGGGACCTGCCCCATTGATTTAATAATAAAACAACAGCAATAACCTCACAATTGTTCCTATTGTGTCAGTGTCCCAGGTGCTTCTGAGGCCGAGGGGAAGCCAAGGTCCCTGCCCAGAAAAGCATACCATCCAAGGGCCAAATTCTCTCCCCCTACGCAGGTAGAGTCATACCCCACCCCAGAAGTCATACTATGTAGCTCTCAAACAGGGCTTTCCATCAGACCTCAAAGTGCTTTGGAAAGGAGGTCAGTAGCATCACCCCCATTTTACAGACTGTGAACCTGAGGCAAAGCGACTTGCCCAAGGTCACCCAGCAGCCCAGTGGCAGAGCTGGGAACAGAGCAACACCAATGGACCCCATTTGGGGATCTGGCCCTAGGTATTATTCTCTGGGATCTCCATACCTTTTTCAGAGCCTCCATCTGCTTAAGGTCCCTCCTGCGGAGCCGCACCCACCGCCGGCGCCGGCTAGTGTGGTACATCTTCTCTGCTGGCACCCAGGCCTTGGGCTTGCGGTCTGGCGGGATAGAGATGCCGTACTCCCAGCCTCAGAGTAAAGGAGATACCAGGGTGAACGCGGGGATCGGGCAGCTGCCTTTGCATCTAACCCCTAAGTCATTGCAGACACTTTCAAAATCAATTTCAGTTGGGGTTTTCCTAAATAACAAAACTCGCTTTCCAGAATCTGCCTGCAACACGCTTTGAAAGCGTGTGTCACTTCCCCTTCGAGTGGCTGGCCACACGGAGAATAACAGCCTACTACTGCTGCCGGATGCCAGAGTTACCCCTTTAGCTCAAGTGCTAGAAGCGCCGTGCTTTGGACCAGATGGCCCTGGGTGCACATGCCCTACTGCCGATGCATGCAGGGGGCTGCTCTGTGGACATTCAGCTCTAGGGTGTGACCTTAGAACAAATCCCTCTAGGGAATCCAGATGGTTCCCAGCATTTCTAGTCATTTGTCCCGGCTGGTTTGCAGTCCACCTTTGTCCATCTGGGAGGGCTGAGTGGTTAACGTGCTGGTCTTGAACTCCAGTGGGGTGTCCCAGTGCTGCCTCAAGACCCACTCACAGCAGCTTTGGTTTGACTGCCAGGTTAAGTAATCTGATGGTCCCTTCAATAAGAAAGTATGTGATGGGGTGCCTACCCCGTCCTATGGGAGCACACTACCCAGCTGACTGCTTCGCAGGATCAGGAAGCTGAGATCCAGCCCAGTTGCATCTCACCCTCCTCCTAGTAACCCCTTGTATCCCTACACATTGCTTTCCTCCTTGGCATTCACACCCTTCCAAGGCTCAGCAGCCATGGGCACGTTCCCCCTTTTAGCTTGGCTCTGTCAAAGCAGCGGCAGTC
This sequence comes from Mauremys reevesii, assembly GCF_016161935.1. NCBI lineage: Eukaryota > Metazoa > Chordata > Testudines > Geoemydidae > Mauremys > Mauremys reevesii. The sequence continues at coordinate 136,111,696 of NC_052627.1, forward strand.
CCTTTAGGGGACTTTTGTTGCTCTCTCTCCCACTTGTCGGTATCTTTCTGGTGAGGAATCCCGTCTATGGCTGCGCTAGGAATCTGCTGGCCTCTTCTACGCTGGCCCCTTTCCCATTGCTGGTCCAGCACGAACAAAGGGGTAAAAACGCCTTCGCCCTGCCAGCACGGGCGCTTCCATCCCTGCTAACATCAGCGGAGCAGTCCTCGTGCTAGACTGATGGGGGAAAGATCTCCCAGCACAGAGGCATCCCGGGATCCATCAGCTTCCACGGACGTGAATGGAAGCACTGCAGTGGGGCACCAGAGTAGACCCACGTAGTGAGGGAGGGAATGTTTTTGTCACTCTCGTGGACAAAGGGGGACAGATAGACTGGGATGGGGAAGCTGGGTCCAGGGCTCCTCCCTGGAGAGGCTATGGCCATGGTGGGCAGAGTAAAGGGGGATGGGAGATGGGGGGAAGCTGAAATATACATAAGGTTCTGGCATACCTCTCTCATCAACCGCTCGGTTGAGATCCGTGTCCCATTCCACATCTTCCCATTTCCATCCTGGGGGACACTCGATCTCTTCCTTAGGAAGCACTTTCTCCCCATTCTGGAAGACACGGGGAGCGTTTACTGAGCAATACTCGGCCTATGAGTGCGCCCACAGCCCACACTGACTTCCAAGATGGCTAGTGACAAAGCCTGACTCGTATCAGTTCTGCTTCTAGCCTGTGAGTCCTCTGGAGCATAGAGCACCCAGCTGCTTTGTAAATAGTACCTACAGATGGAAATGCTGCAATAGCTCCATTGTTTGAGTTGTGCTGAGACTCCCAGCAGGGACTCACTTGCTCTGCTAGATATGGACCAATGAGACAGGGAGCCCTCCCCAAACGGACAGCCCTTGGCCGGACAGTGCAGAATGGATTCCCTGAGAATGCACAAGGGGATCTGCTGATCAGTGGATGAGCTGCAGTCATCTCCTGACGACCCCTCTGTGAAATGGTTTCAGTGAATCTAAACTTTTTTTTCGGATCCCTCTGAGCAAATACATTCCTGAAGTCTGAGATGTGAAAACTGACTCATTTGTAGGTGATTCCAAAATCTAAGCCACAGGCTACTTTTTCACTCGGTTAATGTGGGCGTGGTTTGACTGACACTATTAATAAATAACCTGGCTCTTTTCACCAATAGATCTCAAAACACTCTACAAAGCAAGCCAGTACCATTATCCTCATATGGTAGGTGGGGAAACTGAGGCACGGAGTGGGGAAGTGGCTTGCCCAGGGGCACCCAGCTGGCCAGTGGCAGAGCCAGGAACAGAATCCCAGGACAATCAGGGGGGTTCCCTCAGTCTCCAGCGAGGGAAGTTCTCACCACATCCGTGTAGGCGTCAGCCATGTGGATCCACTGGCCCCCAGGAAGCCGGACTTGATTCTCAAACACTTCCTCTACAAAGCTCATGTGACCGGCGTCCGTGTCGTAAAGTAACCTGCATCCAGGGAGGATGAGAGGGAAAGAAAAGTGACTGAGAGCTCCCCTGCATTGCCTCCACAAACTCTCGTCCTTTCAGCCAGCTGCTGCCTCCTAGATCCCAGCCCGTTACCCACAGAATGGAAAATGCTCACCGAGGCCACTGAGCAGATGCCTAGGAAATACAGCTAGATTGTTGACTACTCTAGTTATAGCTGTTTCCAAAGCAGACATGAGCCTGAACTGCAGGATCCCTGCTGCTGTTCCAGCCGGACACACTATTCCAGCTGGATTCGCTTCTTGTGTGAACCTGTGTTGCAGTGCACCATTCAACAGCTGCCATGTCCCACCCCAGAGGTGGCTGCATTTCCATGGTGGGTGAAGTAACACCCACTTATACAGGGCCACTGTCTCCATGGATCGTGGTCCCATTGCCTGGAGGCCCCAGGCAGTGGGAAAGTGGTGCAAAGGGATCTCCCAGTCCTGTGCAGTAGACAGCTGAGCTCTCTAATGCCGCTGTCTATGGAAGTATGGGACAGGTGGAGTTCACAGATTCACAGATTCCGAGGCCAGAAGGGACCACTGTAATCATCCAGTCTGACCTCAAGACATGGGCGAGGTAGGTCAGGATCAAAGGCCACGGCTTATCCCCTTGAGCCCTATCCAGCTGCAGACCAGGGCAACGGACAGACCAGTGGGTACCAGGACCAGGCCTGTGGGTATGTGCAGTGAATGGATCCACTGGCCACCAAGCCAGCACGGGCCACTCTTGTGGCTCTTGGGCTGCAGAAGTTCCCCGCAACCTGCTTCCAGGTCCAGCCCCTCCAATCCCCCAGGTAGGTCCCACACCCAAAGTTCTTTTACTTGGGCTCTGCACTGGGAGCCAGCAGTTTGTTAGCTTGGAAGCTCTTTTCAGCAGGGACCATCTTTTTTGTCTGTGTTTGTACAGCTCCTAGCGCAACAGGGGGCCTGGTCCACACTGGAGGCTGAGAGATGCTACTGCAATACAAATCATCTTGATTGAATAGTTTAGGAAGCGCATGGAATTTTCAACAGCTGTCAGGGGAAGAGCTGGGCCCTGGACCCACATCCCTCTAGGCTGCCAGATGGTTTGCTATCAAGTCACTACATGTCCTTATCAGAGGGGTAGCCATGTTAGTCTGGATCTGTAAAAAGCGACAAAGAGTCCTGTGGCACCTTATAGACTAACAGATGTATTGGAGCATGAGCTTTCGTGGGTGAATCCCCACTTCGTCAGACGCATGTGTCTGACAAAGTGGGTATTCACCCATGAAAGCTCATGCTCCAGTACTTCTGTTAGTCTATAAGGTGCCACAGGACTCTTTGCTGCTTTTACAGATCCAGACTAACATGGCTACCCCTCTGATACAAGGTACCACAGGACTCTTTGTCGCTTTTTACATGTCCCTAGGTGTTTATGGGCCGTTAGATGAAACATCTTGTAAGTGACAAATGCTATTTAAACAGAGAGCTCCCGTGCCCCTTGCTGAGGGACAGATTCAAAGATTCGAAGGCCAGAAGAGTCCACTGTGATCATCTAGTCTGACCTTCTGTGCAACACAGGCCAGAGAACTTCCCTACGATAATTCCCAGAGCACAGCTTGATTTAAAAATTATCTGTGATGGAGAACTGGTAAATTGGTAAATGTTCCAATGGTTAATTACCCTCACTGTTAAAAATATGCACCTTGCTTCTGAATTTGCCTCGTCTCAGCTTGCAGACATTGGACCTTGTTAAACCTTTGTCTGCTAGACTGAAAATCCCATTATCAAATATTTGTTCCCTTGCAAGTACTTATAAACAGTGATCAAATCACCCCTTATTTGCTCTTTGTTAGGCTAAGCAGATTGAGCTCCTTGAATCTACTGCTATAAGGCAGGTTTTCTTTAATCATTCTCATGGCTCTTCTCTGAACCCTCTACAGTTGACCAACATCCTCCTTGAGTTGTGGGCACCAAGATAACATCAAGCAATCTACTCACGTCTTCTCCGGGCTGATGAACCAGTCCCCGGCCCATGTCCAGCCGACAGAGGGACGGAAACTGTCCTTAGGCAGTTTGATTTTGCCGGTCACATCGCTGTATTTGGGGTAGGTCAGGCCAGTCGTCCCCCAGTTCCCAACCAGCGCCAGCTTTACCTGGTTCTCATACTTAAGACATTGAAATGAGAGACACTTTCAGGGTAACAGTTGGGTTGACGGGAACAGCGAGAACATGGAAAGAGACCCCCAGAGACCAGCTATGTGGGAGTAAATTTATTACACAGGGAAGAGCATTCCATCACAGAGGCACTTTGAGGGATATCCTCGAAGGAGTGGCCTGAGAAGCCAACTCCATGCAGGCCACCAAAGAGCATGGCCGTGATATTCAGTGGCTGTTGACATGAGCGAGATTTGAATTAGTGACCCAGAAGTGAAGGACCCAACCCCCTTCTCCAGTCTCCTGGCTCAGGGTCTGCTTGGAATGACTGTGTTTACAGCTGAACTGTGACTGTCCTCCTCTGCACCGACTCGCCACAGAGCCCTGAATTCACTTCCTTCTGGGGCAGGACGCTTACCTGCCACATTAGCGCCCCTAGCGGGAAGAAGTGGGAGGACTCAAGGATCCAAAACTCAGTGCCAACCTAAGTTCCCTGTAAACTGCGCGGCCGCATGACTGCGCAGCAGCCTATTAAGTGCCGGGCAGGGCTCAGGGAACCCAGCCCTGGCAGACCTGCCATGGACAGTGGACAGGCGCCCCTCCCCCAGCCTGAAACCAGGCCCAGCCTGGACCTGCCCTGGCCAGGGGAGAGGTGCCCTGGCCCACCATAGCGGGAAGAGGTGCCTCTCCTCTCCCCCCAGCCCAGGTGCTGCTGTGGAGAGAGCGAGCTAGGGGGAGTCCTCTCTCCCTGCTGTAGCCCTGGGGCAGCCTGCACCTGAAACCCTTCATCCCCAGCCCCACTCCAGAGCCCACACCCCCAGCCAGAGCCCTCATCCCCCCATACCCCAACCCTCTGCCCCCTCCCACACACCGAACCCCTCGGCCCCACCCCGCCACATGAATTCTGTTATGTACACCAATATGGAGGTGACGTGTGACATATCACCTCCATCTTGGTGCACATGACAAAATTCATTCCGCACAGGGTGGGAAAAGTTAGAGGGAACACTGGTGTCCACTCACGGTTTCTGCAAAGACGGAGAGCTTCCCTTCCGCGTACTTGTTAAACTCCTTCTCGTCTACAGCCAGCCCAAACCAGAGCTGAACCCGCACCTGGGCCGGGATCTTGGGGCCCATCGCCGCTTCCTGTGGGTACTGCCAAAGAAAGGGAACCCAATTAATAGCCACAGGGCAGCGGCTGCCCGTTAAAGGTAAGGGCTTCTCAGGGCTACACCCATCCAATAAGGATGAGAGAAGGTGGAAGCAGAGCCCTACTCACTCCTGTGCAGCCAATGACATGGCCACGCAGGCATGGAAAGGAGTGTGTGGTGTGACCTATAGTGGCTGCACTGCCTAGAACCCGGTCTCGGACACCAGAACCCCACGCTGCCCCCCACACGCTGTGCCCTGTTAGGGATCAGGGCTTGTGGCAAAGCCAATCTCCAGGCAACCTAATGAGAGCAGCTGGCTTATAGTCAGTTGCCTGATTGGCTCCACCTGTCAGCAGACCAGGGCTTAAGCCCAGCAGCAGTTCAGTGGGTGCTCAGAGTACTTGCCCGCTGCTGCACCTGCGTTACTCCAGATAACCCAGTCCTGCCCTTCGGCTCTGATTCCTGACTTCGGCTCTGACCCCGGGCTCCTATTTCTGCTCCAACCACTGGGCCTGACTCCTGCTCCAACCACTGGGCACGACTGCCCCACATCCCGGTCTCTGCCATGCCCGGTTCCTACTCTCCAGAGAGCAGTGGCAGCCTACTACCGAAAAACAAGCTGGTGCTGGTGCTCCAGATTTTTGTGCCTAGGATGCTCAGCTCCCTCCATCCTTTAGCTGGGGTAGTGCCCACACTGGGCAGGGGGCTGCATGCACGGAGGGGAGGGGAGCTGCCTGCCCATGGCCCAAAGAGCTTACAGTCTACAGGTAAAGGGGGCAGGCAAAGGGAAACTGAGGCAGAGAAAGGGGTGGGGGAGAGTGAGGCTGGGCAGCTGAAGGGTGACCATGGCAGGCAAGGGGTAGGAAGAAGGGGGGGTCCAGGAGCCAATGACAATGCAGCAAAAATGATTAGGGGGCTAGAGCACATGACTTATGAGGAGAGGCAGACGGAACTGGGATTGTTTAGTCTCCAGAAGAGAAGAATGAGGGGGGATTTGATAGCTGCTTTCAACTACCTGAAAGGGGGTTCCAAAGAGGATGGATCTAGGCTGTTCTCAGTGGTGGCAGATGACAGAACAAGGAGCAATGGTCTCAAGTTGCAGTGGGGGAGGTTTAGGTTGGATATTAGGAAAAACTTTTTCACTCAGAGTGGTGAAGCACTGGAATGGGTTCCCTAGGGAGGTGGTGGAATCTCCTTCCTTAGAGGTTTTTAAGGTCAGGCTTGACAAAGCCCTGGCTGGGATGATTTAGTTGGGAATTGGTCCTGCTCTGACCAGGGAATTGGACTAGATGATCTCCTGAGGTCCCTTCTAACCCTGATATTCTATAATTCTAAATGCTGAGTGACAGGATGATGTCAAGAGGCCATGAAGTCCTTTCTGGCAGGCCCTGACTTTCCTGCTGCACCCTCTAGCCTGTGCTGGTTGCTCTGGGGACGAAGCCCCGAGGCTCTAGGGATTCTGCCCATTAAGAACTCTCTGTGGTTGCAGCTCCCCTATGGAGGGTCACTCTGGATTGAGGGGTGGATAAGGTGAGCTGGAAGGCCCTGATTTTCCACCAGTGCCCACCGTCCTGTGGTGAGCACCTGTGATGGGCCCCAAAGCACCACCAGTGCCCTGGAGCTGGTCTGTGCCAAATGCCAGCCTACCAACAGAAAGGCTGTGGGGCAGCCCCGGTTCCCTACCGGCTCAGAGCCCACAGGAATGGGAAGCAGCAGGCACAGGCTGCTACAGCCAAAGCGTGAGTCTGACACACAGGGAGAGCTGCCTGAGAAGGCCATGAGCCACTGCCCATGGGCCTGGAACTCCAATGCAACATCCCCAGCATGCAAAGGGGACTGACGGACACAAGGGGGTGTTGGCCAGAAGCACATTAACCACGACATGCATTGCCATGCTGGGAGGCCTCAGATGCTGGCATCAAAGATTGCAAGCTCCCCCCATGTGCCCAGCAGTCTGGACCAGCTAGCACTGCCTTAGCTAATGATACAGCATGTGGACATGTGCTGAGGCCAAATTCTGTCCAAATTCTGAGCCAAGGACACCTCCAGAGTGACACCTGGGTAAATGAGAGGAGAATCTGGTCCCTTCTCTTTAAAAAGCTTCTAAACTGTGTAATTAAGTGCATGGGCTGGTACCTCTCAGGGGTAAATGGATCTGCTCTGTGCTCTTTATGTAGCCAGCAGGGGCGGCTCCAGGCACCAGCACAGCAAGCGCGTGCCTGGGGCAGCAAGCCGGGGGCGGGCGGTCTGCCGGTTGCTGTGAGGGAGGGAGTCAGGCAGCCTTCGGCAGCATGCCTGTGGGAGGTCCGCCGGTCCCGCGGTAATTTGGCAGTGGTTACGCCAAAGGCGCCGGACCGGCAGATCACCCGCAGAAACACCGCCATGACCAGCGGACCGCCCGCAGGCATGCAAGGCCACCTGACTGCCGTGCTTGGGGCGGCAGAAAACATAGAGCTGCCCCTGGTAGCCAGGGAGATGTACAATAAAGCTCAGCACTTGTATGGCATCTGACAACATCAAACGGCTTCCCAACTGCCAACCATGTTGTGTGCCCTGCCACTAGAGGGTAACAGCCTACTACTGCAGCCAGGTAGTGGAGTTACTCCAACAGCACAAGTGGTGGAGGTCTGTGCTCCAGGGCTCAATCCCTGATGAAGACTGGTTCTTTGGGAGGGAAGGAGTTGTTACGATAGCCAGGTGGGAAACGGTTTTCCTGTCCCATGAAAATGTTCAAGGTTTCAAAATCTTCCCTGTTTTGCATCGGGATGAAACTAAGACCTTTTGAATAGTTTGTTGAAAAGCCAGAGAGACAAACCCTCTGCAGAATAGTCAATAGTAAGGCCCCCACTGCGACTCAGGCAAAGCAAGGACTTGAATCCAGGTCTCCCACGTGAGCATCCTATCCACTAGACAACAGGCCACACTGAAGCGGAAAGTGCTCACTAGTGCTCTCTCTCTCTCTCGTTTTGACTGACCCTTTCCTGTGAGAAGTGTTGGTGAATCGAGATACTTCCAACAAAAAACTATTCTGAAAAGCTCCAGACCAGATCTAGCTGTTCCATACCATTCCTCACAACACCCCTGGGAGCGAGGTAGGCAGGGGAAACTGAGGCAGAGCACAGTTAAGTGACTTTCCCCAGGTCCCGCAGCAAGCTAGAGATAGAACCCAGGTGTCCTGGCTTGCAGTTAAACCATGAGACAGCAGTCTTGTGGGCTGCTGACCTATTTTTACCCAGCAAGGAGCAGGGGACAGGATATGACTCTCTGCAGAGCTGTTGGTGATGTTTATCTACTGGTGAGACGACCTTCAAGACTAAGACACTGAAAGCGGCCAACATATTTGAACAAAAATAGAAAAAATAAACAGTGAAATGTCTCGTTTGGTTTCTTCGCTCTCACTTGCTTTTTTTTTTTTTCAGTGATGCTAGTTTTCCATCCGTAGCTGAAGTTGAGGAAAAAAACAAAATATTTTGGTTCTTCCTTTTCTGCCAGCTGTTTTTAGAGCTGCAGCTCCCAAACGGGGAGGACTGGAGAGAAGACATTTCATTCGAGACATAAGAAGCTTTCTTTGGCAAGGGGATCATAACTTCAGTTCATTTGGGTAGCTGCGGGTTGGGAATTTAAAACCTCCTCAGCCAAATTCTGTCCTCGTTTACAGCTGGGTAATCCCGCTGACTGCAAGAGGGTGGTGAAACGATCTCAAAATCCTGGCCCTTAGTGGAGATCGGACCCAGATGCTTCTGGGCTAAAAAGCACAGGCTTCTAGCACGGGAGCTACAAGAATGGCTAACTGGTAGCACTAGTAGGCTCTTATCCCTTTGTGAGCCAGCAGCTACAGAGGAACCTAACCCATGCTGAACCAGGAGGTTAGCCTTGAACAGAAGTAACCGAGGACAGAAATTGTGAGGAAGGGACTCTGGGTACATCTACACTGCAATAAAAGACCTGTGGCTGTGAGTCTCGGGAAACAGACTAGCTGAGGCCTAGGGAAAGTTACTTAATCTCACTCTGCCTCAGCTCGACTGTAAGACGGGAAGAATTGTATGTCCCTGTATCCCAGCAGTATTGAGTGACACCACAGTGATGAGGAAGACAGATGGCCAGCTGGAGAACGACTGTGCTTTGGCCTAGCTGTTTGATCACCTCCTGTGTTACTCATGGACTTCAAAGCCAGAAGGGAACATGGGGATCATCTAGCTTGACCTCCTGCATGTCACAAGCCACAAAATCTCACCCACCCACTAGACCCCTAGCCTCTGGCTGAGTCACTGACATCCTCAAATCAGGATTTAAAAAGACTTCAAGTGGCAGAGAATCCACTGTTGACTCTACTTCAAACCAGCGAGTGACATCAAACCAGGTCCGGCTCATCATGTCCAGTAAGTGTCGCAGTCCCACCCAAAGTACCACCACGCTCACAAAGTTCTATGGCTGACTCTGCCCCGCAGGGAAAGAGGGAGGCAGTGAAAACTTTGGTGTTAGGCACACAAATCAGTGCCAACGGGCATTCTGGAGAGGGTTACTGCACCAGGAGACATTTTCCCCTTGTGAGTGTGAGCAGGAGCAGCTCCCCAGTGAACAGCGGATTCTTACCAGCAAGTTAAAAATGTGGATTGGATGAATGGACTATAAGGTGGATAGAAAGCTGGCTAGATCTTCGGGCTCGATGGGTAGTGATCAACGGCGCCATGTCTAGTTGGCAGCCGGTATCAAGGGGAGTGCCCCAGGGGTTGGTCCTGGGGCCGGTTTTGTTCAATATCTTTATTAAGCATCTGGACGACGGGATGGCTTGCACCCTCAGCAAGTTTGTGGATGACACTAAGCTGAGGGGAGAGGTAGATACGCTGCAGGGTAGGTACAGGCTCCAGAGTGACCTAGACAAATTGGAGGATTGGGCCAAAAGAAATCTGATGAGGTTCAACAAGGACAAGTGCAGAGTCCTGCACTTAGGACAGAAGAATCCCATGCACCGCTACAGGCTGGGGACTGACTGGCTAAGCGGCAGTTCTGCAGAAAAGGACCTGGGGTTACAGTGGTTGAGAAGCTGGATATGAGTCAGCAGTGTGCCCTTGTTGCCAAGAAGGCTAATGGCATTTTGGGCTGTATAAATAAGAGCATTGCAAGCAGATCGGGGGAAGTGATAATTCCCCTCTATTCAGCACTGGTGAGGCCACACCTGGAGTACTGCGTCCAGTTTTGGGCCCCACACTACAGAAAGGATGTGGACAAATTGGAGAGAGTCCAGCGGAGGGCAATGAAAATGATCAGGGGGCTGGGGCACATGACTTACGAGGAGAGGCTGAGGGAACTGGGATTGTTTAGTTAGCAGAAGAGAAGAGTGAGGAGGGATTTGATAGCAGCCTTCAACTACCTGAAGAGGGGTTCCAAAGAGGATGGAGCTCGGCTGTTCTCAGTGGTACCAGATGACAGAACAAGGAGCAATGGTCTCAAGTTGCAGTGGGGGAGGTCTAGGTTGGATATTAGGAAACACTATTTCACTACGAGGGTGGTGAAGCACTGGAATGGGTTCCCTAGGGGTGGTGGAATCTCCTTCCTTAGAGGTTTTTAAGGTCAGGCTTGACAAAGCCCTGGCTGGGATGATTTAGTTGGGGATTGGCCCTGCTTTGAGCAGGGGATGGGACTAGATGACCTCTAGGGACTAGAGGTCCCTTCCAACCCTAATCTTCTATGATTCTATGTTTTTTTATGCCCATGAAGCGGGGGTAGTGCTGCAGTTGACACCAACGCCTCTACGTGCCTTTGGTAGGGGTGTGGAATCCACCTCCTCCAGAAAGCTAATAATTTTTAGTATATTTCGTTCCAACATCAGAGGCCAAGTACCATGTTCCTCGTTTACAGATGGGGAAACTGAGTCACAGAGGGGCAACACAACTTACCCAAGCACACTCAGCAAGCCAGGATTTGACCCAGATCTCTTCACTCCCAGGTGACTACTAGGCAGCAAACTTCACCCACTGTGGATAAACACCACAAGCAGGGGGGTCCTCTGCACAGTTGGGGAGCAAAGACAATCACCAGAGCACTCTCCCCTCTCCCTCACCTTGCAATCCCAAATAGCAGCGGAATCCAAACCCTAAACATCTGCTATTTTTGCAGGCACCGCTGGGTTTATTTTTTCCCTGTTTACAGATTTCCCTGCTGGGTTTTGTTGGTTATATTTTAAGGGGAGAGAAACTGCTATTAAAAACAAATACACATTCAAAAAGAAAAACCCAACCTACTTTCAAAAATATCGTCTGAAGTTTCCCACAGTTCTTGCCACAGCAGTTGGCGCCGGTCCTGGAGAAAAGAACTTCATGGGCTGGCACCCGGGCGTAAGCCACACGCTTGTCTCCTCGAAGCATCCAGATCACTATGTCTGGCAGGCTGTTCTGGGGCTGGAAAACATGGTGGCAGACAAATCGCATCTATTCAACCTCCCCAAATCAATACCATGAATCAACAGAAATCCAGGCTGAAAAGTGAGACGCGGAGGGGGAGCGGTGGAATCTCAGCAGGCCTCACCACGGAGCAGGCAGCTGGCAGGGTCGCAGAAAGCAGACGGGAAAGACCCATCATTATTAATGTATTACAGTAACGCTTACGTGCCCCAGTGGAGAACAGGGCCCCATTATGCTAGGCATTATGTAAACACAGAGTAAGACAGTCCTCGCCCCAAAGAGCTTACCACCAAAATAGACCATATGGAAAAAGGGTGGGTGGGGAAACTGAGGCACCAAACGGCTGAGACTTGTCCTAGATCACACAGCAGGTCAAAGTCAGGAACCGAATTCAAGTCTGAAACCAGGGCCCTACCCACTCAACCACACTGCCCCACTGTTAGGTGGCTAGACCCACTCCTGCCTTCAGTAGTTGCAGACCCTCAGAATCAGCTGCTGGTTTTTGGGGGGTGTTTTGCTGTGTGTGAATTTCACTGCCCGTGAAAGGGGTCAGGCTATTTGACCTCAGCAGGAAGGAGGGAGGACGCCCCCTGGTCTCCAAAAGCCCTCAGCACAAAAGCATCAGGTGTGGTGTCAGCCTGTTTAAATGTGGAGCTCACAATAGCAACAAAAGGAGGACACAGACCCCAGAATTTAACACAGGGGTAGGGGTGCAGGTCCCAGGGTCCAAACAAGGGATCCAGAAGGGGACACTGAGCAGAGGACCCCAGATAGTGCCCACTGCCCCAAGGAGGAGTCCAAGGGCCAGTGGATGCCGCCCAGAGAAACTCTGCCCCGGAGTCACAGAGACACCACACACACCCCTTGCAGCTTCCTCCTCCTGCCCTGCAGGCTGAAGGCTGCTGGCTGCGCACAGAGCAAAGACGGCCTGGCAAGGCAAGTGGATCCTGTGGTGGGCTTCATCTCAGCAGTTTAGTCTCCATGGTTTAGTTGGTCTCTGCTGGTGGTGCCAACAGGGACACTGTCTGCTGCCAAGTGATGTGGGCACCTACCCGCTACCCACAGAAAAAAAAATAGCGGGTGCTCAGCACCCATCAGCCACAGCTGTTTGGGTAGCTGCCAATGATCAGCTATTTGGCAGCTGGGGGAGTCACTTGGGGGAGGGCAGACAGCAAGGAGCGGTAAGTGGGTGGGGCCTTGGGGGAGTGGAGTGGAGGGGTCTGGGGGCACAGCAGGGGTGGAGCACTCCCAGCGTCTATGGGTGTCACTCCTTCAGCTCAAGTGCTAGAGGTGTGAGCTCTCCGTGCGAAGGTCCTGGATGCACACACTGATGAAGACACGTGCTGGGAAGGGTCATTCCACTAGGATTCAGCGCCTCAGCAAACATTCGGCATGTGCGCTATGTCTACCTCCCAAGCAGGGACTGGGTAGCTCAGTTATGGAGCCTTCTGCCTGTCAGTCAAAGGTGAGGACCCAGCACAAGATCAGAACTGATCACAAGCTGTTAGTTTCTTGTGATTATTTGGTGGCCTTCTCCCAAGAACCACCACTATGCCTGGCCCCCTTGCTGACAGACACAGCAGAGAAGGAAAGGACTGACTGGGATATGATCACTGAACCCCCCCACCCCCTGCAATCATGAGTGAGGCCCACTAACTGGGTTTGTGCAGCAAGCCTGCGCGATGTGGGTCACATCTTTCTCTAGTGGCTGCTCCAGAAAGAGGATAAGAGCCTACTGCTGCCGCCAGCTAATGGACTGACTCCTTTAGCTCAGGTGGTAGCACTCTATGCTTTGGTGCCGTCGGCCCAAACCCTGCTGATGCCATGGGGGAGGAGTTACACTGGCATCATTTGTGTCAGTGCCGGGTAGTTTCTGTGCATCACTAGAGGTCGTGCCGCGGGGCTGCCATTTCGCCAGCTCAACAATTCAAATCAAGACAGATAGAGTGGCTGTCCCGTGGCCAGTCCTAACTCAGGAGCACAGAGATCATGTTACCCCACTATTCCCCTTCTGCCACCTGCCCATTCCCCAGCGAGCCCCAGCCTGCAGGACGATGCTAGAGAGTGTAAAGCTCCAGGCTCGGGCGGGGGGGTGGGGATTTCAAGCCCACCCGAACACCATGCATTAGAAATTGTAGCTCAGACGCTGAAGTTATCGAGTTCCGCCTTCGGACAAGTGAGGGGGGACAGAGGGGGGATGGAGGATGAATGCAGAGACAGAGACTGTGACTGAGGAAGCAAAGAGAAATCCAGTAAAGGAAACAGCAGCAGAACAGCCTAGACTATTATCCTCAGCACCGAGCATCCTATTTGCTTCAGCAGACGCTCCCCCAGCGTCAGGGCACAGGATCGGGCCACTGATGTCTAAGGAAACCTCTGAGGACTTGTTTGGAAAGCCGCATTTCTCCTGCCCATCCCTCTGGTGGCTCCTCCGCAGCTCAGCCCCTCCAGCCACGAGGGGAGAGCCAGAGCAGGCAGCGGGATGCCCGGCCCTAGCCAGCAGGAGGCAGGCAAGCAAGGGCAGCCGACTCCCTTCGCAGGGCTGGACGGAGACTGTGCCTGGCCTGCCAGCCCTATGACTTCAGGACCAAATGTTCTGTTTCAAAGCTGCGGCTGGCAGAGACGCAAACCAGAAACCACTGCGGCTGCTGGCCCACGTTCTGAAATGTGCCTCCCTCTCCCCCTGAGAGAGTGTCTCTGACTCCACAATCACAGCGGCTGGCAAGGGCACCTGGTACCTCCTGTGCTGACCTCAGTGCTAAAGGTCTGTTGGGGGGTGAAAATAGCCTGTCCCCAAAGGGGAGCGAGGGACTTTAGATCCCATTAAGGGAGAACCACCACAAAACCCTTCCTGTGGCTCCAATCCCCAGGCAGGGAGGCCGGCTCCTTCTCTGCTGTGCTTTCACTGCGGGTGGCTTTAAAGATCACAGAAACAGTCACCGGGCTGCAACATCACACACCCCCAGCTGCCTGACCAGGATCTTGGAACAACCAAAGAAGAGATGGATCCCCCCCGCCCCTCCGAGAATCCAGCCCAGGTTTTACAAAGTGCTGCTGGCTGGGTGAGGACTCTGGGGACCAGCAGCACCCCATCTGGTACAAATCAACATAGCTCCGCTGAAGTCACTGGTGATTTCCAGCCGCTGAGGTTCTGGCCCTGGGCATTCAAACCCAAATTACTCTCCCACTGAAATCAATGGTAAAACTGCCTTGGCCACGGCTTGGGGGAGGGTCTCACGCCCTATAGGGATAAGTGTGGCATAGGTTGAATGTAGAGGGAATTAATCAAGCTCCAACTCTGGCACCTTGCTACCAAATGTCACGGCTTCGTTTTAAGGGGCGTCCCATGACCCGGGACACCACCCCAGGAACCACCAGGCCCAGTTTTCAAACACGAGTGTTTTAAGGGGGCTTCCAAACTCCTGCCTTTGATGTCGGAGTTGGCAGTTGGGCTGGCAAATTCCCCTCGGTTTGAAAATCGGTTTGATGGCTTGGAAAGCAGGGCCTGCGCCCCAGATTAACAGGCTAGACTCTGGATGTTCTAAATCCTGCCATTTAAGGTATAAAGCTAAGACTGACCGCTAGCCTAGATCCAAACACCGCCCAGATTTCAGGGAGTCGGGATCCAAACAGGGGGGCTGGGCCCTACCTTGGATAATGGGCTGAACCTGAACCTCTAGATTCCCCAGCACCCCTGAATTTTAGGGACATTTGGATAAAGATCTGGATGCCCCTGCACCCCCCTCTAGAACAGAGTGTGGCAAAGAGGAGCCAAACCGATTGCTACCGAAGCTGATGGATAAAATTCACCCCTGTGTAGAGGATCAGCCTATGGACTCCGCATATCAAGAGCTTAGGTGGGATGCACAGGCCCTGGTACTGGCGTTCTGCACAGTGGGGACCTTCACCCGCTGGGAAGCCAGCCAGCTTAAAAGCAAACCTGACCGGGGCGACATTGTCTGTATTGTGTATTTCTTCTGAGGTTAGAAACCCAGCCAGCCACTGCCTTTAATGAAACTCCCCCAAAAACTGTTCTGGAGATCAGAGAGCGGTGGCGTAAAGTGTAGGCCCCATGTACAACTAGCATCTTCTTATTCACCAGACCTGCCCCGCCAGGGGCCTCAGATTCAGATCTGCTGACCTGACTGGCTCAGACAAGTTCTTACCGCTTCTGCCTCGTGTTCGGGCTTAGCCACACGGCGAAATCAACCCGAGCAGCTCCCCACGCGGACACTCGAAGGCTAAGCGGCGCTGCTGTAGCGCTTCAGTGTAGACGCGCACTACAGCGTTCTCCCGGTACTATATGCCCGAGAGGCAGAATTCTTCCATCCACCTAGCGCTGCTGACGTCAGGGGC
Organism: Mauremys reevesii; assembly: GCF_016161935.1. Lineage (NCBI taxonomy): Eukaryota > Metazoa > Chordata > Testudines > Geoemydidae > Mauremys > Mauremys reevesii. Next base: position 136,127,220 of record NC_052627.1, read on the forward strand.
GAGGTCGGCACAGCTATGCCGATGTACGTTTTCGGTGTAGACCAGCCCTTACTCTGGAATAGCTATAGCACTTTAAATTCACTCTCTACCGTATTCCAGAATACCTTCCATGTACAGACAAGCCCTTAGCCCTTCAGAGCCAGCCCAGCTATGGGAGGGTGAGCTAAACATCTCCTCTAGCTTGTGCATCAGCAACAGTATTGCTGACTAGGTTCCCACCAGGCCTGCTCTGCGCTTAAAAGTTTGTCCCTTTAATTAGTTAATGGCATAATTAAAGCAGAACTGCAAGGCTAGCACGGATGCAGTTATGCCAGCATGACGTGCAGTTACACCAGTATAGCGTATTCCAATTCAGTGAAGTGAAATAAGTTACACAGGTACAAAGCACCTCATACCGGCATAACTGTATCTACTCACCAGGCAGGCTTTTCTGGCATAACCACGTAGGTGAAAATCACCTCCCTCACTGTCACAGTTATACCGGTAAACATTTTCAAGTGTAGTGACAGCTCTGCAAACCCTCTGAAGGAAGTGGGACTGCACAGGGGTTACCTGGAGCGCCCCTGCTACTCGAGATGATGAGGTGTGGAATGGAAAGGACTCAGTTTCGTCCTCAGATCCCAGCGGGAGTCTGCATGGATGGGTGAAGGGTTACCCCTGTCCTGGAGCAACCACTTGAACTGGCACAGATGCCCAATGCAGTTTTGATCTGCTTTTAGTTAAGAACCAGCTGCCAATAGGTGACTGCTTTTCACTGGTCCGGAATGAGCGCTTAGGCAGGTTTTGCTGCACAGAATAATGGCCCAGATTCTCAAAGGAATTTAAGTGCCTAACTCCCCTAGGCATCTAACAGGCTTTGATAATCTGTGCCAATATCACCATTTGCTTCAACTAGAGGAGAGTTTAATGTACCTGGAAGCTCCTGGCAAGAGTTGAGCAGCCACAGATCCCAAGGAAGTCCTAAACTATCTCATTCCTAATGAAGCAAACAGCCTAGTGCTGAAGGCTTGGTGGGGATTATTAATTTCCAGACCATCGTCTGTTCCCCTGGTGGGTTGGTTAATGGCTGAGTCTCAAAGAGCACAATTCCTAGCATGCATCAGTTTTGGAAAGTTCTACTGGCAAATTTGCTATGCGGACACTCTGGAAAATTAATCCAAATTAACTAAAGATGTCAATGTAAAGTGGATTACTTAAATCACATTAAACTCCTATGCGGTTGTTCACCTTAATTCGATTTAACTTAATTTGCTTCCAAAGTGACTATAACAAAACCAAGTTAAGGCCATGTTAATTCTCAACGAGAGCATCCACACAGGGTTTTAATGGGGTTTAACTAATCCGCTTCAACCGTTCATTTAGATTAAGGCCTGAGCTACGCTAGAAAATTAGGTCGGCATAACTACAGTTGCTCAGGGGTGTTAGAAAAACCTAAGTCCCTTTGTTGGCCGATGAAAGAAATCTTCCATCAACCTAGCCACCATCTCTCTGGGAGGTGGGCAGTGTCTATTCTGAAACGCTGCCCTGGTGTAGCAGCAAGGCTGTAGTGTTTTAAGTGCAGACACCCCCTAACATTCCCTAAATAGACAAATCCTAAGGAGTTGCTCCCAGCTAGGATGGCTTACCTCAAACAAGCCTGTAATAGCACCAAGATGGGCTGGGTGGGAAAGATAAAGATTCATCAGGGCAAAAGCAATTCACCCCCACTTTTACCTCCTCTGCCATGGCTTTTAGTCTCAAGAGCCAGTCCTCAGCCTGGTCCAGCACTGTCTGCAGGTCAGAATCCTCATGCTTCAGGTTCAGAGCTGCCTGGATAATCTGGTGCAGGTTGGTGCTGCGGAATTTGTACATGTACTGATCCAGATGGGTGCTGGCTGTCTTGTCGCTGACCTCGACTAGCGGCTGGCTGCAGATGGGGGTGTGGGAGGAAGGAGCACAGAGAAACAGGCCAACATTAGCTGTGCATTGTGAAGCAATGGCTTTACTGGGGACTTTCTTTTTATGAGCAAGTTTATGCAAAAATAACAAGCCACCAAAGAGGTATTTGGGGAGGGAACACGCGCCAGGAGCAAGGAAGGTTCAAACCACACTTACAGCCCTGAGGCACTATTGCAATGAGTTCCGAAAAGGAGTTGTAACTGAGCTTTGTGCATCACTACACACACACACACACACACACGCACAAATATAAGCTGGCTCAAGCTGCAAGATAAATATTACAGAAGCTCAACAGCATCTTCATTGTGCTGAGCTGTTTAAGAGTTTTCATGTTAAAACTCAATGATTTTTGAACTACCCTTATAGACATATCAAAAAACCAATGTCCAACTGAAACAGAATGAGATCCAGGTTCAATTCCCAGCCCTTTCAGAGTGACGCTGAGCAAGTCCCTTAACCTGACCAACCTAATTGCCTTCTATGACGAGATAATTGGCTCTGTAGATGAGGGGAAAGCAGTGGACGTGTTATTCCTTGACTTTAGCAAAGCTTTTGATACAGTCTCCCACAGTATTCTTGCCAGCAAGTTAAAGAAGTATGGGCTGGATGAATGGACTATAAGGTGAATAGAAAGCTGGCTAGATTGTCGGGCTCAACCGGTAGTGATCAATGGCTCCAGGTCTAGTTGGCAGCCGGTATCAAGAGGAGTGCCCCAAGGGTCGGTCCTGGGGCCGGTTTTGTTCAATATCTTCATTAATGCTCTGGAGGATGGCGTGGACTGCACCCTCAGCAAGTTTGCAGATGACACTAAACTGGGAGGAGTTGTAGATATGCTGGAGGGTAGGGATAGGATACAGAGGGACCTAGACAAATGAGAGGATTTGGTCAAAAGAAATCTGGTGAGGTTCAACAAGGACAAGTGCAGAGTCCTGCACTTAGGATGGAAGAATCCCATGCACTGCTACAGATTAGAGACCGAGTGGCTAGGCAGTAGTTCTGCAGAAAAGGACCTAGGGGTTACAGTGGACGAGAAGCTGGATATGAGTCAACAGTGTGCCCTTGTTGCCAAGAAGGGCAGTATAAGTAGGGGCACTGCCAGCAGATCGAGGGACGTGCTCATTCCCCTCTATTCGACACTGGTGAGGCCTCATCTAGAGTACTGTGTCCAGTTTTGGGCCCCACACTACAAGAAGAATGTGGAAAAATTAGAAAGAGTCCAACGAAGGACAACAAAAATGATTAGGGGGCTGGAGCACATGACTTACGAGGAGAGGCTGAGGGAACTGGGATTGTTTAGTCTGCAGAAGGGAAGAATGAGGGGGAATTTGATAGCAGCCTTCAACTACCTGAAGGGGGTTCCAAAGAGGATGGAGCTCGGCTGTTCTCAGTGGTACCAGATGACAGAACAAGGAGTAATGGTCTCAAGTTGCAGAGGGGGAGGTTTAGGTTGGATATTAGGAAAAACTTTTTCACTAGGAGGGTGGTGAAGCACTGGACTGGGTTACCTAGGGAAGTGGTGGGATTTCCTTCCAGTGCTTCACCCCAACTAAATCATCCCAGCCAGGGCTTTGTCAAGACGAATCCACCTTATAGTCCTTTCCAACCCTGATATTCTACGATTCTATGAACCTCACCATACTTTTCCTTCCCCATCTATATGTAAGCAGAGTCAGGATGAGATCTACCCTGACATCTGGTGGCACATTATGAGGAGTGGGCAAAGGAATTTTAGGAATGTGCATTTGCATTGGTAAACCCACTCCACTTAGCATAACACACAGCAGCATGGGATGGTTATTTTCACACTGTGGAATCCCCAATTTCTTTGTTATTGGGGCAGGAAGGAAAAAAAAGGGCTGTTACCCTAATTATGTGAATGAGGAACTATGAGACTGCTTTATGACAGAAATGACTCAACCTACATTAAATAGTACTTGCAAGACAAGGGACATGGGTTCCAAAACCCAGTGAAGGGAGAGAGGCTGGGGACTGGTGTGTGTACCTGATGGTATGGGCCCCTTTTGAGGGCCTGGAACACATCCTCCTCTCTCCACTGTTAAAGAGCAAAGCTAATTTTGAATCCTTTAGGAGTCCATCTGGAGGCTGCTGACCTGAATTCACGTTGGGCCAAGGTGGCACTGGGGCTCCTCTACTACAAGCTGAAATCACTAAAAGAGCTAAGCTTACTGAGCTGAGATCACTGAGTGGGGGAGCCTGAAGATCGATCGCTAAGCAGCTGGCAGAGCGGAGCAGTCTGCAGCACGTTGGAGCAGCCCATAGAACAGTGAGCAGTGTGGGGTTGGCTGGAGCGGCACAGCTGGTGGAGTGGAGCCAGTCGTGGTGAAGGCTACAGCAGAACTCCACAGAGAAGCGGGCAGTCGGCCCTGGCCCACGTAAGGTGTCCCCCCATTTCCACCCAGGCTGGGGGGGTAAAACGCTGCAGATAAACTTTTGAACTCTGGGGTGGCACTGACCAGAGACAGAGACTCTTGGGTTGTTGGACTTTGGGGTGATTGGACTTAAGACCCTAAGGGGGAAAGGACAGTGCCAAATGTACTTGGAGGTGGGTTTTTGCTTATGGTTTGTGTATAGTCCTGTTTGTGGTGTTTCTCCAACGTGATGCCGCATTGTTTCCCTCCTTTATTAAAAGGATTTTGCTACACTCGGACTCTGTGCTTTGGTAGGTAATTGTCCCAGGTCACTGGTTTTGCATTGTGTTATTGAAACGGAACCCCTGGATACTGAACCCGGCCCTTGTTGCTGCCAACTCAGAGGGGCAGAAGGGTTACATATAAAATGAGAAGGCAGGCAGACAGACTGACTGATAGTCTATTACCTCTCTCACAGTCTTCTCAGGTTTAGTAAATCTTGCAGCAAGAAAGTTGTTTAAAATAATTCCAATAATCTGTGCAATTTGCAGGGGGTGATAATGTCTCCCTCTAGTGGCTGTGCCACATATAGGCTAAATGCCTCCTACCAGTACAAATTACAAGTTTGTTTTTTCAAGCTCAAATGGTAGAGGCCTGTGATTCTGGCATTGCAAATCATGGGCTCTATTTCTACTGACAAACTGTGCTGGATATGAAGACTGGGGAAATGTCTGACTTATTTTTACGGAATGCTATGCGTGACTCAGTTTCCCCTCTCACCTTGCTGGGCGTGAAAGGGTTACCTTCTTTCTTGAAACATGACAAGCAATGCAGTGACTGCAGGGAAGTCACTAAACATGAATGAACCGTCAGAAACTAACTGTCACTAAGGTTATTACTGCAAATCCCTGGACCAGTGGTTTTCAACCTTTTTTCTTTTCCGGAAAATTTGAATGGAGGTGTGGACCTCTTTGGAAATCTTAGACATAGTCTGCAGAGACCCAAGGGCCCATGGACCACAGGTTGAAAATCACTGCCCTAGACAGATAAGCAGGTTTGTGGAAGTACCACTCCCTGGGGCGGAATGGCAGAGACTGGTTTTGACAACATTCAAGAGGCCCAGCAGACAAGGAACAGAAAAATACATAAAGTTGACAGACAGCTATAGAGGAAGGGTCACTCAAACTGGGTCTAAGAACTTACACGAGACGGTAACCAACAGTAACAAAGTTGCTAGAAGGGTCTGAAGGGCTTTGAGACCTATCAGGTCACCTTGTGCACCACGGGTGACATCTGGTGAGCTAGGCATACATATAAGCAGTTTGCTGTTTTCAAGATCTGCTTTCTCTGTAATGCTTTTGGTTCTGAATAAATACTTTGCTTTATGAAGGCTGGCTGGTCACTGGTAAATCCTGCCATCACTGCTAGAAGACCACAGGATGGCAATTGCTGAGCTAAGCTCAGACTTACTAAGGTGATCACAGTGAATGGAAGGAGACATTGCAGCCTAAATCCCTGGTCTGGAGGGAAAGGAACGAGTTCCCACCCCAAAAAAAGATGACAGCTCGAGGCTTGAGATCTAAGGGTGTGCCGTGGAAGAGGCCATAAAGATGGCAGAGGGGTAGTTAAGCCTGGAACCATGACAATAGGGTCATCAGAACTGTAACCCTATCTAAAGTCAGGACCCCAATGAATTCATCCCTTGCTCCAGAATTTCCGCTTTCATTGTAAAAAATATAATTCCAGTTCATGCCCAGATGGTTGCAGAGATAACCTCACAGAGGTAAGCCAAGAGTCAGCCAATGCAGGTCTTCCTGCCTGAGTCCACACAGTTTGAAACAACATCTCTGAGAGGTGTGAACTGCCCCAGTCATCTCAGCCAGGGTCATGTGGACTCCATGATTCTGCAGCCATGGTGTTTAAGATCTCATCTGAAAGACTCCAACACTGCAAACTGCATAGGATTCAATCATCTGCCCAAGATAAACAAGTGGGGCAGGAGTAACCACTTAAGAGTCAGCAGTTGAAGTCTGCCTTATATTTTGTTAAGAGAGCCTTCACCCTCTACCTAGGCCTGAGTGGTCGCTGTATAATTTGCCCTTGAGAAATTGTTCCAATGGCTAATTTCCCTCACTGTTAAAAATGTACACCTCCTTTCCCATCTCGATTTATCTACCTTCAACTTCCAGCCGTTGGATCATGTTACACCGTTCTCTGCCAGACTGAAGAGCCTATTATCAAATTTCTGGTCCCTATGTAAATACTTGTAGGCTGTGATCAAGTCACTCCCTTAAACTTCTCTATAACTCCTTGCGTCTATCGCTATAAGGCAGGTTTTCTAATCCTTTAATCATTTTCATGGCTCTTCTCTGAACCCTTTGCAATTTATCACCATCCTTCTTGAATTGTGGAAAACAGCAGAGGTCACAGTAGAGCCAAATACAGAGGTAACGTAACCTCCCTAGGGACAGACATACAGCTAATCCAGAGGCACTGGGCTCCTCACAGGGATGCTCCATACCTCTTACCAACCATGGTGGATGCTGATGGTAGAACCATTAGCAATCACTTTAGGAGAGACTGTGGAACTAAAACAAATGGCTTTCTCCAAATAGACAAGACATAGCCTGAAAGACAGTGTAGTGCAGTGGCTGGGGAACTAGGCTAACATTCAGGAAACTGAGGCACAGAGCGGGGAAGGGACTTGACTTGTCCAAGTTCACCCAGCAAGTCAATGGTCATTTCCTCTCCCACCTTTTGTCTGATTAAAATGTAAGCTCTTTGGGGCAGGGACTGTCTCTCACTATGGTTGTATAGTGGCTCAATCTCAGTGCTACCATCGTACAGATAATAAAGGCATTTGACAAACATCCCTCCTACCCAATGTCCTTGTCAGATAGGAATTATAATCCCCATTTTACAGATGGGAAAACTCTGTCTCAGGGCGGTGCAATTAGTTACTCAGTTTCACACAGAATGCGGCCGAGCCATGAATAGAACCCAGGAGTCCTGCTAGCTTCCCCCACCACTGTCTCTGTCATGGAATATAATAGCTTTCAGATATGGAAGAAGGTCGATAACACAGATCAGTGGTTCTCAATCAGGGGTACGCATACCCCTGGGGGAACGCAGAGCTCTTCCGGGGGGACATCAACTCATCTAGATATTTTCCTAGTTTTACAACGGGCTACATAAAAAGCACTAGCGAAGTCAGTACAAACTAAAATTTCATACAATGATTTGTTTTATACTGCTCTATATACTTACTATATGCTGAATTGTAAGTACAAGATTTATATTCCGATCATTTTATTTTATAATCATATGGTAAAACTGAGAAAGTCACCAATTTATCAGTAACAGTGTGCAGCCACTCCCATTTGACACCATCAGATTAGGCCTGAAAAAAGACTGGGAGTGGCTGGGTCCCTACAAAAAATAATTTTCCCTCTGTTGATACTCACACCTTCTTGTCAACTGTTGGGAACGGGCCGCATCCACCATGATTGAATTGGCCTCGTTAGCACTGACCCCCCTACTTGGTAAGGCAACTCCCATCTTTTCATGTGCTGTGCATTTATACCTGCCTACTGTATTTTCCACTCCATGCGTCTGATGAAGTGGGTTTAGCCCACGAAAGCTTATGCCCAAATAAATCTGTTAGTCTCTAAGGTGCCACAGGGACTCGTTGTTGTTTTTGCTGATACAGACTAACACGGCTGCCATTCTGAAACCTGAAGCAAAAAAGGCATTAACTCTTCAGTCATGGCTGTGTTCTCTGTCATTATCTTTTCCTCCTCATTGAATAATGGGCTTGCTCTGTCCATGGTCTTTCTCTTGCTTCTCATGTATTTGTAAAATGTTTTCTTTTTACCATTTATTATCCCTAGCTAGTTTAAACTTGTTTTGCCTTCGCCTTCCTAATTTTGTCCCTGCATACTTCTGTTGCTGTTTTTTATATCTTCAGCCTTCATAATTTGTTTCCAATTTTTACAGGACTCTTTTTTGAGTTTCAGGTCACTGATGATCTCCTGGTTAACCAGGGTGGTCTCTTACCATACTCCTATCTCCCCTACCACAATGGGATAGTTTGCTCAGGTGCCCTTAATAATGTCTCTATAAAAAAACTGCCAACATCCCTGAACTCTTTTTTTTCCCCTGCACTACTTCTCATTAGGGAATCTTACCCACCAGCTCCCCCTCTGATTGGTTGCCTTTCCCATTGCCCCGCCTCCTAGAGAAGAGAAGCCAATCCGAACTGCTGTGGAAGCAGGCAGCGCTCTCCCTCCATCCTCCACACTCACAGGAGAGGAGGGGGGAACAGAGACCCCAGCAGCTCAGAGACCCTCCTTTCCCCTCCCCTCTGTGAGCAACAGGATACCCCTTGCTTCTCCTCCTCCCATTGCAGCACCTGGCCTGGGGGGCAGGAGGGAAGGAGACCTGCCCCTGCAGGCCTGGAAAAGAGAGGGGACCCACTGCAGCCCCCCAGATCTAGGAGAGGGCGATGAACATAAGAACATAAGAACGGCCGTACCGGGTCAGACCAAAGGTCCATCTAGCCCAGTATCTGTCTACCAACAGTGGCCAATGCCAGGTGCCCCAGAGGGCGTGAACCTAACAGGCAATGATCAAGTGATCTCTCTCCTGGCATCCATCTCCATCCTCTGCCGAACAGAGGCTAGGGACACCATTCCTTACCCATCCTGGCCAATAGCCATTCATGGACTTAGCCACCATGAATCTATCCAGTTCCCTTTTAAACCCTGTTCTAGTCCTAGCCTTCACAACCTCCTCAGGCAAGGAGTTCCACAAGTTGACTGTGCGCTCCATGAAGAAGAACTTCCTTTTATTTGTTTTACACCTGCTACCTATTGTTGAAGAAAAACTCAGTTCTCACTTTTTGTTTGGATGCAGCAAAATCAAATACTTTATTATTTCTCCAGTAATTACCATGGAGGGAGAGAGTGCCATAGGACACAGGGTCCTGGACAGGTCTCTCAACTGGTAAACAATCACAGCAAGCCTTTATACCTTTTACAGACAATTTCTAGCAATAATACAGACAGTAAAAAGCAACAAATACATTTTGTTTATACATAAGCTTTTCTGCTATCTCACTAGAAAAACAAGACTGCAAGACTGCACATTGCAAGGTCGTAATAACTTTCACACAATTCACTCTGTCTTACATTATCTTGCTTCCTCACGTCACCAGGGTCACAGTTAACCTAACTCATGCTAACTAACATTCATTAAGATCTCTTCAAAACCTTGTTAATTATTTACTGGCTTCCACACTATTAATTTCATTTGGTGACCCCTAGTTCTTGTATTATGGGAATAAGTAAATAACTTTTCCTTATCCACTTTCTCAACATCACTCATGATTTTATAGACCTCTATCATATACCTCCTTAGTCTCCTCTTTTCCAAGCTGAAGAGTCCTAGCCTCTTTAATCTTTCCTCGTATGGGACCCTCTCCAAACCCCTAATCATTTTAGTTGCCCTTTTCTGAACCTTTTCTAGTGCTAGAATATCTTTATTGAGGTGAGGAGACCACATCTGTACACAGTATTCGAGATGTGGGCGTACCATGGATTTATATAAGGGCAATAATATATTCAGTCTTATTCTCTATCCCCTTTTTAATGATTCCTAATATCCTGTTTGCTTCTTTGACCGCCTCTGCACACTGCGTGGACATCTTCAGAGAACTATCCACGATGACTCCAAGATCTTTTTCCTGACTCGTTGTAGCTAAATTAGCCCCCATCATATTGTATGTATAGTTGGGGTTATTTTTTCCAATGTGCATTACTTTACATTTATCCACATTAAATTTCATTTGCCATTTTGTTGCCCAATCACTTAGTTGTGTGAGATCTATGAATGGATGAAGAACTATGAGCTGCAGGAGGCCGGGGGCAGGTTGAGGGTAGGGGAATGGGCAGTGTGGGGAAACAAGCACCTGCAAGCAGAGGCCAGAAACACCCTATTAAATACAGTTGGGAGTGCTGGTAACAGTAACTGACTCAAACACGTGTGCGGGGGGAGAGGGCAGCGAGTGGGGCGATGGTTATATGGGGCGCAGGGAGGAAGTGAGTTGGTGGGGGAAGGTACCAGAGGAACGGAGCGCTGTCTTTATGGGCAAAGACTGGCAGTCAGTCAGGGAGGAAGGGAGAAGGTTTTGGAGGAGGGGGCGCTGTCTGTATGGGGCACAGGCTGGCATTTAGACAGGGAGGTGGTTGGGGAAGTTTCTGAAACAGCAGGACGCTGTCTGTATGGGGAACAAAGGGGCGATCAGTCATGGAGGAGGGAGAAGGTTCTGGAAGACCAGAGTACTATGCGAATGGGGCACAAATTGTCAGTTAGCCACGGAGGAGGAGGGAAGATTCTGGAGCAGTGGTGTGCTGTCTGTATAGGGCACAGACAGGCAGTCAGTCAGGGAGAGACGGGGAAAGCTCTGAAGTAGTAGGGTGCTGTCTGTATGGGGCAAAGGACTGCAGTTACAGAGCTGATGGGGGCAGGTTCGGGAGAAGTGGGGTTCTGTCCACATGGGGGTACAGGCTGTCAGTCAGTCAGGGAGGTAGAGGGAATGTTTTTGAGGACAGGCGTGCTGTCTGTACGGGGCACAGGGAGGCAGTGAGAGAGGGAGGTACAGAGGGAAGGTTCAGGACAGGCGTGCTGTCTGTACGGGGCACAGGGAGGCAGTGAGAGAGGGAGGTACAGGGGGAAGGTTCAGGACAGGCGTGCTGTCTGTATGGGGCACAGGGAGGCAGTGAGAGAGGGAGGTACAGGGGGAAGGTTCAGGACAGGCGTGCTGTCTGTACGGGGCACAGGGAGGCAGTTAGAGAGGGAGGCACAGAAGGAAGGTTCAGGACAGGCGTGCTGTCTGTACAAGGCACAGGGAGGCAGTTAGAGAGGGAGGTACAGGGGGAAGGTTCAGGACAGGCGTGCTGTCTGTACGGGGCACAGGGAGGCAGTGAGAGAGGGAGGTACAGGGGGAAGGTTCGGGACAGGCGTGCTGTCTATACAGGGCACAGGGAGGCAGTTAGAGAGGGAGGCACAGGAGGAAGGTTCAGGACAGGCGTGCTGTCTGTACGGGGCACAGGGAGGCAGTGAGAGAGGGAGGTACAGGGGGAAGGTTCGGGACAGGCGTGATGTCTGTACGGGGCACAGGGAGGCAGTGAGACAGGGAGGTACAGGGGGAAGGTTCAGGACAGGCGTGCTGTCTGTACGGGGCACAGGGAGGCAGTGAGAGAGGGAGGCACAGGGGGAAGGGTCGGGACAGGCGTGCTGTCTGTACGGGGCACAGGGAGGCAGTGAGAGAGGGAGGTACAGGGGGAAGGTTCAGGACAGGCGTGCTGTCTGTACGGGGCACAGGGAGGCAGTGAGAGAGGGAGGTACAGGGGGAAGGTTCGGGACAGGCGTGCTGTCTGTACGGGGCACAGGGAGGCAGTGAGAGAGGGAGGTACAGGGGGAAGGTTCAGGACAGGCGTGCTGTCTATACAGGGCACAGGGAGGCAGTTAGAGAGGGAGGCACAGGAGGAAGGTTCAGGACAGGCGTGCTGTCTGTACGGGGCACAGGGAGGCAGTGAGAGAGGGAGGTACAGGGGGAAGGTTCAGGACAGGCGTGCTGTCTGTACGGGGCACAGGGAGGCAGTGAGAGAGGGAGGTACAGGGGGAAGGTTCAGGACAGGCGTGCTGTCTGTACGGGGCACAGGGAGGCAGTGAGAGAGGGAGGTACAGGGGGAAGGTTCAGGACAGGCGTGCTGTCTGTACGGGGCACAGGGAGGCAGTGAGACAGGGAGGTACAGAGGGAAGGTTCAGGACAGGCGTGCTGTCTGTACGGGGCACAGGGAGGCAGTGAGAGAGGGAGGTACCAGGGGAAGGTTCAGGACAGGCGTGCTGTCTGTACGGGGCACAGGGAGGCAGTGAGAGAGGGAGGTACAGGGGGAAGGTTCAGGACAGGCGTGCTGTCTGTACGGAGCACAGGGAGGCAATGAGACAAGAAGTTTGTGAGGGTAGGGTCTGGAAGAGTGGGGCACTCTCTGTATAGAGACACAGGCTGGCAGTCAGTCAGGAGGCAGGGGGAGGTTCTGGAGGAGTGGGGCACTGTGTCTATGGGGCACAGGAGGCAGTTAGAGGGGTTGGAGAACGCTCTGGAGGAGCGGGGCACTGTCTGAATGGGATCATAGGATGGTAGTTAAGGAGGTGTCAGGGGAATGTTCTGGAGGAGTAGATCGCTGCCTGTGTGGGGCACGGGGTGGCCGTTAGCCAGAGACGTGATGGGGGAAGGTTCCCGAGGAGCAGGCACTCTCTGTATTGGGGCACAGGCTGGCAATTAGGGAGGTACCGAGGGAAGGTTCTGGAGGAGCAGGGTGCTCTCTGTATGGGGGCACAGGCTGGCAGTTAGGAGGTGGTGGAGAAGTTTCTGGAGGAGCAGGGCACTGTCTGTATGGGGGCACAGGCTGGCAGTTATGGGGGTACTGGGGAAAGGTTCTGGAGGAGCGGGGCGCTCTCTGTATGGGGGCACAGGCTGGCAGTTAGGAGGTGGTGGAGAAGTTTCTGGAGGAGCGGGCGTTCTCTGTATGGGGGCACAGGCTGGCAGTTAGGGAGGTGGTGGAGAAGGTTCTGGAGGAGCAGGGTGCTCTCTGTATTGGGGCACAGGCTGGCAGTTAGGGAGGTACTGGGGGAAGGTTCTGGAGGAGCGGGGTGCTCTCTGTATGGGGGCGCAGGCTGGCAGTTAGGGAGGTGGCAGAGAAGGTTCTGGAGGAGCGGGGCGCTCTCTGTATGGGGGCGCAGGCTAGCAGTTAGGGAGGTGGCAGAGAAGGTTCTAGAGGAGCAGGCACTCTCTGTTTTGGGGCACAGCCTGGCAGTTAGGGGGGTACCGGGGGAAGGTTCTGGAAGAGCGGGCGCTCTCTGTTTTGGGGCACAGCCTGGCAGTTAGGGGGTACCGGGGGAAGGCTCTGGAGGAGCGGGCGCTCTCTGTATGGGGTCACAGCCTGGCAGTTAGGGGGGTACCGGGGGAAGGTTCTGGAGGAGCGGGACGCTCTCTGTATGGGGTCACAGCCTGGCAGTTAGGGGGGTACCGGGGGAAGGTTCTGGAGGAGCGGGCGCTCTCTGTTTTGGGGCACAGCCTGGCAGTTAGGGGGGTACCGGGGGAAGGTTCTGGAGGAGCGGGGCGCTCTCTGTACAGGGGCACAGGCTGGCAGTTAGGGAGGTGGCAGGGGAAGGTTCTGGAAGAGCTATTGAGGCACGAGCATTGCAGCAAGAGGCCATGAGTGTGTGTTATTGTGTGTGCTGGTTGTATTGATTTGTGAATAGGGGGTTATGGGTGGGTTGCGCTGGCAACTTTGTGATGGGTTGTACAGGTGGCAAATCAACCTCTGAAGAACTGTGGCAGCTGGACTAAGTAATCCCCACTCTGAGCAGTCCCTTTCATTGCACTGACTCCTTACAATCGCTGAAACTGGTGCATGCAGATTAGGTGTAATGTCAGTGTGGTGCTTGGTTGAGATACCGCTGTTATCAGAATGGTTGAGGGCTCTTAACATGGCATAGATACAGGTCTTTACTTTTTTATTATACAGAGATTCTGTTATCAATTCAGAGAAGCCCTAGACTCTTATACTGGATGTCAGACACTATGATCACATTAATTCCTTCTGGCCTTGGAATCTATAGTGCATTTATCCTGGGATTGTAAATTTCTTGGGATAAGAAACCTCTTCTTGTTCTGTGTTTGTACAGCCCCTAGAACAAGGGGCCTGATCCATGATCGGGATTCGTAGGCACTACCACAATATAAATAACATGTATTTACAAGGGTAAATATCTACATTCTAAAGCGTCTCCCTCCAGTGTACTTAGGGACCCCCAGGAGTTTAAAATGAAGTAGCAAGAACACCACTTCATTCCAGGCAATGGTACCTTTCCTGTTACCCCAAGAATGGGTAGAGTCAATACCAACCCTCCGGGAAAGGAAAACACTGCTAGAGAGGTCTTGAAAACATGCTCACTGTGACAGACTATTATCCAAGAGAAGGTCAACAGGTGACTTGATCACAGTCTCCAAGTACTTACATGGAGAAGAGATTTCTAATTGCAGATGGCTCTATATTCTAGCTGCACAAGGCAGAATGAGATCCAATGGCTGGAAGGTGAAGCTAGACACATTCAGACTAGAAATAATGTGCTCATTGTGAACCGTGAAGGTAATTAACCATCACAACTTACCTCGGGAAGTGATGGATTCTCCACCACTTGAAGTCTTTAAATCAAAACTAGATGTCTCTTTAAAATATATGCTCTAGCTCAAACAGAAGCTATGGGCTTGAAGCCAAAATTATTGGGCAAGATTCTCCAGCCTGTGCTGTGCAGAAGGTCAAACTAGATGACTGTAATGGGTCTTTCTGGCCTTAAATTGAAAAGGATCCCAAAGAGTGTTCAACTCTCCAATGACTGGCTCAGTCAGATTTCTAATGAAACAAGAAACTCAGTGGTCCAATTTTAGAGCCTAACCAGTCCCTCTTGGGTTAGGCCTGCTGGCAGACACTGCTGCAACGCACAAGACTCCCCAGAAGGCACACGTGGTTGGTATCGGCAAGCCCATCAATTTGGATATTATCCTAATTAGTTTAGCAAATTCTGCTTTCTTTTCAGAACATGTGCTAGTGCTGCTCGCTGATTTATTTAGGCCAATTTCTCTCAGCTATGCAGAAGCAATTTACCACAGGAGCTTAGCACAGAGGAGGAAACAGAGCCAGAACGAACCACTGGCTTGGCAGGCTCCCACAGTGACATTTTTTTCCTCATTTAATTGAATTTGTTTTGGAGGGAGCAGCATCTCTGGAAAACCTAAATCCTGGGATTATCCTCAGGTCACGTATGGCACACACAGGAGCAATGGAATATTTACAGCCCTTACAATAGCTCTGACCTTTTCCAAGGAGCTGGGGGGGAGCAGGGGTGAACATCTCCCTGGTGAGGCTTAAAATCAAATAAATAGGTTTTTAAAAGAGCATCCTTAAAGCTGCCATCCTCGTTGGTTTATGGAGCATTTCCCGAGCAGCAGACTTGGCTCATCTGCATGCCACACGTGGGTCATGTTATTCCATTCCATCGCCAGCCCCTGAAAGAACAAGCTACTGGCCCTCAAACAAACCCCACAGGATGTGAGTGAACGCCGTAGGCTTCCAAACACCTTCGCTAGTGACCTACGTGCGTCTTAGCAAAGAGCAATGAGGACTGGGTGGCTCAAAGGCCCAGCAATAGGCTCCAGGGCGCCTTTTGCCATTTGGTTACTGGTTCGAATCCAACATAGGCTGGGAGAGTGAGTCAATATCATCGCGGGGGTGAGCCTGTGTGGAACGAGTTAATGGGTCTTGGGCCATTTCCCAGTGAACTAGCATCTGCAACTGAACGTGTTTGTCTCAACGAAGGCTGGGGGTACACACAGAGGCAAACTCCCTTTTTCTCCCTAGAAATGGTGCCTCTGAGTTGAGGATTGCGATACGTGCGTTCAGTCACTGAGAGGCATCACTTTCCAGAGCTGTCAACTGACGTCTTTCTCCAACACTTTTCAATATGAAGCCTGACTATTTCTGTACCCCTGGGTATTTTGAACCGGGAAAGCTTTATGAAAAGCAGCAAGGGCCGTCTAATAGCTGCCACCTTCTTCAGAATAGGCCACAAGATTTCAACAATTCCCTTTGGCAAAGGCTTATCATCACACCCTACTCAACAACTAAAAACATATTAAAGATTCCCCTGAGAGCAATTGCTGGAGGTGGGATGATATGCGGTTGGGGACAGGAGGGGAGGGGAACTGAGATATGGTGATAAAGCCTGGGAACTCCAGTTTCAAACCCCATCGCCCCAAGATATCACGGTGACGTGGGCAACGGAAAAATCTACTTAGACAGAAAGTCAAAACATATTGGAAAATAAAATTCAACAAAAGTTTGTGCCAGACATTCATAGTGCAACAATCCTCTTCCAACAGATCTTTCTCCTACTGGTGCCTACCTGCAATAGGTCCGGGTCAGAGGACCTAGGATACACTGTTACGGACTCTTTGCCTTCCCTGATTATGATCTAAATCAGCTGCTTCAATGGGAAAGGTTAGGGTTTTTTAAATGCATGCATAATGTTGGATTCCCTCCCTTTCATGAGGAGATTAAGGGCCGGTTAGGCTCCAATTTCAGGCTCTGTTTTAAAAACAGAATGTGAATGGATATCTTTCCATTCTTATTTGTATTTCAGTGGCACCTCCAAGCCTGACTGAGGTCCCGGCCCCACTGTGCTAGGTGCTGTACAAACACAGAGACAGTTCCTGATCCAAAGAGCTTACGGTCTAAAGAGACAAGACAGAGAAAGGGTGAAAGAGATGCACAGATCGACTTGCCCAAGGTCCCACAGCAAGTCAGTGGCAGATGTGGCGATAGAAGGCCAGTTTTTTGCTTGGCTGGAGCATCAGTAATGAAACAGCCTGCAAGTGCCAGAGAACCAGAAACTGACCGTGCAGTGATGTGCTGTTAATATTCTCCCCGGGCTGGGAGAGCTATGCAGAGGGGCAACAAGGGACCGGGGAATTTTCTTTACTTACTTAAACAAAAACCTCTTTTTTGTGACCACTGCCAAGGGAAGAGCCAGCACCTCTGGGACAAAGTGATTCCATTAACGGAACTTCCTCTGGCAATATCTGGACTTTGTCCTTGAAAAAGTATAGAAAGACCAAGATTTTCAAAAGTAGGAACCTACAGTTAGACTCCTCAATCCACATGAAGTGGCCTCATTTTCAAAGCACCAGCATCCCCCACCAGAGTCAATGGGGGCTGTTGGGTGCTTAGCACTTATTTAGGCATCTAAATACCGAGTAAGGAGCCAAACTCTGGGCCCTTATTTGTGAAAATCTTGACCTACCTGTACTGATAGCATAACAGTGTGTTCGGTTTGGTGTCACCTGAAACAGGGCAGGGTTAAGGGGACGGAAACCAAGTGTATCCTCCCCTGGCAGAATTTTATGAAAAATATAGATTACTTTTTCATTCCAGCTGTAAATTAACCTGTGGAACTCCTTGCCACAGGATGTTTTTGAGAATTTAGGAAGAGTCAAAGAGGGATTGGATGTTTATATGGATAATAAGAATATCCAAGATTATAATACACAATGCTTAAAAAAAAAGTATTGAAAGGGAAATAAACCTTTTTCAGGGCTTAAACCCATCTCGTATTATTAGAGATCAAGACAAGACCTTCATGGGGGCAGATTCTCCCATATCTGCCTAGTGACGAGGTCCTTACACCTTCCTCTGAAGCACCTAGCATTGGCCCCTGTCGAAGGAAGGATACTGGGCTAGAGAGACACTTGTCAGATGCAGTCTGGCAATTCCCATGGTCCTGTGAGTCAAGAATCTCTCTCACATACACGGGTGGGGGGAGAGGTAGCTCAGTGGTTCTCACATACACAATACATCCAGAGCAGAAGTCACTGCTTCATCAAAGTTCATTCCTACCACAACAGTATCTGCGAATGTAAATTCTAGGCGGCTCTTTTTTTCTAGCCCTAGATTCCAGCTGGAAGCATATCTATTGCAGTGGCTCAAGCTGCGATACAATGAGGCTTATTCAGGTATGCTGGGTTGCAGCCCTTGCATAAAGAGTGGAAATTTATGATCTGCTTTAAATGTCACCTTTTCAACTCCGTGCCTTGGCTCAACAACCTTTGAAGTAAACATTAGCAAATGACCAGGATTTTTCAGCACAAGGCCCCTTCCAACATAAATAAATGTTCTTGTAATAAGCGCATGAAAAGGTTCACAGTTTAATTTGGCAGAAATACCTGCAGTCCGCGATGATGTCATCAATCAACTGGGAAACCAATGAATCCAAGTCATTTGATGAGCACTTGGCCTTGAGTGCAAGGTGGACCAGCTCCAAGCCTGCTTCCTACACAACACACAGAGCAGAGAACTCAGGCACTGATTATGGCGCCTTCCCCTAACCCGCACCCTACAGACCAGCGCTGCGCAAAAGCACAATGTCATTTGAGGGCCCAACATATCCCAAGGGCCTCCCCTCCTGCGGCCAATGGGAGGCCTCAATTTTCATAGCCTCCTGTGTGTGCTTGTGAATCTGTGTGCCACTCCCCCATCTAGTTGCTGGTCCAAACAGTGGATCAGAGCCTACTACCACTACAAGTTAACGGAGCTGCTCCTTTAGCCTGTGCTCTTAGTGTTGAAGCACCAGGGTTCCATTCCTGCTGGAGACCCCAGCTGGGGGAGACAGAGAGCAAGAAAGAAACATTGGTGCCCTACAAGTGGCTTTGTCTTTTTTCAATCTGGGGGACGTCTCCCTAAATACAAACAGATTTTTAAAGAAGGCCCCTCAAGCTTTCATCCTACTTCATTAATGGAGCATTTCCTGAGCAGCAGGTTTGGTTATTTTAAATTTCACACACACACAGGGGTCCTATAATGCCACTCCAACCATGAAAAGATGCTCTACAAACATAACTTTTAGCACAAGAAAGTTCTGGGTTCAAACCCTGTTGTCAACCCAGATGGGGATGGAGGGAAGGTTTCAGACTGGAAATAAGGCATACGTTTTTAATGGGGAGTGTAATTAACCATTGGAACAATGTGCCAGAGGTCATGGTGGATTCTCCATCACTGACAATTTTTAAATCAAGATTGGATGTTCTAAAAAATCTGCTTTGGGAATTATTTTGGGGCCGTTCTCTGGCCTGTGCTATGCAGGAGGTCAGACTAGAGGATCACAATGGTCCGTTCTGGCCTTCGAATCTAGGAATCTATGCTGTAAAAGCACTCTCTCTACGTTACATGTTGTGGCCAACCTAAGAAGCAGTTGGACATGTTATGTAAAAGCGTGTTGTTATGAGCAGGATCTGATAAACAGAAGACTATTGGGCTGGCCCTCTGATCACCTTGATGCCGCTACTGAGATCAGGGCTCTGTTATGCTAAGCACTGTATATGTTAAAAGTGAGGCTCCATCCCAAAGAGTTGAGTGTTCCATTTTGCCATTTCAGAGGGGGGATCCCAGGCCCAGAGAGACTATGTGACTTCCTTGAGGTCACACCGGGAGTCCATGGGCAGCCTGCACATAGCGCCGCATGCCCCAGGTTGTGCAACGAGTTCCTGGAGTACTGAGGCACCATGCTGTGACCCTGCGATACAGCGTGTGCATGGGTGCTGTGTATGCCCAGTGCAGCACAGCTTGCTGAGTGCAGTGTGAGTGCACATGTGTGTAGCTTGTGCAACTGAGTGTGAGTTGCTGAGTGCAGTGGATGTGCGTGTGATGTGGTGCGGTACTTGCAGCTGCTGAGCACAGCGTGTGTGTCTGCAGTGAAGTAGTTGCTGCTACTGAGCGCAGTGCGTGCAGTGCGGCAGGTGCTGAGTTGCAGCGTGTGCATGTGGTGTGATATGTGAAGTTGCTGAGCGCAGTCTGTAGATGCAGTGCAGTATTTGCAGTTGCCGAGCGCAGCGTGTGCATGTGCAGTGCAGCAGGTGCTGAGTTGCAGCGTGTGATATTTGCAGTTGCTGAGCGCAGTAGCAGATGCGGTGCGGTATTTGCAGTTGCTGAGCGCAGCATGTGCGCAGGCTGCAGCTGGGTGCATGGAACATCATATTTTTGAATAGCGCAGACATTTCTGCTTTGGCAGCGCAGCTTCCTTCCAAGCAAGGTCAAATTACGGGAAAGTACGAAGTGCAAAGCACACCAGCCTGGGAGTGAGTCAAGCAGATTCCCGTGGTTCCAAACAGCCCTTTTTGTGTAGTCCTTTGCAGAATGTACAGTCACCTCACTTATTTTTAGACGTGTTCCCTCCTGTGTCCCTTCAGTGTGTCTTTCCTGTTTGCCATTGTATGTGGCTATTTATTGAAGCCAGATGTTTGCAAGCGAGAGCTCCTCCCTGAGTCATTCTCTCCCTGCTCAGGGCAGAGTCCTCTGGATGTAGACATTAAATCCACGTCTGTCGGAAGCTCTAAAATCGTTAAAATCTAAGGACCTGTTAATGAGAGGGAGCGTTGCCTAGTGGTTAAAGGTGAGGGGGACTGGAGTCAGGAGGTTTGACTTCTATGCCCAGCTCTGTCACCAGCTCACTCTGTGACCTTGGGTAAGTCACTTCCCTGCTCTGTGCCTCAGTTTCCTCTGCTGTAATTTTGCCGTTTTCATTTTCGCCGGCCCCTTTCCACTGCTCGGGGCACTCCCAGAACGAGAAAGCTACAGCTTTCAGTGCAAAGTTTTAGCTCAGCTCTATTTCCGGTGGCAAATATTCCAATTAGCAGACTCTCCCACAAGAACCGCAGCCGTCCTCCCTAACCTCCTCAGGACAGCTCGCGTAACTCCGTCTTCCACCCCTACCCCCTGGGCCTCAGAACCCCCAAGCTCCCTAAACACCACGCAGGACAGGTGGGCCTTGCAACATGCCAGCCTCCACAGACCCTGGGGAGGGTGCCTCAGGGAGAACACCCTGCCAGCAGCTGTCTTGCCTCCCTGCTCAGGTCTGGCCCAAGCATAGCCACTGCAGAGGCTGGTGTGTGGGTGTTATCTGCTGCCTGCGTGACCCACTGCTCAATAGGCCGCATTCAATGCCAGCCTGAGCTTCGGAGTGACTCTGGGGTGGGGGGGTAATAAGACTTAGCCACTGCTGTCCAGGGAAGGCACGTGGAGATCAGCAAGTGAAAGGCAGTGCGGAGGGGAGACAGAAGGGTTTTTCCAGCTAGCACATGGCTCACATGCTCGCTGATGGGCGAGGGCATTTGAATATTAGGAGTTCACATTTCTCTCTGTTCCTCCTAGCGATGGGATTCAGATGTCTCTCCCACAGTCGGAGGAGAAAGGAGCTGGTTTGGATTCATAACCCCACCTCTAGAGTTGGGTTCTGGTTAGGAATCCAGAACCAGAACAGCTTTTCCCCCAAATAGATTCACATGTCCCCAAAAGGCAAAAATCATGCAGGTTTCCCTTCTGTCCAACCCCAAACCTAGCTGCGGCTGAGCCTCGAACCCAAACCGGACCTAATCCAGATGTGAGATCTTTGCCTCTGGGGCACCTCTGCCCTCCCCATGAGACACCCAATGCCTCCCCAGCCATAGCAGCCACTCCCCCTCATGAAACACAGAGGGCACACACTATCACTATCACTCCTGTACTAAGCGAGGATACAATTATAGTAATGTCTTTCTAGAACAGTGTGGTTCAAATTGCAAATCAGGAGTCCTCAGGACTAAGAGGGAAAGAAAAAAGAGCCTTTTCACTCTTCACTGTCAATCCTCCTATGGCTTCTGCCATTCTTAGTTCCCCACACCCACCATCACACCCTGTATTCCTGGAGATCACTGTTTACCAACCCCTCCACCTGTCTGAGTTCAGCTTCCTCTGGGGAGGAACACTGAGGCTGTTTTAACAACTGTTTAAAACCAGGACCTGAAGGATACTATTGGCTAAATGGGGACTTAGAGAGGCTGAATGTGATGATCATTATTTGGCCTCCTAGACACTGGCATTAACTCCCTTATTAATTTCCCAACAGCTTTAGTGATCCCAAGTTTGAGGAGCTTGGTTTTCTATCTCTGAAAGATGCTGCCCCCTGCAATACCATGCCCCAGAGTCACTAATTAACTCAATACAGATTCCTCCTTGGTGTACATGAGGTCATACTAATAAGGCTCAGCACGAATGCCAGCAGACCTGGCAGCCCTGGGCTCTCCCACAGAGATGCAAAGGCAGCGCTTTACTCACCAGCCTGTCTGCAGTGCGTTGGAGAAGGTTCTGCATGTCCGTTCGGTGGCTGATATCCTCCCAGTAGGATGACAGCACCACCACCGGCTTCACATTGCCCCAGGGGAGGTAGTAATACTGGCAACCTGTGGGACAGAACACACTCGTATCTGGCTCTGTGTGCGGGATGTCACCTGCGACCGACTGGCCCACAGACAGAGAAAGGGGCAGAGGCCTGGTGCATTGTGCTCTTTGACCTGAAGGGCAAAAGGTTTTAGTCCTGGTTCCCTCTGTGTGTGAAGCAGTGAGATTAATTATAATCCAATCAGCCTTGGTATGAAATGAGATGTCTAGTGCAACTCGAACTGTTGTAACAAACCCACAGCTATGTAGATGCCACTATGCTGGGGCCAGCTGGGACCTCCTGGGGACAGAAAAAGATTCTGCTCCAAAAGCACAGGCCCCTGGAGCTAAAGAGGAGTCTCCATTATCTGTTGTTATTTGGGCCTATGACTCACACTTGAACAGTTCTGATTTCCTGCAGAGGAGGGCAGCAGTACACACACACACGATCAGTTCATTGCAATCTTAATAATAGTTTACACATTTGTCACACCATTTATACCCCCGAACCCTTCACCTATCCTACATGCACCAAAATCACTCCACCCACCACAGCAAGGCAGCCACTGCTGGGGTGCAACTGAGGGCAGCTGAGTACCCTGGAACATCACTCAACAGTTTCAGCTGGGGAGTGAAGAGGAATACCACATCCAACTAAAACAACAACAGGAGGAAATTTTAGGCAGGCAGAATGCAACTGCCCGGCATGGAACGTGGCCAGGACAGCAACCCTAAACATTGCAAAAATTGCCATGGCATCTTGGATGGCCGTGAGCGCTCAAGGAGTTCTGCTAGGCTCAAGGAGATGGAAGGGGGAGGTAAATTTTACTCAGGGGTGCGGGCTCTTGAAGGTATCCCACCAAAAAAGGAACAGCCAATAGTGGTAGGGTGGCCAGGTGGCCAGTTTTCATCCCAGTCGAAAAGGGACCATGGCGGTGGTGCTGATCGGACCATTAAAAGTCTGGTCAGTGGCACAGTGGAGCTAAGATTGCCACAGTGGAGCTAAGATAGGCTGCCGGAAGCAGCGGCATGTCTCCCCTCTCTCTGGCTCCTATACGTAGGAGCGCTGGGGGCTCCGCACGCTGCTCCCACCCCAAGCGCCAGCGGCCAATAGGAGCTGCGGGGGCGGCGCCTGCGTACAGGGCTGCATGCAGAGCCACCTGGCCACGAGTCCGTGTAGGAGTCAGAGGAGGGACATGTCACTGCTTCTGGGAGCTGCTTGAGGTAAGCGCCACCTGGAGCCTGCACCCCTCTCCCCTTCCTATGCCCCAGCCCCCTGCCTCAGCCCTGATCCGCCTCCTGCCCTCCAAATCCCTCGATCCTAGCCTGGAGCACCCTCCTATACCCCAAGCCCCTCATCCCCAGCCCCACCCCAGAGTCTGCATCCCCAGATGGAGCCCTCACACACCCCATGCCCAAACCCCATGCTCCAGCCCTGATCCGCCTCCCGCACTCTGAACCCCTCATCCTCAGCCCCACCCCAGAGTCTGCACTGCCAGCCGGAGCCCTCAGCCCCCCCACCCCAAGCCCCTTCCCCAGCGGAGCACCCTCCCACATTCCAAACCCCTCATCCCCAGCCCCACCCCAGAGTCTGCACTGCCAGCCACAGCCCTCACCACCCCCACCCCAAGCCCCTTCCCCAGCCGAGCCCCCTCCCACATTCCAAACCCCTCAGCCCCAGCCCCACCCCAGAGTCTGCACTGCCAGCCAGAGCCCTCACCCCCCACCCCAAGCCCCTTCCCCAGCCGAGCCCCCTCCCACATTCCAAACCCCTCAGCCCCAGCCCGGAGCCCCCTCCTGCACCCCAAATCCCTCATCCCAGGCCCCACATCAGAACCCGCACCTGCAGCCAGAACCCTCACCCCCTCCCGCACCCCAACCCCCTGAGCCAGCCCAGTGAAAATGAGCAACTGAGTGAAGGTGGGGAGAGCGAGCAAAGGGGGGGGGGAGGCGGAGAGAGCAGGGGCAGGGCCGTGGGGAGGGGCAGGGGGCGTGGCAAGGGTGTTAGGTTTTGTGCAAGTAGAAAGTTGACAACTCTAAATAGTGGAACACGCTGTATCTCTTCCATTCGCACCCTGGCTCAAAGAGAGAGAGCGCGAGACTGTGTGCGCGTGTGCAGCTTGTTCAATCGGTGTCAGAGGCTGAGCTGGGCCTGTAACGGGTCAGGGCTCTGGCCTACCTCTGAGCCAGGGCACCATGGTTGCCAGGATACAGCAGCGCAATGACAGAGGCTTGCAGGGAGCAGGAAGGCCAGGAAACCTGCCAGGATGCAGGTGGTTTCCTCTGCCCAGGGCCGGCTCCAGGGGTTTTGCCACCCCAAGCAGCCAAAAAAAAAAGCCGTGATCGCGATCTGCGGCAATTCAGCGGGAGGTCCTTCGCGCCGAGTGGGAGTGAGGGACCCTCTGCTGAATTGCCGCCGAATACCTGAAAGTGCCGCCCCGCTCCGGAGCTGCCGCCCTAAGCACCTGCTTGATAAGCTAGTGCCTGGAGCCAGCCCTGCCTCTGCCCATCATATAAGGGGCATTGCCTCTGGGCGGCTGTAGTCATATGGGCCCCGTGGGCGCGACCTGATTTGAGGAGTGGTCTCCTTGCCACGTCGCGCCCCCTTCCCTGTGCCCGCACGCCCGCCCGCGCCTCACCGTCAAACACAGCCCCGCTGTACTGCGTGGTGGAGGCCAGCGGCAGGCACGTGTTGTCAAACTTGTTGCCGTAGTTGCCGATGCTGACTTCGAACTGGATGGCGGCGTCGACGTCCTGCAGCATGCTGGCCGAGTAGAAGGCGGCGAAGAGACAGTACTTGCGCCGCCGCAGGTGCTTCTGCAACACACAGAGCCGGCCCCGTGGGAGGAGCCGCAGCTTCTGACCTGGGGCTTCTCCTAGCCAAACCCTCGCCCACTCCCGCATGCGCCGCTTCCCAGGATGGCGTGGAAGGGGCAGGGAGGGGCAGCTGAAGGCCAGCATGCAAGAGAGCTGCCCCTCTCTCACTGCATGAAGGGGGAGACAGGAGGCAGATGGCTCCAGAGACACACTGCAGGGAGTCGACGAGGGAAAAGCACACGCAGTGGAAAGCTCTCCTGACAGGGAGACCTGGGAGAGACCCTGCCCAAGGAGCTGGGCAGAGACCGGGCTGCAAGCTGCACCAGTTTGCACTTCACTCATTGTGTGGGTGTACTGCCGGGAGGGATGCTGACCTAGGGCTGGGGCCCAGGGAGCCGGTAGGCACCTGAGGACTAAGTGGGATCCCTTCTGGAGACCGTTTGAACTGAGAGTTCTCAAAGGGCCCCTGAAGAGACAGGATGGCCCCAGGCACAGAGCCTCAGAGGGCGACCTCTCTCCAGGAGAGGGTGGTCAAGAGGCAGTAGACGACCACGCTATATACCCTCAATGCCCGAGTCAGTGAGGCGATGAGTCTGCGCCAGCAGCTGGCTAACAGGGAGAGCCTTTTGGCTCCAACTGTGGAGCAACAGGCTTTAGTTCTGGAGGTTGCAGGTTCAGTCCCCAGCTCTGCCAGTTACCAACCCTGTGATTTATAACCAGCGTGATGCTTGACTCCTCAGTAGTGATTCAGTAAGGATGCCACATACCTCTACCCGTAGAATATCATCGGGCGGGATGTCCTCCAACTTCTGCTCAATATGTTCCACCAGTTTTGTCTCCAGCTCCATCAGCAACCTGCCCCGAAAGGCCACTCCCTCTCCCTTAGAGTTAGATAAGAAGAAAGTGCCGTTACCAAGGCAGCTGCATTTCAGATATGCTCCCACTGGAGTCTATGGGAGCTCTGCCGTTGATTTTGTTCAGTTCAAGAGGAGCAGGAGCAGGCAATGTTTTACGCAGCCCCTTACAGATGTAAAGCAGACTATGTTCTTTTTTTGATGATGTATTTGTCAAGAGGGGTAATAATTTCCTGTAGGTGCAATGGATCCTGTTTAGATATGGGAGAAGAGCAGCCTTTTCGATTTAGTAGCAGTTGTGAAAAATCAAAAGAGTTTCCATCTGGGTCAAACCGACTGAAAATTTGGGGAATTTTTTGTGAAACAAAAACATCCATTTGGGGTCTGTTCCAGAGTGGGGATTCGAACGTGGGTTTCCCACGTCTGGGATAAGTGTCCTAAGCACTCAGCTAAAGGCTATTTGGGGGAACGGAGCAAGGAGGTAGCATCACCTCCTCCACCACCGCCGCCTGTTTTGTGAGTGGCTGAACCAATTTGCATCCAGTTTGTGAATAGTTTTATGTTGACCAAAGCTGTGTTTTTTGGCAAACTATTCTTCCGAAAAATATCGCCCAGCTCCAATCCTAGTAACGATTGTGACGTTGCACTCTATATGATTTTATGAAAATATGCTCATGAGTGTGAATATAATATAACTGGAATGTGCTTCATGCAAAAGGTCTCTTGTGTCATTATAAAGCTTATAATCTACTGAGTGTGGTCATCCTATTTGTATGAATGTATAATTCTTGTATCTGAAACTAGAAATATGAAACATAACTCTGAGGGCCTATTGTAATTATGCAAAGTGTGGTCCTTCCATCAACCAGGACAATTGACTGTAGATGGCTCTGCTTTACTTGTGAGTCTTCCTGTATACGTGTGTGCTGGCAAGTACATAATGGAGTCTTACAGTGACATGTGATCATGTCACCTGAACTGGAATCCATCTTTAACCCGGTGCTTTTCCATTTAGAGGGAGGGGTGGGAACCCAGAGAGGGACAAAGGATTCCTGCCTTGTGCAAAAGATATAGAAGTGGGTGGAACAGAACAAAGGGGCTGCGGTCATGAGAAATCCCCTAGCTACCCCCTGAGCTGGAACAAGGGCTGTACCAGGGGAAAGGATTGGGCTCAGACCAGGAAGGTGTCCAGTCTGTGATAGAAGCTTCTTGAAACATCTCTGAGGACAAGATTTTATCTGTATTCAGTTTTCTTACTGTACTAGGCTTATACTTGCATGTTTTATTTTATTTTGCTTGGTGATTCACTTTATTCTGTCTGTTATTATTTGGAACCACTTAAATCCTACTTTCTGTATTTAATAAAATCACTTTTTACTTATTAATTAACCCAGAGTATGTGTTAATACCTGGGGGGGGGGCAGCTGTGCATATCTCTCTATCAGTGTTATAGAGGGCAAACAATTTATGAGTTTACCCTGTATACGCTTTATACAGGGTAAAATGGATTTATTTGGGGTTTGGACCCCATTGGGAGCTGGGTGCCTGAATGCTGGAGACAGGAGCACTTCTTAAGCTCTTTTCAGTTAAGCCTGCAGCTTTTGAGGGACGTAGTTCAGACCTGGGTCTGTGTTTGTAACAGGCTAGCGTGTCTGGCTCAAACCAGGCAGGGCACTGAAGTCCCAAGCTGCCAGGGAAAACACGCTTAGAGGTAGTCTCGGCACATCAGGAGGCAGTCCCAAAGGGGGTTTCTCTGATCCAACCTGTCACAACGATTAATGAAAGTTCAGGATAATGAGAGTGTTTCATTTTGCAAAGAAGAATTTTTGAAAACTGAACAACCACGACTTCACCTTTCCCATGTTGAGTTCCTCGTAGGGATCTGGAAACCCGGTAAATTCCCTCGGGCTGCCGTAAAGGTTTACGTAACAGGGCCCAAACGTCGGCAGGAATCCCAGCTCATCGTCCACTAGGAGACCACAGGGAGCAATCAGTTACTGAGCCACTACAACAGCCCTTCTCATTAATGCATAAAAAGAGAACGGGCACTGAGCAAACTATAGCATATTCCTCTAACTACAGGGTTTTGGCCCAATGAGTGCCAAGGGCAGGAACACGGATCCCTTGTGGACTAGACTCTGTTATTATCTTAAAATCATAGAATCACAGGACTGGAAGGGACCTCGAGAGGTCATCTAGTCCAGTCCCCTGCACTCATGGCAGGACTAAGTATTATATAGACCACCCCTGACAGGGGTTTGTCCAACCTGCTCTTAAAAATCTCCAATGATGGAGATTCCACAACCTCCCTAGGCAATTTATTCCAATGCTTAACCACCCTGACAGTTAGGAAGTTTTTCCTAATGTCCAACCTAAACCACCCTTGCTGCAATTTAAGCCCATTGCTTCTTGTCCTATTCTCAGAGGTTAACAAGGACAATTTTTCACTCTCCTCCTTGTAACAACCTTTTATGTACTTGAAAACTGTTATCATGTCCCCTCTCAGTCTTCTCTTCTCCAGACTAAACAAACCCAATTTTTTCAATCTTCCCTCATAAGTCATGTTTTCTAGACCTCTAATCATTTTTGTTGCTCTTCTCTGGACTTTCTCCAATTTGTCCACATCTTTCCTGATATGTAGCACCCAGAACTGTACACAATACTCCAGTTGTGGGCTAATCAGTGCAGAGCAGAGCAAAAGAATTAATTCTTGTGTCTTGCTTACAACACTCCTGCTAATACATCCCAGAATGATGTTTGCTTTTTTTGCAACAGTGTTATCTTATTGTGGAAGAGTCGGGTAGCAGTTCCCTAAAGGTAATAACTGGAGATATACCAATCTCCTAGAACTGGAAGGGACCTTGAAAGGTCATCGAGTCCAGCCCCCTGCCTTCACTAGCAGGACCAATTTTTGCCCTAGATCTCTAAGTGGCCTCCTCAAGGATTGAACTCACAACCCTGGGTTTAATAGGCCAGTGCTCAAACCACTGAGCTATCCCTCCTCTACTGCATGCTCTATAAATGGGCCCACTGCAGGTCTGGTTCCAATCTCACACATAGGAGGGTAACTCCATGAGACCATGCCACGCCCCAAATGTGACTGCTTTATGCCACGCCCACATTGCACAAAACACACACTGGCAATTTAACTGGCTCATGGAACCTGTGAGTAGCTAGAACCTCTCCATTGCCACCCACTATAGGGCTTGTAGCTGAGATAAAGGAGGTGTGGCTGGTGTGTCAATGCCACAGCACAGCCAGAGGCAGCCAGGCCTTAAGATAGCCCTGGGGCTGATCTAACTTACACCAAGGATCTAATCAGTCCTGATTGGTGGTTTAAAGCCAACTTTGCATTCCCCGGTCTCCCTGGCTGCACCAAGCACAGACATAGTCTGGGATTGGGGCCATCGACATCAATGGGGTGACACCAGCATGAGTGAGGTCAGAATCAGGCCCTGGTTAGGTGACTGCTCTGTTTACTCTGTACAACTACTCCAGCGTTACACTGGCAGAACTGAGAGCCCTTTACGTGCGGTGCTAAGGCCAGTCCCATTCCCAATAAAGCCAGTCACAAAGCATCGGCGGACGGGCCACCCAGCACTTCCTCCATCTCACACACAGCAGTGGACACAACTATACAATTCAACAGAGGGAGCCCCTGCCAGTGAGAGCCTGATCTCAGAGACTCCAGTCCAGCCAATCTGCAGTAATTGCACTGAATTCACAGGAGCTACTTCCGATATACACTGGGGAGCCATGGCAGTGTTAGGCCATGTCCACACCAGAGAGGGGCCCAAGCCACACAATTCAGATCAGATTTTAGCCCCATTCCCTCTTTCGGGGTGTTTGGAATTTAGAGAACGGAATTTATCCTGGGATGATGAAAGCTCTCGTCTTCCTAAAGTCCCATATTTGGGGTACTAAAGGAGTGGGCCGGATTCCCAGCAGGTGTCAATCAGCATCACTCCACTGACCGCAGTGAACTAGGGATCTATCCCACTGACTGTCACGGAGCGTGTGCCGGTTTACACCAGATGAGGATCTGGCTCAGCACCCTCTTCCTTAGGACACCTAATGATCCATCAGGTGACCCTCAGTGCATTGCTTGAGAGAGTGGCATCAGATGCCAGGTGTCTGATGCAGCAGCACCAGGAGAGCAGGAATAAACCGGTGTCCCTCTGCCTTGTTCTTTGAAACCGGCCAGGCCCAATGCACCAGGCCTTGGCTCAGTGAGCAGCACAAGACATCCTCAGTCCTGCTTACCACACGAAATACCGTCAGTGTTCAACAGAAAGATCATCACTAACAGAGAGCAGTGCCTCGGGCTTGGCATACCAACCCCACCAGAGGCCAAAGGACAGTGGAGACTCCATACCGTGGCCCATCCCACCCTACAGATGATCCAAGGTGGGCACATATGAGGCTGGAGGAGGT
Organism: Mauremys reevesii; assembly: GCF_016161935.1. Classification (NCBI taxonomy): domain Eukaryota; kingdom Metazoa; phylum Chordata; order Testudines; family Geoemydidae; genus Mauremys; species Mauremys reevesii. Next base: position 136,157,502 of record NC_052627.1, read on the forward strand.
CTGGGGTCATATCTCAGTGGCTCACTCCCTTTGACAAGCCACGTTTCAGACACTGAGGCTTTTGCTGATCCTGGTTCTGTCCAGTGTCCCAGTGTGTCTAAACACGGCTAAAACGGCCAAATTACAAAACCATAATTGCAACCAACAGGCTAGAGGGACGTACTGGCTGTAGCTTTCAGGGGCTTCGCAAGAAGAGGAAACTCATCTGAGGCACAAAGAAATGAAGAGAAGGTTAGAGTGGGAACAACAGAGAAGGAGTGGAAGGAGCGTGACATGAGACCAATGCATTATGGGAAATGCAAGCTGCTGCTGCAATGGGGCTTTTTGTGCCAGACTCTAGAGAGAGACCGAGAGGGGAACGGAACAGCTATAGTCTGCTAGGTCACTCTGGCTGGAAGCTACTCATGCTGCACCATATCACATGAGGCCCTGGGAGTGCCCTGGGAGCCTTTCCTACAGAGCCCAAGCCTGGCCTCCTTACTCAAGTCAGCCGGCCAAACCGCCTCCCAGGAGCCCAGCAGAGGTCCAAATCTACCTCCCTGCTCTGTGTCCCACAATGCATTGCACCAAATCTAGCTGTGGCTCGAGCCCATCTCTGACAATGGCAACACCCTACCCCTTCACCCAAAGGTCCCCGGGGCTGCAACGGGCATCCCAAAGCACCATGGAACAACTAGGGGCTTCCATTCTGCTCCTCTATAAACGCTGTCTCCCCAGAGCTGGCCTTTAGTTCTGTGGGGCCCTGTGCAAGGCGAGACATAGGGGCCCTCAGACAGAGGGCTTGGAACCTGGCTGGGTCGTGAGTGCTGGTCATTAGGGGGATGTGGAAAAGCGGAATCAGTCCCTGGATGGCTGCTGAATCCAGGCTAGGACATGGGGGGACCCTGTGTGGTGACTGTAGGCCAGAGAGACCCCCAAGGTGTGTTTGTGTCCAGCTGCCTTTGTATGCATCACAGCCAAGCCCCAGGATTTCTCTACCACATGGGACACTGCACATGTTGTATCTGGGGGACGGGACAGAAAGGGAACAAGGGGCATCTGTTAGCATGGGAGGCGGGGGGGAAGGAAAGGGTGTATCCCAGTGGTTCATCCTTCGAAGAGTGAGTTGCAATGGGCTGTCGAGTGGGGATCTCCTGGGTACACGGTAGGTGTGGGTGTAGGTCCCTCCCACAACACCTTGCTCCTGTGGCCGGCAGAGAAATGAACTGTCAGAGGGTCCCTCTGTATCCACGTGCCTGCATGGCCCCGCTGAGCCATTGATCGGGAGTAAAACCCTTCGGCTCCCAATGCGCTTTGCAGTGCAACAGCCCCTAAGAGCATAGGGCTGGGGCTGGCCTAAGGGAAACACTTCCAAACACCTCCAGCGTACCCCTGTTCCCTGTCCCCCACTCCCTCGCGCGCTCTCTCTAGGGATCTGCAGCTGCCCAGGTTGGCCCACACGTTAGGTTTCCTCCCAGGAAAGGGAGGATGACTAGACAAAGCCCGTGTCAGTGGGCGCACGGCATTGCAGTCTGAACTCCATACTCTGCATGCGTTGGCAGGGCAGTTTGTGTTGTAAGAACAGGTTAGCTGCGCCCTAAGGCCCCAACTGCATTACAGACCTTTACCGAGTTTGTCGCCAGGTTGACACCGTGTGTTTTAGGCCCAGGCATTCCTTTCCTCAGCACTGTGAGGGCACCATGTTTCCACCCGGCTCGTAAGCAGAGCTGCGGCTGGAATCTCACCTGGAAGTTCTGCTATGTATGTTTTTGAGTGGGGGGTCATTTAACTGTGCATGAGTAATAGGGTTAGCTGGTCCCTCTACCTCCCTGGTCTATGAGCAAGATCCCAAAATGCATTGCGCCATGTGAGAAAATACCCACAATCCTCTGCCACTCAGCAGAGACAGGAGGGTGCAGCTGCCCCAAATTTCCCAGAGTGCACCAGTGGGAACATGGCTGTGCTATGCCATAAGCATGGGCAGGCCAAGACCATTGACACGTGATTGGTCCAGGAGAAATGCTACCGTGTGGATACGCCAAACCATGCAAGCTGCAATTGTGTCAGCACCTGGCGCTCGTTCACAAGGATTCTGTCTGGAGCGCAGCCAGTACAAACCAACCTGAGCATAGCAGTGAGGACAGTCGGAACAGAGCAGCAAAGGGAGTTAGCTGCAGGAGTTATTCAGTAACCGATGGGGTTAGGGCAGGTTCAGGCTACAGTCCCTACAACAGCTCCAAGCAGCTGCAAAGACCTGGGTTATTCAGAAACCACCACGACACGACAAAGTGAACTGTGAGTCCCTGCACTTCCTCCCGCCTGACACGAATACCATGACACAGATCGTGTGATTGAGGGCTGGCAGCTGATTGCTAGACCCCCTCAGCCCCCACTTGGGCCGTCTTCAGGACTTGAACCCAAGACCCTGAGTACTAAAAGCATGAGCTGCTACCACTGGAGCTAGAAGACCAAGCCTCCCTGCTACGGCAAATAACAGGCTCATAAACCTCTTATGTGAGCCAGCCACTGAGGGTACGTCTAAGTCCAGCCTCTGATTCAGGTTTGACCTCCAGTCCCCCTTTTGGACCTGAGTCCTAGGATTCTGCTGGGTAGGGGTCAGAACCCAAATCCCACTGTGACTTGGATCTAAGCCTGTCATTTTGCAGTGTGGACACTGCTCAAGCCACAGACCCGGGTCAGAAGGTCTGTGTAGTGTAGTGTGGATGCGTTAGCATGGCTGAGAGACCTGAGTCCAGCAACTGTAAACCCAGGTTTACACCTGGCACTGGCCAATGTTGGAAGACAGGATACTGGGCTAGATGGACCTTTGGTCTGACCCTACTGTGGCTGTTCTTATGTCAGTTTATAATTAAGTGTCGATGCTCCAGCACATGGCTGGAAACACAGAATCCACAAGCCCGGGCCCAACCGATCTGGGTTTACAGGGCAGTGTAGACATACCCTGGAGGGAAGACACTTAGTCAGGACTTAGCAGAGTCCCAGATCCCTGAACCCACACAGTCTTTCCCCACCCTCTGTGCACTGAGAACAGGCAGGAGGGGAATCTTCCCAGGTCCTAGATTACAATGTGAAGGTGGGTTCAAACTAAGGCAAAATGAGCTCCACCCTCCCTAATGCTTCTTTATTGAACCAGGGCACGCTCAGACAGAGCAATTCTCCACCTCTGCCCCATGGAGCTTGCACTTCAAAGCGGACACACGTGCAGAAGTTCAAACGCCCAGCGGGCCACCACCGGTGCTTCACAAGGACGTTACCATGCTCAAGCAACCCAGGCCCCAGCGGGAGGTTAGCGGGGCTTGCACCAGTGAAGAAGCAAGGGGAGAGTTTGGCTAAGTGAATCCAAAGATACCCCATGGGTATATGCCCCGATCCAGCAAAACATGTAAGCACGTGCTTACCCTTTGGACTGGAGCAGGCCCAGTGAAGCCAAGGGGATAATCCACCTTCTTCAAGTTACACACCTGCTTAAGTGCTTTGCTGGACCGGGCCATAGCCAATAACTGGAAGACACACTGGGGTCCTGCAGTGAGGATTTGGGGTCAAATTGTGCCCCCCATTCGGAGCTTTGCCATTGGCATCAATAGAAGCAAAGTTTAGCCCTGGATGCCCTAGTGCCAAGTGATGACTGCCCCTTCCACAGGTGCCCATGGGACAGGGAGGGCACAAGATGCCTCCCTGTCTTTGTACCCCACACTGTGCAAGAGCCAGCCCCACCTCAGCCCCGGCTGTCTCCTCAGCAGCTGGCAGAGCTGGCTGACAGCACAAGAGAGCATATGCTCCCCTCCTGTCCACAGGCAGGGTCCCATTGCATGCCCAGGGCTCATCCCACCCATTTCTAGTGCCCCTGCTGGGATGGAGCTGGGCCGCAGCCAAAACCCACCCAGAGCTTTAGCGTAGACGACATTCACGACATGCCTTAAAGAGTCACCCAGTGCTGTCACGACCCAACCTCAGTCAGAGTCACTTGAGATTCCCGCACACTCGCCCGTCGGAGGGGAAGGCACCATCCCCCACCATCCCCCAGGGTTTCATAGAGAGGATCCCAGTCAGTAATTCTCCTTCACCAAAGCCAAGACCAGCCTCCAAGCCACAAGCATGCATTCCCCATAGCGCCCAGTGCAAACTGCAGGCGCAGGCCTTTCCTTACCTTCCAGCTGTCCTCCTGGGGCAGAGATTTGAGACATGCGCAGGTGGGTCGTGCCAATGACATCGTTGTGAGTGACACGGTCCCTGAAATAAGGGGTTTGGTTTAATTGTAGCAAGTGTTTGGTTGATTATGCTTTGCTCATAGAGATCCTTCCTTTGGGAGAGTGCCACATTCTTTACGAACGTTAACTTTCCAAGTCACCCCTATTAAGACAGGTCAATATTATTGGACCAGATCCCCATGTGGTGTAAATCCACAGTGCCCCATTGGAGTCAGTGGGCCAGATCCCCATCTGGTGTAAATCCACAGTGCTTCATTGGAGTCAGCTGGCCAGCAGAAGTCAATGAAGCTGTGCTGATTTTTACCAGCTGTAGCTCTGTCCCATTAACTTGGTGTTACAGATGGGAAACTGAGGCATGGAGCAAAGCGAAGTGACTTGCCCACTATCACAAAGGGAGACAGTGGCAGACTGCACAATAGAAGCCAGAAATCCCGACTCCCCATCCACTGCTCTAGCCATGTAGGGTTCAAGCCTGAACATCCACCCTGCAATTTGACAGTCCACATCAGCTGACATGGGTGTTTAATTGCAGTGTAGAAATACCCTTAGTCGGCTCCCTCCTGTGTGTAAGATTATTAGCCTAGCACCCATCATCTTATTGCCTACAGCTACTACCAAACTGTATTTTCCTGCATGGTGAGGAAGGTGAGAAATAATGTCCTATACGTTTGGAGCCGCTTGGTTGCAGGTACAGGAAGTTACAGCTCTGGGGAGTTCTCCTTACAGCCAGTTGTAACCTGACCCACCCCAGCCTTAACGGACCTGGGAGAACTCGCTTGGCCCTTGCGCAGTGGAGGCGTTGTTTCTGGGAATGCGTCTGGCTTGGGACGCTTGCTGCATTTTGGATCTGGGTTGCACTAGCATAGGACAATTGAGACCGGGGCTGCCTAAATCGGTCCTTAGAACAGGCTCCCCACTGTGTAGATAAGGCCCATCTCCTCTTGGACCCTGCCTCCTTCTATCTCAGCTTCAAACTCACCAATCCATGACCCGGATCCTCATTTTCTCACACATGGAAGGAAACTAGAGAAACAGGCACAAAAGGGGAATGGTCAGTGCAAACGGCTCAGGGGCAATGCTCGGAGCAAAGCGACCCAAGAGGCAGAGACCTGCTGTTGCTCACCATGGCCGGCACGGTGATGCGCTGGTTCCACTGGGGGTTGGCGTTCTTCTCCAGGATCTTAGAGCTGATCTGGCGAGAGAAGGGAACAATAAAAGGCAGCGTCAGGGCAGGGTTGGCTCACCCTTCTCTACGAGCCAGGACACAACCCAGATTCATTTGTTTGTTTCTGTTACGTTTCCTGGCCCTGGGGGGGGGGAGGTTTCGTGGCTTCCAATTCTTAGGAAACCTTCCAGGGTGAAACAACATGCACCTGAGGGAGGGAATCCTGAGCCATAACGGGCCAGGGTGTCCAAAAAACAGGCCTTCCTGCTGCTGTCTGGCTGTGTGGGTAGTGTCAGGGCAGGGGCACCAGAACACGGGGGCCCAGGGGGCCATAACTCCACCACTTTTTTAACAGGGAGGGCTGCGACCTCCCGCTTTTTACTGGCCGTAAGGGAGAGCGATAGGGGGAAGGAGGCAGAGAGGAGCAAGCAGGGGGAGGGGCCTCAGAGAGAAGAGGTGGTACAGGGGTGGGGCCACGGATCAGACACCAGTTCCCCCCACACACACACTTTTAGGGTGCGTCTGTCGCTCCTGTGTCAGGGTCCTCAGACTGTCTCTCTCGAGCCAAATCTTCTTCAGGGCCCTATGTGATGCCAGGAGAAAGAGCTACTGTGTGGGGGAAAGGAAGGCTTGGAGCTCCTTCCAGGGTCCGGGAGGAGCAAGCCGTGGCGGCGGGAGGAGGGGGAGCAGTGGGAGACACGGTAACACCAGGTAATATACAGAAATAACAGAGTAGGTCACACTGGTGGGGGGTGGCACTGTGAAAGAACGCATAGAGTCAAATACAATAAATATCTTGAATGAAACAAACTGCACCACAGAATCTCTCTGGATAGAAATTCCATGCTGGAACAAGGAAAGCATAGCAGTAGGGATGTACTACCAACCACCTGACCAAGACGGTGACAGTGACTGTGAAATGCTCAGGGAGATTAGAGAGGCTACAAACACAGAAAATGCAAAAATAATGGGGGATCTCAGCTAGCCTCACATTGACTGGGAACATGTCACCTCAGGACGGGATGCAGAGATAAAATTTCTGGACACCTTAATGTGATGGCTTCTTGGAGCAGCTAGTCCTGGAACCCACAAGAGGAGAGGCAGTTCTTGATTCAGTCCTAATGGAGCACGGGATCTGGCCCAAGAGGTGATTATAGCTGAACTGCTCAGTGATAGCCACTGTAAAGTAATTTAATTTAACATCCTTGTGAGGGGGAAGGTGCCGAAGAAACCCACCACAGTAGCATTTAACTTCAAAAGAGGGAACTACACAAAACTGAGGACGCTAGTTAAACGGAAATCAAAATGAATCGTCATATGTGAAATGCCTCCAAACTTCATGGAGACTATTTAAAAACACCACACTAGAGGTCAAACTCAATGCATGCACCAAATACAAAAAAAAGTAAGGGGACCAAAAAATGCCACCATGGCTAAATAGCAGAGTAAACGAGGTGGTTGGAGAAAAAAGGCATCCTTTAAAAAGCGGAAGTCAAATCCCAGTGAAGAAAATAGAAAAGACCATAAACTCTGGCAAGTCAAGTGTAAAAGTACAATAAGCAGGTCAAGAAAGAATCTGAAGAGCAATTAGATACGGACACACAAAAAAAGCAACAAAAAATTGAAGTATTTCAGAAGCAGGAAGCCTGTCAAACAGTCAGTGGATGATCAAGGTGCTAAACAAACACTCAAGGAAGACAAGGCTGTTGTGGAGAAGCTAAATGAATTCTCTGCCTGGGATTTCACTGCAGAGGATATAGGGGAGATCCAACATCCAAGCCATTCTTTTTAGGTGACAAATCTGAGGGACTGTCCCAGATTGAAGCATCAATAGACAAGATTTTTTAACAAATTGATCCACTAAACAGTAATAAGTCACCAGATGGTATCACCCGAGAGTTCTGAAGGAACTCGGATATGAAACTGCAGAACTACTAACTGTGGTATGTAACCAATCACTTAAATCAGCTTCTGTAGCAGATGACTGGAGGGTAGCGAACGTAATGCCCATTTTTCAGAAAAGGCAATCCTGACAATAAGTCTAATGTCCATATCAGACAAACTGTCGAGACTTTAGTAAAGAAGAGAATTATCAGACCCATAGAATCTATAGATGAACATGATTTGTTGAGAAATCACGCCTCACCAATCTATTAGAATTCTTTGAGGGAGTCAACAAGCATGCGGGCAAAGGTGATCCAGTGGATATAGTGTACTTGGACTTTCAGAAAGCCTTTGACAAGGTCCCCCACCAAAGGCTCCTAAGCAAAGTAAGCAATCAGGGGATAAGAGGGAAGGTCCCGTCATAGGTCAGTAATGGGTTAAAAGACAGGAAACAAAGGGTAGGATAAATGGTCAGTTTTCACAACGGGAGAGAGGTAAATAGCGGTGTCCCCCAAGGATTTGTACTAAGACCAGCGTTGTTCAACATATTCATAAACGATCTGGGAAAAGGGGAAACAGTGAAGTGGCAAAATTTGCAGACAATACAAAATTACTCAGAATAACTAGTAACTACAAAAAGTTACAAAGGGATTTCACTAAACTGGGTGACTGGGCCACTACAAAGTGGCAGATGAAATTCAGTGTTGATAAGTGCAAAGTAACGCACATTGGAAAACATAATCCCAGCTATACCTATAACATGATGGGATCTAAATTAGCTGTTACAACTCAAGAAAGAGATCTTGGAGTCATTGTGGATAGTTCTCTGGAAACATTTGATCACTGTGCTGTGGCAGTCAAAAAGGCTAACAATGTTAGGAACCATTAAGAAAGGGATAGATAATAAAATAAAAAATAACATAATGTCACTATATTAATCCATGGTACACCCACACCTTGAATACTGTGTGCAATTCTGGTTGCCTCATCTCGAAAAAGATATATTAGAATTGAAAAAGATTCAGAGAAGGGCAACAAAAACTATTAGGAGTATGAGGAGAGATTAATAAGACTGGGACTGATCAACTTAGAAAAGAGATGACTAAAGGGGGGGTATGATTGAGGTCTATAAAATCATGACTGGTGTGGAGAAAGTAAATAAGGAAGTGTTATTTACTCCTTCTCATAACACAAGAACTAGTGGTTATCTGATGAAATTAATAGGCAGCAGAATTAAAAATAAAACATAAGGAAGTACTTCTTCACACGACGCACAGTCAACCTGTGGAACTCATTGCCAGGGGATGTTGTGAAGGCCAAAAATATAACAGGGTTCAAAAAAGAACTAGATAAGTTCATGGAGGATAGGTCCATCAATGGCTATTAGCCAGGATGGTCAGGGATGCATCTACATGCTCTGGGTGCCCCAAAACCTCCAACTGCCAGAATCTAGGAGTGGACGACAGGGGATGGATTACTCATAATTGCCCTGTTCTGTTCATTCATTCTGAAGCATCTGGCCACTGTTGGAAGACAGGATACTGGGCTGGATGAACCATTGGTCTGACCCAGTACGGCCGTTCTTACGTTCTTACGTAGCTGCAGAAAGAGGGATGGCCCGAGAGCCTCCTTCGGCCCACCCAAGAAGCAGATGTCTCCTGATGAAGGTGCTTCCCTGCATTGCAGGCACTGGTCAGTGTATATGATGCTTGACAGCAGGGGGCAGATCTGAGCATGCACAGTTTAGAGGGAACTTTGGCACAGAACAGGTTAAAGCCACCTGAGTCCAGTTCAAGGTCTTGGCCCTTATCTTCAAGGTGCACAATTGCTTGGGCCCTGGAGAGCTAAAAAAGCCTGCTGCTCCAAGATGAGGTCTATGGTCAACAACTCCCCTCCTCCGGCACAATGGAATTCTCCACCACAAGGACAAGTGCAGAGTCCTGCACTTAGGACGGAAGAATCCCATTCACTGTTACAGACTGGGGACCGAATGGCTAGGCAGCAGTTCTGCAGAAAAGGACCTAGGGGTTACAGTGGACGAAAAGCTAGATCTGAGTCAACAGTGTGCCCTTGTTGCCAAGAAGGCTAATGGCATTTTGGGCTGTATAAGAGGGGCATTGCCAGCAGATTGAGGGATGTGATCATTCCACTCTATTCGACATTGGTGAGGCCTCATCTGGAGTACTGTGCCCAGTTTTGGGCCCCACACTACAAGAAAGATGTGGAAAAATTGGAAAGAGTCCTGCGGAGGGCAACAAAAATGATTAGGGGGATGGAGCACATGACTTATGAGGAGAGGTTGGGGGAACTGGGATTGTTTAGCCTGCAGAAGAGAAGAATGGGGGGGGATTTGATAGCTGCTTTCAACTACCTGAAAGGGGGTTCCCAAGAGGATGGATCTAGACTGTTCTCAGTGGTACCAGATGACAGAACAAGGAGCAATGGTCTCAAGTTCTAGTGGTGGAGGTGTAGGTTGGATATTAGGAAACACTATTTCACTAGGAGGGTGGTGAAGCACTGGAATGGGTTATCTAGGGAGGTGGTAGAATCTCTTTCCTTAGAGGTTTTTAAGATCAGGCTTGACAAAGCCCTGGCTGGGATGATTTAGTTGGAGATTGGTCCTGCTTTGAGCAGGGGGTTGGACTAGATACCTCCTGAAGTCCCTTCCAACCCTGAGATTCTATGATTCTAAGGGCAAAGCTCGTCTGGTCAGAAATCAGCTTTCTTGGGTGCGGCTTGAGAGTATGGAATGAACTCCCCCAAGAACTAAGAACCATCCCAAACTTCCTCGCTCTCCGGTCCAAGCACACTCCGCCATCCTGCCTCCTCTGATGCAAACACCGAGCAGCGTGGACATTTAAAACACAGAACCCTGCCACAACAAAACCTTCCACTGCCCACACAATTCACCCTGGGGCCAGGAAAAGAGGAAGAACAAACCACACAGGACAGATGTTAGTGACTAACGTCTGCACTAACTTATTGCACCAATGGAAGCACTCAGATACTATGGTGAGGAGGGCAATACGAGAACCTATTCAGAATGGACAACACCAATTTTAATAGATTGTTTTGTGGACCCTTCCCTCCTCCCCTTTCTGAACACCCAGCCCCATTCCCATTCATGATCCCGTAACATCCCCATCACAGCTACAGCCCATTTCCTACCTGGAAGAGTAAGGTTAGGAAAATGTTTAATGTATCATCATGGAATTTATCTAAGGTGACCAGACAGCAAATATGAAAAATCGGGCCGGGGGGGTTCGGGGTAATAAGAGCCTATATAAGAAAAAGACCCAAAAATCAGGACCCTCTCTATAAAATCGGGACATCTGGTCACCCTAAATTTATCAGATGGAAATTAAGGGAGGAGGTGTCAGATCCATGGGACCAGATAGATCCTCGTGAACCAGCGACGGTCCGTGGATCACAGCTTGGGAACTCAGAACATTTAAGAAATAATGATCATCCATCAATTTAAGCCGGTTCCCAAACTGTAGCCAAGCCCTGAGCTAGGAAATTATTTCTCGGTTATTTCCCCCACCCCTCCCCCCAAACACACAAAGATCTAAATATTTGAATTGTCATTTTTAATACAACAGCACCACTAAGAGCCTAGAGCGAAAATTACTCATATGCAGCAGAGAACAGAAGACACCGTCTGTGCTTTCTCCAGAGAGGTGCATCCCATGGCTAATCTGTTGCTACTGAGAACCTAGCCTTGCCATCCTGTGTGTGTCCTACTCTGCAAATAGTCCTGTGAGCAAAGGCAGCCAAGACTGGCTCCTTAGTTATGGGGTTTTATTTATTTTTGCATTCAGAGGGATCAGAGATTTTAATTTAAAAAAAAAATTTCCACTGTAATTTTGTTACACTGACAAAGGGGTAATGGCCATAGGCCCAAGCACAGATGTGTACGAAAATCTCTCCATCTATCTAGGTATTCTTAGTGCACCCTTCATTGTGGTATTTCAGCACAAGGGCAGAAAAGACAGATCAAAGGGGGCATCACTAGGGCTGAGGAAATGAAACTGCTTGAAGGGAAACTTGGATTGGGCATCAGGAACGAGTTCCTAAGAGTGAGGATGGTTAGAACATGGAACCCAACTGGAGAAAAGTGTTCTAGGGCTCAGGGCAGCACTGACCAGGGTGGATGGAGGAGCTGACCTAACCCCGTAGATGTTCAGGCACCACGGAAATGAAATCAGACCAACAGATCTTCCCCATCTCTAGCTTTTGGGAGTAAGATACAGATGTGAGCAATGCCACTGCATGCCCACCGGAGGGCTGTGTCAGCCCAACAGGTCAGACTGCTGCAGGCCTCATCCTGCCATAAAACTCTGCCCAGGCCTCATTCCTCTTTGCTTTTCTCCAAAGCAACAAACAAAGGCACCAGAGACGCCCTAGACAACCCATCCCCCCTCTCCTGACCTCCTCCACTTTCATCCTCGAGAAAACGACGCCTGTTTCAAACGTGGCCACCCGACTCCCACATTTCCATGCTCCAATTGACCCCTCGGTGGCAGCTGGCTCACATCCAAACACTGTCCCGTGCAATGAGGCTGGTGGCCCATTGATGGGGTTGCTAAGGGAACAGGAGTCCAGGAGACAGAGGCAGATTTCCTGCTCAGCCACAGGATGGCCCGTCAGTTTCCACCACTCACCGTTCTGCCGGCAAAGCTGACTTCCACAAACGGATCGACCAGGTTCTTCTTGTTGCTCTCAAAGCCGAAGATCTGCTTGACATTGTCCATGATGGCATCATCCACTGGAACAGAAGAGAACCCTCAACAAGCCGCGCTCGTGAGGCTGGAGCGCGCAAGGAGTCAGCTGACTGATTCAAGCAGCCAGCCCAGAATGGCCCCAGGCTGCCAGGCCCTCGGCTTCAGAGCACATAGAGGCGCCTGAACTCTCTGCTTAGAACCTGAATCTGAACTTTTCCATCACTGTGACCCGCCCTCCAGTTAGTACCAGTTATGTGGTAGTGACAGACGTGACCACTGTGGGGCTGAGACCACTATGGGATTTTACATATCCACTGAAAGGCAATGCGTTCCAGTCCCTGGTGGAAGAAGAGGTGGAAGCCTCTTTAACCAGTCTCTTTAACCAGCCCCCAAGCTTTGTCCCAGTAACAATCCTGTCCCTGTACTAATTACTTTTACAGCCCTGGAGCCATAAAAGTCAATCTGCCCTGCAGGGCGAATGCCGCTGAGTGACACCAGGTAGAACGTCAAAGGACAGATCCTCAGCTGGTGTAAATCAGCATAACTCCAATCTACACCAGCTGGGGGTTTGGTCCATTGTCTACCCATGGCGCTCTGCCGATTCACATGCAGAAGAGCTCGTCTAAGGCGTTAAAAAGTCCGGTGTCAGAGTGAGATGCACAGAACAGACAACCAGAACACAGATGGACTATATCCCTTCACCCTTGGGCTGTAACATGTTACTGCTGCTGGGTCATTTCCAAGGCGACAAGCATGGGTCAGTTGCAATTAGACCCCGTAGCAGAAACACATACTCTGGGGCAAGTCTTCAGCTCTGTAAATTTTCAGGCAGAAGTGAGCCCCTCTCAGCGTGACCCCAGTTGGGCGCAGAAGATTCCCCTCAATATCTTCCTTCTCTTCAGCCACTTCTTTCTTCTCCAGCTGCGAGACAAACAAACGAGCTGTTACAAAAGGAGAGAAGTGGGGCTGAAGCTTTCCGCAAAGCAGAGAAATAGCATCCGCTAAGCAGAAACTAATGCATCTTGCCCCCAAGGTGAGACCTCCTTTACCATAAACCAGCAACAGGGCCTCAGACCCAAAGCAGCCTTGAAAGTTTGGATTCAAATCCAAACTCCATGGATCAGGCCCATCTCTGCTGTAAAACCACAGACACATGGAGACTGCAGGATCTGACCTAGAGGGTGGGACCTTTAAAGTCTTCAGCATTGGCCTAACTCTACTCTCAGGAGGTCCATGAGCGTTTTACCTCTGACTTCCGTGTGTTGGGTTTTGAGTTTGGTTCTGCTGGTAATAAGAGGTCAAATAATCACGTTCAATTTGTATTTATTAATCACAGATTGTAATCAAAGATTAATACAGTGCAATACAGAATACAGAAGGGAAGGTCATGTTACCAAACCGATCTGAAGAATGGATTGCAGCTTGATTCACTCCCAGAAACTGCCCCTCTTTTATATTGCGCTTGGGACAAAGACACTTCCTTTCTCAAAGAAAATTCTTAACTGATCTACACGTAGAATCTCTGTCATGGTATCTCAGCTTATTTAATCAATACGCCAGAGAAATCTGTGATTAAGTCTTTATTATAGAAAACACCTGTGGTAATAAGTAATTCCTAATAAGCTAAAAGCATCTCTCGCTGGCTCAAATTATCTCATCGATCACCAAAGATATTTGCAATAACAAGTATCTCTCATCAATGACAAATGGTTCCTTCCTGGACATCTGGACACATTCTCCGTTGGTCAAGAGGCTTCGAGTACAAATATTACACACATTCCACCATTTGGTCACACACTAAATTCAGCCGAAGTACATAGTCCCTAGAATCATAGCTACAGAAATTAGTATGGTAGATACAAAACACTTTGGTTTGTGCACAAAGGATCGTGGGGTTGTATATATAAAGAATAATGGAAAGTTTGGCCCATTTGCTAACAAGTAGAAGAAGGCTAATTCTCCCCCCTCCCCCCCGGATCACCTGCAAGCTCAGGTAGAACTCTTTCTTGTCGAGATGTAACAGCACTGAGCAGGACTATTATAGGTGACCTGCAAGGGGTAAATGGGATTTTGTTCCTTCATGATATACAAAGGTGACCTGAATATTTTTCCCCTGATTTGAGATTCAAGTTATCTGTACCCTGGAAGACTCTATGGACAGCTGGAGAACTAGCTACATAGATTCCAAGGACAGGAGGGACCACTGCAATCATCTAGTCTGACATCCTGTGCAACACAGGCCATAGGACTTCCCCCAAAATAATTTCTGCTTGAATTACAGAGAAACATCCAATCTTGATTTTAAAAGTTCAAGTGACGGGAAAGCCACCATGACCCTTGGTAAATTGTTGCAATAGTTCATTACCCTCATTGTTAAACTCGTGAATTTATGGCATCAGAAAAGCCAAGCAAGTGAAACTTTGTTAATTGGGAGGGAGTGGCATTTTCATTCACAATGTTTATAACTCTTGGGCTTTGACTCTTTGCTTTGTTAATTCCCTATTAGGTCAGCCACTAAGGAGAAAAGCTGTCTGTCTGTATTACCACCACCACCCGGCCCCTACCTTCAATTAAGGACTGAGAAATTTCCCAATCTACATTTGAGTCAGCCAAGAAGTTTTCCAAAAAGAAACAGGGATGTCTAATCTGAAATTCCTAATACATCTAAGGTACAAAACAAGCAGAAAGAAACACTTTCAGGCTCTCTTTATAGAATCATAAAATCGTAGGTCTGGAAGGGACCTTGAGAGGTCTTCCAGTCCAGTCCCCTGCACTCAAGGCAAGACTGAGTATTATTTAAACCATCCCTGACAGGGGTTTGTCTCAACTGCTCTGAAACATCTCCAGTGATGGAGATTCCACAACCTCCCTAGGCAATTTATTCCAGTGCTTAACTACCATGACATTAGGAAGTTTTTTCTAATTTTTCCTAATGTCCAACCTAAACCACCTTTGCTGCAATTTAACCCCATTGCTTCTTGTCCTACCCTCAGAGGTTAAAGAAAACAATTTTTCTCCCTTCTTCTTATAACAACCTTTTAAGTACAGTATTTGAAAACTGTTATCATGTCCCACTTCAGTCTTATCCTCCACACTAAACAAACCCAATTTTTTCAATCTTCCCTCATCGGTCATGTTTTCTAGACCTCTAATCATTTTTGTTGCTCTTCTCTGGACTTTCTCCAATCTGTCCACATCTTCCCTGATGTGTGGCGCCCAGAACTGGACACAATACTCCAGTTGAGACCTAATCAGCGTGGAGTAGAGCGGAAGAATTACTTCTCATGTCTTGCTTACAACATTTCTTCATCCAGAATGATGTGTTACGCTGTTGACACATATTTAGCTTGTGATCCATTATGACCCGAAGACTCCTTTCCTTTCTAGGCAGTCATTTCTCATTTTGTGTGTGTGCAACTGATTGTTCCTTCCTAAGTGGAGGACTTTGCAATTGTCCTTACTGAATTTCATCCTATTTACTTCAGACCATTTCTCCAGTTTGTCCAGATCATTTTGAATTTTAATCCTATCCTCCAAAGCACTTGCAACCCCTCCCACCTTGGTATCATCTGCAAACTTTGTAAGTGTAGTCTCTATGCCATTATCTAAATCATTGATGAAGATATTGAACAGAACTGGACCCAGAACTGATCCCTGCGGGATCCCACTCCTTATGCCCTCCCAGCTTGATTGTAAACCACTGATAACTACTCTCTGGGAATGGTTTCCAACCAGTTATGCACCCATCTTATAGTAGCTCCATCTAGGTTGTATTTCCCTATTTTGTTTATGAGAAGGTCACGCAGGACAGTATCAAAAGTCGTACTAAAGTCAAAATATACCACATCTACTGCTTTCCCCCATCCACAAGGAATGTTACCCTGTCAAAGAAAGCTATTAGTTCGGTCTGACACAATTTGTTCTAGACAAGTCTATGCTGACTGTTACTTATCACCTTATTATCTTCTAAGTGTTTGCAAACTGATTGCTTCATTGTTTGCTCCACTATCTTTCCGGGTACTGAAGTTAAGCTGACTGGTCTGTAATTCCCCGGCTTGTCCTTATTCCCCTTTTTATAGGCTGGCACTATTTTTGCCCTTTTCCAGTCATCTTGCCCTCTTCCATGACTTTTCAAAGATAGTCGCTAATGGCTCAGATATATCCTCAGTCAGCTCCTTGAGTATTATACATGCTAAAGAAGCAAGAACAGGCCCAAAACCAATATTTTCCTTTGTAGAACACCATGAAGGAGAGGGTTCTCCTTCCTCTGAAGCAGCATGTATAGGTCACTGCCACGGGTAGGTGATTGGTTTCAGTGGACCAATGATCTGTTGGAGTTCTTATGACACAATCATTATCAACACATCCCCTCAGATTTCTTCCCGTTATCATTCTAGCACAATCTCATTCAAGCCAACCCTTCATATCTTCTTCAGGCAGCAAGACGAGACAGTGGACCCTCAAGTAGCTTTCTTTCTCCAGTGGCAGCAAAAATGGTACTTACGGGAGCTTCATCGCCAGGTCCCAGCACATACAGGCTGACTTTCACGTAACCTTTGGCCCCAGCAGAAAAGTCTTCAGAGTCAGAAAGGAGCAGCCACTTCCTGAGCAAGGCATGCTCTAAAAGAGAGAGACCGGGTTTCTGGTTTATTATTGTCTGCCTCATAGGATGGAAAGATTTTGTAGCATCAGAATAAGGGATGGGGGAAAGCATTTCACAGTATTGTCAACCCAAAGCATTTAAAAGTCATGAGCCAGCTCTAAAAATATCATGAAATCAGCTCTAAAGTCATGAGAGTTTTAAAAATAATAAATGTTGCGTTCTTTTTATTTGCCTGCTGGTTTTTGAGCCCATAGGGTTTGTGTCATCAAGCTTTTCTTTGCAACTGTGAAGGCAAGAAACTTACTTATTTTTCTAGTGATAGCTGAGATGCTCATGCAATCACATGACTCCAGGTGCTGGAGCTTTAAGAAAACCACCAAACAGCATGAGACGTGATAAAATTGCAGGAGTTGAGGACACTGAGTTCACCTACACTAAGAACCTTTCCTCTGAACTTTTGCATCTGGAAAAAGTTGGTTTGGAGGTTTTGTTTTTTTCTCACCCCTTCTAGTTTCAAATGGACAGGGATGGAAAGGGTTAAACGGATGTGAGACAGGCTGGCTTCTCATTGCATTTCCTACCTAGATCAAGCAAGCTGCAATGTGATATTCTAGTGTCTTTCGCCATATCTAGGCACTCTGTCAGTTCTTTTTCTCTCTGCAGGGACAACCACCCCAGTCCTTCTAGCAGGAACCCCCACCGCCGCTGCCTCTCTGCTAGACCATCCTCACCAGCAGAGCATCCCTCACTCCCCATGGCCCTCTCACTGCTCCCCTGGGTCCAGCTCTCCAGTGTGGAGACGTCAGTGGGGTAAACCCCATGGCTCCCCTGCCTCCAGCTCTCTCTGACCCTCAGCTTCAGCAGTCAGCAGGCAACTCCCTCTGCTGACCCTCCTGCCTTCCGTCCTCTCCAGCTCAGGGAGGTCAGCCAGCAAACCCCACGTGACTTGCTGCTCTCCTGCCTTCAGCCTTCCCCCAGGAACCACCTACAGCTTCCTTCAGGGACCTTCCACAGTCTCCTGGTCTCCGGCATCTCTCACCTCCCACTTTTCCTGACTGTGTCAGGCAGCCCTGATTCACAGTGTCTCCTACATCTAGGGCCCAGGTGCCCTCTTTTAAACCCAACTGGGGTCAGCGGACAAGTCACAGGTGCATGGGTCTCTTCCCTCTTAAAGGGACAGTGTCACCCTGTGACGTGCACATATAACTGCATGTGTTTGTGTGCTTACCCATAAATATACATGTGTGCGCACATGTAGACCCCTGCATTTGGCCCATAGAAAGTTGTTGCAAATGTCCCTATGTGGTACAAATTTGATTTCTTAATTACAAATCTCTAATGGTCCAAAAATCTCTGTAATTGTTTAACTCACTTGGTTCTGCATAAACTGTCCCGACATCCAGCTATAAAATAAAATGAAAAACAAAATCAAATGTTTAGTCACAGGCTGCACAGAGAAGAGGCCAAAATGATTACAAATATTGAGAGAGAGAGAGAGAGAGAGAGAGAGAGAGAGAGAGATGAAATCACAAATTGTTACCCGAAATTCTCCAATCACAGAGTCTGTCCGGAGAGACCGGGAATCAACAACCTGGGGGGGTGGGGGGAGATGCAAAAATGTAAATCCAGCATTTAAGAAAAAACTCACAACCATCCATGTTAAATCATTAGCATTCTCAGCGCACTTAGCTCAGTGGTTTGGAAAGCAAGTCAAAACTTGTCACATTTCATCACAATTCTTTTCTCATTTCAAATTTAACAAAAAATCAGGGAAATACGTTTTGCAAAAATATCATGATCATTCTCACCCCCTCCTTTGACACATTCTAGCAGTTTGTGTTTAACCTCACTAAGGGCCTGACACGAAGCCCCGTGAAGTGAAGGAGAGAGCACCATTGAGTTCAGTGTGTTTCGGGTCAGGTGTGTTGTTGGCAGACCAGGTACCAGCTTATGCCAAGGTCCCTAGGCCTCTGAAAACTGACAAATGCCTGGCTGGGAACCAGTCTGACTCACCTGTGTTCGTGCTGTTAAACAGGTATTAGATTTCTAGAGATGTGTTTAGTGTTTGGACTTTATGAAATGCTTGTAAATTGCTGGCTGCATTAATCTCCCTATTAACAGCTGCATCCTGTTCCATAGGGTAATATTTCAGTATTTGCTCTGTAACTATAAAAGTATTTGCTATGACTAAGGCTAAGATTTTGTCACGGTTATTTTTAGTAAAATTCAGGGACAGGTCACGGGCAACAAACAAAAATTCACGGAAGCTGCGACCTGTCCCTGACTTTTACTAAAAATACCCTGGGGAAGGAGACAAACAGAGCACTGCCAGAGCTTGCAGTGCTCCCGCCCTGCCGCTGCTCCTGCAGCAGGGGTTGACTGCTGCTGCTCCAGCCCAGAGGGCCGGGGACTGCTGCTCTGGCAGCCCCAGGGCTGGCCGCCACTCAGATCTTCCGGCAGCCCTGGCCAAGAAGAAATCACGAAGGTCCCGGAAAGTCATCTGTGACCTCCATGACAGAATCATAGCCTTAGTTATGGACACGGGGAAAAAAAAAACACTCAGTAGAGAGGCATTACCAGGGTGAAATACTGGTTTACCACAAGAGGCATCATCTCCTGCCCAACAAAAGAAGGCCCTTGGACACCAGACAAGCCATTGTGGACAGGGCTGCATGCCTGCAGATGCTCCAGCGTAATTTCTAGAGCCGCCCCTGATTGTGGAACATCAATAGACAAAAGACTTCGCTGATTGCTCCCCACACACCCATGAAGGGGAGACCTGCACAAATGCTCGCCCCGTCAGTTTGAACTCTGGAGAAAGGGAATAAAAATGCCTGACCAGAAGGAACTTTATCACTATGTAAAAGCAACAAAGAATCCTGTGGCACCTTATAGACTAACAGACGTTTTGCAGCATGAGCTTTCTTCAGATGCAAGATGATGCAAGAAAAGAATTCATATACACCCAACCAAGCTCATGCTGCAAAACGTCTGTTAGTCTATAAGGTGCCACAGAATTTTTTGTTTTTTACAGAGACTACTAACTTTATCACTATGCTGCTTGAACTGTGAGAGGAAAAGACTTTTGAGCATAAGCAAGAGATCCCCAGTTAGTTAGCCCAGGTTAGCCCAAAGAACATACAGAGCTTGCTTATTATAGCAGGTTCTAAAAGGCAATAGAAGCTAAGGCTGTAACTCATTTGTATGTGTGTTCACCTGTTTTAACCTTGTAAATAACTCTCATTTCTTTTCTTAGTTAATAAAACTTTAGTTAGTTTATTATAGGACTGGCTACAAGCCTTGTCTGTGGTGTAGGATCAAAGGTGCAATTGACCTGAGGTAAGTAACCGGCCCTTTGGGACTGGGAGTAACCTGAATAGTGTTGGGATTTTTGATGCAAGGGACCATCTACCACAAAAGCAGGTTTGCCTGGCTGGGGTGCCCAAAGGGACTGTCTGTGACTCTGTGGTTAGGCTGCTGTGGTGGTTGAGAGCTTGGCACTTGGTTGGTATAAGAACATAAGAACATAAGAACATAAGAAAGGCGCACTGTAAGAGACAAAAGGTCATCTAGCCCCAGCATCTGTCTACCGAGGTGGCCAATGCCAGGTGCCCCTGAGGAGAGAACCTAACAGGCAAATGATCATGATCTCTCTCCTCTGCATCCATCCCATCCTCTGAACAGACAGAGGCTAGGACACCACTACCCATCCTGGCTAATAGCATTTTATGGATTTATGCAGCCACATGAAATTTATCCCCCCCCTTTACTTTTTTATAGTATAGCTTCACAACCACCTCCTCCTCAGGTAAGGTTTCACAAGTTGAGCAGCGGAAGAAAGAAGAAGAACCTTTATTTTTTTTTTTTGCCCTGCCTGCTGCTCATTTTTATTTGGTGACCCCTGTATTATGTTCTAAATAAATAAAAATAATTTTTCCTCTTTTCCTTATCCACTCACTCACATTTTATATATTCATGTCCCCCTTCCCCGTTCTTAGTTTTCTTCAGAGTCCTTCCTGTCCTCTTTAATCTTTTCTCATATGGGACCCTCTCTAAACCCCTAATCATTTTAGTTGCTCTTTTTTTTCTTTTTTCTTTCTCTTTTTTAGATTTTTTTTTTTTGAGAGACCACATCTGTACATCAGTATTCCAGATGATTACCAGATGTGGATATATTAGCATATAAATAATATATCTCTTTCTTATTCTCATTCCTTTTTTTTCCTTTTTGCTTTTGCTTTTTTTTTTGACCTGCACATCTTGCACACTCTTAGAACAGGACATCTTAGACTCCTCCTCCAATCTTTTTTCTAAATTCTTTTCCATCAGCCATTATGTATATGTATGTATTGTATGTATTGTTTATTTTATTTTTTTTTACCAATTTTTTATTATTTTACATTTTTCACATTAAATGCCATTTGCCATTTTTGTCTTTATTTTTTCTTTTGAGATCTTTTCTTCTTCTTCTTCTTGAGTCTTTTAGTTTCTTAACTATCTTGAGTAGTTTGAATCTGCCCTGCAAACACCTTTCACTGTTTCATTTTTTCTCAGATCATTTAGTTTATGAATGAATAGGATTGGTCCTAGGATAGTTACTCCCTTCCACAATACCAGTTACCCTTCTCCCAATCTACCCTTTGTTCCTTGTCTTCCTTTCAGTTCCCCCTTCCCAACCAGGACTTTTCATTCCATGACCTTTTCTTTCCTTTTATCTTGGTAAGAGCTAAGGGACGTAACTTTCTTGGAGAGGGAAATAAAAAGGCTTTCTGAATCTACACACCCACTATGTCACATGTTCCCCTCTCTTATCTTTGTTGACCTCTTTAGAGTAAGAGACACGAGATCCTTTACAGAAACCTTTAAGACTTTTGCTCAAGTTTATGTGTTTTTTGTCTTTTTTGTTTTTTATTTGTTTTTTTATTTTTTACTTTATTTTATTCTTAACTAATTTTTCTTACCAGGGCGTTAGACTTACGGTCTGTAATTAATAGATCACTTTAATAGCTTTTTAATTATTGAACTTTAGCTTAGATTGTTTGCAGGTTACAAAAAGTGGTCCAGTCATTGGGACTTAAGTTGCTTATAGTTTTCATTTGAGTTCTTTTGGAACTCTTTTCTGAATGACATCTTGTCCTCTTGTTAGTGAAATCTAACTGTAGAACACACATCCAGTTCGGGGTTTGTGCCCTGGTTTGTGACAGCCCGGCCCTGAGGTGGGCACTCACAGTCGTGAGCAACTCCAGACAGCTCGACGGCAGGGTCTGGGACTTTTGACGCCAAAGGCCCCAGGTCTGATCCCTGCCCATGCCCGTGGGGTCTGTATACACATGGGCCACCACAGCAAGTGAGTGCAGAGCTGAATTGTTTCCTGTGAGACAACTCTGGCTTTAGTGGCTTTGCATTCCTCACATCAGGGGTGGTCAGAATGTGGCTAAGCATAGCCCAGGAGAACCTTCATCTCCAATACAGAGCTGCCACCCCGAAAGACAACAGATCCCAGCTTGCAATGCTCCACTCAGATCAGAGCTGCCAGCCAGCCCCTGCAGCCTTCCCAATCATACCAGTGATAAGGGGGGCTGCAAAATGGTTAGCATTGTACCAGCTAGATACGACTCCCAAGCCAGTAGTGAGTGGCCACACATGGTCCTTACCTGGGTCAAAGTTTGGAGGTCCAACCCAGAATTATTCCAAGGAACCACAGAGTTACTGTGGAGCATGGAAGAGGAGTTTGGCAGTTTTGTCTCGAGAACTTACCGTGATGAATATGGGCTCATCAAACAGCTCAGCCGGAGATTCAAAGACATTGAAGAAAAAGATCTGTTAAAAAAATACAGATGAGACAAAGATCTGAAATGCGTCCAAAACATGCACAGGGGGCCAGCAAAAAACAGTGGCCAGGCAAAGGCTGGCCTTGATATAAGTTGATTAAATCACAGTGCGATCCTTAGAGATGGAGAAAGGGGTAAACGGTGAAGTGGCAAAGTTTGCAGATGATACTAAACTGCTCAAGATAGTTAAGACCAAAGCAGACTGTGAAGAACTTCAAAGAGATCTCACACAACTAAGGGATTGGGCAACAAAATGGCAAATGAAATTTAATGTGGATAAATGTAAAGTAATGCACATTGGAAAAAATAACCCCAACTATACCTACAAGATGATGGGGGGGGGCTAATTTAGCTACAACTAATCAGGAAAGAGATCTTGGCGTCATCGTGGATAGTTCTCTGAAGACATCCACGCAGTGTGCAGCGGCAGTCAAAAAAGCAAACAGGATGTTAGGAATCATTAAAAAAGGGGATAGAGAATAAGACAGAGAATATCTTATTGCCCTTATATAAATCTATGGTACGCCCACATCTCGAATACTGCGTACACATGTGGTCTCCTCATCTCAAAAAAGATATACTGGCAGGTTCCAAGAAGGGCAACTAAAATGATTAGGAGTTTGGAACAGGTCCCATATGAGGAGAGATTAAAGAGGCTAGGACTTTTCAGCTTGGAAAAGAGGAGGGTAAGGGGTGATATGATAGAGGTCTATAAAATCATGAGTGGTGTGTAGAAAGTGAATAAGGAAAAGTTATTTACTTGTTCCCATAATACAAGAACTAGGGGTCACCAAATGAAATTAATAGGCAGCAGGTTTAAAACAACTAAAAAAAGTTCTTCACAGAGCGCACAGCCAACCTGTGGAACTCCTTGCTTGAGGAGGTTGCTAGGACTATAACAGGGTTTAAAAGAGAAATGGATAAATTCATAGAGGTTAAGTATCAGAGGAGTAGCCGTGTTAGTCTGGATCTGTAAAAGCAGCAAAGAATCTTGTGGCACCTTATAGACTAACAGACGTTTTGAAGCATGAGCTTTTGTGGGTGAATACCCACTTCGTCGGATGCATGTGAAGTGGGTATTCACCCACGAAAGCTCATGCTCCAAAACGTCTGTTAGTCTATAAGGTGCCACATGACTCTTTGCTGCTTTCATAGAGGTTAAGTACATTAATGGCTATTAGCCAGGATGGGTAAGGACAGTGATGAGCTGCCAAAATATTAACAACCGGTTCCCTCCTCCTCACCCCATGAGGGGGTCATGCCCCCCCCCGGGACCCCTGCCCTATCCACCCCCCTTCCCTGTCCCCTGACTGCCCCCTGCCACCCCATCCAACCCCTTCTCTCATTCCTGATGGCACCCCGGGACCCCTACCCCATCCAACCACCCCTTCTCTCTGTTCCCTGACTGTCCCTGGAATCCCTGCCCCTAACTGCCCTCCACCGCCCCATCCAACCCCTGCTCCTTCCTGACTGCCCCCCCCGGGACCCTTTCCCCAGTTCAATCCCCCTGTTCCCTGCCTCTGACCGCTCCGACTCTAATCCACCCCCCCCCCAGCTCTCCTGCTGATTCGCGGGAAGCTGGGGAGGGGGAGGAGAAGTCGGAGGAGCGTTCAGAAGAGGAGGCAGAGGCGGAGTGAGGTGAGCTGGGGCTGGGGGAAGGGCAGGGAGCTGCTAGAGCTTTTGTTAAATTTAAAAGCCCTTTTGGAACTAGTTGTCCCTCGCGGGACAACCGGTTCTAAACGGGCTTCTAAATTTAACAACCAGTTCCCGCGAACCGGTGGGAACCGGCTGCAGCTCACCACTGGGTAAGGAATGGTGTCCCTAGCCTCTGTTCGTCAGAGGATGGAGATGGATGGCAGGAGAGAGATCACTTGATCATTGCCTGTTAGGTTCACTCCCTCTGGGGCACTTGGCATTGGCCACTGTCGGTAGACAGATACTGGGCTGGATGGACCTTTGGTCTGACCCAGTATGGACGTTCTTATGTTTGTATGTTCATGCTTTACACTAGCTGCTGGAATTCAATATTTTTCCACTTCTCATCTGAGGATCTCAGAGCACTTTGCAGACATCAACTAATTAAGCAGGGCAGTAAACAATCTCTGGTGCAGGCAGATAAACTGAGGCCCCAAGAGGGGCAATGACTTGCCCAAAGTCACACAGTAGTGCAGAGGTCAACGGGCCTAGGATCATTGTCACTGGCTGAGGATTCGCCCCAGGAAGTCTGTAGCAGAGCCAGGAAGTAAAAAGTGACTTCTTGGCAGGGAGGAAGAGGCAGCACGACCTAGTGGGTAGGGCAGTGGATCAGGACTTGAGGGACCCAGGTGCTGCCCCCAGCTCTGCTATTCACCTACTGTGCACGTCTCTGAGCCCCTCTTTTCCCTCCTAGGCTTTGTCTTTCTTTTATATTTAGACGCTAAGCTCTTTGGAGTAGCGCCGCAGCCAGCTGAGGCAGGAGATGATGCAGGCTGCAGCCGGGGCTGGCTAGTGTGGGAACAGGCCCAGGCTGGAGCAGAGACAGGGACAGTCTGTTCAAACTACTGGCAATGGAAATCCCCCCTGGCCAGATAGTGAGGTTGGGCAGACTGGAGAGACTGCGTCCCTGGGTGGGTTCTCGCCTGTAGATTGGCTGAACCCTGGTTGAATGGCATGGGCCTGAACACGAGACCTGCAGGTAATTGCCTCTGATGACTCATCCCACTCAGGGATGATCCTCAGGCTGACGCAGGCTGGGAGCTATCACAGGCAGGGACCATCCCACTGTGTGGGTGCCCAGTGCCGATCACAGGGGGGCCCTGATCTCGGCTGGTGCCTCTACATGTTACTGTAATAAGAAGGTGAGAATTGTTTCCTGGCTGTCTCCAGGCACTAGCCGTACCTGGAGGAGCGCGTGGGCGAGTTTCTGTGCACCTGTCTCCCACGCAAACTGCAAGTGACTAACGTGTTAGGAGAATGTTCTCAGCTGCTCTCTCACATGATCCCTTTTGGTGACCCTACAGGATCTAAGCAAGCCTGGAATGAGGTTAGACCGAACAACAGCCGGACTCACCTCATCGAAGAACGGGCCATTCCCTTTGCGGATCCTAGTTCTTTTCGTCTGTCCGGCAACCGTCACTTTCACCACAGATTTGATGTTGACACCGGGAAGCTGCCTGCCCTCTATGACTCGCACCCTGACCTAAAGGCAGGTGGAGGAGAAAAGGGCAACGGCCCGTCAGATGCTGGGGAATGCTCACACACAATGCTCGGCTTTCAGCTACACCACTGGAATCACTGGGGCTGCACCCACACTGGCAGACGGGAGTCTGGCCTACAGGGAGATCTGTCCACAGGAGCTCCTGGGACACATTCTCCATGCGCTCAGTCACAACTAGTCATTAACTGAGAAGATGCGGCCCTGAGCTGCAGCGCTCGGCTCCAGCTCCCGCAGGATTCCCCGGTGCTTGGATCAGTTTAATGCATTGCAGGGCAATGAAGAACCCAGGATGGTCACGCACCTGAGAAGGTTTCACTCCTAAGATGTTGCAGTCAATGGGATGGTAAAGGAGGAGCAGCTCGGAGAGGCAAATGTCACACACATTGCTGCTGCTCACCTGAAAGTCCTGCGGTTTGTTGGACAGCAGCTTTTTCGGGGCGCTTTTCCTCCTCTTGATCCCATGGACGTGGTGTGAAGGAGGCTTCCGGGGGAGCGTGGGCTGCTCCGACCCAGAGGGCTCTGTGGAAGGCTCCGTCTCATCCCCTGTCACTATCTGGTCTTCGGTGTCTTCCTCGCCGGCTGTATCTGGAAGGCATGGGGGTGACAGCTCGGTCAGGGAGGACACAGAGAATTGGGAACTGAGCCAAGAGATCAGAGCTGAACCCACAGAAACAGGCCAGGGCAGTTCGTCATCGTTAGCTTTGCACAGGAGAAGGGCCCAGATTTGTCCCCAATATCCAGACCTCAGGTTGGGTTCACACCACACGACCCCCCTGTGCCAGGCAAGACCCTGGAATCAGTCCCAGCTCACCAGGATGAGCACAGCTCCCCGAGCAGCCATCACCACGGCCTAGGGCAGGGGTTCTCGCAACACATTTTGGTGGCCACCAATTCTTGCTGGTGGCCACCCTGACAAACCCGTCTCTCTGTCCGTGCCTCCCGTGACCCAGGGAAGGTGGGTAGGGAACTCACCAGCCACCTGTGGAGTCCCAGGCTCCCCGTCCCCTGGTCGGGCGGGAGGGCCACCCAGAGGAGCGCCTTGGGAACCGAACACCACAGCCGCCTCCAGCACCGCGCACACCGGCCCCACGTGTCCCCAGAGGCGCTGCCTGGAGCCCCCAAGGAGGCTGCAGAGTGCGGGGTGCTGACCCCTGCTGGCGACACCAGAGCAAACACCAAGGTGGTGCGCATCTCACTGCCCTTGGGCACAGCTATTCAGGAGCAACAGGAGGGAGGGGCTGCTGCTTCCCCCTCCCCCCCCCCCCATCTCCGCCCATGCTTTGGAGGGTGTCGCGGCCGCAGAAACATCCGCTGGCAGCCCCATTCGAGGCTCGCTGTCCTAGGGGCACAGGGGGGAAATGCTCCACAACTTCTGCGACTCTTCACTAAGCCTGGTATCTGGGAGCATGTGCACCCCTAGCAGGCACAGGCGCTGACTTTCATTTTCCCGGGTGTTTGCTCCATCCCCATCCGCCCTGAGGTCCTGCCCCTACTCACCCCTTCCCCCACAGCCCCACCCTCACTCTGCCTCTTTCCACCCCCGCTCTGCCCCCTCTTCCAAGGTCCCGCCCTTCCTGCCCCCACTCCGCCCACTTTCCCCAGCGCCTCCCGCCCGCTGCCAAACAGCTGATGGGTGCTGAGCACCCTCTATTTTTTTCAGTGGGTTCTCCAGTCCCAGAGCACCCACCGAGTCGGTGCCTATGCTAGCAGGGATGTTTCTTTTACTTACTAGACCAGGGGGAGAGGCAAGGAGGAAGCATTCCCTGGGATCCATCTTAAAACAAGAGCCTGGAAAGCCAATTTCTCAGAGCAGCTACAGCTTTAGCTCCCACACTCAGGGTGCACAAAGCACACGCTCAGATCTCTGCAAGAGTTGACACCCAGCACAGCATCATCTGTTGGTTATGATACACGTGACCCACACTAGAGAAGCACACCGATTTTTGTCCTCCACTTGGGGCTAATCTCTTAAAGGGCTTGGCAGCCTGCTGTAGAGATGGGGGAAACTTTTTAGCCAAAGCTGCTTTTTTGCAGGGAGGGAATGCAGATTTGGTGATAGCAAAACATTTTGCCCATTCGCGCCAATTTTGCTGAATTGTTCAGTCTGGGTGGGGGACGGGGAGGAATCTGGAAAAAAACAAAGGTGATATGTGTGTGTGTGTGTGTGTGTGTGTGGTTTGAAGTGACTTTTGGTTTCACCATTTCCTTGATTTTTAACAAATCATAGAATCAAGAATTCAAGATCAGAAGGGACCATTATGATCATCTAGTCTGACCTCCTGCAAGATGCAGGCCACATAAGCTGATCCACCCACTCCTGAACTAATTATCTCCCTTGACTCTGCTGTTGAATGCTCCAAATCATGATTTAAAGACTTCAAGTAGCAGATAATCCACCAGCAAGCGACCCCTGCCCCATGCTTCGGAGGAATCCAAAAACATTTTAAAAGTTTCAACATCGAAAAAAAGCCATTCAATTTTGTCTACACAAAATGGTTCGTTTGACCCCAAATGAAATTTTTTTCCACCATTTGATTCGCTCAAAATTTAAACAGTTTTCCGCTTTGGTCCCAATCAAAAGGAATTTTTTTTTCATCTTTTCAAAATTGCCAGTGAATTAAAACATCTCTTATTCACCCAGCTCTAGTCTGCTGCTGTTTCAAGCTAACGGAGGAAGTCCCACGCTAGAGGCTGACGCGTTTAGCACAGGTTCAAATCCCCTCTGCCAGCACAAGCAGGGTTGGTTATAAACATGGCAGCAGGGGTGTCGGAACAGGAAGGGTCAGAGCCCCCTCACTTTTTACCAGGTAGAGGGGGCAGAGAGCAGCAAGCGGGGGGCGGGGCCTCAGGGGAAGAGGCGGGGCGGGGTCTCAGGGAGAAGAGATGCCAGTGGCCCCCCTGCGCTTTTAGGGAGCTTCCATCACCCCTGTGTGGTACCAGGTACGTCCCATTAGCTGGGGGCAGTGGCACACTCATCAGCCTCTTGAAAGTGATGGAAACACACACACCCCTGCTGTGGGTCACCCCCTCCCACCCCCCACAAATACACCGAATAGGCAAAGCCCCAGAGGCTAGAAACCGTATTTTGGATTAAGCTGCTGCTATGCGAAATTCAACTCCCTGGCCAGCCTGCAAGGGGGAATGATACTGGATGGGCTGTTCAATCTCAATTTGGTTTTTCATCATCACCCCTATGATGAAAGTTGGGGAACTCACTGTCCCTGGACTGAGAACGTTCCCTGATGATTTTGCAGGAATGGGGCAAAAAGACCCTCAATTACCCAGTGCCCTGGGGAAAACACCAACAAGAAGTGGCCAGAGGGGGGCCAGCAGGGCCGGATCAACGCAGATTTGCATGCGAACGGAAAGAAGTTCGCTGGCTTGAGCTAGCAGCGTTGGGACCTGGCACATGGAGTTGTAGCCCTAGGGACGAAAGGAGGGGAGCAGCAGCGGGGGGAGGGGTTGTTAGTGGGTTACAGGATGTTGTAATGAGCCATAAATCCAGTGTCTCTGGTCAGTCCGTGATTTTTAGTGTCTAGCGGAGAAATGAATTTAAGCTCCCAGGCTCGTCTTTTGAAAGTGCTGTGCAGGTTTCCTTTGAGGATGAGGACTGAGAGGTCAGATACAGAGTGATCACTTGGTGAAAAGTGTTGGGGTGTTTTTGTCTTTGATCATTTCCCTGTGTGAGTTCATTCGAGAGCGCAGTGATTGTCTGCTTTCACCCACAGAGTGGTTATTGGGCACTGGATGACATACAGCACGTGTTGTGATGGGCATCTGTAGGACCCAAGGATCTTGAAAGGTGTGTTGTGGGGGGTGTTGATCAGTGTAGCAGTGGAGATTTGGTTGCAGGCTTTGCAAGGGTTGTTCTGGCAGGATCTGCTGCCGCTTTCAGTTGGTGCGCCTGGGGCTAATATCCGGGGGGGGTATTAACAGGAGTGTCGTCTGTAAAACACAGGAGATCACTGTCCTGCTCTACTCAACACTGGTGAGGCCTCAGCTGGAGCACTGTGTCCAGTTCTGGGGGCCACACTTTAGGAAGATCCACATGCCCTGAAGATAGGACAAGAAGTCATGGACTTCATCTGCATCAAGCGGGATTTAGGTTAGATATTAGGAGAAGCTTTCTAACTCTAAGGGGAGATAAAGCTCTGGAACAGACATCCACAGGAGGCTGTGGAATCCCCATCACTGGAGGTTTTGAAGAACAGGTTGGACAAACCCCTGTCAGGGATAGTCTGGGTTTACTGACTTCTTCAGGTCCCTTCTAGGCCGACCTGTCTATGATTCTATACAACTTTTGCAGAGTCTAATGGGGTTCAGATCCAGACCCATCTCTCTGCTAAAAACTTCTGGGAATCCAAAGGATCACTGATCACATCGTGTTCACCACCAGGGCTCAGCTCCCTAGCACTGTGCAAAATAACTCACATTGGAAAACATCATCCCAACTATACATATACAATGATGGGGTCTGAATTAGCTGTTACCACTCGAGAGAGAGATCTTGGAGTCATTGTGGATAGTTCTCTGGAAACATCCACTCAATGTGCAGCGGCAGTCAAAAAAGCGAACAGAATGCTGGGAATCATTAGGCAAAGGATAGATAAGACAGAAAATATCATATTAACCCTATATAAATCTATGGTACGCCCACTTCTTGAATAGTGCATGCAGATGTGGTCACCCCATATCAAAAAAGATATATTGGAATTAGAAAAGGTTCAGAAAAGGGCAACAAAAATGATTAGGGGTATGGAACGGCTGCCGTATGAGGAGAGATTAATAAGACTGGGACTTTTCAGCTTGGAAAAGAGACGACTAAGGGGGGATCTGATAGAGGTCTATAAAATCATGACTAGTGTGGAGAAAGTAAATAAGGAAGTGTTGTTTACTCCTTCTCATAACACAAGAACTAGGGGTCACCAAATGAAATTAATAGGCAGCAAGTTTAAAACAAACAAAAGGAAGTATTTCTTCACACGACACAGTCAACCTGTGGAACTCATTGCCAGGGGATGTTGTGAAGGCCAATACTATAACAGAGTTCAAAAAATAGCTAGATAAGTTCATGGAGGACAGGTCCATGACTGGCTATTCGCTAGGATGGGCAGGGATGGTGTCCCTAGCCTCTGTTTGCCAGAAGCTGGGAATGGGTGACAGGGGATGGATCACTTGATGATTCCCTGTTCTGTTCATTCCCTCTAGGGCACCTGGCACTCGCCACAGTCAGAAGACAGGATACTGGGCTAGATGGGCCTTTGTTCTGACCCAGTCTGGCCATTCTTAAGTTCTTATGCCTGAAGCAGACTGCAGGGTAATGCTAGTGTTAAAGTCCAGGATAATGGGTTCCCCGTGCAAGCCAGATAGCACAAACAACACACTTAGCAGAATGCAGCCTAGAAATGCGAGAAATGCACATGCAACAGTGTCTCTTTACCTGTGACGGTGTCAAGCTCAGCTGTGGACGGTGTTGGCTCCGGAGGGGTAGGCGGTGGGAACAGAGGAGCGGCCCCAGGTGGAGGAATGTAGGAAACCTGCAGGTTGAGGAAGGCCTGGAGAACAGAGAAGGATCATTATAAAAGGCTCATATGCAACAGGACTGAGTAGGTCATTACAGAACAAGTGTCAGTGGTCTGAAGTGCTTTGTCCCCGCCTCACGTTCGCCATGGATCTTTCCAGCCTGAAAGAAATTGCAGAGTTGAATACGTCACTGTCTTACCAGGTATTGCGCATGCAACGCACCTACCCTGCTGTCCATCATCTCAAGAGCACACCTGCTAGGCTGTCCAGTGGCCCAGGTACATCCTGATAGGATGCACTTACAGTGCAAACAAACATACTAGGATGCTGAGCCTGCAAATAAAACCTTTATCTAGCACTCTCCATCAGTAGCTCTCGAAGCATTTTACACAGGGGGTCAGTATAATCATCCCCATTTCACAGAGGGGAAACTGCGGCACAGAAAGACCATAAGGACATAAGAACGGCCAGACCGGGTCAGACCAAAGGTCCATCCAGCCCAGTGTCCTGTCTGCCGACAGTGGCCAGTGCCAGGTGCCCCAGAGGGAGTGAACCTAACATGCAAGTGATCTCTCTCCTACCATCCATCTCCACCCTCTGACAAACAGAGGCTAGGGACACCATTCCTTACCCATCCTGGCTAATAGCCATTAATGGACTTAACCTCCATGAATTTATCCAGTTCTCTTTTAAACCCTGTTACAGCCCTGGCCTTCACAACCTCCTCAGGCAAGGAGTTCCACAAGTTGACTGGGCACTGCGTGAAGAAGAACTTCCTTTTATTTGTGTTAAACCTGCTGCCCATTAATTTCATTTGGTGGCCCCTAGTTCTTATATTATGGGAACAAGTAAATACTTTTCCTTATTTCACTTTCTCCACATCACTCATGATTTTATAGACCTCTATCATATCCCCCCTTAGTCTCCTCTTTTCCAAGCTGGAGAGGGGAAGTGACTTGCTCAACATCACCCACATGAACCGAAGCCACATCTCTGGCATCCCAAGCCAGTTCACTATCCAAGAAGAGGGCTCAAAAGTGAAAGGCTTAAAATGCTCCTACTGGCCGCCTTTTCTGAACTCATTATGGCCTGGTCTACACTAGGGGGAGGGATCGATCTAAGATACGCAACTTCTGCTATGAGAATAGTGTAGCTGAAGTCGATGTATCTTAGATCGACTTAGAATCACTTACTTCTCATCCTCACAGCACGGGATCGATGGCCGCCGCTCCCCCATCAACTTTGCTTCCGCCTCTCGCCAAGCTGGAGTTCAGCAGTCGACGGGAGAGCGATCGGGGATCGATTTATCACATCTACACTATATGCGATAAATCGATCCCCGATAGATCGACCGCTACCCGCCGATCCGGCAGGTAGTGTGGACGTACCCTATACGGTGCGGCAGGTGAAAGCGACAGCTCTGTACTTGAAAGGGTTTCTGCCTTCTGTTCTCCTGCAAAATGATCATTTTTACTGAGCAGAAAAATCCCAGTTCCGCCCTAGCTAAATGGTATATCCCCATCCCACTTCCCGCAGCCGTCCAAGCACTGATGCTGGCTGCTTTTTAGACAATTTGAAAATGGGCTTGTGATTAAATAATTGGCCACTAGAGGGCAGCTTTAGACTGTTTAGTGTCTCTAAAGCCAAAGAATGGAGAAACTGTCTTGGAAATGGGAAAGGAAGCAGGGCTGGAGGGACACAGATGGACAAGGAGCAGGACTGGGGGCTAGTGGTGCATAGTGTCCGAGGGACCACAGACATGGGTTCTATTCCCGGTGCTGCCAGTGACTGCTATGGTACATTGGGCGGCTCTGCGTCTCTGTGCCGTAGTCTCCTCATCTGTAAAATGGGGATAAGGCTGCCAACCTCCAAGAGTTTTTGAGATGGCTTCTTCAAGTGCTCAGGCCTCCTTCGATGAGAAAGTCAAAGGCACCATCACTGGATCTGAACACACGTCACGGGCAAGGCTAGCGGTCAAAAAGGAGCCACTGTCATCATTTATTCACAGGTTTTTTTCATAGATTCCAAGGCCAGAAGGGACCACTGTGATCATCCGGACTGACCTCCTGCATCACACAGACCCTACAACTGTCCCAAAATAACTCCTAGCGCAGAAACACACCCACTCGTGAGTTCAAAATTGTCTGTGCTGGAGAGCCCGCCATGACCCTGGGGAAACTGTTCCACTCGTTAATTACTCTCACTGTTAAAAACTTACGCCTCATTTCCTGTCTGAATTTGTCTAGCTTCAACTTCCAGGCGTTGGATCATCTTATACCTTACTGAGGAGCCCATGATTAAATAGCTGTTCCCCAGATAGGTACGTATAGTCTGCAATCAAGTCACCCCTTAACCTTCTCTTTGTTAAGCTAAACAGATCGTGCTCCTCGAGTCTCTAGCTACAAGGCAGGTTTTCTAACCCTCTAATCATTTTCATGGCTCTTCTCTGAAACTTCTCCAATTTATCAACAACCTTCTTGAACTGTGGGCACCAGAACTGGACTGCAGTCACACCAATGATAAATGCAGAGGTAAAATAACCTCTCCACTCCTCCTGGAGGATCCTGTTTATGCATCTAAAGATCACATTAGCCGTTCTGGCCACAGCGTCACACTGGGAGCTCACGTTCAGCTGATTATCCACCAGGACCCCAAATCTTTTTCAGAGTCCTGGCTTCCCAGGATAGAGTCCCCTGTCCTGTAAGTAAGACCTACATCCTTTGTTCCCAGATGTAGACATTTATCTTCCGCGATATTCAAACATGTATTGTTGGCTTGTACCCGGCTTATCAAGCAACCCAGATCACGCTGTATCAGTGAGCTGCCGTCTTCATTATCTCCCACTCCCCCAATTTTTGTATCCTCAGCTAACTTTACCCGTGATGGTTCTGTTTTCTTCCAGGTCACTGGTAAAAATGTCAAACAACACAGGGTTCAGAACCGCTGCCTGCTGGACCCCACTGGAAACACACCCGCTTCAGGAGGGTTCCCCATTTACGGTTACATTGTGAGACCGATCAGTTAGACGCACAGACTTTAAGGCCAGAAGGGACCATCATGATCATCTGGTCTGACCTCCTGCACATCGCAGGCCACAGAACCGCACCACCCACTCCTGTAATAGGCCCCTGAGCTCTGGCTGAGTCAGGGACGCCAGAATGGGAGGGGAACAGGGGGCCATGGCCCTCTCATGTTTTGCCATGGGCCCCGCCTCTCCTCTTTTCCCCAAGACCCCACCCCGGGGGGCAGGGACACAGGCTGGGGGCCGCTCTTGGGCTCCCCCACCCCAGGCAGGCAGAGGATCCGTGGTTGTCCAGAGTTGCCTCTTCCCCCCCCCCCACCTCCCCCCCACACACACACCCTTTTGGGGAAGCTCGCCGCCCCTGGGCTGAGTTACTGATGTCCCAGATCATGATTTACAGACTTTAGGTTAAGAGTCCACCATTTACACAAGTTTAAACCTGCAAGTGACCCATGCCCCATGCTGCAGAGGGAGGCAAAAAGTCTGTGACAATCTGACCTGGGGGAAAATTCCTTCCCAACCCCAAATATGGCAGTCAGGTGGACCCTGAGTATTTTGGTGAGACCCACCGGCCAGACCCCTGGCAAAGAATCCTCTGTAGTAACTCCGAGCCCTGCCCATCCAGTGTCCCATCACCGGCCCCGGGGGATATTTGCTACTAGCAGTCACATATCGGCTACATGCCCGTGTCGTCAGTCTCCTCAGACCATCCCCTCCATCAACTTAGCAAGCTCAGTCTTGAAGCCAGTTAGGTATTTTGCCCCCACTGCTCCCCTTGAGAGGCTGTTCCCGAACTTCTCTCCTCTGATGGTTAGAAACCTTCATCTAATTTCAAGCCCAAACTAGTTGAGGGCCAGTTTATAGCCATTGGTTCTTATGTCCACATTGGCCCTTAACTTAAATAACCTCTCCCCCTCCCTGGTGTTTATCCCTCTGATGTATTTCTAAGGGCAACCATATCTCCCCTCAGCCTTCATTCGGTTAGACTAAACAAGCCAGGCTCTCTGAGTCTCCTGATAAGGGAGGTTTTCCATTCCTCAGATCATCCTAGTAGCCCTTCTCTGCACCTGTTCTAGTTTGAATTCATCCTTCTTACATGTGGGAGACCAGAACTGCACCCGGGATTCCAGATGAGGTCTCACCTGTGCCTTGTATAACGGTACTAACACTTCCCTGCCTCTACTGGAAATACCTCACCGGATGCATCCTAGGACTGCATTAGCCTTTCTCACAGCTGCATCATATTGGCAGCTCAGAGTCATCCTGTGGTCAACCAATATACCTATGCCTTTCT
The DNA here is from genome assembly GCF_016161935.1 of Mauremys reevesii. Lineage (NCBI taxonomy): Eukaryota > Metazoa > Chordata > Testudines > Geoemydidae > Mauremys > Mauremys reevesii. The sequence goes on from NC_052627.1 coordinate 136,192,952, forward strand.
TCTCCTCTGTTGCTTCCAGCTCATAAATCCCCAGCATATAGTTGGCCAGCTTTTAATCCATTTAATGTGCGCCAATTTAACTTTACATCATTCTATTTTTTTTTAATCAAAATGTCATGCGGGAGCAAGTGAGTCCCTTTACAGAAATCTACATGTATTATTACCACAGCACCTAGAAGCCCCATTCATGGCCCAGGACCCCACTATGCAAGGCCCTGTACAAACACAGAACAAAAAGCCGGTCCCTGCCCCAAACAGCCAACAATCTAAGCGCACACCTCAGCAACTCAAACCAATGCCCAGATTGACTTGCAGCCTGACGGAACATTGAATCTGCACTTGGAGAGCCAGTGGGGCAAGTGTGGGGAGGATTCGTTCTGTTTTTCAGAATTAAAACAAGCCCGAATCCCTGTTTTACATGCAAATCGCAATGCACTGTCCATGCCTTCAAGGCAGATCAAATAGATACCCAGACAGCTGCATCCCTGCTTCTCCTGGAAATGGAATCGGGGGGGGGGGGGGGGCAGAGGGGGAGTGGGAGGTGGTTTCCCCATCTGTATGAATAACAGATTGCAACACCCTACAGTCTGGTGTATGCTAGATGGAGGATTTTATGTCAGTAACAATTCATCCCCAAGATGAAACCTTAACAGACAAAAAGAGATTCACATCCTCTCTACTGTCCATCTGCAAATGCACTAACAAACCATACCTGGGAAACAGGAACTTTCTACTGTAAATCCTCAGCTGTTGACACATTTTCTTCAACTGGGAAGTTATCAGATATAACAAGATGAGCAAAGCTGGAGACTTCCATGGAAAAGAACAGGGTGCCCCAGGGCAAAGGTATCTGTCATTCAGTAGATGGCACAATTCTTTCTGCTTCATTCTGGGCCAATGGCCCAGCGTGGCAGAGCTGCTCAAAAAGAAGAAACAAATGTGATTTTTTTTTTTATTTGAAAAATGTTGGCCAACTATCGGGGACAAATTTCACAAAAAATTCCACCCATTTTTTCAGCTTTTGAAATGTGGTTGAAATTTTAACACTTGAAACATTTAACGCGCTCCAGGATTGGAGAGAGCTGTGATGCTGGAAGTGCCATGCTGGGGAGAAAGAGTAGAGGGAACAACAGGATGGTGCAAAGTAAGGAAAGGGATTAATTTCCTGCTTTAGCCGAACACAAGTGACTGGGCTCAGTGCAGGGGTCACTGGGTGACACCCTCTGGCCTGTGCCCAACAGAACGTCAGACCACATGATCTAATGGCCCCTTCTGGCCTTAAACTCTAGGAATTTACAAACTACCTCCTCTCCCACACGCTGGTTTTCCTGCTGCTGCTCCTCCTGCCATCTCAGCAGGCAAGTGATAAGTGTTCTGTGCACCCACAAAATGCCGAATTGGCACAACTGCACTGCTTTACCACCTGTACCCATTTCCTCACCCACTTACACCGGCTGCGAAAGTTATTATACAGCACCATCCAGAAGTGCCAACCCCAAATGTTCAAGTCAGGTCCCAGAAAGCACAAGACTGGTTTAAAAACCATGAGATTTTCATAAATCATCATCTTCGTATTTGCCTGTTGGTCTTTGAACCTTTAGCAGGGCCTGCTTTCAGTTTTTTCTCTGCAACCACAAGGGCTATCCGCTTACTACTTTTTAAAAGAATAAAAGCGGAGATTTTCACCTAACCACAGGATCTAGGAGCAGGAGCGCTAAGAAAGCACCAGATACCGTGAGACTCACAGCGGATTCACAGAGAGTTGGCAACACTGACTTCACACCACTGCAGAATTTGACCTCCCGATCTGGAACTTGATCCTCAGTCATGAAGTGCGTGTCAACTTGTTTCGACTTTAATTGCAGGCTGCTTCCAGAGGAGAGCATCTAACGGGCTAACCAAAGGGACCGAGGGATGACGTGAACTCACGCTTGTGGGGAAGCTTGCACAAGCTCACCTGAGCGGTTACTGATCAGTGGTACCGTGCCACAGATGTGCCTGGCGCTGGGCAGTTCAGTCACAGATGGAGTCTCTACCTCTGAGAGCCTGGCAGTCCAAGCTTTCGTTTAACAGAATGAAGTGCAAGCAGGGCCCGTTGCAAGGCAGCGTGGTTCAGTGAAATTCCAGTTAAAGAGGCATTGCCTGGCAGCAGGGCCGGCTCCAGCTTTTATGCCACCTCAAGCGGCGAAGGAAAAAAAAAAAAAAGGGAAAACCCGATTGCGCTGCCGCCGAAGAAGGGGAGCGAAGGACCCGCTGCTGAATTGCCGCCGGAGACCCGGACGTGCCGCCCCTTTGTATTGACCGCCCTAGGCTCCTGCTTCCGTCGCTGGTGCCTGGAGCCGGCCCCGCCTGGCAGGGGGGTAGAGATTGGAGGAGTGAGCGCTTTTGCATGCCCAAGCACTGCTGACCTTGCCCACCCAAAGACTTAGCCATAGGTCAACAGGTTCAGGGCATCATCTCAAAGGACCCAAATCAGAGCTCCAGTGATGATTTTTTCTAGAGCAATTACACCGTGGGGGTGTGCAAAGGGGCCAGGAATCACAAGCAGGTGCACGCACTCCCCACCCATTCCATGCACGGATGTTTAATCCGTCTACTGGATTGTCCACCGACCCTGCCAATCTAGCCTCTGCTGTCCTCCTCCCACTGCGCGGCGTTTTATCTCCCACTGAGATCCGTTCAGGTGAATGACGGGTTGACTGCAGAACTTCCCGAGGGGCCCCCAACCTGTGCCCTTTTGCCAGTCCTGAACACCAGTGACACCAAAGCTAACTCTCGGAGCCAGATTGTGCGTCCGCCCCGGGGCGTCTCCTCCACCCTATTCCATCGTCCCAGAGGTGGCAGACCAAGGGGTCTCAAGCTGGGATTCAGGACCCTTCCCCCTCTTAGGGGTCACAAAGAGGGGTCAGAGACTCACAACTAGAGCTGCTCAGGAAATCGGTGACAAAAGCTCTTTTCAGCAGAAAACGCAGATCCATCAATTCCAAAACGTCTCGTGAGAACGGGCCGTTTCAATGAGTTTCTTCCTACTCAGAAACATTGTGGGAAATAGTGGGAATTTGTCAAAATGTTTCAAGATTTTGAAAATGATAAACAGCGGGTTTTTGTTCAAAAAGTCTTTGTGCTTTGAAATTTAAGCTAGTTATAGCAAAAAAAAATTAAATGGCCAATATTGAAATAAAACATTTTGATTGACTCAAACTGATTTTTGTATTATTGTTATTCTCATTTAATTTTTTATTTTTAGTTTGCAAAGGTTTTCGGGATTTCAACTTTTCATCCCAATTCAGGTGGGAAATGTTGTTGGTATCTCGAAAAATGTCGTGGGACAGGAAATCCCTGAACCAGCTGGCTCTCCTCGCTCTCCTCTGCCCCGGGTAAGTGAAAGCGGGCATAGGCTAGATGGGAGGCGAATTTCTAGGTGAAAGGGAGCCCTGGTGTGGAACAGCTTGAGAACAACGGCAGCAAACCCAGTGCTGAAAAATCTCATGATATTTAAGATAATGTCATGATTTTTGATTACTTGGGTGTGCAGTGTTGCCTCTCACTTTGGGTGCCTTCATTTTTAGTTGCCCCTGAGACACCTTAGGCCTGATTTTCAGGGCTGTTGTCCAGCCACAGCTCTAATGATTTTTTATTATTTGTCCCCTTGTGCTAGGCGCTGTACAAGCACAAAAGACATCAAACTGGGCGCTCTTGGTCAGCTGATTATCCACCACAACCCAAATCTTTTTCAGAGTCCCGCCTTCCCAGGATAGAGCCCCCCATCCTGTAAGTGAGGCCTACATCCTTTGTTCCTAGATGTAGACATTCACATTAAAACCCATATTGTTTGCTTGCACCCAGTTTCCCAAGTGATCCAGAGCCCATGAACTAGTGACTGGGCCTCTTCATTATTTACCACTCCCCGACTGTGTGTCATCTGCAAACTTGATCAGTGATGACGTTACGTTTTCTTCCAGGTCATTGATAAAAATATTATAAAGTTTAATCATATAACCATTTAACGTAAACATTTTATAGCATAAGGCCAACAACCGACCCCAGTAGAAACGGACCCACGTGATGACGACCTCACTGCAAACACGCCCGCTCATTTGCCGTTACATTTTGGACCTATCAGTTAGCCAGTTCTTAATCCACTTAACATGTGCCATGTTCATTTGATCTCATTCTAGGACTTTAATCGAAATGTCGTGTGGTACCAAGTCAAATGCCTTAGTAAAGTCTAAGTCTATTACATCAACACTATTACTTTTATCATCCAAAACTTGTAATCTCATCCAAAAAGGTATCGAGTTTGACAGGATCCACTTCCCATAAACCCATGTTGATTGGCATTAATTATATCAGCCTCCTTTAGCTCTTTATTAATCGAGTCCAATATCAGCCACTCCATTATCTTGTCTGGGATTGATGGCAGGCTGACAGGCCTATAATTATCCAGTCGTCCCATTTGCCCTTTTAAAAAACTGGCACAAAATTCTCTTTCCTCCAGTCTTCTGGAATTTCACCAGAGCTCCAACATTTATTGAAAATCAACATTAATGGTCCAGCAAGCTCTTCAGCCAGCTCTTTTAACACTCTTGGATCCAAGTTATCTGGACCTGCTCATTTAAAGATGCCTAACTTTAGTAGTTTCTGTTTAACATACTCCAGAGATACCAGTGGAATATAAGGAGTGTTATCATCCCCATAGGATTAGACTATATCATCTGGTTTTCCCCAAACACAGAAAAGAAATATTTATTGAATACTTCTGCCTTCTCAGCATTATTATGGATAACTCATTTCCACCAGGAATGGACCAACACCATTGTCAGGATTCTTTTTGTTCCCAACATTTTTTTAAAGACCTTCTTATTGCCCTTACTCTGCTGGCCCCATGGTGTGCTCCTTGTGCCCCTTGGCTTCTCTTTTCAGCTTTCTACAATTCCTCTTCTCAACTTGCTAGCCTACCGCTGCCCCTTTGAGAAGTTAGAGGTGTAGATGGACCCCAGTAGACTAACAGACAAATTCCGTAAGGAGGAAACCATAAACATTCACAATAACCCACGTGCTACAAAAGAGTGAGCTCGGTTCCTGGTTGCAATGAGCCCTGGGAGCCATTTGGAAAAGATACACCACATTGGGAGTGATTGTATTGCTGCTGGCAAGCTCACCCCACTGGCCATAAAACTAAACCGGGATCAGAGAGGCAGCCAGCATTAGCTTCCAGTCTCCCTCCCCCCACAATTATTTTAAGCATCAGTGCCTTTCCATGAAGGCTTCCTTCAGTCCCAGCCCACCGTCATCAGCTCAGCATCCCACAGGCCACTGACTCATTCAGGGTCACACACTACCACAGAGGAAAACAGAAACAGCACCACTGCGATCCAGCTTCCTGCTCTCAAGCCCACAAAGAGCAGAACACCTCCTGGACCGGCCTGACCACTGCACAAAGCCAGAATGGGTGACAGTCCTGCCACCTGAATGAACCGGACCGAGGGTGGGAAATAGGATACTCTGCCACAGAGAAATTAAGTGACTGTCTGTCACAAGGCGTTTGGGACAGAGCCAGGCATTGAATCCACATCTCCTGAGTCCCTCACCCATGGCTTAACCCCAGACCATCCTTCCTCTCAATGACCTGTTAGCGCTTCTGTGTCTCTAGCTTCTCCATCACTGGGGCCTTCGCAGCAAGACTGGTTGTCGCTGTCCCTGTCTCAAACACACACTCTAGATCAACCACAAAGGATGGGCATCATCCAGGAATCTCTGGCTGAGGTTCTCTGGCCTGTGTCACGAAGGTGGTCAGACGAGATGGTCACAGTGGCCCCTTCTGGTCTTCCAAACCTTGCCCGCAGAGGTTACATTTCCTAAAGACACAAGGCCCATGACACACTGCAGCTAAGACACGCCTTTCAGGAAACGGGACTGCTAGCTAATTGGCACCAACTCCATTTAAAGCCCTCCCCAATCAAAGGCTAATCACACTGCAAGAGCCCTGTCTTCTCTCCCCTCAGATCTTTTTATTAAAGACCTCCCTGTTCAGGGGAAGGATGGTCCAGTGATTAGGGCATTGAATCATAGATCTCAGGGTTGGAAGGGACCTCAGGAGGTATCTAGTCCAACCCCCTGCTCAAAGCAGGACCAACCCCAACTAAATCATCCCAGCCAGGGCTTTGTCAAGCCTGACCTTAAAAACCTCTAAGGAAGGAGATTCCACCACCTCCCTAGGTAACCCATTCCAGTGCTTCACCACCCGCCTAGTGAAACAGTGTTTCCTAATATCCAACCTAAACCTCTCCCATTGCAACTTGAGACCATTACTCCTTGTTCTGTCATCTGCCACCACTGAGAACAGCTGAGCTCCATCCTCTTTGGAACCCCCCTTCAGGTAGTTGAAAGCAGCTATCAAATCCCCCCTCATTCTTCTCTTCTGCAGACTAAATAATCCCAGTTCCCTCTGCCTCTCCTCATAAATCATGTGCTCCAGCCCCCTAATCATTTCTGTTGCCCTCCGCTGGACTCTCTCCAATTTGTCCACATCCTTCTTGCAGTGTGGGGCTTAGCCCATGGAAGACCCCTGCTCTTCCTGTGTGACCTGAGCCTCAGTTTTCCATCTGTAAAATGGGGATAATAATGCAGGGATGTTGTGAGGCTCAATACGTTAAAGATTGTGAAACACTTTGAGATCCAGTGATGAACACCTAGGCATTATTGTTCTACCTCTACCCTGGCCACTCCTGTTGTCACCTAAGCACTGCAGAACTCGCCCGCCCTGTTTTAGCAGCTCTCCCACTCTGAAGAACTGTGCAGCAGCTACCAGGAAGGAAGCTCATTCAAAGCATTTGCTGATCGGCTGGCCAATGCACAGTGCATTTAGGAAGAGAAATGCACTGACTTGAGTATCCCCACTGCCAGGGCTCCCCTCCAACTGGGGTAAAATTAGAGCATTAAAACAAACATGCTTCCAAAACTAGGGAGGCCAGGTGCAATTTGTCATCCTGGGGTATCTGCTGCCAGGACTTCTGGGGCCCCGGAGGGGAGAGGAGATCGCTTCTAGAATGAGAACTGCTGTTTATAGGAACACTTCGCTATTTACGGGCCGGCTGTGAACTGAGTTCCCCAAACAGGAGGTGAGAGAAGCACCGGTTGGGAATGGAAGGAAACCAGTAACCGAGCAAAAGAGGAACAATCAGAGCTGCGGGGGAACTGCTGTAAGAAGTAGTCAAATTCTTGCCATCGAAGTGCCCTAGGACAGATATTTTCACACATCCCAGGGGAAAAGGTGCCCAATGTACTTCCCTGTTTAATGCTAAGGCAATAGCTTTTGTGTGAACAGGCGACCAGGAGGGGAGGAGGAAAATGGGTTTCCTTACGATGGCTAAAGAAGGGTTGAAACCAGTGTTCCCTCTCATTTTCCCCACCCATGTGAGGAATGAATTTTGTTATGTGCACAATATGGAGGTGGTGTGTGGCACATCACCTCCATATTGGTGCATATAACAAAATGCAGGGGGTGGGGGTGGGGGTGAGGGGTTCGGAGTGTGGAAGGGAGGCTCAGGGCTGGGGCAGAGGGTTGGGGTGCAGGGGGTGCGGGCTCCAGGGTGGGACTGCGGATGACGGGTTTGGGGTGCAGGAGGGGGCTCCGGGGCTACGGCGGGGAGAGAGGACTCCTCCCAGCTCTCTCTCCCCGCAGCAGCTCCGGGGCTGCAGGATAGGCACCCCTCCCCCAGCCCCAGCAGGTCCGGTCCGGGGCTGGATCCAGGCTGGGTCACGCCGCCCTGGCCATGCATGGGTCCAGGACAGGCTGCCACAGCAGGCCTGGGAGCCCTGGCTAAAGCAGGTCCAAGCCGCAGCAGAGTTGGGGCTGGGGGTGGGGCACCCCTGGCCATGTCAGGTCCCCGGGTAGGTTCCCTGAGCACCTGCATGGCACTAAATAGGCTGCCGCGCGGCCACGCAGCTTCCAGGGAACTCAGGTTGAAATTCACCTCCTCTGTCCCTGTTTCCCTTGGAGGACTGGAGAACTAGTGGGATTGTCACTTAACAGAGCTGAAATCAAACAAGTGACCTTCTGGCCTCGTGCTACAAGGTTCCTGGTCAAAATGGTCTGCAGAGGTGGTGGTCAGATCTGGACTAGAGTCTGCACGAGAGTTTGGGATCCGGGCTGGACAAGGGTAGGGCTCAGGATCAACAATGTGGGAACCCTAAGAGAAGTTGTCCTGAGTCCCCCGCAGCAGGGAAGGACCCCGCAGCCTCGCACTGACATCTGTTCTAATCTGTATTTGAACCAGAAAACGGGATTTGAATCTGAGCCACACGGTGAGGTCTGACCTGACCCAGCCCCATAAGGAACTGAATCCAAGTTCCATTCCTAGCCCTGTCGGTAACAACAGTAGGATTTATGAGCTGTGCACTGGCTAGACCAAAGCTGAGGAAGTGGAGGTGAAAGACGTGACAAAAGAGGATGAAGCTTTGCTGGTTGTCGGGTGGGTGAGCCAGCACGGCCTCCTGGGAGAGTCTAGCTTATCGGAAAGGCACTTGCATGGCCGGGTCCCAGCGCTGTCACAACCCTTGGCAGCTGCACTGGGGAAAGGTCTATAAAAAGAGTCAGTCTCGCCCTGCAGGCTGCCAAGCCTTACTGCGTACAGCACACGCTTCCCTGGGAGAGGAGCGGAAACGCTTTGTTTAGAAAAGGGCTTGTCTAAACAGGAACAGAAACACGTGGAAAGGCTTAAAACAGAACTAGGAATGTCCAGCGGGGTCCCAGTGAACTGGGCCCAGCTTGTCCCAGCCTGCACCTTGTGCAGTCGTTTCACACCAGTGCATAAGCGGGGTCTGAATGAGCTCTCCCCAAACGTCTAGTGCGGAAGAGACTCTCAGGACCAGACCCCGTTTTCATGAACACACTTACTCTGCCTAGGTATTCAGCTGGAGCTGTCAGTGTGAGCCCCGTGTGGAGGGTCTAACTACATCAGCGTAAGCACTACGCCTCTCAGGCCGGTGGAGTTATACGTTCGGTGTAGTGGGCGAGTTACATCGGTGGGAGCGACATTGTAGTGTGGACGCTTACAGAGTTAGGTCGACGTAATGCAGTGTACACCAGGCCGGAGAGAGACCTGCTTGTTATGAGTACCTGCCTAAAAGGCAGAGAAAGGACTTTAGCAATGGTAGAGCAGCTGATTGAAGGAGTGCAGGTCCCCGGTGGAGTCACAACCCTCCCCACTGAAACCCAGGAAAAGGTGATTATAGTGATTGCTAATGAAACAAGGGCAGAAGATAGGAGACCTGATACCATCGTGAGTCCCCAATGTGAAGCTGAGGTTCCAGCAATAGACCCAGCAAAGTTTGACTTTGGAGAGTCACCATTGTCCGAGGAACGGAAGGATCGCCTCAGGAGGAAACTTGGCGAAAGATCTAAGGTGTTCTCATTACATGCGTGGGACGTGCAAAAGGAGTGGAACACATCAGACTACAAAAACAACGAGGAGTCCGGTGGCACCTTAAAGACTAACACATTTATTTGGGCATAAGCTTTCGTGGGTAAAAAAACCCACTTCTTCAGCCCTAAACCCCCTGGCGGAAGCTTTAAGAGCTGGGTTCAGTGGCAGAACCTCAAGAGGTGGCGTGGCAGAGGCTGCAGAGAGGCAAGTGATAGCAAAGGAAGCAGTGGCACGCGGCACAGTGAGGGACAGCGAGGCAGCAGCCACGGGCAACGATGCAGAGTGAACGGCTGCAACCGTCAGCAGGGGGCAGTGGAGGGAGGCGGGTGCGTGTTAAAGGAACATTTGTTTGTGGAACACTGTAAGGTGAGGAACTGAGGCGAAGGCCACCGCCCAGCATGCTCCAGGATGGGTGTGTGGCTTACGATCGCATGGTTTTGAATGTGGTTGTGGCGTTTCCCAGACTAATGCTGGGTTTCCTTTCCCTTTTAATAAAAGTTCTCCTTTGTTATACACAGACTCGGTGCTTGCAGGAGGGGACGTGTTGCCTCTTAGAGGCGCCCGGGGGTGATGTTACATTTTCCCAGATTAGCAGGTGGGGGGTCGAGCTGGCCCTGTTTTATTGTGCCCAGAGGAACGCCTAGACAGCTAACCCGGCCTTTGTTGCTGCCGAGTTCACCTGGCAAAAGGGTTACAAGAGTCTTACACTCCAGAGCAGGGGGTTGGACTCGACGACCTCCTGAGGTCCCTTCCGACCCTGATATTTATGATTCATTTCTCATGGGCACCAGTGATGGCACAAGGTGGCAGGGGATTGGCTCGTGAGGGCCGGCTTTAGGAAGTGTGGGCCCCAATTTGAACAGTTTCGGCGGGGCCCCGGCAGGGATGACTTAAAAAAAAAAACATGTAAAAAAACACGAGGGGCTTGTACTCACCGGGTGGTGCTCTGAGTCTTCGGCGGCACTTCGGTGGAAGGTCCTTCACTCGCTCCAGGTCTTTGGCGGCACTGAAGGATCCGCCGCCAAAGTGATACCGAAGACCCAGAGCAAGTGAAGGACCCGCCGCCGAAGTGGCGCCGAAGACCCGCAGTGAGCGAAGGACCCGTCGCCGAAGTGCCACCGAAGACCCGGAGCGCCGCCAGGTGAGTAAAAATTTAAAAGGCGCCTCTAGCCAGGGAAGGGATTCTCACTGGGCGCGGGGCCCTCTTAGGCGCGGGGCCCGATTCGGGGGAATTGGTGGAATAGGTCTAAAGCCGGCCCTGCCTCGTCAGGAGTTTGGCAAATGAGGAGCTAGATCCTTATCTCAGCGACACCAATGGCTCACCTCTGGATTTACCTTGGAAGAGCCACCCTCCCATTCCTGCCCAGCTGCTAAACCCTGCAGGTCTGAAGCCAGCTTGACAGGATTTCTGCAGTTCCGGGTCCCCCAGAGTTCTCTGCGAACCTCCTATTTACCAGGCCACCCCTTTGGAGTTCAGCGAACAGGGAGGTTTGGCTAATCCGGGGTCTGCGGTTCACCTACACTCTGGGGCTTCAGGGATCACATCACACGTCAGGGAGGAAACCCAGAATCCTGACGGTGGGGTCCTGCCAGGCCTTTGGGCCCAGTGCCTGAAAGCAGGGAGAGTTTTGCATGTCCCCTCCATAGCTCTGCCCGTAGAAAAACTGGAAGCATCAGGGGAAGGCGCCCTGTAATTCTGCCTCGGCTGTGGAGTTCTGGGACCGTCCATGCACTGCCAGGTGGCTGCATCTGGCCCAGGGTTTTTTCCAGCTCCTCCTGTGCCTCCAATCAGCACCTCCCAGAGCCCCAACCCCCCATTTTAGCGTAACCCCAAGGCTTGCAGCCTCATTCTGTTCAGACTTCTGTTCAAGGCTGCCTGGGCAACAGAGGAGCAGCCTCCGGTCTGAGACAGGCATTTTGTCCCCAGGGCTGCCTCCTCCACCAGTTCTGCTGCTCACACGCTTCACTGGGATCTGAATTCCCACCCCCACCAGGGACCGACCCCACGATCTCCCTTGCTCAGCAACATCACGGATTTTCCAGGGCACTGGAGCTACGGATGGGTGGGGAGAGCGTGTGTATCGTATCACTTCCCTCCGGCCACGCCCGACTGTCCTCCCACAAGGAAATGTCACCGCACCCAAAACCCCAGACTTGGAGAGGGACTTACCCCAGTGCTCTGCCTCTTGGTGTCCAGCAGGGGGGCGTGAAAGCTGGCAGTCAGGGTGGGAGAGCCCAGGACGTCCTGCAGGGGCACTCGGGCTTCCCCCAAAAACCTATAAAAGGATCAGAGGAACAAAAAGTTAATGGGGGAGGAAGAGAGACACTGAGTGCATCAGGTTAAGACTGGGGGTCCTAGGCTTGGAGTGAACTGGATAGCACCCCACGGAAGCCAACAAGATTAGGTATAAAATACACATGAAATACCCCAGATTTACAGTTTGGAAACTCAGTGTAGACACAGCCCTGAACTCCGTGTAGACACAGCCCTGAAGATCACCTCTGTCTCACCTGCTTCAGGGAGGCCAGCCCCTGAGACAGCAAAGCTAGTATCTATATTATACAGAGATCTCAGGGACACTCAAACTTCCGGATAACCACGAGCTCTCCATGGTGAAAGCGGAGCTCCTCGTGGTCCTCCTAAACACTGCTGCTCCTCCAAAGCCTAGGAGCTCTGCAGGGCAGAAAGGCGCAGCGGTCTATAGGTGCAAAGTACGGTACAGTGTAAGCCTAGAACACTTCTGGGCAAAAGGGAGTAAGAGGCATTATTTCATTCCCCTCCCCTGGACAGATGGCCCAATGGTTAGGGTGCTAGTTTGGGGCTCGGAAAACCTGGCTTCAATTCCCTGCTCCCCTGTGGCCTACTTATGTCACCTTGGGGGACTCATTTAGCCTCTCTGTGCCTCAGTTTCCCCATCTGGTCAACAGGGATGATAGCACTGCTCTGCCTCACAAGGGTGCGTGAGGATAAATACATTAATGACTGCAAGGTTCATTGGTGATAGGGGCTGTATCATCACCTAAGCTAGACAGATCCCCTCAACAGCCCTGTGAGATAGCTCATTGTATAGTTGGGGAAACTGAGGCACAGTGAGGGAACGTGGAACATGAACTGGCTATTCCCTGCTCCAGGCTCCCAGCCCTGCATTCAGACCACTAGAGACCCGTCTCTCAATGCTGTGCTAACAACACAACCCTGTCAGTATATTTCACCCACATGCGATAGGGTGAGGACAGGCAAAGACCATGACTTGTAGGGTTTGGCTTGTTTCCTCCACAGCGCAGGGGAGCTAGAATCAGGCTGATGTTCGCCTCCCTGTGGTTAGATAGTCAGCCTGGACTGAACTGCCAGAGGGGGGTTCTAGCAGCTTCCCCTATAACATAGAGAGATATCAGAGCTCCTGTCCTGGTGCTGCGCTGGATACGCCAGAGGAACGGCTGTGGGTGTCATCCTCAGAGACCACAGTGGGCCGAAGAGGACACCAGAGATGGACCTCCCACCAAGACGTCTCCTAGCTGACATAACGGGTAGGTCAAACAAGATGTGCTACCTTCATTTCTGTTTGCTCAGCCCACGGAAAACACTGTGGGGTCTGTTCTGTACCCAAGAGGCTAATCCTAGGGGTGCAGGGCACAGGGGGAACTGGGGGAGCTTGGGGAGAGGCTGTGTTCTCAACTTGTGGCCCAGGTAACACGTTGTGGGCCCCATATGTGGCCTGCGATGATAAACAGGTTGAGAACCACTGCTTTAGATTTAAACATCTAGATTCCCTTGTGCTTAGGGTCAAAGCGCAGGTATCTGTCTGTCTGTTTCAAATGGAAGTGCATCACAGAGCACAGTGGAGCTTTAATATGCAGTAGCCGGGCCCGTATGGCAAATTACAGCCCGGCGGACTAGTGCACTGTAGAGTCCCACCCCAATTCACCCAGTACTAACTCGCCACAGAGACAAGCCCTAAGTATTAATAGCACATCCACCTCACTGCACTGGGACGCTGGACTCTCTGAACTCAGCCCTTCCGGTTTCCTTGGGAGCTTAAGTTCCATGAAAATGATTGGGGGTGTGAATCTTGTACTAATTCTTAGTATTAGACTGGTGCTGCTTGCGATCCGATTGCAAATCTCGCGGTCGTCGGTGTTTTTCTCAAAGCCCAGCTCCTGGAATCACGTGATCACGCGAGAATCTCAGCTTCCATTAGGGAAAAATGCAAGTTTCTAGCCCAGGTGGTTGCTAACGGCTCAAAAACGAAAAGGCAACTAAAAAGAACCTGACTTTTATTTTTCAGGCTTTTGACTCTTTGGGGCCTGATTTGTGCTTTTTGAAGGCGTGGGGTTAGGAATACTGTTACTTCTGTATATTGGCACTATTGATGGAGACATGCGAGCTAACACCTGTATTTATTTATATCGTGGTTACGTCTGAAAACCCCATCAAGGAGCAGAGTCCCATATCGTGCCAGGCACAAAAACAGTGGACCAGACTGATGACCAGAGCAGGGGTGAAGTGGGAACACGAGGCAACAGAATTGAGCAGAAGGGCAGAAGTCCCAGGTCGCCCCTGGCTATGCAGTGCCAGATGGGTGGGTGGTCTGTGGACATCACAGCACAGGAGAGATTCGGACGAGGTGAGGGGAAGGCGGCATAAGAGAGCCGGGGGTGCTCAAGGGAGAAGCGGACAAAGGAGCAATGGAGGTGCTATTGCTGGTGGCGAGATGGCAGAGCCGATCGGTCAAGAAGCTAATTGGGCAGACAAAGAGGGTGGGGCTAAGTGACGATGGATCTTAAAGGCAAAGGCAAGGGGCTTGGGTTCGAGGCAGAAGAGGAAGGGAGCCGGAGGGGGAGCACACAGACAAGGATTTATGGGGTTGGAGGAACGAGCCAGGAAGGTTCTGAATGGGCTCAAGGGGGCAGCATGGCTGGTGGTGAGGCCAGAGAGGAGCAGATTACAGCCGCCAAGGATCAGGAGATGATGAAGGCCAAACTGGAGCCCAGGCAGTGTGGACAGAGAGAAGCTCCAAACAGCCAAACCTGGACCTAGCCTGCAACACCAGCTGGGAATCCCACCCCCGGTTTTTAATCTATCCGCTTCCCCTTGAATTTGCTCCCCTCCTGGATTCAAATCCTCCCTTACGCCTCTCTCTTTGGGTAAGCCCTTCGGCTGCTCTGACCCAAAGCCCTGCCAGATGGGCTGACCGAGCTCTCCGCTTTCCCTTCACACTCGTGCTGTGCGATGAAATACGCTGCACTGCAAACTGAAGCAGCAAGATGAGAATTCCTGGAAAAAAGGTATCAGTCACCGTGGGGAGACAATGAGGGGAAGCCGGGAAGGGAGGCGCCCAGACAAGCCTGTAACATAATTTATAATGCAGCCACTCTTCGAAGGGGTTATCATCCTAGCAGGGAGGGGGAAGGCGCCTGGAGCTCACTCAAGCAGCCAGCCTGAGGTTTATTATTTCCCCCTATTTTTAAGTTTGATTGAACACAAATCGCCTGCCAAATCCCGTTGTTTTTCCACGGCTCCGTTTGCTGCACAAATCCCGCTGCCCCTGGAGGCAGGGCGGCCACTAGGGACACGATGGGAACCGGGTTTTCTCTCCCCATGTTTAAATAGTTGGGCCCAGATCCTTGGCTTCGATAGCAATGGAGCAATGTTGATTTACACCAACTGGGGATCTGCCCCACTGACTGCTGTAGAGTGATGACAGTTCTTCACACCAGCTGGAGATCTGGCCCCCTGACTCCACTGAAGCTGTGGCTGGTTTACCCCAGTTGGGGATCTGGCCCTTTATTTCTCAGGGATGGGATGACCCCACACCCAACACACCCGCTGTTATGTGGCAAACCATGTACTTTGACACAAGTTCCTCACCACTAAGGGAAACACGAACCACAGGGCAGGGACTGCAGCTCCCTCTCTGCACCAACCGTGGTGGTGTTGCTTGGTTACAAACACCAGGCCTAAGCAACTAACATTTCACGGGTACCTGGATGGCGTTTTGCTAAGGAAAACCCAGCGGCTGCAAGGAGTGGTGTTAGTGACTCAGCAGGGGGCGCTCTTCCCTGGCCATCAATACTGACCTCAACCCCCCTGGGTCATAGAAACCCCCTTGGGAACTGCCACCTGATGTGCTGAGACGATCTCTGAGCCCGTTTTCCCTGGCAGCTTGGGACTTCAGTGCCCTGCCCTGTTGTGCCAGACACGCTAGCTTGCTGCAACCCAGACCCAGGTCTGAACCACGTCCCCCAAAAACTGCAGGCTTAACTGAAAAGAGCTTAAGAAGTGCTCCTGTCTCCAGCACTCAGGCACCCAACTCCCAATGGGGTCCAAACCCCAAATAAATCCGTTTTACCCTGTTTAAAGCTTATACGGGGTAAACTCATAAGTTGTTTGCCCTCTATAACACTGACAGAGAGATATGCACAGCGGTTTGCCCTCCCAGGTATTAAGACATACTCCAGGTTAATTAATAAGTAAAAAGTGATTTTATTAAATACAAAAAGTTGGATTTAAGTGGTTCCAAGTAATAACAGATGGAACAAAGTGAATTACCAAGCAAAATAAAATAAAACACGCAAGTCTAAGCCTAATACAGTAGGAAAATTGAATACAGATAAAATCTTGTCCTCAGAGATGTTTCAAGAAGCTTCTATCACAGACTGGACACCTTCCTGGTCTGGGCCCAATCCTTTCCCCTGGTACAGCCCTTGTTCCAGCTCAGGGGGTAGCTAGGGGATTTCTCATGACTGCAGCCCCTTTGTTCTGTTCCACCCACTTATATATCTTTTGCACAAGGCAGGAATCCTTTGTCCCTCCCTGTGTTCCCACTCCTCCCTCTAAATGGAAAAGCACCGGGTTAAAGATGGATTCCAGTTCAGGTGACATGATCACATGTCACTGTAAGACTCCATTACCCTCTTGCCAGCACACACGTATACAGGAAGACATAGGTAAAACAGAGCCATCTACAGTCAATTGTCCTGGTTAATGGGAGCCATCAAGATTCCAAACCACCAATAATGGCCCACACTTTGCATAACTACAATAGACCCTCAGGGTTATGTTTCATATTTCTAGTTTCAGATACAAGAGTGGTACATTTATACAAATAGGATGACCACACTCAGAGTAGATTATAAGCTTTGTAATGATACATTACAAGAGACCTTTTGCATGAAGCACATTCCAGTTACATTATATTCACACTCATTAGCATATTTTCATAAAATCATATCGAGTGCAACGTCCCCTCCCCCAGGGCTGTACTGCAGCGAGTGAGGTCGGCCCTAGGGGGTGCTGTGCTGTGGGGATGGCTGTCTTTCCAAAAAGATGTAAATACAAACGTTTGGACCCATTGCAGTCGCTAACTATCCCATAGCACTTTAACCTTGGCATCATGGCCAAATTCCAACGTGTGTAAATTACATTCGACCTCCTTCCATTGCCCCAACACCTTTCACGGGGTATGGCCTTCTCAGCTTAAACAAGATCTATTTTTATTAATCTTTGCAATTTTTTCCCCTGGCCATTTAACAGCCAGATGGAAGCTCCAAGCGGGGATCCATTTCCGAACACCAGCAACTTTCTTCCCCAGCACGGCTCCCTGCATTGCTGCTATAAGATGACTCAGGCTACGGGGACCAATTGGGGGAAAAACTAGAGTAATGATGTGTCCACTGTCCTTTGTGCTTTTCTCTAATATATGCCGTTACTATATGCTTCTCAGTAAATTTCAGCCCCTGCCTCTCATGGTCACAGACTAGTGGTGACCCTTTCCCTTGACACTCAGAGAACCTTCAGCAGAACCCCCTGTAGGTACAGCACTTAGGCCTGACAAAAAGAAAGCCACCCTGCAGCTGTAGCTCATTTGCCTTAGAAAACAAATCCGCTTTGTATAAAATGTTTGAATAGTCATTGGGCCAGAGAGTGAGAGGATGCCCGGTGCCTAGGAACCCAAGTCCAAGTCCCTGTGCCAATGAATATTCATGTATACAAAGCAGAACCGCTTCAATAGGACAGACCGAGAATGCCCCCCCCCCCCGTCACCTGCTGGTTTAGGCACTCACCAGAAGTGTGGAGACCTAGGTTTGAATCCTGCTCTAGAGTGGGGATTCAAACCTAGATCTCCCACATCTAGGGAGCACCTGAACCCCTGGGCTAGAAGTTATAAGAGGACAGCCCCTTCTTCCCTCCAAAATGCCAGGAAACAAAATGTTACGGGTCGAACGACGTGTTTCAACCAACCCAACACGGCCTTTTGCAATGTGCTGGAATGTTTCCCATTCAGTTCAGCTCGAACCAAAATGTTTTTTCAATTTTTCAGAACTGCCAGTGATCCAAAAAAAAAAAATGAGCTAATTGCCTAGCTCTGCTGATGACCTCATGAACCACAAGGGCAGCACTTGAGGGTTGTTTCTACAACAACCCCAAGATGCAAATCTCTCATCAGACATCACTGTAGGATTATCAGCTTGGATTACTGTCCACTGAGAGGGTTTCTTGCCATCTTTTGGTCTGGGTTTTTTGCCATCTTTTCCCAAGATGTAGCACAAGACTGACAATTTCTGTTTGCAACTAGTGTGTCTAGCTCTGGTGCCCCCAATTCAAGAAGGATGTGGATAAATTGGAGAGAGTTCAGAGAAGAGCCATGAGAATGATTAAAGGATTAGAAAACATCCCTTAGAGAGACCGCACTGCTTGAGTCAATCTATTTAGCTTCACAAAGAGAAGGTTAAGGGGTGATTTGATCATGGTCTATAAATAACTACCTAGGGAACAAATATTTAACAATGGGCTCCTTCAATCTAGCAGGGAAAGGTCTGACATGATCCAATGGCTGGAAGTTGAAGCTAGACAAATTTCGACTGGAAATAAGGCGTGCATTTTCAATGGGGAAAGTAATTGACAGCTGCAACAACAATTTACCAAGTGGCATGGTGGATTCTCCATCAGTGACCATTTTTAAATCAAGATTCGCAGTTTGTCTAAAAGTTCGGCTCTGGGGATTATTGTGGGGCAGGTCTCTGTCCTGTGCTATGCAGGAGTTCAGACTAGATGATCACAATGGTCCCTTCTGGCCTTTGAATCTGTCAATCTTTGATGTAAAAATAGGGAGGGAGAACACAGCAGTAGTTAAAGTACAATACTGAAGATCAAGAAATCCAAGTTCTATTCCTGGCTCTGACTTCCTGGGCAACCTGGGGCATCACTGTCTCTCTAGGCCTCAGTTTCCCCATTGAAGTGAGGAATATGATGCTGACTCCCCTCCCAGGAGGGTTGTTCATTATGTTTGTAAAGCACCATAAGACTCTTGGTGGGACAACTGCTAGTAGACCTGGACAGTGTTATCTCCCTGCTATTTTTCGAAGAGAAGATGATTTCAAATGTTTCTTGGAGGGATTTACTCAGCAACAGGGAGAATTTAAAACATTGCCACCAGTGCAGATTCAGGCTGCGACAGCCCAAGCCAGACTTCAGTAAATAACACGCCTTTGTGCATCGTCCTAGGCCCCCACCATCAACCAGAGACCAAAAATCAACCCGACGTCCCAATCTCACAGGACAATCCATGGCACTGTCGTCATTCAGCTCTCAGGGTATCGTAAAAAGGAGCTGAATGCGTGGATTCCTTATTACCTCGGAACGCTCGAACTGTTCCCTTTCCCAATAATCACTTACATTCATGGCCAGGAATATATTTGTCTCAGCATGTGGTGTGGCCACCGAGGAAAGGAGGTTCTGGTCAAAACAAATAGCCCAGAGAAGGAATTTGCATGACCTACCCACTTCTGAGACAGCCAGATGCTT
Organism: Mauremys reevesii; assembly: GCF_016161935.1. Taxonomy (NCBI): domain Eukaryota; kingdom Metazoa; phylum Chordata; order Testudines; family Geoemydidae; genus Mauremys; species Mauremys reevesii. Next base: position 136,212,185 of record NC_052627.1, read on the forward strand.
TGTCTACCTGATTCACAGACAGACATTCCATACCCAGAAGCAGGTAGCTTCCAACAGGCGTCCTGAGCTGTAAACAGGCTGAAGCAATTGCTCAGGCTCCGTTCAGTCGAAAACAAGGAAAGTTTTCAAGGGACAGAAGACACAGTCACCTTCTGATGGAGGTTACAGCACTGTAAATCCAGAAAAAAGAACAGGAGGACTTGTGGCACCTTAGAGACTAACAAGCTTTTGTGGGCTACAGCCCACTTCATCGGATGCATAGAATGGAACATATAAGAAAAGTATATATATACATACAGAGAAGGTGCCATACCAGCTCTAAGAGGCTAATTAATTAAGATGACCTGTCTTAATTAATCCACTGCCCTGGATGGAGTTAATTTGGATTTACCCTTGGAAAAACAGAGCAGAATCCAGCTCCTGCTGTAGGAAGCGAATGAGAAGCAGCAGATCCCAAGCCCCCTTTCTTTGGCAAACAGAGGACAAAATCCACAAAGATAAACACTTATTTTTAGGTGCAGGACAAAGTGAAAAGAAAACAAACCAGGCAACAAGCACCAATTCCAAACCACTAGAGACCCTGCTAGGAAGCATGCACACAGGGCTTCCACAACCCCAGGCAAATATTAAATTAAAAAGGAGCGCTCAGGCTGCCCTTAACGCACACACTGCTTACTCCTCACAGTTGGCATGGACCAGATTTTGCTTTCCAAATGCAAACATTCCTGGGCCAATGGCCCATTTTGAAAATATCAAATCTCTCTGCCATGGCCAACTAAATAGCTTAGCTGGTACTCTCCAAGCCGGAGAGTTTTCTTGGTGTTTTCCAGGTCCGCACTCACAGCGTTCGGCAAACCATCAGAGAAAGAGCCACTTTCAGAGAGACTCGGATACACTGAATGTTTGTGTGCACCACTGCGATCCCCTCACTGTCACATGACCTCCTCTTCCTCCCGTTGCATCTTGTCCCTATCTAGGATGTAAGGCCCAGATCCTCAAAAGGTCGTTTGTCAATCAATGGAAATTAGGAACCCAAATACCTTTGAGGATCTAGGCCCAAGCTCTTTTGGGGCAGTGATACCTGCACAGCTCCCAATACAACAGGGCCTTGGTCCTGACTGGGATCTCTGAGGGTGTCTCTACACTGCAAAAAAAACCACCCACAGCAACAAGTCTCAGAGCCCTGGTCTACACGCCCGAGCTCACGGGGCTTGTGCTGCGGAGCTAACACCAGCGGGTCCCACTCATGCTACTGCTCGGGGTCTGAAACCTGCCGAGGATGGTGAAGCTCCAGCCCAACTGGGAACGTCTACAGGGCTACTTTTAGTGCCGAAGCCCGAGCCCAAGTCTGCAGCCCTGGGCTCTGAGACTCGCTGCAGCGGGCGGGGATTGTGCAGTGTAGACGTACCCTCAGATCGACTAATGAACAAGGCCAGATTCTGCCACTCTTACATGAACTAGGACCTTACTCGGTAAGAAATCCCATCGAAAGGAAGTGGGGCTCAAGCATTTAACATGAGCAAGAATCTGTAGAGCCCTGCACGGATACAAATGTATATCCACAGATATAAATCGGTATCCACGGAGCGGCGAAAGGAGCAGCACGCCCGCGCCAGCAGCGCTGGGGGAGTGCGGTACAGCCACGCTGTAGGAGCTGCTGATGTGGGGCACTGGCTCTCGGGAGCGGTGGTCCCACCTGCTGCTCCCTTCGCCGCCGCGGTTCCCGGTAGAGCCCTGCACCTCCGATGATACCGATTCATATCTGCCAATATCCACATCCGCAGATATAAATTTGTATCTGCGCAGGGCTCTAAGAAACTGACCCTCAACAGCAAAATTAAGGCCCAATCCTGCAAAGATGCTGAGCCCCCTCCACCACAGCAATATCTCTAGGGAAGCGATTAAAACACTTTGTGCAACAAATTCTCCCCCGCATGTGGTAAATACACTTGGTCAAGGGAAACTATGTAGATGTGTTGACACCATGGAGTCAGCGTTCTGGAGTCAGGGGATCAGACAAGGAGAAAGTGGTCTAGTTTCTAAAAGCTTCAGAGCCAATTCTGCCCATCAGCAGCTCCCCGTTGACTTTGTCTCCTTAATTCAAGCATTGGTATTTCAGGGAGAGGACATGGCTGGAGGTTCCCTCCAGTCCATTTCCTGGCTAGTGCAGGACTAGTCTCTATAATACATTTATCGGGGCTTTGTCTGGTCCCCAGCAACGGGGAATTCACCATCACCTTCCTCTGCAGTAGGGGTCATGGGTCACTTGCAGGTTTGAACTCGTGTAAATGGTGGATTCTCTGTAACTGGAAGTCTTTAAATCATGATCCGAGGCCGTCAGTCACTCAGCCAGAGGTTAGGGGTCTTTTACAGGAGTGGGTGGTGAGGTTCTGTGCCCTGCAATGTGCAGGAGGTCGGACCAGATGATCATGATGGTCCCTTCTGACAATGCTTAATTTATGTCGGGGTTTGCCCGGGTTGAGCCCTGGCACCTCTGGGCTTGCTGCATCAGTTATGAACGTAAAAAAACTGCTTGAGTTCCAGCACCTTCTTCATTACAAATTAAGTGCTGCCTTCTGGCCTTAAAGCCTCTGAGTGTTTGTTCCAAAGGGACCAGCTCCCGCCTCCCATCATGAGGTTTGCATCACACTGTGACGTCAGGCTGACACAGAACGTCACGGCAGGGTGATGCAGAGTCGTGATATTGCGCGGCAAAGCCCAGACTGGCCCCTCCGCCCCACAAATGGCATTTCAGGAGTTCTCAAGTCAGGAGGCAGGATCACCCCACTGAAAATGGGACGAGCCTGTGACTATTGGGACAAGTGGTGACTAGAATAGTGCAATACCAGCGTAAACTCACCTGGCTCCAGGTTCTGTTCTAAGCCCAAGGCGTGAGCCAGTTTCCCAGGGCTCAGACTGGGCCCACACACGGGGGGCACAGCACATCGGAACCTTTTCAGGCTTGCTTGGTGGATCCCCTGAAGCCGGCTCATGGACTTCCAGGGAACCACAGACCCCCAGCTGAGAACGGCTGCATAAGAACATGTCTGAATCCCTTGGGAGGGGGCCTGCTTGTGCAGGACCCCAGCTCTGAGGCACACTTCCTGCAACACCCCTCTCAGGGAGCCCAGAGAGCTGGGGTTTGCTTCAGACTCAGCAGCGGAGGACTTAATGATCTCAGGCAAGTCACTGCCTCACTCTGTGCCTCAGTTTCCCCCTCAGCAGAATAAGGACCAGGCTGCCCCTTCCTTATGGGAGTTTGGGAACTGCATTGAGATCCTCTGGCCACAGGCACTAGAGAAGGTCAAGGAATATTGATACATAGATTTCAAGGCCAGCAGGGACCATTATGATCTAGCCTGACCTCCGTGTGACAGGACTGCTCTGTAATAACATATTAATGCTGTACGTGGCTCTGGTTATTGGGCTTAGTGCAGCGGTTCTCAGACTGTGGGTCGGGACCCCATTTTAATGGGGTCGCCAGGGCCAGCCTTAGACCTGCTGGGACCCAGGGCTGAAGCTGAAGCCCGAGCTCTACCCCTAGAAGGGGGGTCATGGTGCAAGAAAGCGGGAGACCCCCTGGCTTAGAGGATGGACACGTTGGTTTAGTTTGAACAGAGGCTGTCGGGAAAAACAAGCAAGGAGAGAAAAGAAAGGCTCAAGATGAGCCACTTCTCAGCAAACTCTTGAGGGTTGTTACGAGACAACACGAGGACAGGAAAGGGCCTGGGAACCCGCAGACCAATAGACCGGGGGTAGGTTAAAAAGAGAGCCCCTCTCTCAAGAGAAGGTGGGAGCTGAGGCTGGGGGGCCAGACAGACACAGCACCCTACTGGGGGTGCCCGAAGAAACGACGCCTGCCTAGGCTCCCAAGGGGGATGGGGAGTCTGTAGGTAAGCTAGCCATGTGTGTAGAGCGATTGGTGCTTTAAAATCCTTTTTCTCTCTAAGGCTTTATTCCCGCTGCAGAATAGATATTGCTTTTGATGTCAGAAGGCTGCCTGCTCACTGCAGTCACTGCTGCTCACTGCCTCCCGCAGGAAGGAGCCACAGGTGCCCGTTTCCAGCCGCACCTGCTGCGTAAGCATGGCGGACACCCGGGGGCTGGAGCCCACTCTAATTAGGGGAGAGTTTCAGAATGACACCCCAGGAAAGGGAGAGGCCCAAGGCTTGACATCTGCGGGGTTGCTCCCAGAGAGGGACAGAAATACAGCTCGCCCTGTAACCGGGACACTCCTGTCGTGCACAGGCCAGAGACTTTCACTTCGATTCCTGCATCAAGCCCATATCTTGTGGTTGAGCCAGAGCTCCCAGTGTCATTTGAGCAGAGGGCTGGAGGCGGGCAGGGAAAGAGGGGGGGCAAGTTTTCCACTGAGAAACGCGGCCGGCTCAAGGCCGGCAGAACAATGTCGCTATTCCAGCGGTTTCAAAACATCCTCCCCGGGGCCCCGAATTAACCTCCCCAGCCAGATTCCAGCCCATGGGGATGACAAAGTGCTGAGTTATGGTGCCCTGCAGCCAGACGCTGCACAACATTCAGCTGGGCCTTGCCGTCCATGTCAAGGCATTTTCTGCCTCAGAGCAGAGTCTTCCCCGCCCCCTTCCTTTGAGCTGGATTAAAGCAGCAGTTCTCAAACTGTGGGCCGGGACCCCCAAAGTGGGTCACGACCTGATTTTAATGGGGTCGCCAGGGCTGGCTTAGACTTGCTGGGGCCTGGGACTGAAGCCTTGGGGCTGCAGCTCTGGCCTCCCCACCTGGGACGATGAGGCTCAGGCTTCAGTTTTGCCCCCCGTCCCAATCCACGGCAGTGGGGCTCGGGTGGGCTCGGACTTCAGTCCCCCCTCCTGGGGTCATGTTGTAATTTTTGTTGTCAGAAGAGGGTCGCGGTGCAATGATGTTTGAGACCCCCTGGATTAAAATGTGGCTCTGCTCCACAAAGAGCCTCGCAGGGACGCAGGTTTATGTCATTCGCTGATTACGGATCAAAGGGGCTGAGTTTACAATCAACTCTGCACACTCTGGGATCTGTAAGTGGAGCAGAGTCCCTCATAATGTGAACATCATCACCAGAAATCAATTATACCCTCACCCCACCTCTCTCCAAAAAACCCCGCAACACCCTCTTGCATTTGTGAGGTCCTTGGAATAGCTTGATTTAAATTGATTTAGTTGGTGTTGGTCCTGCTTTGAGCAGGGGGTTGGACTAGATACCTCCTGAGGTCCCTTCCAACCCTGATATTCTATGATTCTATGTTTTAGAAATTGATTCATATTGTTTATATTTAATCATTTTCAATGCGTATTGCATATATGTTTGTTAATGATAAATTAATCTTTCCAAGCCTATATGTAATTTATATCACTAAATGCCAGTCAACATCCATTTCACTGTACACACACACGGACAAAAAAGTATCCCCATCGATACTAATCCAAGTTCACAGAGCCGCAAAGTAAGAAAAATGCTGCTGGAGAACTTAGAGTTTGATTTAAGGATCTTTACTTTATATATTTGGACATGTGACATTGACAATTTGTGTTTTAACAGCTACAAAGCTTCAACTTTTTGAATATCGGCATCTACACTCGTTAAATATTGTCTGACCCCCACAACTGTGAAAATTTAAATAGACAAAAAGCAAAAAAAAATGCTGAAAAATAAACATTGATATTATCCATCAAATTATTTTAAAAAATAAGAATGCAATTCTGCCAAGCCTAACTAGATAATGAGGGAAGTGTGAGCTGCCCCTTTAAGAAGAAGTCAGGGAAGGATGAGAGAGTTATTGCAGGGGCTGGAGCCTACAGAGCGTATGCTGCTGTTTCATGAGAGGGCTGGCTGGTAAATGGGCGCTGATGGGGGGTCTCTGTCTGCAAGAAGCTCTTAAAGCAGAAGGTTTGAATGCCCGTCAGAGGCAAAGTTTTCTCTGAAAAGCTGAGTCGTGTGCCTGACCTGCTTTCCTTCACCAGATTTGTGCCCTCTCCCGCCTTGAACACAGAGGCAGGTCAGCGTCAGTTTTATAATCACAGCCTTTCACTCATCAGCAGAAATATTTCTCCTCTCTCCCCGGCTTCTAAGTGCTCCTGAAAGCAGTTTATTTTTTCTTTTTAAAAAAAAAAAAAAAAAAAAACAACATTCCCCTGTAGGGTGACCAGACAGCAGATGTGAAAAATCGGGACAAGGGTTGGAGGTAATAGGAGCCTATATAAGAAAAAGACCCAAAAATTGGGACATCTGGTCACCCTATTCCCCTGCAGCTTCTGCAACCCAAACTGCAGCATCCCTGCTACAGTGAGGGAACCGCCAGGTGAAACTGACATACTCACTAATGTGAAACTGACCAGATAGATGTTAGTTTTCACCTATAAAGCCTTAAATCATCAGGGTCCTACCTGCCTTTTTCCCCTCAAAAAGATACTGCCGGTAAAGCCACCTGAGCTGTATTGGTATGAGAGAGGGGGCTCTGGCAAGGTGTTTTCCCTCACAGCCTCTTGGACCACATTCCGGTACATTCTGAAGTTGCTAACATTCAGATCACCTTGCGTGGCCCTTCTTTGCTCTTTGACCCCTACAAAGTTGAGAGCAGAGCAAGTGATTGGGGGACAGGGGGACTCTGCTGGCAATTTTGACCACAATCCTGCAGAGACTTCTCATATGCTGAACTTTAGACACATGCTCAAGTGCCTTTATTAAATCGAGGCCTTTGTTACTGTGGTTTATTAAATGTTTCTGTGTCCATATTGCTGTGGGGACCTTGCTAATTGCTGGCGTCCGTCCAGTACACATCCCATAAAATAAACAGTTTGTCAGAAGCATCTCGAGTTTGGAATGGATGCTATCCTGTTTACACATTCACTAGTGTAGAGAAATAGTCTACTATTCTCCAAACGGAGCAAAACGCAAAAAGCCAGTGTAGCATAAATGATGACACACAGAATAGGACAGTTAAGGTACCTTTGGTTTTAGGATAGAAGGTGTTTACTTGCAACACAAACAAGGAAATCTGTGTCCCCACTCACCCCAGCGTATGAATTTTAAGCCCACACTTTCCTTTTACATTTTTCCGCGCTTGCCCAGCAGTTTGAAGAGCTTGGGATTCTTTCTGGTTTAATCATTTTTTCTATTCTTAGATACTCCATTTATAGGAGCATGAGAATGGCCAGGCTGGTTCAGACCCAAGGTCCATCTAGCCCAGTGTCCTGTCTCTGACAGTGGCCAGCCCCAGCTGCTTCAGAAGAAAGTGGAAGAAACCCTGTATATGGCAGACGTTGAACAACCTGCCTATTAGTTCTCATCCTAGCCCCGTCATGGTCAGAGATCGGTGGTTTCGTCTCCCTTCCAAGCTCTGTAAGTGTAAAGAGAGCAATGTAGACATGCTTTTCCTTAAACAACCCTCTACTACCCTTAATCCCATTACAATGAGCCTTCCAGACACCTAGATGCTGCATCCTAAAAAAGACAGTGTTAACCTAAAGCTCACCAACCCAGGAGAATGGCTACATTCTGCCCACAAAGCTTCAACCAGGGCACAGTAACAATCTCTGCACAGATGATCTGCTGGGCTTGAACCAGGCCCTGCAGCTCCACCACACTGATCTTTAGTACTTGAGCTAATGAAGTGATTATCAGCCGGTAGCCACAGTAGGTTATTAACCTACTTTGCCAGCGTATTATGTGTGCAGAGCACAACATAGCCCCGAGAAAGCAGGAATATCTGCTCACTGGCTGCATTCTGAAGCAGTATTTGGTTGGGGGTTTTTTAACCCCCAAAGAGACTAAGGAGCATGTTTTCACATCATTGCATGGATGGGGGAGGGTGAGTCCTATGGGTTCACTCTTATCTCCGGGGGCACAGTGGATGATATTTTCAGAGACCGTGGCTGGGTGTGCACCTAAGCTAGAATCAGTGACTCAGGGCTGATCTACACTAGAAGATGGGTCCATGGGTCAGCACAGCCTTACATACATCCATGCTCAGTTTTGAGCCTTGCTAACAAAACCCTCCAAATTCTACTAATTCCCTGAGCAACATATGTCCTCTCCCCATACAGTTCTACTAGGTTATACCCGTGTGGACACAGACAAACCCTGTTCCAGTATAAGCCACCCTCTAGCAACACAGAGAGAACAGCCTATGTGGATATGCCCAATAGAGGACGCCCCATCACACTCTGCAAGTGTGCTATACACCCTAATTGCCAGAAGATACAAACAACAGGAAAACTGGAGTCTGGGCTGCTGCTTCAGTCCTGTAATCAGGGGCGGCTCTACAAATTTGGCCGCCCCAAGCAATCATGCCCGGGCGCCGCGCCGCGGAGCAGCGAGCGCGGACCTGGGCATGACTGCGACGCTCGAGGCTGGTCGCTGCGCAGCTGGCAGCTCACTCCGGCTGGCGCGGGTTCACTGGGTCGGCTGGGGCTGAGCTGCGCTCCGCGCCCGCGGAGGGTCGGGCCGCGAGGTCCAGCCGCCGAGCCCGCCAGCCCGCCGCGCCGTCCGTCGCGGTGGTCGGGCCCCGGTGGGCCTGCATCCGCCGCAGGACAGCCCGCAGGGCCCAGCCTGCCGCCCCCCCCCCCCTGGGCCCCCGCCCCCCTAGGCGGCTGGCGCCCTGCTGGCTCCCCGCCCCCCTGCCTGTAATGACTGGCCATGGAGCAGTCTCTCCAGGGCAAGCCGTCCCTGGCCCTAGCAGCCGCTTCAGTGAAGCCGTGCAGGGAATCTGATCAGCCTGTAGCCTCTAGTCCCATCTCACTGCCTCCCCATCTGTGCAAGGGGAGTGGTGCGGAGTGAACCCCCCGCTTGCCGAACGCAAGGCGGATCCTCCACACTAGGAGGCAGAGCGACGGTTCCGTATCAGAAGTGATTAAAATAAAAAAGGGTCCCCCGAGAAGCCCGGATGCACACGGGCGCACAGTGCAAATGCTGTTTGCCAGGCTTCAGTGGGAAGGAAGCTTCCGGGAATGTTTATATTACAACCAACTCCCTTCCCAGCTCCAGCGCAGCAGGAGCCTGGCCAAACACAGGAAGGGAAACAAACCCAGAGGACTTAATCTTTACACCTCGCGACACTTCCAGGGTTACCCAGGGGATAAAAGGTTACACAGCGGGAGGTGGGCCGAGAACCCTCATCCTCCTGCTCTGCAGCCACCAGCCTCTGCCACTTAAGCTACAGGAGAGCACCTGAGCATTACCTAGCTTATCCTGGGCCGGGCATTGGCCACACACACAGCCAGCCAGCCCTCAGCACTTCTCTGGAATGTGCTGGAGAGGCACAAAGGGTTATTTACATTCTCGGTACTCGAGAAAACCCGCCATCTCCGCCCATGCTTTCGTCTCAATGGCATCAGAAACGCAGCACATTCCTCTCAGAAGCGCCGCTGAAGTCCACCCACACGCCGCGTGTAGGCGGCATAAGTCACACATGCCACATGCCATTTGTTAACGTTAACCAGGACAGGCCAGCAGCTCGCACGAGGAGGCAAAGCGAACCCCCAGTCACTGCAGCAAGACCTCTGCTTAGAAATCCTGGTACCTACTTACAGACAGACAGGATGAAACTCAAACCCCTCCCAGGCCCTTGGCTTTAAGAGCGGGAAAGGAAAGAAAACCCAGCCTGCGGCTCCCCTGGCTCCCCTTCCCCAGGGCCCCTCTGCACTGCTCACCCAGCTCCCCGAGCAAACGACGCTTTTGGAGTTAAAGCAGAAAAGACCAAAAGAGCCAGATTTTGCCCTTGGAGTTAGTCACACGTGCCCAGCCCCTACTCAAGTCAGAGGAGCTCTGTGAGTGTCTGTAATAATCGTACCTTATCTAGCGTTTTCATCAGCAGATCTCAAAGCACTTTATGCAGAGATCACTATCATTATTCCCATTTGACTGATGAGAAAACTGAGGCAAAGAGACTTCCCCAAGGTCCCAGGAGAGCAGAGCCAAGAACAGAACTCTGCTCCCCTGAGTCTCACTCTTGTGCTTTATCCACTAATCCACGCTACTCCCCCTCCACAGGGTCAAAGCCCCGATCTTCAGCACTGCAGCACAGACCTCTACTGCTTCAGCTAAAGGAGGGACTTCACTAGCTGGCAGCAGTAGTAGGCTGTTATCTTCTCTGTGGCCCAGCCACCAGAGGGTGGCATATCACACGTTTAAGCAGCATATTATACAGACATTCATCTGAAGGCAGGAGCTGACCTAAAGTTATTAGCTACATCAGCAAAAGAACAGACCACTACAGAGAGAAAGAAAGAAATTGGCTGTACAGAATGGCCCAACTGTACTCTAGGCCAGTGGCTCTCAACCTTTCCAGACGACTGTACCTCTTTCCCGAGTCTGATTTGTCTTGCGCACCCCCAAGTTTCACCTCACTTAAAAACGACTTGCTTACCAAATCAAACGTAAAAATACCGAAGTGTCCCAGCCACACTAGTACTGAACAATTGCTGACTCTCATTTTTACCATCTAGTTATAAAATAAATCAACTGGAATATCAATATTGTACTTACAGTTCAGCGTATCGTACACAGAGCGGTATAAACAAATCATTGACTGTCTGAAATTTTAGTTTGTACTGACTGCTCTGGTGCTTTTGATGTAGCCTGTTGTAAAACCAGGCAAATCTCTAGAGGAGATGATGCACCCCCTGGAAGAGCTCTGCCTGCCCCCCGGGGCACACATGTACCCCTGGCTAAGAGCCCTCGTGAATACTGACTCACAACCCAGGGGCTTCATGGAAGAATCTTAAGAAGGGATTTGAGTACAGAGCAGGGGCTTGGAGGAGCAGGAGGTCAATCTATGGTTGTGGTTCTCCCCTGCCCGCATCTTGGGTCATCGTCTACGGCTATGCCATGGAGATGTATAACTCAGCCTTCCTGATCCGGGATGGGGATTTTATACACCCAGCCCAGGAGTAAAGAGCAACCCCTGGTGCAGGGCAGAGTCAGAAGATTCTGAAGATGAGAACTGGGAAACTTGGTTTGTCCTGCCCCCAAAATAACGCGCACCCCCCCCCCCCACTCCATGTTTTGGGTTATGAGCTGCCCAGCAGCCTCCCTTATAAACAAATCAGTAGCTTAAAGGGACAAGAAACAACAGAGGAGATTTGAGAGCACGTCTTACCTGTTTCTCCCAACAGTCTCATGGTCTTTGACGACAACAGTGAGCTCGGCATTCTGGTCTAAGGGAATTCCTTTCAGATCCCAGTCAAACCCCTAGAGTGAGACGAGAAACAATAAAAGATCATCGCCGTGTTATAGCATTAGCAGAGACAGCTGCTGACCTACAGCTAGAGCAGCCGAAAAATGCAATTTCCAACCCACGGGAAATTCTGACATTTCCAATTTTATTTTCACTCCAAATCAGGACAAAAAAAATCAAAATTCTAAAAAAAATTCTATTAAAAAACGTTGTTTCGCTTCAATAATGTTGAAACAAAATGTAATATTAAACACACTATATAATTATTAAAATTAATAGTTTAATATAAGATACTAAACTATATGAAACAAAATGGGAAAGTCAAAATGAAATGTTTTTACCGTATCAAAACTTTTTGACCTTCGACTGTCTCCAGTCAAAATGTTCATCAAAATTGAGACATTCCCACTAAATGTGCTGATTTTGATTTGACTGCATAACCACAGAAAACTGTTACACCAAAAACATTCTCAGCCAATTCTTCCCACATTCCTCCTGCAGAAATGAAGGATGTTCAGATCGCAGCATTTGCCATGATTTTAATCATCAGTCTTGCAACACAAAGTCTGTCAGGAACCCAACTTTTCATTCCATGGGAAATTCCAAAATAAATTAAAAACAAAAATCAGACCAGAAAAGATGAAATTTTGAAAATTCCCAACAAATAAAAAAAATCTAATAAAAAAATTGATTTGGGACCATTTCGTTTCAACAGTATCAAACCATTTCATTTCGACGTCTATATTCTACTAATGTAATATGAGATTAAATATAACATACTGAATTATATTAAAATGAATGTTTTCATATAATATAGAAGTCTGAATAATATTAAAATGACATTGTCAAATCACATTTTGACTTTTTCCTGTTGAAAAATCGTGTAGGAATCAACACATTCCCGTAAAACGTTTCAATTTCAACAAAAATGCATTTTTCAATAGAAAACGGTTCTATCAAGAATCTTTTGACCGGCTGTAGTCATGAATTCAGACTTGATCTTGGCAGGTGGAAATCACTGGAATGGCCTAAGACCTCTTCATAATTTTAAGTTCAGATGTACACTAATGAGATCCTAACTAATTTTTTTTTAAAAGCAGCTTTGTAGATTTCTTCCTTCCCACCCAGGAGTCTGATTAAGCAGCGCTCACGCTGTCCTGGTACCTTTGTTTAAAAGCACTGGTTAGGAAGGACAGGGGATGAGGCATTATATTGTGACTTAGGACACCTGGGTTCAGTTCTCGGCTCAGCAACAGACTTTCTATGTGACCTTGGGAAAGTCACTTGAGCTACCTGTGCCTCAGTTTCCCATCTGCAACTCTTGCAGAAGTGTTGGGAATGTAATGAAGGTGCTCAGATACTAGATTGAGGAGGACCAGGTAAAGTACCTACAGTGATGAAATAGCACTTTAAAAAGCACTCATTTCCATGGGACATTGCAAGAGAGACCACCACTTCCACACAGCAAGTCACAGCTTCATAGCTGGTTCATCATGAAATTGACAGAAAAGCCAGGAAGTCCCGGCAGATCTCGGGAAAATTCCCCTGGTTAACTGAGTTCTGGATTTCAGGTTTAGTCTAAACAAGAGAAGAATGAGGAGGGACATGATAACAGTCTTCAAATATGTCAAAGGTTGTTATCAAGATGACAGTGATCTGTTGTTCTCCATGCCCACTGTAGGTAGGACAAGAAGTCATGGGCTTAATCTGCAGCAAAGGGAGATGTAGGCTAGATATTAGAAAAAAAACTTTCTAACTGTAAGGGGAGTTAAGATACCTAGGGAGATTGTGGAATCGTGAGCACTGGAGGTTTATAAGAACAGGTTGGACAAACACCAGTCAGGGATGATCTAGGTTTACATGGTCCTGCCTCGGCACAGAGGGCTGGACTAGATGACCTCGAAGGTCTTTTCCAGCCATACATGTATATCTAGAGAGATATAAAATGAAATCCTGCGTAGCATTCCGATGGGTTTCATTTTTCAACAGGGCAACATTGAACGCATTCCAGCACCGCACTGGCCCACGGCCACACCCACTTTGCCACGGCTTATAATGATCCCATGGCCATTGTAGATTAGCTTTTGCTACAGATCTCTCAGAGACACGTACAAACATTGCCCTTCTCTCCAGAGCCCGTAAACACATATGTATGTGACTAACCTGAAGCACGTGACTCATCCTATCAGGGGGTAGCCGTGTTAGTCTGTAGCCACAAAAACATCAAGGAGACCGGTGGCACCTTAAAGACTAACAGATTTATTTGGTCATAAGCTTTCTGTGGGTAAAAAACCCACTTCTCCATGCCACCGAACTCCTTGTTGTGAATCATCCTGTTGACCTCAATGGGTTGGTGTGCTGTCTGCTGAGGGCCATGGCAAAATACAATTCCCACAGGTGGAGAGCTCATGCCCCACAAACCCCTTCAGCACCAGGGTTTTTGAAAAGGGAGGGAGACCCACAGGATTGGGGACTTGTCCAAGGGTAGCCAGCTACTTAGCCGTAGAGGCAGGGCAAAACCCAGGAGTCCTGATCTCCAGTCCCCAAAGCCAGCCCCTGGACATCACTCCCTCCAGGTATATCCATTTGCATTGTGCCTTTATTACACATACATGTCACTAATCTAGGAAAAAACTGCCCATCCATAATGTCTGCCCATGCGCAGAGTACAACACATCTGCCCAGTACAGCGTGTGACCAGCAATGGCTATGTGCTTGGTTCCACCAGGAATCAAGGTGCTAGGGTCAATCAGCTTTGTCCTCACAACTGTCGCTACAGGGAGAGGTTGGTGGAGGGCAGTGCTTTAAGTCTCCAAAGGCCACACGTGGCTGATACGTCACACTTTGATCACTCCAGATTGCCCTTAAAGGACCCGCAGCAGTGCGGCTTTCAATTCAAGCTAACTCCCGCTAGGAGCACGGATCATTTGTGCAGTCGGCGTGCACTTGCCTTGCTGTGGTTGGCTACTAGAGGACAGACTACTGCTGCTGCCAGCTAACAGACGTATTCCTTTAGCTCTAGCAGAAGAGGTCTGTGCTTTGATGCTGAAGGTCCTGAGTTCAGGTGCTGCTGATGCAGTGTAGGCATTACACCAGCTCAAGGGACATACATGCACCAGCATTAAAACCACACCCACCCCTTGTAGTCTCCGCCCCAGATCTCCCGTCCAGGACTCTGCAGATGAAGCTTCCTGTGGGCTTTAGTGAAGTCAGAATCCAGATGAGAAACATGCACCCACCAAGTTTTCTGAAGGGCACTGTCCAATCCCCAGTAGCGACTGAACTCTCATCCTCCTGCTCTGAAAGCACCCACCTGCCCACCTGAGCTAAAGGAGAATCTCTGTTTCCAGCACAGGGGTCGAAATCACACAGCTGAGCAGCTCTGATTCCACTCAGCGGCGGCGGCAGCCAGTTCACTTTACAGCATGATATTTCTGAGCTGGCTGCTGACCACACAACACACCCCAGGCAAAGAGGTAGGAGCCTGGAGGCTCTTTTGCATCCTATTCAAATAATGCGTTGGTGAAACTCAGGCCTGTGTGAGGAAACAGGCCAGGGCACAGGGATGAATCAAGGCAAGATCCCAGGGATCTGGACCCAGCAGTGAACAACAAAGGGCTAAATTAGCCCCTCGTGTAACTGCACTCACGGCAGTGTAGCTACACCAGGGATGAACTTGGGTGCTAGAAAAGAGAGATACAGAGCTCTGCTCTTTTCCCGCACGGGGTAGAATCCGGACCAAGCTCTGTGACTCAAGAAATGGAATGAACTCTGGTTCCCGCAAACGTGGCTCTGGCAAGAAAGGGGAGCGGGTCCAGAAGGGGGCGCCACTTGCCTCGTTCCACACAGGGTTCACGTTGTTCTTGATCACTTTGGTTCGCTTCTTCACACCTAAAAAGGGAGTTAAGCAAAAGGGTTAGAAAAGTCCTCAGACATTCACGCTCCCCGTGAGCAAAAATTCCTGCTGCTTTAAAAAACAACAAAACATATTGCTCTGAGTTTGATTATCTCATGAAGATCTTTAGGAAAAGGAAGCTGCATCCCCTGCCCCAGTGAGCTTCCCGTCTAACATCCCGGCTCCCACAAGGAGGGCTGCGGGGTTAGGCCCTGTGTTAACGCAAGATGCAGGGCAGGGGGGCAGTGGACGAGGCGTACAAAGCCAGGAGGGTTCCTGGAGAGATGGGCAGAATGGTCTCAGCTGGAGGAGGGTGTGAAGCCGAGGGAGGAGGAAGGAGACCCCAGGAGCAATACCGGGAGGAGAAGGGATCTAAAGCTAAACCGTGGCCCCGGGAGGTAGGCCAGAGGTCCCATATGTAATGACGTCTCCGAGACCGGGGAGGAACATGGCAGCCGTTCAGCAGCACATGGCAACACAGAACAGGAAGAATCAGCGACAGAATGGCCCGGACCCTGAATGGTATTTAAGGAGCATAAATACTTTTGAGTATCTGAGCCAGTGTGATCAGCTCAGGCCTCACACCAACCCCCCTCTTGTTTTGTCCCACCGACTGCATTGGAAATGGTAGATTGGGCCCATTGCTATTTCTGATTCATAAGTCAGTAGTGCTGGAGCTCCAGTCATGACCCAGGCACCACACAAACAAGGTCTCCGTCCCACAGAGCGTCCAATCCAAGTACGGCAGAGTCCATTCAATAGCAATCCCGAGATTAACAACGATATTTTGCCGGGAGCTGATCCCATCCCACTGATGTGAATGTTAATGAGATTTGGATATTGGCAACAAGCATGCTGCTTACTAGCTACCTTTTGGGGAAGAAAGACCCCGGCTGCAGGCAGGGGAAGGAAACGCTGGAGCTGCACCATACCTCTCCCTGTGCTCTCCAGACTGCGTCCTGCCCTGGCACCAGGGACCCATGCTCAGTATGTCCCGGTGCTGCAGCAAACTTGCATGTGGTCCAAGACCTGCCACTCTGACAGTCTGCACCATTACGTGCACCTCTTTTACAAGACTATGATAAGTTTTGTACAAGGTATCCCTTGTGAGGTGTCATTTGAAAACTCATAATTTGCTGATCATTATTATCCTAGTAAAATATGTATGGCAACATTGTTAATGTGAAGTTATGAGATTCTACTGTATAACATTGTTGAAGGCATGTCCCACGTTTAGAAAAGCAGGCACAAACCAGTCTCTCAGCAATTAATGACCCAGCCGCGTATCAACAAGATCATCAGGCCCATCACATAGTGGAAGGGCCATTCACTGGCAGGAAGAGGGGAGTGAACAAAAATTTACATTTTAAAAGAGACACAGACTTTATGGCATGGGGGCCATAGCAGGAGATGGCTCTTGTGCAAGAGAGTGGACTATAAAGGTAAGAAGCCATGGCCCCCAAATTGCCTCTCTCTGTGCTCACAGCAGCTACAACGCCTGAAGGAACACTGGACTGGGGGAGGGGTCCTGATTTTAAAAGATTTCAGCCAGTCAGTCTGGAAAAGCAGGTGTTAGACAAACCTCAGTGGTTTGAGCAGGTGTTAGACAAACCTCAGTGGTTTGAGCATTGGCCTGCTAAACCCAGGGTTGTGAGTTCAATCCTTGAGGGGGCCACTTAGGGATCTGGGGCAAAATCAGTACTTGGTCCTGCTAGTGAAGGCAGGGGGCTGGACTCAATGACCTTGCAAGGTCCCTTCCAGTTCTAGGAGATAGGATATCTCCATTAATTTACAAATTTATTTATAATTTAGTTTCCCCATCTGTAAAATGGGGATAATGATTCTGCCCTCCTTTGTAAAGTGCTTTGAGATCTATGGATGAACAGCAGCAGATACAAGTATTATGATTAATAAATAATGAGCTGTAATCAATACTATATTAAGTCAGTGATACTCAGACCTCAGTGGTCAGGAGCCAAAGTAGTGATCAGCGTTACCCAAATGAGCCACAGTAGTGTGAATTCACTGTTTCATTTACTATAGTACTATAGATTCATATTTAAACTGTGGAAATATTTTGTGTGTGTGTGTGTGTTTTATGTATATATAATTTTCACAGCAAAATGACTAATCAAGTATTTATCAACTATAATTGGTTAATAACACAATAAAAGCATCCTGATAGTAAACCATTGTGTGATTTAATTATTAACCTATCACATGCTGCAAAGAGCTGCAGGTGACACATTAAAGACCCAACTGCGGCTCGCAAGCTGCCGTCAGAGTATCACTGTACTAAGTAAGAGATGGGTGGGAAATAGCATGTTTGACATTTGGAAATTAGGTTCTGTTGCCTGCTAGAACAGAAAGTCAAAACATAATGATTTGACAACCCACAAAAATCCCAACAAGGGTTAAACTGAGAACGTCAAACCCAAAAATGATATTTTCAAACCCAAACAATGCAACATTTCAAAACAAAAATATGTCATTTCCAACTGACCTCTCAAAATGAAAAACTGTAGTTTCAATTCTCCTGATCAGCAAACTGAAAAATTTCAGCAAGATTCACGTTTCTCCCCTGGAAAAATGTCACTCCAATAGAACCAGTTTTCTTTAAATGCAGTAATGGGGAAAGAGTCATTTCTATTTTGCTAATCTTGGTTTTGTGTTTTCTTGTAACAGGGTTTTCTTTAATTCTAGACATGTAACTGAGTGGTGGCTTAATCAGTTCGCTGGCTGGCTAGCAGGGATTTCAGCAGCGGAAGAGTCTGCATGGAGCCAACTGAAGATCCCTACAAGCAAGTGGAGGGAAGATGTTTTAGATTTGGTGATCAGAGACTCAAACTGAGACTAAACCTAAGCTTTTGGGGACTTTCAGTTCCTTCTCACTGTGTTTCTGTGGGGACTGAACTGTTCAGATTTTCATTTGTTTCCTTTATTTGTGTTTCTGTAGAACTGTGAAGATAATGTCTGTGGATTATAAAATAGCCATGTCCTGCTGTAAAAATTAGATTATTTGTTTCTTTATCGTAAGATTTTATAAAGTTTTTTAATGAAATTCATTTTTTTAGGTCCTTTGGGGACTTGAATGAGGGGAGGCTGAACCTGTGCAATCCTTGCTGAAAACAGACCGAACTCTGGGTCTCCAGCTACTTTCTAGGGAATTGGGGGGGTTCTTTAAGGCACTGGAGACGGGAAATGAAGTGAACTCTAGCCCCCCCAAAGGTTACACAAACATTGCAGCACTAAGCCCTGGGATAAGAACCAGAAAGTGAAACTAACCGATTGACACGCTCTTCCCTCCCTTGCACACGTAAGGCAGCGTAGATACTCCTACACCACTCAGGGTCCATCAGTACTGGGATCACAGTGATTTCCACTAGCTCAGAGACGTCCCCTCAAGCAGCGTGCACCCCCTGTGATTGCTGCAGAGGCGATGAGCACACCCGTACAGAGCCCTGCCCCGGGGCAGCGGTAGGGTTCTTGGTAGGCCAAGGGGCAAGATTAGGGTTACTGCTATGTGGAAGGCTAGGGTGTGGGTTAGGGGTCACTTGATTTCCCCAGGGGGAAGAGCTGGCTGCTTTCCAGTCCTATCATGCCACAGGAGAGGAGCAGCCTAGAAACAGGAGCGTGATTCTTAATCAAAGCGCAGCCCTTGAAGCGACCGCCCAAGGTCACCCGAGGAGTCTGCGGCAGAGCTGGGAAT
Source organism: Mauremys reevesii (assembly GCF_016161935.1). Taxonomy (NCBI): domain Eukaryota; kingdom Metazoa; phylum Chordata; order Testudines; family Geoemydidae; genus Mauremys; species Mauremys reevesii. The sequence goes on from NC_052627.1 coordinate 136,230,972, forward strand.
CCAGCCCTCCCCCTGGGAAAAAACTGCTCATTGCAGCTTCCGAGCAAACCGCGCTCCTCTTCTGAGAGCCCAGCTCAGCCGCCGAGCCTCTGCCATCATACACGCCGAGCCAAGAGCCTCCGTCTCGCTGGCACACAACCTCCACAGCCAGGGAAGCCGACTGAACCACGTTCCATTCAAAAATATGTGTTACCCTCCCCGGCCAGGCAGGACAGAAACACAAGGGCCGCTGGGTAATGTGGCTGGGATGCTGACTGCAGACTGGTGGCTAATCAATCACTGGCATCGCATAGCTGGAACAGGAATGTCCAGGGGAAAGCTAGCCCCTGGGGTATTTAAGCAATCAGCCCCGCTCCCTGCACACCCAGCTGCTACCTCTCAATTCCCCCTCCAGCAGCAGCCATCATCCCACCTGTCACCTTAGGACTGGGGGGGGGGGCCTTGGGAGCCTCCCTGTCTGGCCAGGGGAGGGCGCTGTCGAGAGACAGTGAGCCCCTTCCCCTCTCCAGAGCCGGCCCCGGCTTTGGAAGGTAAAGAGGTCGGTGCTGCTGGAATTGCAGGTCTGCGCCTAAGAGTCTGGAGATTTTCTTCAGGAATCCCTCCCTGCCCACCCCACGGCTCAGCTCACAAGCCCTGGGCTTTTCAGCCTTCCCAAGGAAAGCGGAGGGCCAGATTCTGCCCTCTGCAGCCGGCTGGCTCTCAGGTTGGGCTCGGCCGTCACTCCTGCCTTTGGGGCCCTGCCAGAACCCCTAGCCCTGGGCAAGTTCACTGCTCCCCACAAGAGTCAGGCTCATTCCCTGGGTCCTCTCTCGGTCCAATTACCTCCCGTCCCTGGCGCTGCTGCCCAGAGCCAGCTGCAAGGTTCTGACGGGGAACAGGCATCCAGAGCAGTATCTATCTGCCCTAAATTGGGAGGGAAGGGTGGTCTCTGCCTGAGGCTGGGTTCCCCTGACTGCTGGGCCTCTCCTCTGGGGCACATTTCCCTCTGCTCTATGGCCAGCTTCACCTTTTGAAGCTCCCCAGACACAGCACACGCGGTAGGAGCACCGAATTGGCACTGCCTGAGCGCAGGGATGCTCGTTAGTCTGGCTGGCAGTGGGGGGAGCACGTCCCATCACACCCTCATGCACATGGCAGCTGCTGGCTGAAGCCACCGACATGCTATGAATCCACAGGCAGTGTGTTTATGGTTATCCCTTTCTGAGCCAGTTCAATTTTCAGGGTGTTGGGGGCTTTCACTGGGAGATCTGATGATGGAATCAGGTCTGTTCTTTAGTGAAATCCTGTCTATTAGCAAAAGAATGTACGAAGCCCTGTTTCTCTGAATACAGAAGGAACTTAAAAAGCGGAGACAGTTTTTTGATTCACAGTTACACGCCTCTTTCAGCCAGCACTTTGCCCAAAAGCTCTCACTTTTAGCTTTTTTTTCCTCGGTGTCATGCTACCCTGGCTTCCCTGGGGCTTCTTTGCTCCTTCCTTCTTTCTGTTTCTCTGCTGATTCTCTCACACACAGAGACACACAGCTCCACCAGTCAATGCCCCAGCCCCTGCACTTGCTGTATCAGTCTCCAGTCTCTGCTTCTACTCAAGCGTTGCCATGTGCCTAAACTTGGGGTGGAGGCTGCTATGGTTTGAGCTAGCTGGGGTTCCCCAAAGGAGCTTGACTGGTTCTTACATTTATCCTGAATGATGGGTTGCAGTAAGGCCCACCAACTTCACTCCGGCTTTGTCCAGCCTCCCCTCACTAGCATAGCCACACACACCCCAGAATCATCAGCGAGACTCGAACACGAAACCTTCAGCACAAGCCTCTGGCACTTGAGCGGAAGCAGCAATTCCCCTCGGTGTGGGTAAGCAGCAGGCTCCTCTCTCTGCACAGCAGCTACAAGAGACAGACATGAGCACCCATGCTCCATCAGCCCCCTTGGTATTTAATTCAAAGGTTTATGGGCAGCTCCCTCCTGTTTTCCTTTGGCCTCTGCCCCTCTTATATCTGCGGCCCAGGCCCTGTTAAAAAAAAGTTGATAATAGTGTTTCACCTCCTCCAACAGCACCATCACCTCAAAGCACTTCACTGGTTTATCCTCAGTGCACCTCTGAGAGGAAAGGAAGAGTTATTGCCCCATTTTACAGATGGGGAAACTGAGGCACAGTGAGAGGACAGGACTTGCTCAAACCAAAATGAGTAAGTCTATAGGTGAACCTAGCAAAGATACCCGCTGCCCCCTACCCCAGTCCTATGCCTTAACCTCAACACTATCCTTCCACACCAAGGTGCATTACCTTGCTAAAGGCAGCTATACTCGAATCTATGATTCTATACTGAGCCAGTGTCTCATCTCAAGCACACTGGCATAAGTCTGCAGTATCCCCCACCCCTGACTTCAGTGAGACAAGCTGGGGGGTATGGAGCTACAGAACCGAATGAAGAGGCCTTTTTCTGTGATCTGTGGAACTCTCTCTTCTCCTGCTTCAGCATATTCCAAAGCAAGTCATTAGGTGCTCTCCCCGGCTTGGAGATTTTTAGATTGGCTCTGTCTTTGATGGTTGCTTCATTTAATCTGAAAGTAACATCCCAGGGACTGAAGATACAGGTCCATACCTCTTGTGGCCAGCACTCTGCCCAACAGCTCTGTACGCTGTGGGGGAGGCAGAGGGATAGGTCTGAGCGGAGTCGCGCAGGCTTTTGTTGACAAGAACAAGAAGCTTGAACTGGTTGCGGAAGATCAGTGATGTTGAGGGTCATCATGCCCAATACCAAACCAAGCAGCAGTTCAGACGTCACATGCGCATCTGTATGTGACTGTCAGTTACGGCCTGCTCTTCAGTATGATTTACTATTTGTGTGTAGGCTCAGTGATCCCAGCCAGAGGATCCCACCGCTGTTGAAAAAAATCACATAGGGACTGAAATGCAGCCACCTCTGGGGTGGGAAAACACATCTGTTTACCAGCACACAGGGACACTGCGCAACAGTTTAGGACGGGAAATGAAGAGGAGTATTTTGTTCTGCTGAGGAGGAACATGTGTAAAAATAATATGGAAGGAACCAGATTTCGGTTCATTTCTGGTCAGGACAGTTGCAAAACTTGCCATGAGGGTTCTTCAATGACCACAGATAGTCAGGATCCCAGGGAGACTTCAGCCTGAATCCGCAGCACAAACACATTTTCCTTTAAAGCAACTGGGATGCAGCACAGACATTGCTTTACCAGAGACGGCAGCTACTTCACTCCCACCTCCAACATCCAATCAATCTTCTTTGAGGGGTATGTGGCTAGTTAATGCCAAGACCCCACCACCTTGCTGGATCAGGAATAGCTCAGCCCAGGGCAGGACATCAGGGGCACCTATGACATAACAGATCAAGCCTGGTGCTGGTAAGTCAGGACTCCTGAGTCCTACCCTTAACCCTGCCACTGACGTGCTGCTTTGCTTTGGGCAAGTCATTTAACTGCTCCATGCCTCCGTTTCCCCTTCTGCAAAATGTTTTCCCACATTTGTAAAGTACTTTGAGATCTACAGATTCATGGGTTTTAGTCTGGGCCAAAGACACTCGTCCAGGGATTCCTGCAAAAAAAGTTCACTAAATCTTAATTGAACTACAGCTTCTGTTTTGGAGACATCCAGTCTTGGATCTAAAGACTTGAAGTGATGGAGGAGAGGGGCAGAGAAGGGCTACTAGGAGGATCAGGGGAATGGAAAGACCCTGCCTTAGGAGCAGAGTCTAAGAGCTTGGCTTGTTTGGCCTGGCAAAACGCACAGGGGCGGCAAGGTATATGGGCCTGGGGTGCCCGTGCTCCAGGAATATTCAGGGCTCCACCAGTGTTCGGGGCCAGGTCTCTCCCCTGGCCCCACTTGCCACCCCCACACACCTCCCGGCCCTGCCTGCCCCTGGGCAATTTAAAAGGGCCCGGAGGCCCCCGGCCATCACCAATACAGCAGAGCTAAGGTAGGTTTCCTGCCTGGCCTCGCTCTGCACCGCTCCTGGAAGCGACTGGCACAACCCTGCGGCCCCTGACCCAAAATGCCTCCCAAAGACCGACCCCTCACCTCTCCTGCACCCCAACCCCCTGCCCTGCCCAGAGCCCCCACTCAAACTCCCTCCCACACCCCAACCCCCACCCAGAGCCTGCACCTCACACCCAAACTCCCTCCCAGAGCCTGACCCCTCACCCCCTCCCTCACACAAACTCCCTCCCAGAGCCTGACCCCTCACCCCCTCCCACACCCCTCACCCAAACTCCTCCCAGAGCCCGACCCCGCACCCCCTCCCACACCCCAACCCCTGCCCTGCCCAGAGCCTGCACCTCACACCCAAACTCCTCCCAGAGCCCAACCCCTCCCCGCTCCTGCACCCCAACCCCCTTTCCCAGCCCAAAGCCTGCACTCAAACTCCCTCCCAGAGCCCAACCCCTCACCTCTCCTGCCCCCCAAACCCTACCCTGCCCAGAGCCCGCACTCAAACTCCCTCCCAGAGCCCAACCCCTCACCCCCACCTGCACCCCAACCCCCTTTCCCAGCCTACAGCCCGCACCTTTCCTGCACCCAAACACCCTCCCAGAGCCTTAGGCAGGTGGGGGGGCAGGATTTGGACCCATTCTGGGCACCATCAAAAATTAGACAAACGTGCTGCCCCTGACAATGCGGGCGGAGGACTGGGATTGCTCTCTGCAAATACTTCAGGGAGGGAGAAGAGCTGCTGAAGCTAGAGGACCACGCTGGAACAAGAACAAGTGGCCAGGAGTAAACTTTGGCTGGAAATTAGGTGGTTTCTAACCTTCAGAGGAGGGAGGTTCCGGGACAGCTTCCCACAGGGGAAAACCACCGAACTAGTCTGAAGCTGGAGCGTGAGAAGTTGATGAATGGGACGATATGACAGGGTTGCCTTGGAGAGCAGAGAACTGGATGCTATGACCCAGGAGGGCCTTCCAGTCCCGTGCAGAACCCACCACAGCACTAGGTACGTTCCGTGGTTGATTACTCCCAGCCTTGTTTCCAGTTTGAATTTGAAAAGCACGATTATCAGCCAGACTCCATCTGGTGCATGCAGCTTTTAGCCCTAGTACCGGCATTTCTGGGTGCTAGTCAGTTCATGCAAAGGGGAAAAGGAAAAGGAAAAGCCTTTAGTGTGAGGCACAGAAACAATAGCAGTGACTCAGATGCCAAAGGCCTCCCAAAAGGTTTGCCTGATGGCTTTTCTTCCCCTCCTTCCGCCTGTCCATCACACGCAGCGTTCAGTATTACTATATATGGTCACTGTAATTCCAAGCAGAGTCACAGAATCCGAACGCACGTAAATCCCAGCGCTGCCATCCAGGCTTGTGAATGGGGAGCCAGGCTTAGGGATGGGCCTAGATGTAGGTGGTGGCGGGGGGGGGGGGTGTTTTAAAGAATTTTACAGAAATACTTGAATGGGTTCTTTGTTTTTCTTTTCAGAGCAATTCAGGGGCAAGCTGGCTTGGGGAGGGACTGAATCTACACGTTCCCCTCGGAGGTTTGCAAACCAAGACCCTGGCCCTGCAAGCCACATGCTTAACTTTTATGCGCCTCAAGGCATCCCACTGATTTCAGAGGAACTACTCACCAGGCATAAAGATCAACATGTGAGTCCCTTACCAGACTGGGGCCCAAGACCTCACACCTGAAGCTGCTCTGCCTGCATCTGTGAGCCCAGGATTGGGGCCCAATATATCGCTGCCTTGGGCCAGTGCCCAAGCATACATCTCAGCCTTGCCCGTGCCTGCCTGAGCCCCAAAGGGAGAGAGACATTCAGGAAAGTGAAATTGCTGTGGGATCTTTCCTTGAGCACAAATAACTGGCCCCAATGCAGGAAAACCTCCCTGTTCAGCAGAGCATTTAAGTGGGTGCTTAACTTTCTACACCTGCTTAAGCCTCACAGACTTCAAGCTCACTGCTTACATGCTTCCCTGAACCAGAGTCTCTGCCTGGGGCTCTGTTTCACGCTTCTTTATTGCTGATGGAAGTTATTGCCACCCTTAAAAGTGAAGTGGCACCAAATCTGCATAGAAGGTAGGTAAGTTTGGGACTGATCCGAGAGGCATTTTAGAGGTAGGCACATGACAGTCCCAAAGGGAAACTGACTAGAAACAAAATGTGAAACTGACCACATTCCTTCAACTGCCAAGTCCAGAGACAGGTGAAAGAGTAAGACAAGGTAAATAATGAAAAGTTGGTTCCTAAAATTCTGCCTGTTTTAAACCAAATTTGAGTCCCGATCCTGCAATGAGATTTGCCTCTGCAGATCCCATAATATCACTGGGGACTTGTGAGCTCCCCACACCCAATGGTTTTTGATCTTTAAAAACAAAATTAAATGTTGCCCTTTTAAATACATTTCAAAAATAAAGACACATCCACACATGAATTAGGTACTCAGACATTAGAGCACTGGAGACCACAGACAACAATGGGAACAAAGACATACCTACATATGTACAGCCAGGCAATATTTAACTGTATGGCATGCAAAAATCCATTAGTGCCTTTTATTACCAATCAGGGTTCCTATCTCCATCTCTACCATGACCTTAGCAGTAGCACCAAGCACCATGTCCAAGAATACAGACAGTGACCTGTGAAGCAGAATTAGTGCCAGAGCCTCAGCTGCCTAATTAGGAAGTTCTTGGGCCAGCTCCTCACCTGGTATAAATCACCTGAGCTCTGTTGATTTCAATGAAGCTCGGCTGATCTACAGCAGCTGCGGACCTGGCCCATTGCTTTTCCCTTTGGTGTTTATTATGGGGGAGGGGCTGTATTTGTGGCTGCGCTTCACCTGGGTTAATGAAGATGGCATCACCTAATCAGTGCACTGAGCTTTTAGTAGAGTGACCGTTTAACAACGTAACCTGGGAAACTGTTCATCCTCCCCCACCGATACAGGGAAAACCTTTCCCTCCACACCCCACCTACAAGCAAAAACTGCCCCAAGTTAGTAACACACTTGATTCATGTAGGAAGGCGGCTTTTCTACAGAGCACCCCTCACCCACCTGCTAGCGACAGTTCGGGGAGATCGGCTTCAGGAATTGTAAACCCCCATCCCGAATAAAACCACAAGCCCCCGCTCGCAAGCAAGGAAACCCACGCCTAGTGAAATCCTGCGTGGATCCTGCCCCTACAGCCCCTTGTGTCTCCTATGCTGGAAGCCCTCCAGAGTCCGTCCCTTTGGTCCAGATCCATGGAGATGAACCCTCGTGCCCATGCAGACCACAACTGAAGTCCATGGAGTGCCATGTGGGCACAAGGGGTCACCCATGAGACTCTGGCAGCATGACCTAGTGGATGGAGAAGTAGGGGGCGAGGAGATCTGGGTTCTATTCCTGGCTCGTCTACCAGCCTGCTGGGTGACCTTGGGCAAGTCACTTTACCTGCCTGTACCTCCGTTTTCCCATCTGTAAAATGGGGGTCAGGATACTGACCTCCTTTGTAAAGCATGTGGAGCTCTCCTGATGCTAAGAGCTGGGTCTTATTATTACTTGTTGAGTCAGCGCCCTGCACCATGGTGCGCCGATCCCGCCCGGGGGCTGGGGACATGCCACTAATGATGCGGGGTTTTGTCCGGTGCTCACTGCCCTGGTATCGGAGCACAGCAGGGGCTAGACACACACACGACAGGAGCAGCCGGGCAGACAAATTCAGATAAACCGACTTCAAAACATGAAAATGTGTTGGGAGCCGAGGTGCCAAGGCAAGGAACGATAGGAAGCCCAGGGCACGTGCCTCCACCCGGCGTCTCTCCATTGGGATTCAAGCCCAGGACAGAGCATCTACATCAGGGAGCAGGGGCGGAGGAACAGCAATGCCCTAGACCAGGGGTAGGCAACCTATGGCACACGCGCCGAAGGCGGCACGCGAGCGGATTTTCAGTGGCACTCACACCGCCCGGGTCCTGGCCACCAGTCCGGGGGGCTCTGCATTTTAATTTAATTTTAAATGAAGCTTCTTAAACATTTTTAAAACCTTATTTACTTTACATACAACAATAGTTTAGTTCTATAGTATATACTTATAGACAGAGACCTTCTAAAGACGTTAACATGTATGACTGGCACGTGAAACCTTAAATCAGAGTGAACAAATGAAGACTCCAGCACTTCTGGAAGGTTGCCGACCCCTGCCCTACAGAGACCAGTGTCTATCCGGAGTCCCTCTGTCAGCTGCAGCCAGAGCCCCCGGATTCACACCAGTGTCCCCGGGAACCAGATGCGTCTCCCGGCCAGTGCCCCGGGGGTGATCTCTGCCCAGGGCTGCTGTGCCCAGGCCAAGAGACAGAGGGGCGGCAGCACCCACCCCACGGCTGGGAAGCTATGGGATCTGCACCCAGGGAGACCAACAGCTGGGGGGGGGGTCCCCTGGCTGCCCCCCAGTAAACCCCCTCCCCTGTAAGTGGCCGTGGGGGTCGGGTCCCCCTGTCCCCCCCCCCCCGTGTAGCCGGGGGTCCCGGCGCCCCTCACCTCGGAAAGTCAGGCTGGCCACCGGGTCGCTCTGCTTGTCCCGCTTCTCCAGGTTGGGGAGGCTGGAGGCTCCGAGCAGCAGGCAGCGCAGCATGGCTCCGCCGGCCGGCCGGGGGCGCAGGACAGGGAGACCGAGCGCCGCTGCCGGGCGGGCAGCGAGGGGGCGCGGGCGGAGCAGCTGCGGCGCCGGCCCCGGGAGCGCCTCGGCGCGGCAGGTCCCGGCACCCTCAGCATCAGCGCCGCTTGGGCCGGCAGGGGGCGCTGCAGAGCCGTGGGCGGGCCCCGGGAGCGGGGCTCAGCAGCACCTGCTGCCCTCCACAGACCAGACCCGGGGCCACTTCACCGCCACCCGGATAGCGACCGGGGCCACCCCGGCTAGCGACCGGTCCGGCCACTTCACCGCCACCCGGCTAGCGACCGGGGCCACCCCAGCTAGCGACCGGGGCCACCCCGGATAGCGACCGGTCCGGCCACCGCGCGGCCACTTCACCGTCACCCCGGCTAGCGACCGGTCCGGCCACTTCACCGTCACCCGGGCTAGCAACTGGTCCGGCCACTTCACCGCCACCCTGGCTAGCAACTGGTCCGGCCAGCCAGCGGCCACTTCACTGCCACCCGGGCTAGCAACTGGTCCGGCCACTTCACCGCCACCCTGGCTAGCGACCGGCCCGGCCACTGCGCGGCCACTTCACCGTCACCCGGGCTAGCAACCGGTCCGGCCGGCCAGCAGCCACTTCACTGCCACCCGGGCTAGCAACTGGTCCGGCCACTTCACCATCACCCGGCTAGCAACCGGCCCGGCCACCCCACGGCCACTTCACCGCCACCCCGGCTAGCAACCGGTCCGGTCAGCCAGCAGCCACTTCACCGTCAGCCGGCTAGCGACCGGTCCGGCCACCCCGCAGTCACTTCACTGCCACCCCGGCTAGCGACCAGTCCAGCCACCCTGCGGCCACTTCACCGTCACCCCGGCTAGCGACTGGTCCAGCCAGCCAGTGCCTATTTAATTGCAACCCTGTCTAACTACATCCAACCAGCAACTATCTCCAGTCAGTGCAACGTTCTTTAGCAATCCAGCTGCCTGGGGCTAGCAATAATTGCAATCTGTGGGCCTGATTCTGCTCTTCCGTCTGTGCACGGAACTCCCATTGAAGCCAGTATGAGGTTCTGTGCATGGAAATCCTGCCGGATCTATCCCCTTGCTAGCCACAGTCCAACAGGCAGATTGCTTCACTAATTCCGGCTTTGAAGCTAACAGGGTGGACAAGCCGCTCAGGTCTCCGGACTTCTCCTTGTTTGATTTTCCTTTGGACAATTGAGCACAGAGCATTAAAGGACGGTAAAAGATGCACAATGGGGTGCAGGTGCCACCTAAGGAGGCAGTGAAAAGCCAAATGCTGATATAAGTCGTCTATTGACGGTATTTTTAAGGCACCCATCAATCCTTTTGATGTCTAAGCCCCGGTAAGTATTAATAATCCTTGGCCCATCTCTCCTCCGTCCCAGAACCAAAGAGCACTTTGCGAACAATAAAGCCTCTTCCCCAGGCGAGGCAGGCCCTGAGCCTGCCCCTTGGTGGAACGGAGCTGCTGGAAGGAAGCAAGCGTAGCATTCAGCTAGCCAGCGCCAGGTGTGCCAATGTCAAGGATGGAAGTGAAGATCTTCAGAGCTAAACTCCTGGGCTGCTACAGCCTGCACTGCTGGGACGGTACCATACTCCCCGCCTGTGGGTCAGGTGGGGTACACAGGTGACATTGACCGGTAGGTCACACAGACCAGGCCCCAGAGCCTCCATATACACCCGGAGGGTCGCTCCATGGCTCCAGACAGTCTTTTCACATGAATGAGAGATGCTAGGAAATAAAATATCTCCTGATTTCCCCTGGGAGCCTCTTGACCCAGCAAGGACTGTCGAGTGCTTTGCCTCAGATTGGGTGGCCGTGAGGAGTTAATGGGACGCAGTGCAAAGGAATCTGCTAAGCGACTAACCACATCTTTGGGATGAGAATGTTTCTAAGGGCTACCTGGCTCCCCCATTCCCACCTACTGGTTTCTTGATCTTCTTTAAAGGGTTGTGTTCAGCTCCTGGAAGAGAGAAGGGCAAGGAGGAGGAGCTGCCAATCCGGCCATGGAGGCAGCTATGTTGAAATGCACCAGCCAGACGTACAGTTCCCTAAATTATTGCTAACAAGGGATGGTGAAAAGCCTATAATCGAGCAAGGCTTGAATTGCTAAAACACAGCTCCGGGACACCCCCTGCTGGGCCAGCGAGGGGTGTGTATTCCTGGCAGGAGAAAACAATTATTCCTGTGTAGTAGCAGGATTTTGTGTTTGTATTTTATATCATTTAAAATGAAGAATAGAGACTAATAATATAGTATGTATTAAATGCATTGGTGTCTGCTTTGATTAGATTTTGCCAGCTGCTTTTTTTGAATAGTAAAAAGGAATGGCCTAATGGGCCATCAGCCAGCACCTGGCTCAAGGCAGTAACACATCCTCTAAGGCTCACCAGTTTGGTGTAGGTTTAGCATTTTAAAAGAAGTAAAGGCATGTGTGACGAGCCCTCTGCCCGCCCCTCTTCCTGGGGCCCACTGGCTGCCCCAATAAAGCTCAGAGAGGCTTCTCCTTCTGCAGCACCCATGGCTTTATTTACACAAGTTCTCCCACCACCAGTGATATACTATGTACAGAGCTTGCAGGCCTGACAATCTCCTCTCCTACATGAAGACTGACCTTCCCCTGGCCATTCCCCCCTCTTCTGGCTGCCAACCAGCCTTCATAGCCCTTGAACCCCCAGGCCCGCAGGTGCAGCCAGTTCTAATGGCCAGGCACCAGGCTTCTCCCCAGCCCCAATCTATTTCCCCTGATTGGGGCTGGCGGAGCAGGGCTAATTGGGTGCCTTGGCACCAGCCCCCTGCTACAGCGCGCCAGGATTGTTTGCTTCGGCATTGCAACGTGATGTTCCTGTTTAAAATGCTCTGTGTAAATCAGTCCTGGTTTGTGTGCGAATGAGGAACGTGGGGGTTAAGAGAGGAGTCTGAAGGCCATCGCTGAACCAGACGGTCTAGGAAGGAGCAGGAGACAGACGCAAGGACGCCAGGCGGCTGCAACACGCCCCATTGACATGTCAGAGGAGGGCAAATTAACGACTCTAAAAATGAGACCGGCACCTATCAATGGGGACAAAATAGCAGTGACCAAACCCAGCCTGAAATAACTCCCTAAGGGACATGTAGGGTACAAAGAACAATTCAAGAGAACAACCACTCGTCAAACAACAGTTGATTACAGCACCACGGTGCAAAACTCACTGGTCCCAATGAAGGAAAATCACTATATAAACAGGAGCCTTGCCAGGAAACTTTGGGTTTGTCGTGCCAAGGCTTCCCTGGAGCAGCGTGTCGCGACCGACGGAACCCGGCTCCTCCCTACTCGTGATTAACCTCGCTGGCCACTAGATTGATCCAGACTCTGGACTGGTATTATAAGATCGACTGGCGGGACAGTGTGTGTGTGTGGAGTGATTGAATGCATATGCTAATTGTTGTATCTTCAATAAACGCGGCATATTCCCATGTGCTTCTTATAAGCAGAACACCTGGAGCAAAATTCCCTCCAGTGCAAGTGATCTGTATGGACTAATCTGCCTGGATGCACCTCTCAAAAGTTAATTCTTTTACCCTCCTGTGGGGTAGGGATGTATTAATACTTGGATTGTAAGCTCCTCCAGGAAACGGGTGGTTGTTTTGTTCTGTGTTTGTACAGCACCTAGCGCAATGGAGCCCTGATCTACCACTGGCCAAATAAATAATTATTACTTTCCATTTACATATGGGGAAACTGAGGCAGGAAGTGATGTAGTACCATGGCCAATGCTACAGAGACTCTACAAGCTGGGAATTAAACTCATGAGTCCTAAGACTTAGCCAGAAGGCCATGCTTCCTCTCCAGTGTGGCCCTGAATGCTGACCTCCCATAGATCTCAAGCCAATAGGCCTGGCTCCCTCCAGCCAGTGATGCATGTAGCAGTCAGGGGAGGATTTTACAGGGGGTGGGTGAGATTCTCCCCAGTGCAGAGGGCCTAGGGAAGGGCTCACAATACATGGCTCTAACTCTCTAAAAATGGCACCAGCTAGGGACACAACTGTCCTCTCCAGCACACGCCAAGCCAACTTGCTACGTTTACAAGTCAAGAGAAGGCTTTTCTGGCTGCCGGCCCCACCAGGTCCCCTGGGGATCTGAGAGCCAAGAGGGGAGCCCCCCCCCCAGGAATGAAAGGTGAAGCAGGCCCTCAGTGCCACTTGCCCATGTCTCCTGCCTTCGGTGGCACAGCTGGAACAGCTAACTATGGTACGGCACCAGACAGAGAGAGAAGTTCTGCTCTTTACACCACAGTAAATCTGGAGTCACTCCACTGACTTCAGTGTGCCAGTGTAAACGAGAGCAGAACCTGGCCCAGTGGGCTAAATCTGCTTAGACAGGAACCGCAGCTCTGGTCAATGTGGAACTCTCTGTTATTAAGTTCTCTGCATCACTGAACCTTGCAAGTGGATTGAACACAGCAAAGCTCTTGGCCTGAATCCCACAGTCAGATCAAGGCAGATGCAAAGGTCTGACCCTGAAGATCCAACTGGGGTCAGGGCCGCCCCTCCATGCATGACTGCACAAGACCCAGCGTACTTTGCGCACAAAGTAACAATGCTTTTGGGGCACGCCGCAGAGGCACGCGGCCCCCACTAGCAGGATCAGGACCCTGTGTGGCAGGCCCTTGCAAGGAAAAGTGCAGAGGAGAAATGTTAAGTGTTGTTGGTCACATCATATTAGCTGGGAGTGCAGCGCACACTACACAGAAAGATCCTGGACTAACGCAAAAGCCACTAAACTGTTTTGTAGCATTTTTTGGCATCTTTATAATGAATGAAGGAGGCTTGAAAATTGGCTTTTGAATTTTTCAATTTCTGTTTGTTTTTTTACATTAGAAATTCAGGACTTATCTACACAGCTTTTCCCAGAAGACTCCATGGACAATTCGAGAATGAACAGTGTCGGTCATCGGACATAGCAAAGAAGTGAAACGTGATTCAACCTTGAATTATTTCACTAGGAAGGTGGTGAAGCACTGGAATGGGTTCCCTAGGGAGGTGGTGGAATCTCCTTCCTTAGAGGTTTTTAAGGTCAGGCTTGACAACGCCCTGGCTGGGACGATTTAGTTGGGGATTGGCCCTGCTTTGAGCAGGGGGCTGGACTAGATACCTCCTGAGGTCCCTTCCAACCCTGAGATTCTATGATTCTATGATTCAACCAAGCAGGAAAGCTAAATTTAAATCTTCAGGTTTAATTGTGTTTTGCATTTGTACTTTTTAGCTATTTTCCTCAAGAAAGGTTGATTCTCATTGGTTAATAACAGTGACAAGATACAGCAATTTCCTGCAATATCTTGGAGAAACCTTACTGAATTAAGTTTAAGTATCTTAGAAGTTCATTGTATTAAAAATGCAAAGGTTTCGTATTACTGTGGGATTCTGTGTAACATCTGTGACAGGAAGATGTGACTAATGTAACCCCTGGGAAGTGTGAGGAGATTGAAATGACTCTTTTGAACGAGAGTCAAGACGAGAAGGAACTTTTAGTCGAGTGGGTTTCCTAGGAAATACTTGGGCGAAGGGGAATGCAAATACACACCTCCAGACCCATACTTTTGGAACTGCCCGCAAAGGAGAAACCCACAGTCTACTAACTACTTATTCTCAGGATCAAAGACCCAGTGAAGGACAGACTTATTCCTGGGTGTGTTTGTTCTGAGCTCCCAGAAAGAAACAGAGAAGCAAAGGAAAAGAAATTAGAAACAACAGCAGGTAATGAAATTATTCTTTAAATTATTAAAAGTGTCTTGAAGGTTTCCTTTTAATTCTATCACACAACACAGAGCACAGCTTTGATGGAACACACAATGTGGCACTGAACCCAGCACTGGAGAATGCCATCGACTCACCTGTCACTTAACCACAGACAAATTAAATCAAGAGGAAGTCTACGTAAGTACTAAATATAATCATAACATGAGCAATATTTTTCTAAATAAGCTATAGACCTCAGGCTTTTGCTATCATGGAGCATGAGGGTTTGAAATATTGCAAGGTATTTCTTTCTAATCTTCTGGGTAGATCTGGGTAGATTTCTCATCAACACTTTTTTTGGCTTTTCTGTGCTATAGAAATCTTCATTCACTGGCTATTATTTGAAGACTGCACAGTCTGTTTGTGGGTTAGTTTTTTAATTCCTAGGTTTTGCTTGTTTGCAAAGGGGTGAAGCCGAACAGATCAGGACACGAACGACATTTTGTGATGTGCTGAAATAGCAACTATTTTCTGGAAAGAGCAATTATTAATACTGCTGCAATAATTTACATGCAAGGAGCTCTCTGACCCACAAAGGTTCATTTTTAACAAATCTTGGAAAACTGGGGAAATTCCAAAGGATTGGAAGACAGTCAGTGTAGGTCCAACAAAGGGAACTATAGACCGGTTACCCTGCCGTCGATCCCAGGTAAAATAATAGAACGGCTAATTCAGGATTCTATCAACAAAGAATGAGAGGCTAGAACTGTAATTAATGCCGGTCAGCACAGTATCAAGGAAGGTGGGTCTTGCTGAACAAACCTGTTGGGTTTTTTTATAACATGACAGGTCTGGTTGATAGCAACTGTGCCGATAGAGTATACGCGGGTTTCTCCAAGACATTTGACTTAGTACCATAGATTCATTGATTCCAGGGCCAAAACGGGACCACTGTTATCATCTAGTCTGACCCCCTGCACAGCACGGGCCACAGGACTCCCCTGAATTAATTCCTGCTTGAGCTAGGGATGATCTTATAGCAAAATATCCAGTCTTGATTTAAAAATTGCCTATGATGGAGGATCCCCCATGGCCCTTGGTAAGTCGTTCCAGTGGTTAATTACCCCCACTGCTAACGATGTGCACCCTTATTGCCAGTCTCAGTTTGTCTAGCTCCAACTTCAAGCCCGGTCACTCTGATTGAAATGTTTGCATGGTATGGAGTTAACAGGAAACACGCTGGAGGGATTAACAACCAGCTCACTGGTGGATCGCAGAATGTACCTGTTCATGGGGAAAGATCAAAGAGGGGAGCTGTTTCCAGAGGGGTCCCCAGGAACTGGTTTTTGGTCCAATGCTATTGGATATTTTTATCAACAACCCATGTCTGTCTACCACACGAGCAGGGAACTGAAGCAGGGCACAAGACCTCATGCTGGCTTTTTGCCTGGGCTGAAATCTCCCCGTGGCGCTTGGGCGAAGGAGACCCCAGCTTTCAGAGAGCTGCCGTTAGCGATACTGAATCCTCTTTACCTCCCAGTTCAGCCAGCCTGCTGTACCCCCCTCCTTACACCTCCCCCCCACAAGTTCCCTTCCCCATTCATCCTCCTCTAGTCACCCAGAGCCGAGGAAGATGATGAGAAACCCTTTGAACTGCAGCGTTGTGTAATTTTCCAGCAGGTGGCAACTGAGAAAGATTGTTTATACAACATGCACTTTTTCCATTAAGAATGTGCTGCAGGCTGGCTACACACCCCCAGGTGCTGCAGGCTGGCTGCACACCCCCAGGGGCGGCAGGAAGCATTGTCTAGTGGCTCGGGAGGAGAATGGGAGTCAGGATTTTCGCTATTGCCATTCCCTTGCTGTGTGATGTTGGGCAAATCGTTCCCCCTCTCTGGGCCTCAGTTTCCCCATCTGATCATACCGATCCACTCCACAGGCTTTATTAGTGAGGGTTAAATCATTAGTAGGGCCCTACCAAATTCACGGTCCATTTCGTTCAATTTTACAGCCGGAGGGTTTTTTAATTGATCAATTTCACTTTTTCAGCTCAAACACCTGAAATTTCACAGTGTTGTAACCGTGGGGCTCTCAACCCAAAAGGGACCCAGAGGTGGGTCTGAGCTCCTCCCCTCTCCGAGAGCGGCTGTGTAGGGGAAGGACAAGTCCTGTCCCTCACCAGCCCAGTTGGGACTCCCAGCTAGCTGTCTAGTGGCTCCCAGCAGCCTGGGGAGATCAGATTTCCCAGGGAAGGGCTTATTTCACGGTCCATGACACGTTTTTCAGTGGAATTGGTAGGGCCCTGATCATTAGTATTTACACAAGAGCCATGTAACTCGCACTAATATACTGTGGTTCTCTGTCCCCCTCTAGAGGATACACCACATATAGCGGTTCTGAGTCTCCAGTGTCTGCAATTAACAGATCTGGTCCGTCAGCTCAAACTATAGCGGCTTGTAGCATCTACACCTGAGTGCCCCAGGTTTGGTCCCCCCAGGCATCAGATACTTGAGAAAAGCAAAATTATTCATTTTCCTCATTATTAGTGTTGCAAAGTCCTTTGGTAAAAGGTAAATCAGCATTTGTAGTACTTGAATGCCAAGTGATATTCCCTACCCAAGAGTCAGCTGTACAGGGGGGCCATACAGCCAGGAAATCCCCTGCGGTTTCCACCAAGATCACAAGTATGAAAGTCCATTTTCCTGCAGCAGAGAGATCATTAGCCACAGAACCGTGCAGGTCAGAGCCTGGCACAGAGCCACGGAGTAGAGCCGCTCAACAACTTTCTGTGGATTCTTTGGGTTTTGATGGAAAATGGAGGGTTTTTTACTAAATGGACATTTTCAAAGAACAAACATTCGATTTTTGTCTAACTTGTTCACGTTTGGGGGGGGTGGTTAAATTGTTTATTTATTTTGCTAACAAAACTTGAGGGAATTTCAACCTTTTCCATTGTTTGACACACACACAAACATTTTCACTGTTTAATTTTTATTTTAAATCCTTGTCACTGATGTTTTTCATGGATGAAAACCCTGGTCCCTGACCAGCCTCACAGTGCAACCTTCTCAGGACCTGTGGCAGCAGCAAGAGAGGCCGGCTCACTCCAGGGGTAGGTGACTCCACCCTCTCCCCAGTGCATTCTGCACCTGGCTGGAAAGCGTCCGGATGCTGCTGGTTGTTTGTAGCCTATCCCGGCACCTGAGCTCAGCGTTGGCAGGCGCAGGCCAGAGGGGGGAATAAAAAGAGAAGGAGAGAAACTCAGACCGCGAGAGGGAGCGCACACAAGCAGAGTGTTCCTGGAGGCCGCAATCTCCAGCCTGATTTTTGGAAGCGCTGCCCGTGCACCTCTGAAACGGGCAGCCGCAAGTGCTCAGCACCTCTGAAACTCAGACTGTTCTGGTGCAAGAGACACACTTTGCAACAGCCCCAGGAAGAGCAGAGCGGGGCAGGATCTGTTAGCTCCCCCCGTCCCGCTCCTGGCCAGGGCAGAACTGTCCCCTGTTATGTGTTTGCTGCACTTGGGTTTCAAGCATCTCAGGTGATGAGTTCCCATCTGCTCCCCCTCGAGGCACGACTCCACACCCCACTGGCCGGAAGGCACTGCCGATATTCACTCTAAATTCACCCCTTCTCAGTTCCATGCCATTACTGCTCCAGTGGCTTCTGACGAGTGAAAATATCCCTTCTCTCCTTGGTGTTTGCCCCTGTCTGAGCCGTGGACGCTGGTCTCACATCCCCACCCCCTTTGGCGTGGCTCAGCCAATCCTTACAGATTCAGCTGGTCCAGGTTTGCCTCATCCCGACCCTCAGCCTCCTGGGATATCTTTATGGCTCGGCTGCGGGGGGATGATCTGGTGGTTAGCGCATTAGCCTGGTACTTTAAACACTGCCGTTCTATTCCCCGCACTGCTAGAGGTGGCCTGGGGGACCTTGTGCCAGTCGGTTGGTTTCTCCGTGACTCAGTTTCTCTAGGTGTACAACAGGGAGGGTACATATTGGGTTTCCCTACTTCACAGGGGCAGGGGGTGAGGATAAATACACGAACGCCTGCTGAGATACCCCAGTGACGGGCCGGGTCAGCCAGACAGCTCTGAACTCCCTCCGCTCGGTCAGGCTTTGTCTAAAGCCCGGATTCCAGGCACGGCTGCTGCACAGCCCAAGATGGCGCCGGCCCCTTCTTCTGCTGACTCATTTCATTGCAAACTCTTGGCCCATCTGCCACCACCTCGCAGCCCCAGGTCTCCGTCAGTGTCACTGCTTATCAGATTCCCCCTGAGCCGCTCCTGTGGGGCCTGCTCCCCTGCCCGGGGACTGGCTGCACTTTTCCAGCTTGAATCTCCTGGTTGTTTTCTGCTGGAGTCCCTGGTCTCTGCAGGCCCTTTGGGTTTATTTCTCTGTCCTCGGCCGCAGCTCCTCCCAGTGCAGCCTCAGCTGCACATTTTATCAAAGTGCCATTACTCCCTTTTCCAGATCCTCAGTGAAGCTGGTACCTAAGGCCACACCTAACCCCGGTTCACTGCCCTGCACTAGGCATCTTCCTCCAGCTCCGGACAACGCTGGCTGCCCAGCTCTCTGCTCACCGCCAGTTCTCAAAGCCACAGGCCGGGGCTCGGACCGAGACCCTGCCTCTCTTAGAGGATTTGCATGGGTAGAACGGCAGCCGTGCAATTAGGCCAGTACGGAAAGCAGGCTTTCCACTGTGCAATTTGCTCCAGTCAATGGCTGGATGAAGCCACGCTGGTATGTGCCTCGCGTTACATCAGTGCATCAGGCCACACGAGGGTCCTGAATCTCCATTTCTCTAAAGCAGCCAGGGCTGAAGGCACTTTGCAGTCGGTTTCTCATGTCGGAGTTCAGGAGGCAAATGGAGCCGGTCGGAACATTGCCGGGGGTGTCTGACTGGGTGAGGAAAAACTCTGCCGTGACTCACGCAAAGCAGAGACGTGCACCCGGGTCTCCAACCACCCCGGCCAGGGCTCTAACCACTAGGCCACCGCGTCCTGAATCAAACCCCTCCGCTTTTCTGTGAAATGGGGCCGTTTCAACGCAGATCAGTTGCCACGAAAACATTCAAAACATATTGGGTTTGCCCCAGTGTAGAACGACACCGCCCCTGAAATCCCGCTGGGCTCGCCATGGCCATACATCCCACACCCAGGCCCCTTTAGCATCCCTCTGGCGCAGCCAGGAGCCCTTCCTAAAGTGGGCGTCAGGGTCACTTCCCCCCACCTCCAGCCCCTTCGTACGAGGAGAGCCGTGCAAAGAGGCCTTAGTGTAAACGAGCAACCTCTAGCCGAAAGTGCAGCCTTGTGCCAGCAGCCACGAAGCACGGCCTCTAACGGGGAGTCACAGGTTCCAACAGCAGGAGACCGGGCGTTTTTCGGTCCCAGGCAGAGAGCTCTGCAGGGTGGAGCAGGCGTCGGTGCAGGACACCGACCTCTGCAGGAGACACCTGCAGCCCCTGGCAAGAAGAGCTTCCTGAACAGTAACGGGTGGGACGCAGTTAGTAAAACAAAGCTCATCTCCAAGTACCTGGATCCTTCCCTCCCTTCCTGCGACCACGAACCTGCGGGCCACTGGGAAGTCAACCTGCAAGGGCACTGCAGACATGCATTCCAGGCCTGTATGATATTGTACATTCCATGATGCGGTTCAACCCAAAGGATCCCAAGTGATTTGCAAGCAACCTGCGCTACACCTCATATCCCCGGGATCGCTTCTCCCATCACTGCTCAGATGTCCAGCCCCTGCTTAGCTGTAAGCTTTGGTCTGCCACTGAAGTGCAACTGTCTCTGGGGTGGAACACGCCATTACTATGCATCAGAAAGTGAAGAAAAGTCCTAGTGATGTTGCAGGGGAAATTTGGTACCAGAATATAGTTACCCAAAGTGTGTTGTGGTCAGGAAATCAAGACTTATGCTGCTACTCTTATGTAAGGTACCATAGGATCTGTAATGATCACAAGTGGCCAAGATCTCTGCTTTGTGTCTCCTCTAAGGAACTTAAATGGCTCCACTCCTGTAGGATGTGAACACCTCAGATCTTTAACTCCCAAGATCCCTATGTGGTAGGGCAGTGCCAGGGCCGGTGCAACCATTTAGGCGACCTAGGTGGTCGCCTAGGGTGCTAGGATTTGGGGGGCGCCATTTTCTTCGGGAGCGACCGCAGCGGCCGGATCTTCGACCACCCCCCGTCACCGCCGGCATTTAGGTGGAGGAAGCTTGGGCAGGGGAGTGCGGGGAGGGCCTCCTGCAGCAAGTAAGGGGGGGGCGGCACACAGGGGAACTCCCTGCCCCAGCTCACCCCTGCCCCGCCTCCTCCCCGAGAATGCTGTGGCTGCTTCACTTCTCCCGCCTCCCAGGCTTGCGGCGCCTAAGCTGATTGGCGCTGCAAGCCTGGGAGGCGGGAGAAGTGAATCAGTGACGGCGTGCTCGGGAGGAGGCGGGGCAGGGGTGAGCTGGGGCTGGGGGAGGGGTGCCTCAGGGCAGAGGGTGGGGGGTGGGGAGCTGCCACAAGGGAGGCGCCTTAGGGCAGAGGGGGGGAGCTGCTGCGGGGGAGGGGGTGCCTCAGGGCGGGGGGAGGGCGCAAGGTGGAAGTTTCGCCCAGGGCGTGAAACATCCTTGCACCGGCCCTGGGCAGTGCTAGAATTCCCATTGCACAGAGAGACTCAGGTCACACAGCGAGTCTGTACCGGAACCAGGACTTGAACCCAGGCTGGCACTAACCACTGCCACATCCTCCCTCCCTCCCTCCCTCCGAGATAACAGTGGCCCCTACAGCTAGGGTGACCAGATGTCCCGATTTTATAGGGACAGTCCCGATTTTTGGGTCTTTTTCTTCTATAGGCTCCTATTACCCCCCACCCCCTGTCCCTATTTTTCACAGTTGCTGTCTGGTCACCCTACCTCCAGCCTCACCTCCAGCCTTCCCTGCGGAGCGCTCCCCCCTAGCGCTGCGCTCAGCACGGGCGTGGAGGGGAGAGCGCCCCCTGCTGAGCACCCACGCTGCTCTCTGCGGCACATCGGTGTCCCTTCGAGCGCTCCCAACCGCGCACCGGCCTGGGCTATCCCTTCCCTGCTCAGCTGGAAGCTCTGAGGGGCTCCCCTCCCAGGCTGGGCTGGCTGCAGGACACAGAAAGGGCTTCGGGAGGGTTTTGCGAGCTGGCAGCTCAGCCCTGGAGCGCCACTAACGATTGCTGAGTCCTGAGGCGAGCAGGAAAGCAGGGAAAATGTGTCCCCGACACCCGCGAGCCGCCCGGGCCCCTCCTGTTCTAGGAGAACTAAAATAAATGTCCTGACTGAGGCACATTTCTCTTTGCAGGCAGACCGCTCCAAACGCCACAGCTGGGCCGTGGTTCAAGGCTGGGCTGCACAACAGGCCTGTGTCACTCAGCGCTCGGAGAGAAACAAGCACAGCAGGACGGAGTCCAGCACAGGCTCTGCCAGGCAAATGAAACAGACGGAGCTTCCCGAGTGCAGGGGAAGAGCAAGTCCTGTCCCTCCCCAGCAGCGCGGGGTAGATCAGACCCATTTCCACCTCCAGCAACCTCCTGCAGCTGCCAGAAGCTCTGGGGGTGCTGCCTTCAGAGCCCAGCTCTCCACACCCACAGCATCCTCCCTCCGAGGGGCTCAAAGCACTTTGCAAATGTTAGCATGGTCTCCCAGCCCCCGTGTGAGGTGGGGGAAATCTCTCCCAATTCACAGAAGGGAAACTGAGGCACACAGACAGTGGAATGACCTGCTTGTGGTCACAAAGTGAGTCACTTGCAGAGCTGAAAGATAAAAGCCAGGTCCCCATCTCCCATGCTTTAACCACTCAGCTATGCCTTCTATCTAATCGCTCGCGGGCTCTCTCTCCCTCTGCAATCCTGCCAGGAAATCTCCCACGTGTGCTTTGCTGTAGTGAGTCAAACTCACTAGGAGTGAAATTCACCCCCATGCTGGGGCCCTGTCCCCACTTAAGACCCTGGTGGAACCTATCTGGCTGCGGGATCTGTGGGCAAAGTCAGCCTCCCCCATCAGAATCGAGTGGATCAGTTCTCAGGAGCAGAGACTTTTCACTGAGCCGCAGAGAGGGGGTTATAAATAGCATGAAATGATCAGGAGGCTTTACCAGCTGCTGTTTTCTTGCACCGTCATAGACTCGGTTCTCACAGAGAAGCTGTGACGGTGGGGCCAGGCAGAGGCCTGGCGAGAAAGCTCAGGAGCACAGTGGGAATAAGTGGGCTGAGGCGCAGGGCAAGTTGAATGCAACATGGGAAGACCCAGAATGATTTTAGACATGTAGGCCCCCTCAGTGCACTCAAGGGTTAAAAAAAGAGCTGCAGTAACTTGATCTGGAAACCACAGGCGTGTGTCTCTGCAGCCTGGAAAAATCCCCAGGATAGACCTTTAGCTCAAAGCCCAGGATTTTCACTCCCTGTTAGGGCATGATCCCAAGAGGTGCTGAGTTCTCACTGAAGCCAACAGAAGCACTCAGCACCTCAAGCTTAGAGACACAATATGCTACAGCTAGAGAACAGAGTGAACCCCCATCTAAGCCACAGGCGCCCGGGAGAACCTCCATCCATCAATCAGCTCCAATATGTATCTGTCACAGGACACAACCTTAATTCTTCCATGCCCAGAAACCTGCCTCCAGGTTCTGCTCTCAGACACACCCATGCCTCTGCTAACCTCCATGGATTTACTCCAGTGTAACAGCAGAACCTGGCCCCACGGTTCTGCTCCCCTCTCTGCCCCAGAACGAGCCTCCTTGGGCAATTTGGGCTGCTTTTCTGTGCCTCGATTTCCCATCTGTAAAATGGGGCAATGGCACCAGAGGGGTTTGGGTGCCTTCATTCATCCGTGCTTACAGAGGGCCTGGGGAGCCCTGGGTGGGCGGGGACCGAGAATGACCAGAAAGAAGAGGCGACATTATTCTTCTGTCCAACAATAAAACTTCCCCCTTCGGTTTAAATGCTTGTCTCCTCCCAAGGGAAGCGGGAGGGGAGAGGTTCTGTGTTATTCCCCAGCTGGCAGTGCCAGCTGCAGGCTGCAGAGTGCTCCTCCCTGCTTTGCCCACTCAATCCCTTCCTCCCTTCCATGGTGTCTTCCTCCCTCCTGCGAACGCCGGGCTCTTACCTTCAAACACCACAGAACAGTACGAGTCGCTGATGTCTGTATCCGGCGTCTGGACATTTTCGGCATGGAGAATGAAAACCCTGAGCATTCCTTCAGCCGGGGATGGGCTTGCCTGCTTCCCTCCGGGATGGCTTATGTCCCTGCAGCCAGCCCTGTCTCCCTTCTGCTCCCTCAGCCATATGAGCAGCTGGCACATTTATACTTGTCAGACAGACAGCGAAGCAGCTCTTAAAGGGGAAGGGACCCATTGGAATTCAGAGTGTATAAAAAAGGACCCTCCTGGACAGAGGAGATGCTAATCAGAAACTGTTGTTAGTTCAATAAACTCTTTGGGGCAGGGGCTGTGTCTGCCTTGGGGGGCTTATTGGGGTTCCCAATTTTGGTTGGACACATTCCTGGAGGTTTCAGCCTATGGTATAATCTTTAATTAAAGCAGCGGCTCTCAACCTTTCCAGACGACTGTACCCCCTTTCAGGAGGCTGATTTGTCTTGCGCGGCCCCAAGTTTCACCTCACTTAAAAACGACTTGCTTACAAAATCAGACATCAAAATACAAGTGTGTCAGCCTGAAAAATTGCCGACTTTCTCATTTTTACCATAAATTATCAAATAAACCAGTTGGAATGTACATATTGTACTTACATGTCAGTGTATCATGTAGAGAGCAGTATAAACACATCCTTGTCTGTATGAAATTTTAGTTTGTACTGACTTCACTGGTGCTTTTGATGTAGCCTGTTGTAAAACTAGGCAAATCTCTAGATGAGTTGATGTACCCACTGGGAGAGCTCTGCCTGCCCCCGGGGGTACAGGTACTCCTGGTTGAGAATCACTGAATTAAAGGTTAATCTTTAATTCCTGGAGACTCCAGGACAATCCTGGAGGGTTGGCAGCCCTAGTGTTTATACTGCATTTAGCGCCTGGGGCCTCTGGAAGTTATTGCAACGCTTGGGGTGTCGGGAAGTTATTGTAATACAGCTAATCACTAATAGGAATATTCCCAACAGATCCGTTGTCGGACATTTGGGGACACATGTTTTGAACGGTGCAATCTGCTGGTGATCCAATGGCACATGGTCCCAGCCCGCTCCCTTACTCACAGCAATTCCCTAACTCCTCCGGCGCCGGCTGGCTGAGGTCCCCCAATGCTTTGTAATGTCCAGGAGAGTCTGACACCACACACGATGCAGGCGAGGTGCTTGCCATGGTCTCCACTTTGCAGCTAGGGAAACCGAGGCACGGAGCAGTGAAGGGATGTACCGAAGGTGACCACGGTAGCAGAGCCAGGAACAGAAGCCAGCTCCCCTGCCTCCGACTGTTCTGCTTTCTTCACAAGATCACGGAGCTGGTTCGGGGGGGCTCTGTCTCCACCTTCAGCTGCCCAGTAGCAGGGTGTTTTTGGAGAAACCCCCCTGGATAGGAAATTCTTTCCCTCTGCTCCCCCACAGCACAAATTTTCTGCCAGTGGGACCAATCCTGGGCCCCTTCCTGGCTTCAGAGCAGAGGATGCTCAGCACCTGGCAGGACCAGGCCCATTCAGATCACATCCCTCTAGACAAGCATTTGACAATGCATCACTGATGGAGAGGTTTCTCCCCTAGCTTAGGTACCTATATGGCCTCTGATGCCACAGTATCTGAGTGCATCAGTCTTGAATAGATTTATCCTCCCAACACTCCTGCCAGGTAGGGCTGGGCTATAATCTCCGCTGTACAGATGGGAAACTGAGGCACAGAGAGACCAAATGACTAGGCCAGCAGTTCAATGGCAAAGCCAAGGATTGATCCCAAGAGCCCTGGGTCCCAAGCCAGTGGTCTGCCCGCTAGCTTGCCTCCCCTTCCCTGGGACTGTCTCCCATGGGCACCATACCCCCATGTGACGCTTGTTCATGGGCGGCGGGTGAATGAGCGGTTGGGGGATGCTAACCCCCGGCCCCTCCCCTTCTGCCTGAGACCCCACCCCTCCCCATCCTGCTGGAGCTCAGTGTACCCCCCCTCACGGCCACCAGCCCCCCCGCGTACCCCCTGCCCTGGAGTGCTGGGCGAATGGCTGGATCCCAGGGCCCCAGCCCCAGTGCGCCAGGTGGGTGTTGTGGCCGGAGCGCCCCTCACCCCAGCGCTGGGCGGCACGGTCCCAGTGCCCCCAACTCCAGCCCCAGAGTGCCAGGCGGGCGGTGCAACATGCCTCAGCCCCAGCTTGCCTGCCCCAGCCGCCCCGCCCCGGCAGAGCAGGGAGGGAACTGGAAGCGGGCAGGAGGGACCCTGGGCGGAGCGTGGGCGGGGCCACACCAGACTGTTTGGGGATGCCCAGCCTCCCCCGGAGTGTGATACCCACCGCCCATGCACGTGCGTTAGCATTTGGCACTGGGCGATGGGTGCATAAGAGCAAAATACCCCTGATACCCAGCGCATGCATAAGCCCTGAACTACACAGCTACAGCCGGAGCCCGAGGGCAGCGCCGTCCCCTAGCACCCAGCCTGGGGGGGAAGTGACGCTCAGTTCCCAACCCAGCAGCCAGTCTAGAGCAAGGCTACTCTGCCTTTCCATTCCTCTTCCTGGGTCAGTGACAGAACAGACTTTAAGGCCAAAAGGGAATCATAGAATATCAGGGTTGGAAGGGACCTCAGGAGGTATCTAGTCCAACCCCCTGCTCAAAGCAGGACCAAACCCAACTAAATCATCCCAGCCAGGGCTTTGTCAAGCCGGGCCTTAAAAACCTCTAAGGAAGGAGATTCCACCACCTCCCTAGGGAACCCATTCCAGTGCTTCACCACCCTCCTAGTGAAATAGTGTTTCCTAATATCCAACCTAAACCTCCCCCACTGCAACTTGAGACCATTGCTCCTTGTTCTGTCATCTTCTACCACTGAGAACAGTCTAGATCCATCCTCTTTGGAACCCCCTTTCAGGTAGTTGAAAGCAGCTATCAAATCCCCCCTCATTCTTCTCTTCTGCAGACTAAACAATCCCAGTTCCCTCAGCCTCTCCTCGTAAGTCATGTGCTCCAGCCCCCTAATCATTTTTGTTGCCCAAGGCCATTAGATCTAGGCTGACCTCTGGTATAGCCCAGGACATTACATTTCCCCCAGCTACCCGTGTCTTGAGCCCAGTAACTTGTGTTTGGTCAGCGGGGATCTTCCAGAAAGGCAGCCAGTGTAGGGTGACCACCTGTCCTGAATTGGGCAGGACAGTCCTGAAATACACATTTCAAGTCCCTGTCGTCGGCTGAATGACTGTGGGACAGCACTGGTCCTGGATTCCCTGCGGCACCGCTCCGGGACTGCCCGAGGCTCAGGGCGGTGCCAGCCTCTTCCCAGTGGGTGGGACTGCCTTTGGCCTTAGCACCTCCTTGCCATGAGGTCCCGCCCCCTGCTCCTCCCCTCTCCCTCCAGCCCCGCCCCGCTACAGACAGGGAAACCGAGGCACAGAGACAAGAAGTGATTTGCCTGTGCCACAGCGGCTGAAGCAGAGGGATTAGTTTCCAGGGGTTTCCTGCTCCCGGGCCTGTGCTCAGATCACATCTCTCTCTCCCAGCATCTTAGTGACAACTGGCAGGCTGCCCCCTTAGGGGCATCAACTTCTCCAAGTCCTGCCTTCACATGTGGACATCCACCCTGAAAGATACCAGCAGGTGGGAGCGTCTGGCTCAAAGTGGTGCTGTGGGTGAGTTCCTTGTGTTACTTAAGGGGAGAATTATTTCTACTTCCTGGGCAGATTTCATCTGTGGTCAACCATCAACTTCTCATAATTTTCTGAATTCGGTAAAGCGCTGAGGGCCAGAGTCAGCTCCCGGGTGCAACCCCACTGACACCAGTGCCTTTACACCAGGGATTAATTTGGATCAGCTTTGCTGACCCTTCAACCGACCCAGTGGCTGATTTAGATAATGTTCCACAAGTGCTGGCACTGGCAGCGAGAGCCCCTTCTTTAGTGTTTAAACAGGATCCCGAATGTCCAACCTGCCTCAGAGCCAGGGCAGTGTTAAAGAAACAGCCTCCGCTCTCGAGAAGATAACAGGCCACTCCAGAACTTTCGCAATAATTGAGAGCATTGGACATTTACCATGCGGCCCTGGAGCTCACCAAGCAGATCTGTGGGCACATTTATTAAGGTCTCCGCTTCTAGCATAACCCACTGTATGCTGGGTGCTTTCCAAACATAAAAGGAGGCACATCCCAGGCTCATCTCATTAGGGCGGCACAGAGGAACATTCTGGGGGTGCAGTGGGGCCTGGACCAGCCCCCCACGTGGGGAAGGGGAGGGACCACCACCCAGCCGCGCTCCGCCCCTGCCCCAATCCCCAGTTCCCAGCCCCACCCCCAGCTTCGGCCCTCTTATTTCTGTCTGTGTCCCCAGCCCCAAGTTGTGGCCCCACTACCGGGAAGAGGGGAGGCAGACAGGGATAGGGGGTGGGCATGAGCATGAAAAGTTTGGGGACCACTGTGTTAGACTGTGTCTACACTAGAGACCACACTTCCAAACACACCCTATTTACCTCTCTAGACAGGAGCCGGGGCAGGTTAAAAGGAGCAGAAGGTTTAAGCAGTCAAGGTAGCAGATGGCCAGGGCTTGGGAATACAAGCCAATATTTCCAGATCTGGTGGCCTGATGTTAGGCACCAAACCTCGCTAGGCACCTAATGAACAATGGCCTGAGGGTCGGAGCTCCGCAGCTTGTATTCACATCCACGGGCGTTGCAGACAGTGCAGCACCTTGGAAAGTCAGCTCGCTTCTATCTGCCCGCGCTACCTACAAATTCAGTCGCCAAGCCATCGGCAGCCAAGCTAGACCATCCTAGCAACCACATTTTCACACCGCAGTCCTTTTTGGCACAATAAATACTTCGCTCCAGCCAGCCACGTTCTCATTATGATCAGCAAGTTTACAGCTAAGGTGCAAGTGAATTAAAACCACCACTCTGCAGGAAGCAGCATGGTGCTGTAGCTGGGGCACTGGGCTGCGAGCCCAGACACCTGGGAGCTAGTCCCAGCTTTGCCACTGACCTGTATGATCCTGGCCCCGTCCTTTCCCCTCCCACCCTTTGTCTGTTTAGACTGGGGACTCTGGAAAAGGGACTGTCTCTATGTGTCTGTACAGCACCTAGCACATTGTGGCTGGTAAGTGCCACCGTAAAGCTACTTTAATTTGTATTGCTACAAAGAGCAACAGAGAACAGCCAAGACACCAGCCCTTTTAAAGAGCCCTCTTCTTCTGTGAGGCCACAGCAGAGGCTGTAATAACTCCGCTAATATAAACACTCAGGCATGGATCCTAGAGGAGGCACATCCGCACAGGCTGCAGTGGGACTCTCAGCACAGGGTTTGCCCACTCAGATCAGACTGCAGGATGAGGTCTTCAGCTATCCCCACCTCTGGGATTCCCAGTCTGCTCTGTCTCTGTTGGTAGGATGCTGGGGGCAGAGACGGCATTTTATTCAGATTAAAAATAAGGCACTCGTCTATAACACTGCGAGTGAGTGACCATTGGAACAAACTGCCCAGGGAAGCAGTGAATTCTCTATCTCTTGATGTCTTCAGCTCAAGACCGACAGCCTTTCTGTAAGATGCTCTTCAGCTAAACACAAGGTACTGGGCTCATCACAGGGGTGACTCCGTGCAAGCTGATGGCCTGAACTACGCAGGCCAGAATAGCTAATCCGATGGTTCCTGCTGACCTTAAACTCTATTAATCAAGTTTTGAGTGTTAATCAATCTCCACCGACGAATAAGAATGGCCAGACTGGGTCAGACCAAAGGTCCATCTAGCCCAGTATCCTCCTGTCTACCGACAGTGGCCAGTGCCAGGTGCCCCAGAGGAAATTAACAGAGCAGGGAATCATCAAGTGATCCATCTCCTGTCGTCCTCTCTCAGCTTCTGGCAAACAGAGGCTAGGGACACCATCCCTGCCCATCCTGGCTAATAGCTATTGATGGACCTACCCTCCATGAATTTATCTAGTTCTTTTTTGACCTCTGTTATAGTATTGGCCTCACAACATCCTCTGGCAAGGCGTTCCACAGGTTGCCTGTGCATTGTGTTACAAAACACTTCCTTTTGCTTGTTTTAAACCTGCTGCCTATTAATTTAATTTGGTGACCCCTAGTTCCTGTGTTATGAGAAGGAGTAAACAACCCTTCCTTATTTACTTTCTCCACACCAGTCATGATTTTATAGACCTTTATCAGATCCCCCATTAGTCGCCTCTTTTCCAAGCTGAAAAGTCCGTGTCTTATTAATCTCTCCTTGTATGGAAGCCGTTCCAGATCCCTAATAATTTTTGTTGCTCTTTTCTGAATCTTTTCCAATTCCAATATATCTTTTCTGAGGTGAGGCGACGATATCTGCACGCAGTATTCAAGATGTGAGTATACCATGGATTTATATAGAGGCAATGTGATATTTTCTGTCTTATTATCTGTCCCTTCCTTAATGATTCCCAGCATTCTGTTCGCTTTTTTGACTGCTGCTGCTCATTGGATGTTCTCAGAGAACTATCCACAATGACTCCAAGGTCTCTTTCTTGAATAATAACAGCTAATTTAGACCCCATCATGTTATAGGTATAGTTGGGATTATGTTTTCCAATGTGTGTTACTTTGCATTGATCAACACTGAATCCCATCTGCCATTTTGTTGCCCAGTCACCCAGTTTTCAGAGATCCTTTTGTAGCTCTTCAGTCTGCCTGGGACTTAACTATCTTGAATGGTTTTGTATCATCTGCAATACTGATAACTGTGACTCTAAGGACCCCCGTGGTCACACCCTACACACTTTTGTAATAATCTTGGTACAAAATAGCCTTGAGGGGTCAGGAGCAGCAGAAGTACCCTAAAAGTAGGGAGGCTACAGGTGCCCGACTCATGACCCCACCCCACCCATGCCACGCTGCACCGACGCCCCACCCTCATGCCACCCCTTCTTCCTGAGGCTACACCCCCGCACTGCCCATTCCCCCAAGATCCCAATCCCTGCTCACTCCTCTCTGATCCCTCTTCCCGCTGCTCACCCTGGTGGCTGGTATAAAGCCCGCGGGTCATGGCCCCCTGGATACCCCTGTTCCAGCGCCCCCGTGTGACGTATCATTTGAAAACTAACTCACTCCTCATTGATATTCTTGCGGAATGTGTATATGTTGTGGGCATTGGGAGAGAGGCTCAATTATGACTGAAGTGTGTTTAAATCGGGCATGTTGTGGGAGCTATGAACAGGTCTGCCTTAGATAAGGAATATGTGTTTCATTCTCTGAGAAGCCTGCTCTTCAGGCAGACAATGAAGGTCCATTTTTACACATTGGGTGAATAAAGCTATTAAGCTAACAAGTACGGGAAGCGCATGGAGCACTCTAGGTCTCCTTCCTCGCAGTTTGAATAAACTTTACTTTGAGTGGAAACCCTCAAAAGAACCCATTTCAGAGGTTTACTGGTCCATACAGACGGGTCTGAACCACAAATGGTAGGTAACTGATTGTATACAATATCACTGTATTGTCTCTAAGAGTGTCTAGAGCGAGGCCTTTTCTTAAAGCTAATGACACACTACTGATTAATATCATTGTGAAATGTCTGTACTAACACGACAGGAGGAAATATAGATACTTAATCATATTATGTTTTAAAGACTGTGGCTAACTGGGTATAAACAGGTTGCTTTCCAGGCAGGAGAGAAGGCAGCTATTTATCTGTCTCCAATGTAAATTAAGCATGGTGGAATCAAAACAATGGAAGCCCTATCTACATACAGGAGGATGGGAAGCCCACAGGAAGGGAAAACCATCATGAGATCATCCTGCCTCTTGAAACAGTCATTGTACGCGGGAAGATAGATGCAATGACAGAATCCATCTTTGACAACTATCACCAGACAGACACAAGGGAACAGAGCCCCTGCAAGCTGAGAAAGATGAGTTCTTCATGCAAGGCAGCTTGAAGTCTCTGGGAGTTGAATATAGAAAACTGCTTAGACAAAGATCGGTCATCGAGGAAGACATGGGAAGCCAGATCTTTGTGCTTCTGTGGAAGGTCCTAAGAGAAAAATCAGCCAGGGCTGGGAAGAATGACTGGTGAGAGAAACCATCTTGAACAAAGCCTGTACCTTGATAGATTGCTCTAGACTTGTAGATGCATGTTTTCACTTTAATTTGCTTGTAACCCTTCCTATCTTGACTCCTTTTACTTGGCATCACTTAACCTAGGTCCTTTTGTTCATAACTGTGTTTTATTTTTACTATACATCAACTCAGTGCTGTGTGTAAATGGAAGGGTGTATTTACCCCCGTTAATAAACTATGATGTGCTTTTGTCTCTCTAGAGGAACAAATGAACCTTAGTATTTCCCTGAACAGTCCAGGAGAGGGCTGGACATGGCAGGGCACATGGTTCTGGGGAAATCGGGACAGGGAGTGTGTTGGGGTCACCTTGCTGGTTGGAACCCAGGCTGGTGAAAGCCAGAGTGGGGCTACAGACAAGCTGCTGAGTTCAGAGCTGCTAGCACACAGACACTTCAGGGTGTGACTTGCATGCTTTGTACGCTGGTTGGGAGCATCCCAGGCTGGGAGCTACAGCAGCAAACCAGTGTAAGGCACCCAGGGCTGCAGGGCAAGTGGTGACACAACTGCTCACTGGTCGGAACTGCACTCCAGCACATAACTCACTTATTGTTGAATATTTGTATTATACCACCCATAGGGCCCAATCAGGATCAAGACTGCTGGGGGCTGTTCAAACACTCCTTGTGCTGAAGTGTTTACAATCTAAATTGACAACGCAGATGGGGGAGGGGAAAGGGATGAGGCTGTCTTGTCAGATGCTTTTTGTTGTTGTTGAGATGGTTTGCCATTCTTTGATGAATAGGCCACATGGCAGAAACGTATTTTAAAGGAGGTTTGGATGAGAGGGTGGAGGCATGGTGGGTGTGAGCTGAAGGGAGAACGGGTAGTGATGGGAGACTTCAACTACCCAGACATCTGCTGGGAAAACACCACAGCAGGGCAAGTTGTGGGAATTAATTGGAGGCAACGGTTTATTACAGATGATGGAGAAAGTGACCATGGGAAAGGAATTCTAGATTTGATTCTGACAAATAGGGAGGAACTGTTGAGAATTTGAAGGTGGAAGGCAGCTTGGGTGAAAGTGATCATAAAATTATAAGAGTTCATGATTCTACGGAATGGTAGGAGGGAAGACAGCAGAATAAACACAATGACCTTCAAGAATGCAAACTGGCAAACTCAGAGTTGGTAGGTAAGATCCCATGGGAAGCAAGTTTAAGGAAAAAAGAGTTCAGGAGAGTGGGCATTTATTTAAAGAATCATAAGGGCACAAGAGCAAACTATCCCATTGTGGTAGGGCAGATAGGAGCAAGGTGTGTTGTGAGCAAGACACGAGAAGTCATTCTTCTGCTCTACTCTGCGCTGGTTAGGCCTCAGCTGGAGTATTGTGTCCAGTTCTGGGCACCGCATTTCAAGAAAGATGTGGAGAAATTGGAGAGGGTCCAGAGAAGAGCAACAAGAATGATTAAAGGTCTTGAGAACATGACCTATGAAGGAAGGCTGAAAGAATTGGGTTTGTTTAGTTTGGAAAAGAGAAGACTGAGAGGGGACATGATAGCAGTTTTCAGGTATCTAAAAGGGTGTCATCAGGAGGAGGGAGAGAACTTGTTCACCTTAGCCTCTAAGGATAGAACAAGAAGCAATGGGCTTAAACTGCAGCAAGGGAGGTTTAGGTTGGACATTAGGAAAAAGTTCCTAACTGTCAGGGTGGTTAAACACTGGAATAAATTGCCTAGGGAGGTTGTGGAATCTCCATCTCTGGAGATATTTAAGAGCAGGTTAGATAATTGTCTATCAGGGATGGTCTAGACTGTATTTGGTCCTGCCATGAGGGCAGGGGACCGGACTCGATGACCTCTCGAGGTCCCTTCGTCCTAGAATCTATGAATCTATAAAGGGTAACAAGAAAACATTTTGCAAACACACAAGAAGCAACAGGAAGTTCAAGAACAGGGTAAGCCTATTACTCCATGAGGGAAAGACGATAGCAGAAAATGCAACGTTGGCTGAAGTGTTACATGCCTTTTAAAATTTGTTTTCACCAAAAAAAGTGTGCAGTGATTGGACGACTCACATAGTGAACATCAGTGCAAATGAGTTAGAATCTGAAGCTAAAATACGAAAACAAGTTAAGAAATACTTCGATAAGTTAGAGGTCTTCAGGTTGGCAGGGCCTGATTAAATACATCCTAGAATCAGGGCCACCCAGAGGGCGGGGGCAAGAGGGGCAATTTGCCCCAGGCCTCGGGTCCCGCCGTGGCCCCCATGAGAGTTTTTCAGGGCCCCTGGAGCGGGGTCCTTCACTCGCTCCGGGGGGCCCGGAAAACTCTTGCGGGGCCAGGCCCAGGAGCTTCTTCCGCTCCCGGTCTTCGCCGGCGGGGGGTCCTTCCACTCCGGTGTCCTGTGTACTGCTGAAGTACATATAGGACCTCAGCTGAAGTACTGTGTCCAGTTCTGGGCACCACACTTTGGGAAAGATGTTGATAAATTGGAGAAAGTCCAGAGAAGAGCAACAAAAATGATGAAAGGGCTAGAAAACATGAGCTAGGAGGGAAGATTGAAAAAATTGGATTTGTTTAGTCATGACAACAGTCTTCAAGCACATAAAAGGATGTTATAGAGGAGGGTGATACATTGTTCTCCGTAAGCTCTGAGGACAGGACAAGAAGCAATGGGCTTAAATTGCAGCCAGGGAGGTTTAGGTTGGACATTAGGAAAATCTTCCTAGCTGCCAGGGTAGTTAAGCACTGGAATAAATTGCCTAAGGAGGTTGTGGAATCTCCATCACTGGAGATTTTTAAGAACAGGTTCTACAAACATTTCTCAAGGATGGTCTAGATCAGGGTTTCTCAACCCATAAATTGGGTCCCCAGAATGTTTCAAAGGGTCACATGGCAGCTCCCGTCCCACGGGGCTGGCTGGGCTCCCCTCGCCGCCCTGCTCCAGGCACTGCAACCTGGAGGGTCCCTCCCAGAGCCACTCAGGTTTGGCCCGGCCGTCATGACAGAAGCCTGGGTAGGCCAAAAGTGAGTGAGTGGCACTGCAACCCTGTGAGCCAAGGCACAACTCCACTCACCCAAATTTGGTCCAGTCAGGAGGGCGGGGCCAAACCTGAGCGGTGCTGAAACCCTGGAGATTGCAATGCTCAGAGCCAAGCACAGCCAGCCCCACAGCACAGGAGCCACCACTGTGGGGTGAGTGCCGGGCAGGACCCGACCAAAACCATGCCAGCACCTCCATCTCCAAACTATTTACTGGGTTGTGACCGGCCATAAACATTTACGAATGGATCCGGAGGCCAAAAAGGTTGAGAACCTCTGGTCTAGATATTTAGTCCTGCCTCAGTGCAGGGGACTGGACTAGATGTCCTATTGAGGTCCCTTCGAGTCCTACATTTCTATCATTCCATCTGCCTCCTGAGCAGCTCCCCATCCAAGGGACCTCATCAGATTTTAAATTTAGCAACTCACAGGGTGTTGTAAAATTAAGTATCAGCCTTCTTTCACAAAATGGGGGGACAGCACACAGAAGTGAAGTGACTCTGCCCCCAGGCCATGAAGGAGTATCTGTGCAGGTGCAGGAACCGAAATCAGGTCCAACTCCCAGGCACTCTTCCTCCCAAAAGCAAGGTTTACCAAGTTCTCTCTTAGCATTCATAGTCACTGTAAATAACACTACTCATATTACCTGAGGTCATTAAAGACCCTATGGCCCTATTCATAAGCGGTCATGGATACATCACACTGGTAGGATTTGGGTGAACACATGCTTGAGGTTTGTCTAATTTGGAGATTTGCTTTCACAGCCACTAGTGTAGGCAGGTAAAGTCATCACTTGCACCCATGGAACTTAACATGGTTTGACTCCAAGTTCCACCGGCGCAAACAGGAACTTTTCCCATCGGTACTACTGATTTGCACTGGTGCAGCCGTACAATGGCTGCTATGAAGGTAAATCCCTCAAGAGCTGGCTAACTTAGGGAGCTATGTTGGCTTGTATGTGCACAGCTGCTCTCTACTAGGTGAAAATGGAACAGCAAAACCAGCGTCTACAAACATGAGCTTGAATTCTGAATAGCTGCTCAGATGGGCTGTAATCCTGCCGCTCTTCATTCACTATTCGAATGCACTAGCACGACTGAGTTTGTGTCTGCCTCAAAATTTACAATACGGCTGCTCATTGCACCTGGCTCCCCAAGGCACCACCCACTGGCTGAAAATTGTTCAACAAAACCATTCCCACTCTGCCTCAGTTTCCCTCTGCAAAATAGGCACAGGGGAAAATTACTTATGGGTAATCCTGTTTGTTAGTCTTCTTCTCACCCTATGAAGAAAAGTGACCTTTTCGGCAGATTAGCAAGTAGAACCCGAGGGTTTACTGTAACCTACTACTCATAACATCCATCCTCCAAGCAGAGTATCCTCCACGGCCTGCAGCTGCAGTCAGCTTGATAAATGTGTGAGGTGATGACCACGCAGATGTTTCAAGCCCCCATTGCTCAGTAACTGGATACACCTGGAGGATGACCCCTGACACACTCAATGGATGAGGACATTAGCCTGGTCATAGGCCACATACATTCTTTCATCTGCCTAGCAAGAACTGTCTGAGAAAGCTCCCCTGCCCTTAAGCCAGAGGTGGCCAATCTGTGGCTCCAGAGCCACATGCAGCTCTTCAGAAGTTAATATGCGGCTCGCCTAGGTACCGACTTCAGGACTGGAGCTACAGTTGCCAATTTTCCAGAGTACCAGGGGGTGCTCACTGCTCAACCCCTGGCTCTGCCACAGGCCCTGCCCCCACTCCACCCCTTCCCGCCCCCTCCCCTGAGCGTGCAGTGCCCTCACTCCCTCCACCCCCCACCCCCAGGGCCTCCTGCACTCCACAAAACAGCTGATTGGGAGGTGTGGGGAGGGAGGGAGAGAGAGGTGCTGATCGGTGGAGCTGCTGGTGGGTGGGAGGCACTGGGAGTGGAGTGGGGGGTGCTGACAGGGGCTGCTGATGTATTATTGTGGCTCTTTGGCAGTGTACATTGGTAAATTCTGGCTCCTTCTCAGGTTGGCCACCCCTGCCTTATGGTGCCGTTATGTTCCAAACAGGAGAATGAAGAAGTGTTAAACTTTCCTACAGGTTTCTTGCGTTTCGTAGATGTGAGATGAGTTCAGATCTTGCCCTGAGGAGGGACAGGATTATAAGAACTCTTTGCTAAAAACAACAGGCTCATTAATTTTAGCGTTCACTTTAGGGACAAACTCAGAACAAAGATGCAAATCAAACTTGCCTGGGAAGAACTGCAAGAAAGGAGTAACTAAGGCCATGCCTACACTACAGAGCCTATGCTGGCATAGCTATGCTGACACAGCCCAGTAGTGTAGAGACAGCGTACACCAATATAAAGTTGGTCTGCTGGTGCAGAAGCACCATCTCCCCAAATAACGTTAGCTCTGCCAACAGAATCACTCTCCTGTTGGCACAGCCGCATTGGTACTGATAGTTTTGTTGGCATAGCTATTTTGCTAGGGGTGTGTGGTTTTTTCATACCTCTGACTGGCATAACTATGCCGGCGTAAATTTTAAGTGTCGATCAAGCCTAAGAAACTAGCTCTCTTATCCTCCGGGCTGAGATTACAGCAACATTAAGATGAGGAACTTCACAGAAATTTGGTGTATGGGTCCATCGAGAGGCCCCATATGAACCTAGAGAACAAGGGACGTGTAACTATACGGCGCAAGGGTCTCTAATAGCCCAGATGAAACAGGTGACAGACGTGGGTGACAGCCAATGCCCCACCTCCAGTAGGGCTGCAGAGAAAGCAGTGGCTGAGTTCTGTGGCGGAAGAGGTAACTCCTGATGCCGTCCGGCAGCATGCCCTGCACAGCCTACTGCAGAAAGAATGAGGCTGGGCGGCTGACCATCATAACTTTGCCATATCACAATTAATTTTCACTAGGGCGCTTCTCATCATAGACTATTTCCTTGCCAAAGTTAAATTTTCTACCTATTTCAGGGCTAGAATTATTATTTTTTAAAGACAGAATATTAGCTCCCATCATCGTCTTACTCTAAAATTACACCGATCAACAATCAGCTCATCTGAACTGTATTTCATTCCCGGTTGTGATGCAGTTTGAGCAATGAGTGTGATGGAGATTAAGCATATATACGAGAGGAAGGATACCTCACTGGTTCGGGTCCTGCCTAGAACTTGGGAGATCCAGGTTCAATTCTGATCCACCAATGGCTTCCCATGTGACCTTGGGCAAATCAGTCCGTCTGAGCTTCTGAAACATGGGGGTAATACTACTGCCTCAGGTGGTGGCAGGAGAATACGTTAAAGATTGTGAGGTGCAGGCTACTATCGTAATGGGATCATGTAAGTAAGTGATTTATAAGAGTATTTTATTTTACACTCGCATACAGGGACGATACAGAAGGATTTAAATGGAAGATCTTTTAACGGTTGGAGGCTTGGAATGGTATGGATGAATTTGTACAAGTGGATCATCCCTTTGGATGCTTCTAGTGTATTGTGCCAGGATGCCTTTTCCACTCAAATTTATAAGCCAATATCCTCCTCTTGCTCAGGGATGCTCCTGAGGGCATTCTGCGCCAAAAAATTAAAAATCCTGCACACATTTTAAAATTCTGCAAAATTGTGCAAATGTTATTTGTCAAATAAATGCGGAGGCTCCACCATGGCATTAGGGAGCACAGGCCACTGGCTGCACAGACCTGGGCAATCACTGTGCAGCTCCCTGGCCAGGACACGGACTCAGCGATGAGGCTGCACCCAACCCCGACACAGCGCAAGGACTGGGTCAACCCCAGAAACACCCTGGGGCCCTGCCCCCCTGTGCCAGGTGCACCAGGTGTGGGCAGGCAGGCTCAGCAAGGCCGGACCCAAGTTTGGAGGGCTTAGTGGGGGGGATCCAGTTGTGGGTTGAGAGATTCTGTGTGGGGCAATCTGGGTGTGGGCAGCTCAGTGGGGGATCCAGGTGCAGGATCTGGATGCACAGGGGATTGTTGGAGGGTTTGGGGTGCAATGGTAATGGGACTCTGCAGGGGGTCCAGGTGAAGGTGGTTGGGCTTGGGGGGGGAGGTCAGTGTGTGTGTGGAGGAAGAGCTCGAAAGAGGGGTCTGGGTGTGGGGGCCTCAGTGGGGTGGGGATCCATGTGCAGCTGGTTGGGGCTTGGTAGGGTGGGGATCCAAGTGGCTCATTGGGGTAGTCCAAGTGCAGGGGGAGTGGGGCTCATCAGCAGGGGCTATGGATGCAGGGAGGTTGGGTAGATGGGGGAGGAGCTCCCTATACAGCTATCCCTCCTCCTGCAGTTAAGGAGTGATGGGTGCCGAGAGAGAGAGAGTGAGAGTGTGTGTGTGTGCGTATGTATGTGTGTGTGTCTGTGGTGGCATTTCAGAGCTTCCTACAGCCAGGGGAGAAATTTGGGAGTGGGTCTGACGTGGCCCCAGATGCCGTGCAGGAAAAGAGGAAGTCTCATCCTTCCCAGCCCAGCCAGGACTAGCAGCTGAGCCCAGCACAAGGTAGGAGCCACCAGCTGGGTCTTCCCCAGTCCTACCGTACAGTGATTTACCTCTCTGCCGGCTGCCCTGAGCACCCGAAACACACTGCTGGGGGAGGCTGCATAATCACTCTTGTGGCTTCCCTTTGCCTCCCCATCAGAAAGTTATTTTTCTGAGGGGAAGCAAAGAAATCTGCAGGGGACAAATTCTGCACATGCACAGTGGCGCAGAATTCCCCCAGGGTTAATACATTTACTCCGTATAGGGTGTTGCTTTCTTTGTAAGCATAACAGGTAAAATTGCAGTAACTTGTTTACACCCTACTATAATTCTAGCAAAAATTTTCAAAGGCATAAAAGGGAGGTGGGCAGCCATCTCTCCATGTAAGTTATGTGCCCAGCACCTCACTGGGCACCTTTGGAAACCTCTCCCTTTGTGTCTTTGTAACTGCTATTTTCAACAAAGCCCAAGTTTTGCATCTGCTACTTTTCTACCATTAATATATCAGACTTTATTTAAAAAAAAAAAGATGAACCAGTTCCAGGGCATTGTCCTTTTTCAGAAGTCTACAAGACTCTACCTTTTTTTTTTTTTTATTAATGTCACCTGCTTTAAAAGTTACAGCTGCATAACAATTTTAAATTGAAAACTGTTTGGTATACTTTATTATTGTAACTGGAACAAACAGTTTTTAAAACTGGGTTCGAAAGTTGTCACGGTTTACCCTGGAGCATGTTGTGTAACTCATAACAGGATCTAACTCTGTTGGAAAAACATTTGCCATTCAGAAGTTTTATAAATGCTTTCCAACAACCAACTCTTCTATAGTAAACCATTTATCATGTCCATTTTAACATCATTTCTCTGAACTCTTGAAAAGAAGCTCTTCATTTTTTAAAACTCTGGGCCAAATTCTGCCCTCTGTTACACACATGCCTCCTCCCTGCCCATTGATTTCATCACACAGAATTTGGCCCTCCCCCATCCTCTTTTTAACGCAGCCTGTATCAGTAGAATGCAGTAATTTACAGAGTGAAAAATCAGATGCGTTGTCTCCCTGGATCCATGCTTTTGAGGGAGATGTGGCCTGAGTTTCACAGGAATGCATGGAACTACTCCCCCACTTTCCCAAAGGAATATGCGCTTGCAAATGCCCAATGGACTGGGCTGCTAACAACTCAGCCTTGGATCTTTCTTGAACAGACTCAATTACACTAAAAATATCTGTACCAATGATACGATGTGACTTTTAACGCCCACCAAATCTTTGCTTTGACTGGTGGGAGCTGTTATTCATTACATCCGCAGGACAAGGGTTATGCACAACACTATCCATCCAACATTTAAGGTTGTTAACGTGGGTCTGATAGGAAAATTTCAGGCAGCGATCTAGGTGAAAGGTAAACACTCAAAGCAGAGTTGATTGCTCTTAGATTCAGGTATGTTATGGAAAAGGGGTAGGAGGGGAAGGTAGCAAGAATGCCTGAAGTACGTATAAGACAAATATCTAAAACCAAGCCAAGCACTTCCAGATAGATTGCTGACTGTTCTGCTTTCTTTACTCAAAAGGCCTTCCATTATCTCATGGAAGAAGACAGGAACACCTATTTGCTCAGGATAACTAAGCATTAAGCTGAGTGATAAACATTATACAGGGTAAATCTAGGACCAGATCCTGCTCCCACTGACGTAAGAACAAAACTGCATTAATTTCAAAAGGTGTGGGATCAGGTCTTTAGAACACATGAAACTACAGTGAGCCAACAGATTTTTCCATTCCATGGCCAAACTGAAAAATCTGAATAAAAAAAAAAAAATCAGTTAATTTCTAATCAAAACTGAATTTTGTTTGAGGAAGAAAACCAGAGAAGACACTGAAAAAGTGTTTGGGTGAAACAGACATTTTGTTTCAGAAATGTCAACTCAGAATGAACCATTTTGACATTTCCACAATTTCTGTTTGCAGTTTTTTTAAACTGAAACTATTCAAGTTTGACCGAACTGGTAAATAATTGATGCCTCGAATAATATTTTTTTCAATCAATTTACTGTTCTCGGAAGACAATTCACCCAGCTCTACATGAAACATGTGAAGATTGAAATTTCAATAGCTAAGATCTGCAAAGAAACACTAAATGTGGATCTCTGGAAGAGCTTCCATAAATCCTCTACAGTGATGTAGTAAATTGCCAAACATGAAATTACACCAAACACAATCACATGGTATTAACTATACAGTAAGAACATTTATTTCAACACTTAAGAGCTCTCTCCCAAGCCAGATGATTTGATATAGAAATCAAAACCACCATACATTTTCTTCTCTTTGTCTACCTTGAACTCAAATTTATACAACATCAGAGCTTGTTTCTGAAAGAAAATTACAAATTAAACCATAACAAAAAGACAAAATTTACTGGACCCTAAATTAAATTGTTTTAAAGAATTCTTCTCTCCTCCTGAGATCACCTGGAACTAAGTTCTTCCCCCTCATCTTCCTCCTCATCTTCCCCATCCTTTTGCTTGGCCATGAATTTCTGCGGGGAAAAAGATTTTAAAATATCTTACTTTGTAGCCAATGACAAGATACCGCGGTTAACACTTTATTCTCCCTGGCAGGATATGCATCATGTTCTAAATACAATGCACATTTACGTGTACTAAACATCCAGAATCTGACCAACTCCTTATCTTGACTAGACCCGATCTCCACCAAAGTTTGCCAGTTAATTTTGTCTAGAGACTCTCTCATTTTCAGGTCTGCTGATTAAATGCACTTATCAATGCTCCTCTTACTCTCTCAAAGCTCACACCTGCACCACCGGGGAAATGGTGTAAATGACTCCTAAATTAAATTTTCTGATGGTCAAATTAGTATCTTAAGTTACATGTGCAGCCATTTTAATCACAGACTGGAGCCTTGATGACTAACATATTGCAAGGCTAGGCTCTTATGGAGATTTGCCAAAGATGGTAAGACAACTCATATCCCTCCCACACCTTCGTGAGAGGGGAAGATATCACAGATAGGACTTCCCAGCATTTAACTCAATGATCAGGGTCATTAAGGGGTTAATAATTTAATTTCTTTAATTTAAAATGTAGTACACTCTTGAAGTTATAATTTTTATTTGATCTACAGAACATAGCCATGAGTGTTATGGTATTGAAAAAAACA
The DNA here is from genome assembly GCF_016161935.1 of Mauremys reevesii. Lineage (NCBI taxonomy): Eukaryota > Metazoa > Chordata > Testudines > Geoemydidae > Mauremys > Mauremys reevesii. Next base: position 136,273,155 of record NC_052627.1, read on the forward strand.
ATATAATTTGCATCTATCTGCAACTGGTTTACAAACCATTCTTTTCATCTAGAACCTGTCAGATTAGCAAAACCACTACCTGAGATAATTAGCTGTCCACAGAACAAAATCTCAGATACTTTATTACTACGATTTAAAGGGAAAGAAGCAAAAATTGTTACCTCCATATTCTGCTGATGACGCAGTGTCTTGCAATGATTTTTCATAGACATTTCACCTGCGTAGAAGAGAGAGCAGATCTGACAGAAGTAGCCAGCCTTTGGAACAAGAAAATCTAAACCTTAAAAAAAAAAAAAGGAGGGGAAAAAAGTTTAACAATTCATCAACAACTCTCAATTAAAAGCTACCAGGTAAATTTAGCCAAAATACATGCGTGTGTGGTGGTGGTGGTCTTTTGGTAAGGCCAGAAGGGATCACCAACTCTTCACCCGAATGCTAACCCCAACAACCAAAATTAGTTATTTGGGTATTACAGTCCACAGAAGACTAAACCATTGTGTGTCACAGGAACAGAATAGGAGGGACCGAGGTGCACTAGTTCCCAAGGCCCCGGAAATGGGGAAAAATTAAGCGAGATATATCCAGATAGTCCTAGCAAGTGATCTTCACTCCATGCTGCAAAGGAAGGTGAAAATCTGCATGGTCACTGCCAACCTGACCCAGGGGAAAAATTCCTTCCTGACCCCACATATGTAGACCCTGAGCATATATAGTATGACTCAACCAGCTAAACACGTGAAAGACAGAATTCTTGGTGCCACCTCAGAGCACCGTCCTACCCATCCAACGTCCGAGGTGTGATGAATCAGAGGAAAGAGACCAAAGAAAACCCAGAATATGTTGTGGTTTTGAGGGGGTAACCTTTCTCGACCCCCTGAAGCATGAACTTTAGGAATGTAAGATGTAAGGTATAATTTGTAATTATTAAGTGCCTTGTTAGTCTTTGCATCATTTAAATCATTTTATATGTACTGTTCTCCCTAAACATAATACAACTCTACCTCGATATAACGCTGTCCCTGGGAGCCAAAAAAATCTTACTGCATTATAGATTAAACCGTGTTGTATTGAACTTGCTTTGATCCACCAGAGTACGCAGCCCTGCCCACCGCCGCACTGCTTTAGAATCATACAATATCAGGGTTGGAAGGGACCTCAGGAGGTCATCTAGTCCAACTCCCTGCTCAAAGCAGGACCAATTCCCAACTACATCAGCCCAGCCAGGGCTTTGTCAAGCCTGACCTTAAAAACCTCTAAGGAAGGAGATTCCACCACCTCCCTAGGGAACCCATTCCAGTGCTTCACCACTCTGAGTGAAAAAGCTTTTCCTAATATCCAACCTAAACCTCCCCCACTGCAACTTGAGACCATTGCTCCTTGTTCTGTCGTCAGGTACCACTGAGAACAGTCTAGATCCACCCTCTTTGGAACCCCCTTTCAGGTAGTTGAAAGCAGCTATCAAATCCCCCCCCTTTACCGTGTTATATCAGGTGGCGTTATATCGAGGTAGCGGTGTATATTTCATTACATGAATTATGCAAACATGCTCTAGATCATGGACAATTTTATACAAGCATCATGTCAGAATTCAAATTTCCTAATAAATTCCTTTGCCCTGTGCATGTAAATGCTTCCCAAATCCAGTAATCCAACATGGCTACAATAACACTGCAAACAAAATTAAAAATTATGGCACCACAGAGATCAGTTCACATGGACATCTCAACTCCCAACATTCAAAAAGCCTTAAATCTTAGGATATGTCTACACTGCAATTAAAATCCCACGTCTGTTCAATTCCAGGGTAGATCCTCCAGTGTCCCCGAGCTCAGGCTCTAGCCCAAACGTGTACACTACAATTAAATAGCTCTTTAGCCCAAGTCAACTGGCACGTGTCAGCCATGGGTGTCTAACTGCAGTGTAGACTCACCCTTACGGAACAAAACACCTTAGCAAATAATTCACAGCACTAGAAATAAACCTTGTACAATCAAATAATTCTCTCTCTCAGGTGTAAAAAGGTATTTCATCCATCAGAAACATTGGATTATTCAATGTTTATAAATAAAATATATGCATACAAACATGCATAAACAGTGCTCACAGTTCCTATAATTAAGATATTTGTTACTAAAATGAAGTTTTATTGGGATTTAGAACTTTAAACCAAGATTTTAGATTTTACCTTTTGGAGTGCTTGGTGTCTTCGATTTATCTGCTGAGGAATCCACTTTTCTTCGTTTAGACTCTGGTTCTGTATCTCCTGATCCCAATTCATCTGTTAAAGCCATAAAATAGAGTTTGTAGCAAGGACTTACACTAATTAAAAAAGTATTCGGTACATAGCTTAAATAGTTTTCATTAGTATGAGAAGCAAACACCAGTCTATGACCGTTACTGCTTCATTCACTGTTTGGCTTGCCAAGCTAGAGAGTTTTTTTTTTTTTAACTAGACATAGGGATCGTATCACCAGATAAACTTGAAATTCAACATTTATGTTTCACTGTCATTGCAAGTACCTTGTTTCCAGCATGAAGCTCATTACAGACAAAAAGAAGCACTAAACTGCTCTTAGTTGTAGAGACATCAGCTCAGAAATCATAGATTCCAAGGCCAGAAGGGACCACTGTGATCAACTCTGACCTCCCTTATAACACATGCTATAGAACTTCCCTGAATTAATTCCTGCTTTAAGTCCAATATCTATCTGTGACTGAACTAGACTGCATCATTTAGGAAAAAACCCACTCTTGATTTAAAAATCTCCAGTGAGATACCTGGATAAGCTGTTCCAATGGTTAATTATTCTGTTAAAAAATTTGCACTTTATTTCTAGTTTGAATTTGTTTAGCTTTGACTTACAGCCACTGGATCCCATTATACCTTTGTCTGCTAGACTGAAGTGCACGCTATTACCAAATTTCAGTTCCTGATGTAGGTACTTAAGACTGACTTCTATAGCCACATAGAAATTAAAATGTTAGGAGGACATGGAGATTGTTGTAACATTCTCAGTGCATTTCAGTTTACTGAAACAAACTTATGTTATACAGGTGTAACTGACAGATATGCTGCTCAATACTGAATTTTAAATACTGCACAGATGTCAACTAGTTTCATTTGGACTGGAGAACACTGATTCCATTAAAAAAAATTAAGGGTCTGTGGAAAGAGTTTCCTGGTTAACTTGGTCTAAGGTAATACCAAATAACATTTGCTTCTGGAGACATGCAGATTGATAGGTTCCCCTGACCTAGGAAATGGTTGACTGCATTGTCATTAATAGCAGTAAACAATTATATTATGATTTTGCCCAAAGGCCTCAGTTAGAATAGAAGCATCATTGTGCTTACTAGTGTAGAAAACAGAGAAAAAAATCTTTGTGAGTATCTGAGCTCCCAAACATTAATGCACCACAACATAAAGCTCCAGGACTTTGCAGCTTGAATTTGAGTAACAATTGGAGGCTTTTGTAATCTTGTAATCTTTGTAATCTTGTAATCAACTATTTAGAAAAGCTGGATGAGCACAAGTCCATGGGGCTGGATGCGCTGCATCTGAGGGTGCTAAAAAGTTGATGGATGTGATTGCAGAGCCATTAGCCATTATCTTTGAAAACTCATGGCAATTGGGGGAGGTCCCGGATGACTGGAAAAAGGCTAATGTAGTGCCCAAAAATGATGAGGGGGCTGGAGCACATGACCTATGATGAGAGGCTGAGGGAACTCGGATTGTTTAGTCTGCAGAAGAGAAGAATTGGGGGGGGGGGGGTTTGATAGCTTTCAACTACCTGAAAGGGGGTTCCAAAGAGGATGGATCCAAACTGTTCTCATTGGTGGCAGGTGACAGAACAAGGAGTAATGGTCTCAAGTTGCAGTGGGGGAGGTTTAGGTTGGATATTAGGAAAAACTTTTTCACTAGGAAAGTGGTGAAGCATTGGAATGGGTTACCTATCTCCTTCCTTAGAGGTTTTTAAGGTCAGGCTTGACAAAGCCCTGGCTGGGCTGATGTAGTTGGGAATTGGTCCTGCTCTGAGCAGGGGGATGGACTAGATACCTCCTGAGGACCCTTCCAACCCTGATATTCTATGGTTCTAGAATGCTCAAAACAAAGGATTAATATGCACACTCCCCCAATGAAAACAACGAGGAGTCCTTGTGGCACTTTAGAGCCTAACAAATTTATTTGGGCATAAGCTTGCCTAAATAAATTTGTTAGTCTCTAAGGTGCCACAAGGACTCCTCGTTGTTTTAGCTGATACAGACTAACGCAGCTACCACTCTGAAACTCCCCCAACGGTTCACCATTTTAAAATGGGTTCCATAGGTAATGTGGCATGGCACACTATCTCATACTGTGAACCTGCAGAAACACCGTCATGAATGAGAACAGAATCAAGGAACAACTTTCTAAAGGCTGGGTAGACTAGAGAAAGCACTAATGAGTACTGAATTTCCCCACCTCCTCATTGCTTGAAACTTTCCATCCTAGCATATGCTCCTAAGAATTTGTCACTACTGTTAATCTGTTCAACTTGACCTTTGGGCCAGAGACTAGGGGGAGGCAAATTGTACCTGGAATCCTGGAGGAGTTTGAGGCCTGTAGAGGGGAAGAAGCTGAGAACATTACACATCCGTGTTCCTGAATTCTAGCTATGGGAATTCTATCATGTTGTGCAATGTAGTATACACCTAAGCCAAGCCAAAAAACCTGAAAGGGCAAAATTTAAAAAAAAACAAAGTTTCCAAAATGTTCTGTTACGAAAACAGCTACAAACATCCCTTTAGGGTGAAAATGGAAGAGACACCAATGAAAAATTGTGAACAAACAAGATGACAAATCTCTACATCAGCTCTTACCTTTCACAGGTTTTTCAGAAGATTGTGAAGGCATCTCACTGCAGCCTTCCTGCTTTATATCTGCATCAGACAGCAGACTTGCATTTAGATCAGGTAATAAAGAACTAGATACAGAATCTGTAACAGTTGTAGTCTGACTGTCTTCACTCAAACTATTTGATTCTGGGGTAGTCAAGGTTCCCTTTCCTATTTTCTCCTTGTTGGAATCAGATGTTGAGCCTTCCACTAATTCTGTTTTATCTGCTGTCTCCTCAGTGTTCTTGTCACACTTTTCTTGCTCTGTTTCAACAGGTGTCTCAGGCGGTGGAACAACTGGTCTTTTCCTAGGTCTACCTCTTTTGCCTGGGGTTTTCACTACATAAATAGAGAACAAAGAATTATATTTATTCATTTACCATGTATCAAACAGCATTTCTTCAGATTTATCAATACCATTAAAATTACAAATGAAAATTTTAAGCATTTGGCAATTTTTAAAAAAGCCTTTTATATGTGCAAGTAACTTTGTAAATGTGGTTCTCCCGGAGAATGATGAAAGGAAATAATTTTTCACCACATTTTGCTGATATTATGCAGTATGTTTTCATACAAATGAAAGTCTGAGATAAGTCTTTAATTTAGATTCATATAGAAATCAGTCTAAAAAACAGTTTAGAAAACATGTGCTAATAGATCTGTGACATGTACAGACTTATGGGACTGTTACAATTTTCTATAGAATGTGAAAAAATACAATTATTCCTTTTGGATTGACCAAACTGGCACTAAAGTGATGCCTACTGATTAAAATAAGCTAAAGTTTAAAAAGTTCTCTGTTGTAATTATGAAATTTGTGGCCTCTGCAATTTTTCCACATCTGCATTGTATATCTTTCCTTCTTCTCCATTAGTCGTGTATGTCCAGAGGACTATCAATTGCACAGGGACTAAGTAGGATAATGGTTTAATCCATAAATCCTTCACTTCTGGACACCCATATTTATATCCTAACTTCAGGTCAGGAGTGGGGAAAATAACTAAAACAGGAGATGCTGCATATCAGAACTGAAATGCATCAGCACTGATGTGAGGGAAAGCTTGGCAGTACTGGATCGACATTATGCATTAGCATTGGTGAGTCATTCATTTTCCTTGCAACTTTATTCAAATTTTATAAAGCTCTCCCTGCTAAGCTCTCGCCCTTTTATACTTATTTAAGATATTTGACCTTAATTTGTCTGCAGTTGTATATCACAAATGCTTCTGTCCATTTCTGGCTCTACTTCCTACCTGGAGGCTGCTGCTTGTTCTTAGTTTGTCTCCCCATTTCATTTGACTCATGCGCTTTGCTCAGGCTTAGCTCTGTAATTAAAGATAATATTTAACTTCTGCGCTTTTATTTAGGTAGTTTGTTTTTTCTCTTCACTGATACAATATCCAGTTATCTGCCCTGTCAGATACTGGCTACTTAGCGTAATTTTAAATGTCTTTATGTTAATTGTTTAATTACATCTTTTAAAATGCATCTATAAAACTGTATCAGTTCCTACCTGCAGACTGCTGCTCACTCTCAGTTTCTCCTTTGAGCTCTTTTTCACTTGTCTTGTTCCAAGTTTCAGCTTTTTCAGTCTCCTCTGTATTTGCTGAAAGTGCCTCCTTGTCTGCCTCCTGTGTATCTGCTACAAGGGTCTCATTTTCTATTTCCTTTGTGTCAGCTTCAAGAGTCTCCTTTTCTTCTGACTTTGAGTTTGCAAAAATATTCTCCTCTTCTCGCCCTATATCTGCCAGAATTTCCATTTCTTCTGGTCCTGCAATTGCAACAATATCCTCCTCTTCCAGGTTTGTGCCTATAAAAGTATTTTCTTCTTCTTCTTCATCCTCCTCCCCAACTTCATCTACAGTAACAAAGTTTAGTTCCTCTTTTAAACGGTTGAAATCTGCCAAAAAGTCTTCATCGTCTTCAGTAACTTCATCTAAAGTTACTAGAGGCTGATCATCACTGTCTTCCTGTATTTCATCTACTGTCACTAAAGTACTAGGATCTTCAGGCAGCTGAGAAGAGATAAAGTCTCCAGGATCCTCAATAGCCCTTTTATCATCCTCTTCCTTAGGTTTTAAGGTCTCCTCAATATTCAAATCTGAAGGCTCATTTAGAGGGAGCTCTTCAACTTCTCCTATTTCATCCACAGTTACCAAGGGTTCTGCTTTCAGAAGATCTTGCTCCTCATAAACTGAACTGGAGACATCTTTGGGTACATTATGTGAAGAAAGTTCTTCCTGTTCAGATATCTCATCTAAAGTAACAAGTGATTGTGGGTCTTTTACTGCTTCTGAAATCAGTTCCTCTTCTTCATTTACTTCATCCACAGTAACTAGACCCTGTGGGTCTGTTATTGCTTCTAAATTGGAGTCTCCTACCAGTTGTGCAGTCATCTCTTCCTCTTCTACAATCTCATCCAAAGTGACAAAGGATAATTCGCTCTCATCAACATGTGCTATGGAGCTTTTACCTTTCTTCTTCTTAGCAATAGGCTCAGAGGAAGAGTTATTTTTAGCAGAGTCTTTTCTTTTCCCCCGGGGTGGATTTCGTCTGGTTTGAAGAGGAGAGTCTGTCTCTTCTACAACCTCATCCACAGTAACAAACTCATCCAAGTTAAATGGGAAAAGCTCTTCTTCCTGTGAAATGTAAAACTATAAATTTAGTAGGCAAAGTACACCAATACTATAAGAGAGAACATGAAACTGCAATTTTTCAAGTGAATTTAGTGGTTGTGAAAGGTATCTGCAGTTTGAAGTGGACAATGAAATTTTAAAGTCCAATAGCTAATCAATGTATCATACACTAAAATGGACAAATCCCACTGAAATCAAAGGTATTTTATTTTGCATATGTAGCACAAAACATTAATTTATGTGCATGGATACATATTAACCGGAATACATACACAAGAAACTCATGGAAAGAAAAGTAATAGAGACTTAAAAACTTGTTCCTGTAACAGTTTAGGCCCAAAGCACTTTGACTCTCTTTCCTCTCTAACACCATAGCTATATAAAAAGTGACTGTACCCTTATTCCTTATTTTTTGGTAGTCCTGGCAAAAATCAAATTGCCAGTACAAAGAACTGATAGACCTGCAATGTCGCATGCCATTTTAAGAAAGGAAAGAGAATACAGTCCAGTTGTTTTTTTTAAATGACTTCTTTGGAACTCAAATATTAAATTATTCTAAGTCGTCTTCTCAAATTTTGCAGGCAATAAGCACTAAAAACAGTCTCTCTACCGATCAGAAAGCAAAAGAGGACAAGAAGATCATCATGTAAGGCAGATGGAATATATAGCCAAGATTGGAGAGGAAGGAGAGAGTGGTTGGCTACACATCTCTAACTAGAGCAAGTTTTTTGTCTTTTTTTCCCTGCAAGTGGAGAAATACTGTGTGTCAAATAGCTGTAGAATGGTGAAAAATAAAGCTACACATCATCAATCCCTGATTAGTAACTGACTTTCCACATTTACTGTGACTTTTTCAATTTGCAGCATCTATACCAATCTCAGTGATTTTAGCACAGCTCTGGAAATAGTGTCAGTCAACATCTGCTTTATGGTGAGCAAAGGAAGCACCTAATATTGAAAAACTGTGACTTCCCCCCCCACCCCAACCCCCTTCTTGCCCAAACCCCCAAACAACATGAAACAGAGGGACAGTCATAAGTTTAAACTTCTTCAACTCAGCTATCTGTAAGAACTGTAAAAACCTAATCCCTACCAATCCCTTATTTCAACCAAAGGTATATCCGGAATGTAAGTATTGTTTCTCTCTAGCATAAAGCATACAAATTATTTGTTTATGGGAGAGGCACTGTTGTTATGGTTGGTTTTAATCCCTTCCATTACACCAGTTATTTGAGAGAGGACCTGGGAAGATTGTCTCTGTCATTCTTACCCCATGCCTCATCACTGCACTTGGAAGGAAGAAATCTAAGACAGGCAAATTTGAGATTTAATAGTCAGACAGACTCCTTTTTAAAGGAGGCCAAATTTAGGACCTAAAAATTACCCCTTCAAAAAAAGTTAAGCTTTTTATATTCCTGAAACAGGAAACTCAGGCTCTCTTTTCCCCAAGATGAACATATTTTACAGACAACTAATAAAAAGTTCTAATGAACAATATTCTGAAAAATCCACTAAGCAAGAGCTCTCAAGAGATAAAGCTAAACTCATTTTGTTCTCTTAAAGAAAATCGCTACTGTAAGTTCAACTATGTTTGGTTCCTTACCTCTTTTGGTTTTACATTGCCACTAGAGACAGTTTTAGAAGTCTTACTAATTCGACCAGCAGGAACCTGCAAAATTAGACACAAATTTAAATGAAACACGTTAGCCAATCAACCACCTTGTCAAAAACAACTTCTTCTCTTAATGAAGTTCTTTTTAAATAGTCCAGATAGAGGCATTTGACTGCATGCTTGGCATGTACAGAACTAAGCCAACCACCAATTATAAGTCCAGGCATATAGTCTCTAGTACCAAGTCACCGGTAATGTCTTGTTTAGTTATCTGTTCATCTTTCAGCAACCAGTGCCTGTGCGGGATAATCTAGGACTTGACAAAGGAAGCATCAGCTCACAAAAGGAGAGAAAACTTCTTTCCCATTCAGAACTATACCAAGAACATAAAGTTATGACACTCAGTACAGACCTGCTTACATAAGTTACCTTCCTGCAATTTTATCCAAGTAACATTTTCAAACCAGTTACATACTTGAGTTGTACACAACTGGTTGCTTGCCATCCTGCTACTCCAACTTGTCTGTTGGCCCAAATCAGTTCAATAGTTTATAGAAAGGGGAAGGGGAACATAATCTTACTGTCTCATATTCAACATCTGGGAGAAGCATCAGAGTTAGTTACTGGTCAGTCACAATGAACCAGCCTTCCTGCCCTTCTCACCTTATTGCTGTTGTCGTCTTTCTTCATGCTGGATGATCTACTCTCTCTCTCTTGAGACTGCTTTGAACTACCCCTAGATTCCACTCTTGAGTCCTTGTCTTGCTGAGATGAACTCCTCCCACTGCCTCCCTTTACAACAACAGGACTTATGTCCAGTTTAGATTTGGTGACGCTATCTGGCAGACTTGATCTGCTGCCAGTAGCTCTTGGTTGACCCACTTCTTTTGATGCAAGTTTCTTCTCAGTAGCAGATCGGCTTCTGGTCTCAGGTTTTGAGGAAGCTTTCTGCTCCTCTGTTTTAGTTAGAGAAGTCTCATTTCTCCGCATCATAACTCTTGACTTTGATATATCAGGGATAGACACCACAGCCTTTAAGATTGTTTTACCAACAGAGGTAGGTTCCTTGATGGATACAAATGCTACAGCTGACATACTTGCTTTGCTGGTTTCATCTATTTTATCTTGTCCCGGTCCTTTATTCTGATGTGCCTTGATTAAAGTTCGCTCATTCTTTTCATTCAGCACATTTTTTTCAGTGTTCTCTATGTCTGTCCCAACATTGTCCACAGGCTTTTCAGGTTTCTTCTCGACATCTGTCCCAACATTGTCCACGGGCTTTTCGGGTTTCTTCTCTATGTCCACCCCAATGCTGGCTACAGGCTTCTCCAGTTTCTTCTCCATGGCTGTCCCTATCTTAGCCATTGACTTTTCCAGTTTCTTCTCCAAGGCTGTCCCAACTTTGGTCACTGGCTTTTCCGGTTTCTTCTCGATAGACACCACAGCACTGGCCACAGGTATTTCAAGTTTATTTTCCACTGTATCAGTAACAGCATTTTTTACAGTAGTATCCAATTTGTTGCTTGGTTGTATGTCTTCAGCTGACAGCATTTCCACTGAAACTGCAGCAGAATCAGGTGGCACTGCTTCAGAAACAGCCTCAGCTGTTTCCACTGTTGCTGGTTTCACAGCAGGGTCTGACTGCACATCTTCAAGCTTGCCCACACTGGATAACTCTTCTGATGATCCGCTGGCAGGAACACACAATTCTTCAGGTTTCATTTTTGTTTCTCTTTCTGTTACAGTTGTGATAGCAGATTCCAATAATTCTGTTTCAGAGTTATCTTTAACTACCTCTTCCTTCTGAAGGTTGAAAGGAGGCAGCAGGATCTCTTCTGATTTAACTTTGGATAATTCATCATCAGCTGGTTTGGTTTCTGAGCCAGTAACTGCAACTTCAGATTCCCCCTTGGATGTTTCAACTTCCGATGGTTTTGTAGCAGAATCACGTACCATTCTTTCAGGCTCCAACTCAGAGGCTTCTATCTGCACTGTTGAAGTCTTGGCTTTGACAGAGTTGGAAATGATTTCTTCCTTTGCCACACTAGTCTCTACTGGAGGATTAGCAGCTGCTGTTTGCACCATTCCTGATCCCTCTGGTTTTTTTTTCAAGTCAGAGCTAAATGTATTTAAAAAAAACAAAAGAAATCAAACTATGTTGAGAATTCCACAGTTATCAGTAACCTCTTGACGCCAATGGTTGGGATTTCCTGATGCATTAGTGGCTTAGCATTGGGAAATCTAGCCTATCAGCGTTAAAATGGTTAGACTATTGAGGTAAATAACTGATTAGTTTACAATTTTTGTCTAATCCACTTCAGTACTGAAGACCTCTTATAATTCAAATTACATTACTTACTTGTAGTTAGATTTCTCTGAAGGTACTATACACTATAGATGTGTCCTGTGACCTCAGAGCTGACAAGCAAGCTTAAATTTAGATTCCTTGATGTGGGACAGACTGTACACACACAAAATGTAACTTAGTTTTTCCTATATAAAAATAGTCTAAAACTATGGTAAATTTCTCAGCTCTCGAAGAGCGATGTTTGAAGATAATATCCTCTACAGTAACTACCCTACTGAACGTCTCATAAATGTTCAGAGTTTAATAAGCAGTTTCAGTTTCAACTGAAATGATCTCAGTTATAATTGTGGGAAAGGCCACGCGCAGACAGGGTCTCCTTTCTGCAATGCTATACTTTGCTGTTTAAGCTTACTGTCAGCTCCCAAGATAATAAAGCCCAGGATGACAAAGGTACAGGATAGCACTTTTCAGAGAAATTCAGTTACAGGCAAGTACATTATTTTTTCTCTGAAGAAAGCATTGTCTACAGACATTCTTGGGAAACTTTGAAGCTGGAGATGTCTAAACCTCCTTTTTCGTGACTCCTGAAAGTGGCCATCCTGAGATTACATTAAACTAGATGGAAAGATGCCAATACATCAATCAATTATGATGTTCTAGTTAGCGGATAAAACATATGTAGATGATCAGTCCAGAGGGGATAAACAGAAAACTGGTTAATAAGTGGATATGCACCAAGATGTGGATCTTTACTATGGTTTCTCAGATCCAAAGTATATAAACAAATATATGCACAACTACATGAATCTTCATGAAGGATACATGAAGGGCTGCCACTTTGTTAATACTTCTGGCATGCTGACATCAAGAAAGTTCAAAGCTGACGCAAACGGAATCAAACACCGAAGGCCCCACTTTGATGTGGTAAGATATACATGTGTTAAAGACTACATTAAGTCAAAACAATTAATGCAGCCAAAAATCAATAAAGAATAAATCTCCATCACCTAAGCACAACAAGATGCACACTTCAATGTGCCTTGAAAGCTTACTTCGCACCTAACACCATCATCTTTGTCTGCCACATATATTGAAGAGAAATAGGAAGAGTGGGGCTAGTTCTGTTTCAGAAGGTCAAGTATCACTATAGATTAAGCACAGTTGTGACCTATGTTGTTATTATGCATCAGAGAATCAGACGAAAACTTGCAGGAAAATGCAGTCAAGCAGCTTCCATCTGTGATAGGGGATCTACTGCAGTCCTCCCCCTAAAAGGTGGCAGGCTCACAGCATTCCAACCTACAGTAGAAAAAAATCTCTCTTGGAGTAATGGATCCTGTGTTTCTGAACAGCTCTTGCATGGAATTTTGGGAGTTTCCTCCCGTGCCTCATTGTTTACTTCATGGTAATTGGAGATCTCATAAAAGAATTAGAAACATTTTCTCACTTGCCCACTCAAATAAAATTTTCTCCTTCCAAAAATTTGATTGGAGTCTAGTCATTTCAAGTCAGTCATGTCCAAACACTGGTGGCTGGGGTGAAAGTGTTTCAATTAGTTTTGACCAAACAAAACTAATCTGTTTCTCGTGGCACAAATATTAAAACACTGATCAGTCATGACAATGAAGACACTTTGGTATTTAACAACCTTAGAAAGACAGGTCTCTGAATACCAAAGACTCCTTTATGTTCCAAAAGTGAGATCCATTTCAAATATATTTCCCTTCTATTTGCTATACAGTAGCTCCCCGCGACATTTGCCTAGTTTTTATATGTAGTAAAAAAACTCATCTGGACAACCTGATGGAGAGCACAGCCAAAAGAAGAGTCCTGAAAGACTAGCTCTATTTAAGAAGCATGGAGATTTTGATCAAAGATAAGCTCCATCTCCCCTGCCAAACTGCACACAGCTCAGCATCTGCAAAGGGGGAGAATCTGTCCATAAGCTTCTACCAGGAATGGAAAAAACAGCAAGTTTATTAAATAGCAGCAAATAATGCAAAACTATACATTACTTGCATCTTCAACTGCTTATAGTGAATGCTGTAAGTGCACACACATGCATCACCTATATAAATCAACTGAGATCAGTCTGTGGATCTTCAGGACTGTGTGACCTCTCTCAGAGAGAAAAGTACCTTGGTGGTCTCCAAAAAAACATTAATCTGATAGATTCAAACTGGACTTTCATGGTCTGGGCTGATACATTCTGGGCAAGGAAGCAGAACTATGCAAGTTCAATGATGAAAGAGTGAGGCAAAAATATCAAGACGGTTGAAAATAATGGGTGCAAGGACTTGAAAATCCTGCTATGCTTTGGGAAGGAAGTGGCATATTGCACTACCAGAAGGATATTTCCCTTTGCATAAAAAGGGTAAAACCCACGAATATCTGATGCTCCAGTCTTGCATCTTCAGTCATTTGTGTAAACACCCACCCTCACTCAGAACTACCCATCAGAGTTAAAAATAGAGGTCAAATAAAGAGTCAGCTCCAGCAACCCAAAAAAGAGCAGGCATCTGCCATAAAGGATGCAAGATAATAGAGGCAAATCCTTAATTCTCCATTTAAAAGTCAGATTAAGAAAGACTGCAGGTTGGTCTTCAATTCTTCTGGAATCTTAATCTGGAACAGGAAAAGTCTCGACTTGCTGAAAGAAACCACAACCTTCATTATTAGAAACAGTCGGGATATCCATGCCAGTGGTTTACCATCCCAGCCAGAAGGCCTGGTGAATGGCTTTAGGCCATTTCTTCATGCTGGATTATGATCAAATGTCAAGAAACATTCCAAGATTTCTTTAAGATTATCTCGACCATCCATAGTAATCAGGAATACTGTTCCCCCTTCTCTCCAAGTTATCCTATCCCATTCCTCTCCACAGAAAAATTCCAGAGGGGAGGAGGGGAAGCGTGACAATAAAATAGAACTCTTCCCATATTATGGGACTTACTTTTTTGCTTCTTATATGGTGATTATATCTCAAAAGGATAACAGGCCTGGTGAGAAAGGCTTACAAAGCTGAATGTAAGGATCATTCCGACACGGAGACAACTGCCTCATAGGCTGAAAAGGAATCTCTACAGGGTGAAGTTGGTAAGCAAAAACTTTATTTTGTCCATTTGTTCACCAGCCACAGTACTACTTTGTGCAGTATCTGGGACTCATAAGGATAAGATTAATTGTATTGTGCCTTATTGGTAGGTCAGCTGCTACCTAGAACCCATCAATTTGGAATCAGTAAGGTTACCTGAACATCTATATTGGTGAGACTCAGAACCACTAGTTCAAAAATAGTTCCCCTATGCTTCCAACTTCCAATGTGCTCTGAACACCACTCATAAGTTTAGGAATCTCTTAATACACTTTTTTTACATTCATAGCTTGATATTATTGTCAAAACCAGCATGTAGACCATGAGAGAACCATCAGAAGCACAGAAAAGGAAGAAACCATGCTTTGAAAATATGACACCATTAGCAGCTGTGTGACATTACATATAAAGTCTTATAAAATGTTACTATACTATAGAATAATAGTGCACAACACTATAGTAACATTACATTAAATGGTAACTTTTGAACCATTATTAAAGAGCACTGTAGATTAACTCTCTCTCTCACACACACACACGGATCCGAGTCACAGAAAACATGTTAAGGACAAAAAAAAATATTTTTTCCACCTACAGGAAGTACTTTGTGTGACCTACTGTCATTTGAGATAAAACGTATTTGCAAAACATGTTTTATATTCTAAAACCAATGAGTAGTTACTCCATAATTAGATGTTTTACAATCATTCAGGCATACAAGGTGCATTTAAAAAAATTTCCATGGAGTATTACAAAATAATTATTTCCTTTTTCTGGATTCTGATGTTAAAGTTAAATATCTAAACTAGTTTTCCATTATCTAGTTAGTCGCCTATATCAATTAGACAGAAGTATTAAGTTAATTTAGAAAACTGAACCACCTCCTCTAATTTGTTTTAGCATTTGGAAACAGAAGCAATAGATCTTGTGCCTTGATAAATGACAACACTGAAAGATGAAATATAGGAATCATCTACTAGCCACGTACAATGAGAGCTTTTTCAGCAATAGAGTCTTCCACCATAACTTAAGCACATGGGTGAAATCCTGGACCAGTTGAAATTAATGACAAAACTATTGACTTTAATAGGGCCAGGATTTCACCATTTCTCCATGCTCATTCAGACCCCAGACTCTCAAGCAAACACACATTTTTTTATTTTTTTTTAAAACCTCTATGAAAGTTAAGAAAGTAAATGTCTTTGATACACAGGACAAAGAGAACTAAAAAAAAAAAGGAAGTGGATTGTTTAGAGATGTGCTAGCAGTTGCCTACTGCCAGCACATCTCTAAACAATCCAATTGCAGTTTTTTCCCCATTATACATAGCTTGCTTTTGAGAGAAATGTGTAGTAGACTACTTAATTCAATCATGGAGAGCCAGTTTTTGAACAGTGCATATAGATATTAACTTAAATATCTGAAAGGCATACCTTCCTTTACTTGGTTCTTGGTTTTTCAGCTCTTTTTTTGTAACTTCAGCCTATAACATAAAATCACCGAGTGTTGAACATCTATGAAATTCAGGAACAGCACAAAAAAGTATATATGCCCAATACATCCAGTTAAAAGCACCACATAGCCCATTCATAACTACACTCGAAAGATCAAATGACAGTGAATAATGCAAGTCATTCTAAAAGGTCTTCTCATTATAGAACACATTTTGTAAGATGTGTTTTAGCCTGATGTCTTGTGGCTCTTTATAGCTGTGATTACTTTGAAATGATTTAGCATTTAGTTTTTGTTACGTTGGGGGGAAGGATTAAACATATTTCCCCTGTTCTAAGCAGCACCCTCTTTCTGGTCCTTAGTATCCCCACCAATGTAACAGATGTAGTGCTCTGATACAACCATGGTTTGTCTGTCAAGAGACAGATATGCAGAGGACATAAATTATCTTTAAATAAGATATTCTAATGTATGTTCCAAATACAACAAATGTCACAGCTTTACTAAGCTAAAGGTTTGACTCTGCCGTCCAAAATGTGCTGATGTGACACCTGTTTCTTAGAGGATAATCAATCCATTTTGTTTTTAAAATAATTAAACTCACTTCTTAAAATGTAAGGACTATGTCCTCTGAAAAACAAACCACTAACAATCCAAGCTCTCCAGCTGCTATGATGGGGAGTAAAGTTCCAACAACCTTTTAAGCAATACAGGCTTTGGTTCAAAGTAGAAATATCATGTTTAGAACTATATACTACTAAATTAAAGAATATCACCTTTACAAAGAATTGCAGGTATACTCTAATGAAAAACTGTTCTGGAACCCATTTTCAGATCATACTATTTCAGTATTATCACTTCTCTCCCATCAATCCAACACCAGATTTTAGTAATAAAGAGTAAAGAAAGTCAGTTTGTACACTTTGTAACTGGATCATGCTTGGAAATAAGAAAAATATAGCTTGTTTGTTGGTTTTTCAGAATAAATTAAAAGGTAATGGGAGGCTTTTTAGAGGAAAGAATGAATATGGGGAAATAGAGCTGGCACTCTTGGGCTCTACAGAATGTGGAAAACAGGATGTTTCAGCATTGTAAAACTCGAAGAACGATGATGCACACTGAGAGGTTGCTGGGATCGGAAGCAGCAAGGAACAAAGGGGGACTCATTCTCTCCCTAATCAGGTGACCCACTACAGGCACTTCCCTCTCCTACCCAGCTATGCATAACAGAACTCTGAAGCACTGGAAAGTACACCTACAAAGTAGAGATTTTTGATTGTGGGGTGAAAATTGTAAGGCCCTATTCACATAGATTAGAAAAGTGCTAGATAAAAGCATGTTTAAAGGACAATATCAGTTCTAACTTAGAACCAAACAATGTAGGTGTTGTAACAGCATCTTTTTTACAACACCTAATATAAATATTTCCAAATGTTTTAAAAATATCAATAGAAATGTAATAAAAATAGATGATGCTCCCCTGCATTGCAAACAAACAATGTGGTATTGGGCTAGTACATGAGAACATGAAAGTAAACTGATTTTCAGTTTTAAGATGACAAATACAAGATGTAAACGAGTAAAAAGTTAAAATGTTAAGACTTTCAGCTTTAATAACTTTAGATGTTACTAGTATCATAGGTAAGGAATTTTTTTTATATCAAATGGGTTTTAACATGAATGTTCATTTAAGCATGGTTGCTGCTAACAATGTTGATATACGTTGCTTTCATGAGGCTAGAAGATGTAGTAACAATATTCTATGTCCACACCTATATGCCATCTTCAGATGTATGGACTGTACACATATAGGTGTTTACATTAGACAAGTTAGTATTCATACCACAACAGCCACCAAATGGTGAAACACCATCAGCATCACCCACTTACATAGGCATGGCTCAAGACATTTTTACCACTGTGTCAAACATATAGGCTTAGGCGTTTTCACTACTGTCAAGACCACCTGCAGGTTTTCATAACAGTGGTAAAAACGCCTGAGCCCTATCTACCCAACTGCTTGTATGCTGATGTTGCCATGTTGTTGGAGACTGTTGCTGCTATATGGACACTAGTTTTTCCCTTGTATCGTCCAAAGCACAGAGGAGGGAAAAAATACTGCTCTGAAACCAAAGAGTGCTGGAAGCTGCTCTTTGTTTGCACTGAGCTCTAATTTGGTTAAACATGTATTGTAACAAAGCCATGTGATCTGGTGCTGAACAAGATATGGGCAATGGTTACAGAAAGCACATTTGCATCTTACAATGCATCTGAAGGAGTGGCCCTTGGGTGCTGTTGTCTGGACTGTACTGTGGCTACTTGGATGACACAGGAGTTCAGGACAGGGTGGGAGAATAAGAACTCAGCTTCCTTAGCCATGAAAAAGCACTGCTTATCTGCCCTCTTGGAGGTAGGAACACAGGCAGCTGGTGTATGCTGTACCAGTTCTTGCTCATTCCAGTATGGCCTCGTTCAATGGGAGTGCTACTTGACTGGATCCCATAAGCTAGAGGACGACCAAGAGTGTGTGTTGTGGGTCCTGGACCTCCTATAAGGTAATTTGGAGCTGTTCTGCCACTCTCTGAAGCAGCTCTTTGAATTGTCTGTGGTTGTCCAGAGGAGACAGAGGCTGGAGCAACTGCCTCATTGGGCAAGAAAGATGATACACCTGTCAGTTCGGGTGGCATCAGCAGATTTGGGTAATTTTCCTTTTCTTCCATAGGCTCAGGAGGTTCCAACCAGAGGCTGCAGTGAGAGGTTCACCAGACCTGAATATCTGAATTGCTCGGCCCATGGCTGGGACTACCATATTAATCCAGCATGTCACCTTAGTTTCCTCAGCATCCTGCGTATCATGGGGATCGGGCATAAGTTCCCAGGGTATAAGAAAGGCATCTGACATGGAGCCCAGACTGGAGCTCCTTCTGGAGCAGAACACCTGGCCTTCCTTGTACAGGTCTGTGGCAAACCGGTCTATTGATGGGTATCCTCACTTGTGAAAGATGCTCTAAAACAGTGGATCCATGGTCAACCATTCAGTTGTTTGAGAGCTGTCTGCTGAAGTAACCTACTAGTGAGTTCTTAATGCCTGAAAGATTCAAGGCCACAGGCTTGGATGCCAAAATGAGGAGAAAAAAAGATCCTAGGTGGTTCTGCTATGCTCAGTGGTGGCATCAAATTTGCTGCTGGGAGGAAAATGCTCAATGGAAGGGGTGAAGGATTGTCTGCACTGGAACCTCTGCTCCTTCCTTGGTGGTTCTAACGTCCTCTCAAGGTTGTAGTCGTACTAAGCAGAGGAACACTGACTGAGGGCGCTTAGGTCTTGCTTGCTTCCTTCATTCTTGGGGCTGGGAAATACAGGACCCGGGGAATAGGACAGCCTGGAGTCCTTCAATTAACAGAGGGCCTCACTGGTCTTTGAATTGGTCACTTCCCTTTGAGGGAAGGTCTTTGATTGGGATTTGAATTTCCCTGGTTATCCCCCATGGCTAGAGCCAAGGTGACTGTCTCTGTACCACAGGTACAGTCATGGAGCATGCCATTGCATATGATGCATCTAGTGCTGCTTATAGGGAAGTGCAGGCTACCAGCAAGCTGCTGCCCCTCATTCTTTATAAAGCAGAACCTCAGAGTTATGAACACCAGAGTTACGTACTGACCAGTCAACTGCACACCTCCTTTGGAACTGGAAATAGGCAATCAGGCAGCAGCAGAGATTAAAAAAAGCAAATACAGTACAGTACTGTGTTAAATGTAAAGTTCTAAAAAAATAAACGGAAAGCAGCATTTTTCTTTTGCATAGTAAAGTTTCAAAGCTGTATTAAGTCAATGTTCAGATGCAAACTTTTGAAAGAACCATGTTTTGTTCAGAGTTAGAAACATTTCAGTTACGAACAACCTCCATTCCCAAGGTGTTTGTAACTCTGAGGTTCTACTGTAGATCTGAACTCTTCCCTATGTTCCAGAGGAAATCTGTACACACACTGAGATAGCTTGTCCCAGAGTAAATCATTAAATTTTGTGAGAAGCATGTGGTAATTGGCTACTCACATTTAGAGACTAGCAGACAAGTAGGACTTTAAGTACAATTAAGTCCAGTTTTTTAGCATGTGTACCCCTAGGTGTTAATGTGAGAGGCCCTTGTTGCTATAGCAGCTCTCTAGAAATCCAAACAAAAGAACATGGCAGTGAGTGAGAATAAGTTGACTAGAATCTCCTGAAGAGACTTCTGAACCTTTTGTCTGCATGCATGGATGTGGCTTGAATTGATGCTGAGTCTGCTACAGGTCCTTTATAGGCTCAAAGAGTCCCTCATTTGTAGGCATGGCAAGCCTGCCAGGCCCGGAAGGGAGTACAACATCCAGCAGTTTATGTGATTTCTCGTGTACCATATTTAACATCTCAAGTGTATTGAGTGCTTCTGCCATGCATTTAATAAGATCTTGGAACACCTTACAATCGTCAACTGACAAAGATGTTGAGGGGTTCATTGCCTCATCAGGGAGGATGAAGAAATTGCAGCTGAGATTGTTCTCCCTTGTCCACCTGATCTTCACTGCTCTCTTCTTGTCTCTCAAACTATACTAAAAGACCTGGCTAGGATGGCCTATGCTACTTCTTGGCAGAAAGGGATCTAAACCTGGAAGGAGGCACAGCAGTCACTGGCTTGCAGGAATGCGGTTGCACACCGCAGGATGCCAATAGGGCCAATGCTGTTAGGCATATGTACACCAGACCCAGAGGAGGAGACCAGTGGAGCTGTTCTCTGGCAGCTATACCGTTTCCTTTTGACAGACCAGTCCTTGCAGACTTTCCCAGATTCTTTCATGGAAATCACAGTGGGAGAGGGAGGGGGAGATCAGTCCCTACTGTGCACCAAAAGAGAGGAGGAAAAGGAGTATGCCTCCTCCAAAGTTTGGGCTGTTCTTTCAGGCATACTAGCATGCTCTAATGTCCACTCTACTTCAGAGGGAGATGGAGTCGGTACTTCTGATACCTCTCTTGCCTGTGGTCCAAGGTCATCAATGCCAGAATGGAGACGGATGACCAAGGCCTGTTGGTTGATGTAGCACAGGAGCTCTGGATGGAATCTTGGCTCACCAAGCTGTTCACTGGGAGGGACTGACCGGAGGACCAAGGTTTAGCCATGTTCTTCCTTTTGGGGTACAGAGAGGCTTGCACAGGGCGCTCCATGAGGAACAATTTTAGGCAGGCCTTTCTATTTTTCCAAGTCCGATTAGAGTAGGAGTGACATATGGCACATTGCTAAGGAATATATCCCTCTCCTACACAAAAGAGGCAATTGAAATGTCTGTTGCAAAGCAGCACTGAAGCATCACACGAGGGGCAGGTTTTGAATCCAAGGGATTTCGCTTTTGCCATATTGTGCAAGTCCACATATAAGGGAATGGGGAAGGGTCCAGCCTAAGAACTAAATAACCGATTGAACAAGTTTTGTTTCTTGCCTACAAGCAAGACGACTAACATTTAATTAAATTTACTAGCAATACAAGTAATTAACACTAATAGCAGCACAGTGCACAGAGAAGCAGGTGGACACTGCAGAGGTTCAGTCTCGCTGTCTGGTGCAGTAAGGAGGAACTGGGCCTGCTCTGCCTTTTATACCCTCAGGTGCAGGAGATGCAAGGACATCTAGGGCACAGGCATGGCCCCAGACATTACTAGCCAAAAGAATCAGATTGTGTGTGCATGAGGTGAATGCACACCAACGGTAGGATCCAAGTAGAGTACAACTCAAAAAAGAATCCTTATCTACCCCAAGACTACCAAAAAGCTCAATTTTGTTTTTAAATACTTCGAATCTGGCTGATCACATGGATTATTCAAAGCCTCATTCTGAGTGACCAGTTAGCCTATGATGATGTCACAGTTGTGTATGAACTCCCAGCAGTGAACAACTGGGACTGCATGACTCAACAAAAAATTCCTACACCCCTGTTAAATGGGGGTGGGAAGGAGGGTAGGAGGAATGGAGAGAGGTTAATGTGAAGACCAAAATAAAATCATCTTATGGGGACACGGTGGAGAGAGGCAGCGGGAAATGTGCAGCCGGAGAGTGGGGGGAAGATTAAGTTCTAAACTGATCCTTCTCTCTCCTAAACTGCTAAGCTTTCACGTCAGCCGTAATTTGCAGTGCTTTCAGCCATATTCAGTAATTTTCTCTTGTAAAAGATAAATTTGGGCGCTGTTCAATACTCCAAAGTTAGTTTTTATAAAAGAAAGTAACTTAAGTGGCTGCTGGCCCACAAACTGATGCTCAAACAACAGTTGGTTGGGGTATTTTAGGGGAGGAGGAGGAGGCTGAAAAAGATCAGTGAACCTTAAAACTAAGTATTTTCAAAATAGTAGGGAAAAGATGCTTCTAACCATTTTTCTATTATTTTCCTCTTAACCCTTTGATAGAAGCTACTTTAATAGGGGGAAGAGATTCCATAAAAGAGCAAATTAAGCAGCAGTACTGTAATCTCAATATGCTATTCTAGGATGCACATTAGTAGATTGTTGGAACATTTTTCTAGTAGCTGTAGGTACTCAAACTTTGGCTTTGACTCTCAGTGTACCTGAGGTTCATGACTCCAAAGTAATGTGTGCCAACAAGACTGGGGTTTACTTTCGTTTAGCAAAAGGCTAGACAGCCCACAAATGCAAAAAAAGATAAGTTGTCTAACCAAAAAGACAATGGTCTTACCTCTGCAAGTTCTCTCCTTGGTGATAGCATACAAGTCAGTGTATTTTCACCCATGTTATACGGGTATTGTTTTAGGAAGCAGCACATTGATTTAGCTGAGTCAGGACTATCTAGCTGAAGAATTGCCTTTAAAAAAATGTAAAAAATTAGCACATGGATTTATTTATTCTATTTTGAACGCATAATTAATAAATAAAGCCAACACTTTTCTAAGTAACAATACTGGTTAGGTTTGTTTTCCTTAGCTGAGAGCACCAACATAGGTTTACTAAAGTGACGTTGCTATTGCATCTGGCTTATTTCCTCAGCTGTACTGATATTTCTAAGATCTTTTCAACTTTTTTTTTAAATTACCTTAAAAAAAAAAGACAAGGTAGGTGAGGTAGTATCTTTCACTGGAGCAACTTCTGTGGGTGAAAGAAGCTTTTGAGCTACACAGAGCTCTTCTTTAGATCTGGGAAAGCTACTCAGAATATCACAGCTAAATACAAGGTGGAATAAACTGTTTAGCACAAGTAGTCACCACATATTCTAAGATATCATTAAAGGTGAAATGGTCCATTAAAACCTCTGCAATCATGAGACCAAAAAAAGAGGGGTTGGTGGGTTACAGATTGTTGTAATAAGCCATGAATCCAGTGTTTTTATTAAGACCATCCCATTCCCTTTGGGGCACCTGGCGTTGGCCACTGTCGGAAGACAGAATACCGAGCTAGATGGACCTTTGGTCTGACCCAGTATGGCCATTCTTATGTTCTATGTAAAAGGACAGCATTGCTCCCCACGTCAAATATTTACAAGGCAATGGACACCTCTCAGATATCCACCCCAAACTCATCCATTTAATTCTTACCCATAACAATTTTACATTTAACAACTAACACTTTGTCCAAACCATGGGAAAAGCCACAGGTACTAGGATGGTTACCCAACATGCCAACCTCTTCATGTATGTAGCGTTGTTGTAGCAGTGTTAGGCCCAGGATATTAGAGAGACATGGTGGGTGAGGTAATACCTTTTATTGAACCAACTTCTGTTGATCAGAGAGACAAGCTTTCGAGCTACACAGAGTTCTTCCTCAGATCTGGGAAAGGTACTTAGAGAACTGTGTTTAGCTATGACACTCAGTACCTTTCCCAAACCTCAAGAAGAGCTCTGTGTAGTTCAAATGCTTGTCTCTTTCACCAGCAGAAGCTGGTTCAATAAAATATATTACTTCACCCACCCTTGTCTCTCTCACCTCTCCACAGGCCACTTTGAGGAAGAATTTCTGAACTAACCACAACACCAAAGATATAGCTCAGAAACATCGATATTTTAATCCTCTGGATAAACGACCTGAACTCCCTCACAGATTTCAACCACAACTTCAACAACCACCACCCATCCATCAAACTCTCTCTAGAACACTCTCGAATTAGCATCAACTTCCCAGACACCACAATCAGCTTCAAGAACAGAACCCTACAAACAACTATATACAAGAAACCTACGGATCACCACACTTACCTTCACAGATTCAACTACAGCCAGGTACTCAGACACCACCGAATATGTTCCAAGAAGAAAGTCCAGAATACACACCTTAACACACTCAAAATCACCTTTGCCAAACAAGGACACTGCACCAGAGAAGTAGATCACATCAAGGAATGTGCCACTCAAATACCCAGAGAACCTGCTTCAACATGGGGAAAAACCCTCTGTAAGCATACCCCTATCTGTTACTTACCACCCCACACTGGAACATATAAAGGGTATCATTAAACAATTACAACACATACTCGATGGAGAGCCACACCCTGAAAGAAATCTTTTCTGAACCTCCTCTTTTGGACTTGAAGCAACCCCTCAACCTTGCCAAGCTCATCAGATCCTGCAACAACAGATGTAAAACCTGCAGCCATATCTCCACTTCTACAATGATCATTCCCGCCCCCCCCAACTGTCAATATCCAGGGTCCTCCACATAGAATCATAGAAAAATAGGACTGGAAGGGACCAACAGGTCATCCTGCACTGCCTATCACAAGATGTGGCGTATCTCATTAAGTGCCCTAAGTACCCCAATACAACTATGTGGGTGAAACCAGACAATTGCTATGCTCTCAAATGAACTTGCACAGAAAAATAATAAAGACAAAAGCTCCCTATCAACCTTGAGTGAACACTTTTCACCATATTATCAACTCTATATTGGACCTCTAAGTCCTTGTCCCTAAAGGAAACCAGAACACCACCTTCAAAAGATGAGCCTGGGAGCTTAAATTCATAACTTTGCGAAACATTAAAAAAATCACGGTCTCAGGCCAGGTCTATGCTATACACTTACTTTGATATAACTACGTCACTCAAGGGTGTGAAAAATCCACACACCTGAGTGACAGTTATACCAGTGCAAATATTTGTAATAAAAAATAAATATAAAGTGAGCACTGTACACTTTGTATTCTGTGTTGTAATTGAAATCAATATATTTGAAAATGTAGAAAACATGCAAAAATATTTAAATAAATGGTATTCTATTATTTAACAGTGTAATTAATCGTGATTAATTTTTTTAATCGCACAATTAATCGCTTGACAGCCCTAATTAAAACATCAAACAAGAGACTTGAATAAGAAAACAAGATAAAATGTTTCATGCTACTGATTAGAGTAGTGGCTGTTTTAGTAATTTTAAAATATAAAAAATTAAAATGTAAAATAAAATATAAATATAAAATACACAAAGATAAACAATTAAAAATGTCAAAATCAAAACATTTTTTGTTTAGAAAAACCAAAATGACTGGCTGTCTAAACGATTTTTCAAAATTTTAATTCTGTGGGAAATTCTAAAAAAATCCATCTTTTGTTCTGAAACAGAAGAAAAGTTTTTCCAAAATTTTGGAATTTCCCTGTGGAATGGGAAGTTTGGGTTTCTACCAGCTTTACCTCTAAATTTCCCATCTTCAAAGGCACATATTTTGGTGGCTGTCTTTCTTGATAACTCAATTCCTTTTTCTTCCAAGCCTACTGAAACTATTCCTGAACCAGCCGGAGTAGGTTGCAACATATACCACTCCTTTTCTCTTTGATGCAAGCAGCACTGGTTCATAGCAACAATGGGCAAAATCAAGGACCCAAATTTTAATCTTCAATCTCTTGAATAGCAGCATATGTTGCTAATGAGAGATTATCAGGTCAGATAACACACCAAGATTAATATATATACATTTACCTTCTTTTTATTCTTCAACACAACATAGTGATCCACTTTCCCAAATCGAAGTCCCACGCAAACTACTTCAAGTTCTGTGTATCCATCGTCTGGTAAATTACCAAGATGCACAAACTGATTATATAAAGTTTCTGTATTTACCTAAAAGAAAAGCACAAAAACTGAAATTCAGAATATTGTATTGAACTGGTAAATACAGAAAAATTACTGAGACAATCCTGTCATATCTGAAGAGAAAAAAATATTCATATACATCTTTTTACTCCGAGTTCAATTTCAATTTAGAATATTCAGTGAACCACAGCATGACTTCTATAAGAGTACTCCAGAAGAACTCTGCCTTCATCCTTTAACAGCTCATATTTTCAGAATTTCAACTTTGGTATACAAGGCCACATCCCAAAACAGTAAGAACTTCTCACTCCTGGGGGAAGGGAGAAGGGAGGAGAGAGAACACTTACAACCTGTCACCTCAACTCTTGGCTGGAAAGGGATTTTATTTCTTGGGCAAATAAACCTATTTATCTTCTGGTATTTCTTTGTCTTTGAATCATTCAACAGTCAAATGTGGGCTTACTCTGAAATTTGAGCTGCAACCTGTCTAAACCAAATTTCCTCCTTCTCAAGGTTTGTGTCTAAAGACTGCCAAGCCCTTTCTTTAATGTGGAAAATTATTTTAGGAATTGGCCCATGTTAAAGCACAGTAGAGGGTTCCTCCTATTCAAAGATTAATATATAACAAATAGGAAGCTGAAGATTTGCTAAAGAGATGAAAATTGATCCAACTACTGGTCAGAATGCTCAAAAGGTTTCTATCTGCTCCATACATGGAGTCACTAATATGCCAGTTGCACAAGTTTTAGTAGATTACTGTGATGAAATGGGAATTTTCTGTAGTATTTTATGAATTCTATGTGTACCTCAGTTTCCCCTTTCCACTTGGGGACAGGGAGGATTATGTTTGCTCTCAAGGCCAACTAAGGGTACGTCTACACTACCCGCCGGATAGCGATCAGTCTATCGGGGATCGATTTATCGCCTGTAGTGTAGACGCGATAAATTGATCCCCAACCGCTCTCCCGTCGACTGGAGCCTCAGTGTGCTGCGAGGATGCGAAATAAGTAATTTTAATTTGATTTAAGATACATCAACTTCAGCTATGCTATTCTCGTAGCTGAAGTTGCGTATCTTAGATCGATCCCCGCCCAACACCACCACAGTGTAGACCAGGCCTAAGAGACATAGGCATGTGGGGATCATCTCCCTGCCTGGGTGGATAAAGGGCCATAAAGGAACCCAGATCAACAAGGGGACCTGAGAGACAATGAAAGCTCCAAAGACTCAGATTTCCCTGTACCTCTCAGCAGGGAAGCTGAACAGAGACCCCAGCTTGAAGTGGGGGCTTAAGAGTCAGCTTCTGAAAGAAGCTTGGAGCTCTCTCTCACCCAGGAACTAAGGAAGGAAGTCAGAGAGAGAGAGACAGAGCCTGAAAATGGAGTTCACTACAGCATGGCTAGTGCTCTGGGCTGACCAAAACGGATTATGCTTTAACCTTCATTTCTCTATGCTAACCTAAGGACATACTATACTGCCTTCCAGTTGACTAATAAACCCTACTGGTTTGAAAGCGCTGTATGAGTGCCACTGTAAATACTTGGTGAGGTGCATTAATCCCTGAATAGTGTACAAGTCTCTCAAGAGTTCATCTCAGTTGGACTCACTGAACTACAATGGCTGGCAGTTATAGAGCTTTATTAAAGCTGAGGGAGGGCAAGTGTGTGGGGAGAGAGAGAGAGAAGGAGGCTCTCCCAGGACTCCTATTAAACGCTTATTACCTGCACTCATTCATAGTGTGTATATAAATAAAGTGTATGATTACTCAGTCCACTTCTTGCTTCTTGTTGGTCTATGAGCTCTCCTACTGACTACAGGACTTCTAATTAAATAAAAAGTGTAGTAATAAAAAAAAGTAGTGTCTTCTGTTTCTAATGTTAATTTTTAATATTTTTATTTAATGGAATGCAACATTTACAAAAATGTTATTAATTTTGATAGCACTCAGTGTAGCAGCTACACTCCCAAATTGTAAAAATTAGCAAATGGCTAAATTACTGACCAATTTTTAAAAAGTCTCTAACTTACCTTCGAGTTGGCATCTTTAATAATAGCAGTAAATATAGCTTCCTAGAAAGAAGAGACAGGGTGTTAAGGTTTCTGAACTTTAGAAGATGGTTGGTATGGCTGCATGTAATTGGAAGGCACACCATCCCACTATTCCTACCAATAATATATCGAAACAGAACCTGAAAAATTAAGATTGGGGCAACCTTTCCGAAGTTCATGAGTTTGGTATTGCCAACCTTTCTCTCAAATTACTTTCATTATGATCTTCACATTCTTTTTGCCAAACAAAAATTCTGTCTACAACGGTATTCACTAAAATACTTGATAATGAAAAAGAAACACTAGGAAAGTAGTAGAGTTGAATTTTAAAATAGGATATACCCAAAGGGTTATAGAGAACCTATATTAATGTGCCCAGGAAAGAGAGGAGGCAGGGCATACAATCAACGTAACAATAACTTAATATCCATTAGGTCCCTGCTGTTTCAAGTAGAGAGAAGTCATCCAGACTGGCAGGAAGGTACTATAAAAATGGATGTTCAGTAACTGCAGTATTCTTAAATAGAAAAAAAAACTGCTTCATATTTCATTTGCTTACCTCATCTTTTATATTCTTGTATTCTGGTGCCATACTAATGCAAAGCTGATTTCCATCCACTGACATTGGGAAGCAGGTATAAAATTTAACCATGGAATCTGCAGATTTTTGATTTATTTCCAGATATGCCTTTTAAACAAAAGAGAAGAAGTCTAAGTGGCCTTACAAAGCACAATAAAAAGGTAGAACTATTGTGTTCCCTTTAAGTTATTTCAACATCTGAACTTGTTACAAATTTCTTTGAGAGCTTCTTTAGGTGATGATGATATACCAGAAAACTTTTTTCTAAATACCAATTACAATACCTTTTTATGAGAAGACAAAATTAAAACATCTTTCAGTCCTCCAAATGGCTTTGTTAGGTTGGAAACTTCCTCAACAGAATATCCTTTATCAGGTAAGTTTGAAATAAGAACAACACACATGTCATCAAGTTCCTGCAAACAAAGCAAGGTACAGATTTTCACTAATCCTTGCTTCTACTCTAAATCAACTGTCAGCCTTTCTGTATTTAATTCTCATTGTTTATCTTAAAAGTGCACGTATTATTCTCAGATAAAAACGACATTAAACTGGAGTGAAGTCTGAATACATAGAAGATATTTAAGAATAAAATTACGGTGATGCTGTAATTATCTCAAAAGCAAGCATTACTAACCGAGAAAATTCAGAATTAAGATGATTTCAAATATGTTAGAGTATGGAAAAACACAGAGCACCCAAATCACCTTTATTCTGCCCTGTATTGATGCCATGTAATAACCATGATTAGTGCACAGTAAGGTTTGCAGTCTCAGATTAGATTAAATCAATTTCTGAATACACACTAGATTTTTCCTGAATTTCCTGGGTTTCTAATGCTTGTTTCTGGAATCATTACAGCATTCCTGTAATGATTTATGAACTTCATCTTTGTGGGGGGGGGTTTAATGTTACTGGATGATACTTCTAACTATTATGAAGATATGTGGCACTGACTCCAAGCCTTTATTATTTTGTTGTTGTTTTTTTTAAACTTTTAGGGCCAGATGCACCAGGACACACTGGCTGCTTTATGTCACTCTGGAATAGCACAAAGCAGTCAGTGTACTAGCCAGTCCCCCGTCCCCTCCCCCAAACTTCCACACATGCATACACACATCCCAGTTTTCTCTTCTCTCCCTTCCCATAAATGTCCTTGCACACCATCCACAAATAGCTTCCCTCCTCCTCTTTTTTCTTTTTATAGAGCAGATATGGGTAGTTTTTAAAAAGAAATGTTTAGGATTGTCAGTCATTTTTTACTATTATTCTCCACAAAACTTCTCCTTCAGAATGAGTCAATGAATAATATTCTTCTACAGAGATTCTCACAAATTACCCTCTTTCAAAATGGCTGCAACTCCTACAGTTCTCAGTTAATGTGAGCTACAGGATTGTAATTAGCAGAATGACCTTCAAATTGGCCACTGCCTCCTAGTTCCAAATGAGACCGAAGCCAAGCTGCCTCAGGGAAGATGGTGAGTAGTAGGACACCATCTTCAACCCGTGCAGAAGGAGAGGCTCTCCGTTATGAAGTGCAAAAAAGAACCATTAATCCTAAAACAAAATCTTGATATATAGCCAATGCACAAGATTTTAAGTGGAGTTAACTGTAGGGAAATTTGAAAGGTCTACATTCTTCCACTATTAAGATAATTTGTTACATAAAAATGGCCTGACACAAGATGCTGAATTTCTCAAAAGACACATTTAATTAATTTAAACTGAAACTAATTAACCGATTTACTTGTAATTTCTCAGAAAATTCATTCTGTGCTCAAAGAGCAAGTGTTATAATTTTCAAGAGGATATACTCTATTCTTCATAAAAAAGTGGTTAAATTCCTGCTTTCAGAATAAAACTCAACTCATCCTTAACTATGGATATGTGAGTGGCACTGCTGTAATTTGTTAAGACTGCCAGTGTGTGCTAAGGGCACTGACCCACCCTAAGGAGTTTACACTCTAGCATGGCTAGTCAAAGAATCTTAGTCGAAGAATGTGGTAAGTCAGAGGGTCTCTATAACGAGGTGATAGCATCATATTACTGACATGAGTTAACATTTGTGGGCATCATGTAAGCAGTGAGTTTTAGAGAGGGGATTGGACTGAAGAGGGTGGCTGCCTAGACTAATAAGGATGAGGGGTCAGGAGGGAGTTCCTGGCAAGCAGAAGGGCATGAAAGAGGGTACAAAAATGAGAACACGCTCTATAAAAGTTCTCAGGCTCTGGTCTGTAGACCACCAGCAGATACATGGAAGCTTTCCTGTTGGCCTATAGAATTAAACTTTTGAGAACCAAGGTGGAGCAGGGAAAGAGTTGGAGGAAAAGTGGCCCATAAGAAAGTCTCTCCCTTTCCAACTGGACTGCAGAATGAAGAGTTGGACACTCATTGCTCTGTAACCTATATACATATTGAGAAAGAGCAAGACCATAACACTGATTGTAAAAATTACTCATTTACACATCTGTCTCTCTCTCACAGAGACTGTCCAATTCTGGGGAAAGATGACGTGAAATCTGCAGAAGTTTCTTTGCTGGCCCTGTATATATTATGCATATAAACGGAAAACCTGAGGTTCTGGTAATGTCTACACAGGTATCTTTCACCAACATTGAATTCGTACTTGAAAAATATTTACAGAGTCAAATAATTTTGGTTTGAATGTGAAACCTGACCTTGCTAGCTGGATCATTTGGTTCTTCGCTCTTTGTAGTCTCTCCAGTAGCTTCTGGCGGGGGGGGAAAAAAAGGAGGAGTAGGCGGAGGGATGTTTACGTTAGTGTATCTTTAAACACCATACAAGTATTTATATATTCAGGGAATCCCCATATAAAAAACAGGCACTAAAGGCCCCCAACAGCTGAGGATTTGAGGGCAGGATGGGTCAGAGCTCTGCTGGGGATGAATGGTTGCCTGAAATGTCTAAGACAGTGGTTCTCAACCACTGTCAAAATATTCTCATGCAAATGATCACTTGCTTAACTGTGCCATTTTAAGATGTATAGTTTCAATCCTTCTGAAGGCAATTTTCAAAGTGATAGAAAATACTGAGATGTCTTCATTTACTGGACATGGAGAACATTACACTGGTGGTACATACATGTAACAACTGGAATTACAAGTCAAATTTATTCAGAAAGAATAGTTTTTAATAGCAATAGTACTTTGCACTTGAAAAAATGCCATTGTCTGAGGAGCTCACCATATGTTGTAGGCACTATGGCCCTGTCCATATAACAAGCATATTTTTGTAACCAGGTTGTTGACAATCGGCTGATCTAGTTACAAACACATCTGAGTTGTGCCCACACAAGACATCACTCATGTTTCTGTATCCTCCCCTACGAAGCTGCCTAATTGTGTTTATATCAGTGCACTCTGCAAAAAGTATGTGCAGCTATCTCATGGAGTTTCTGAAGACGACATGGTGTCCAGAAAAAATGCAGACAGAGCAGCATCATAACATACAGGAATGTAGTCCTGACCACAAAGTTGTGAGGGACCAACCAAATTTGCGATGCAGGCATATTAAAAGGGGGCTCATCTATATTGCAAAAATACCTGTCTTCCTGTAACTACTTCACCAACCACAAGCTACCATCAACAGCTGGCAAGGGCAGAACATTATTCGGTACATAGTAACTGAGTATTAACCATGTTTTGTGTGAATAAACCCTGGTTAGAACCAAGCACATCAGTAACTGGTTAGAACCCCAGTTATAAGAAATAATGTTATTTTAACTATTTTAAGTTAACTATTTTATTCACCCACGAAAGCTCATGCTGCAAAACTTCTGTTAGTCTATAAGGTGCCACAGGATTCTTTGCTGCTTCTACAGAACCAGACTAACACGGCTACCCCTCTGATACTTAACTATTTTAGTTAATTTTACATAGGTAAACTGAAGCACCAAGATTAAATGAGTTGGTGGGAGAGTTGGGAATAAACACAGAACACTCATGCCTTTGCTCTAACCACTTGTAAATAAATAACTCATGCTCCATTGAATACTACAAATGAAAAGTGCTATGTAAGAGGTAAGTAGTATACATCCTGAAGATGTAAATTTTCTCATTACAGTCTTTCCCAAGACCCCGCCTGCAAAATAAGTGCTTGCACGTTTTTCTCCATGAACCTACTTGAAGCATTTTCCTTCTTGGTACTTTCAGCTGTCTTCACTTCCACAGTGTTCTTGGCCTCAAGATTTTCTATACAAAAATATTCTCATTTAGTTCGCAAATATAGACAGGTTTATGACAAAAGTGAAAAACAGTTTAGACTTCAATTTACCTTTGTTGGCTACAGATTCCATAGACTGATTTGATTCCACCTCCAGAGTAGAAGTCAGTGTAATTTTCTCTACAAGAACAATTTTAAAGGAGCCATCAGATCAATAGTAACTTAACACAACGTTTTAGATAGTGTATCATTACAAACTTACCTTGCACAGCTACAGGTTTACTAATTTCTTTGGCCTCATCGTCTCCAGCTTTCTTAGGCTCTGTGGTCTTCCTAGCCTCTATAGCCTTCTTAGATTCTGTGGTCGTCTTAGTCTCCACAGCCCGCTTCGGTTCTGCGACTTTCTTAGGTTTTGCATCTTTCTTTTTGGATTCTGCAGACTTCTTAGGATCAATACGCTTCTTTTCATTAGGTTTTGCTGTGTTGGGAAAGGAAGAACAAAGCATTCATTGTTTCAGCACATTTAAATTAATTACCTAGTTTGTAAACAGAAATATATAATATAATGCATTAACAGGTGTGTTGTGAGCAAGACACGAGAAGTCATTCTTCCGCTCTACTCTGCGATGGTCACGCCTCAACTGGAGTATTGTGTCCACTTCTGGGCACCGCATTTCAAGAAAGATGTGGAGAAATTGGAGAGGGTCCAGAGAAGAGCAACAAGAATGATTAAAGGTCTTGAGAACATGACCTTTGAAGGAAGGCTGAAAGAATTGGGTTTGTTTAGTTTGGAAAAGAGAAAACTGAGAGGGGACATGATAGCAGTTTTCAGGTATCTAAAAGGGTGTCATCAGGAGGAGGGAGAAAACTTGTTCACCTTAGCCTCTAAGGATAGAGCAAGAAGCAATGGGCTTAAACTGCAGCAAGGGAGGTTTAGGTTGGACATTAGGAAAAAGTTCTTAACTGTCAGGGTGGTTAAATACTGCAATAAATTGCCTAGGGAGGTTGTGGAACCTCCATCTCTGGAGATATTTAAGAGTAGGTTAGATAAATGTCTATCAGATGGTCTAGACAGTATTTGGTCCTGCCATGAGAGCAGGGGACTGGACTCGATGACCTCTCGAGGTCCATTCCAGTCCTAGAATCTATGAATACAACTCCTGTTAGATGGATGTCTTAGGCCTTAGGGATCATCTCCAGCTCAACTTGAATGTATTTGTGATTATCTGACCCCTCCTCCCACAAAACAAAACAAAACCACCCACACTATTTTCTCATTCTTTCTGGAACAGGACATAGAACTATTTAATTGAACTCTTGATTTTTTTTTAATTTCTGTTGCTTACTTATGGACATAAGATGAATATTTGTAGGATAGATGTAATAATGTTTTCCACGCCCTAAAAACTGTCGTTTATAAGTAACAGATAAGATGTAGAGAACACAGATGTATCGGGAGGGGTGGGGTAGGGAGGTGGTCTCCTGACCTGACTCAGACACTGGTCAAAGTGAGAACTCCATCATTAACAGTCTGAGCTTAATTTCCCTGTTCTTCCATGCCCTAGACTTGACAGCTAGGCAGAAATTGCACTTCTGGGAGACATGAGACTCGGCCAAGCAACGGACACATTTAGTGTGGCCATCACCTCATAGGTATAGCTTCTTGGCAGGAGAGATAGCATCTGAAGCCTGGAAAGCCAGGCATTCCCTGCCAGGAAGACAAGGCTCCACAAGGAGAAAAAAATTATTCTCTTACTAGCTAACTAGAACCACTACTAACAACTAACTGCAATAACTAATCTTCAACAACCATAAATGAATACAAAATAGCTGAGGCATGCTCGAGGCGGACAAACTAGAACTCTATCTCAGGCCAACTGCGGGCAGTTCATCTGCGCATCCCTATATAGCCTTGATGTGCATCGTGAGGAGGCATAGGGCACCCGCATTGGCCAAACGGGCTTTGCTAGTGGAAAAAGCTCTGATCAAGGGCTTGAGAGGTATATGCGCACCTGAACTGGCACGGCCATAGGGACACCACTCAAAGAATTGGTCTCTCTGTTTTTACAATACCAAGCACACAGAAGATTTTCAGTAATTACTAATCACCATTTTCTGATGATAAAGGCAATTTGATAAGCATGCTCTTCATTAATTATAGGCACTTCCTGCCAATTCCTGGCAGTGAGGGATGCTACTCTTGCCTCAGTTCAGTATCAGAACCTAGAATTTTAGGTGTTTATTCTTCTCAAATAAGCACCGTTGGTGATGAGACTCCTTAGAACAGCATTTCCCAAAGGGGAGGGATAGCTCAGTGGTTTGAGCATTGGCCTGCTAAATCCAGGGTTGTGAGTTCAATCCTTGAGGGGACCACTTAGGGATCTGGGGCAAAAATTGGTCCTGCTAGTGAAGGCAGGGGGCTGGACTCGATGACCTTTCAAGGTCCCTTCCAGTTCTAGGAGATTGGTATATCTCCAATTATATATTATATTAAACTGGAGGGGGGCGGGGCGGCAGCAGAATGCCCTAAACTAATCTGGGGAAATGGAGTAGAAAAGAGCTATGGGAATCGCTCAATGACCCTGGTTTCACTCTAGCTTCCCACTGCAAATATGCTGGTGTAGGTAGAACAGCTCACTTCTTGAAACCCACCTTCCCTCCCTGCTCCTGTAGGCAAGGGTTATATGCCTTCTGCAAACAGCACCTAAGCACTGGTGCCATCATAAAACATGCTGGGGCCTGAGGCAAGGGAACATAAGGGTGCCAGGCAGCTTGCCTATCAAACACCCTATTCAGTGACAACAAGGAGTCCGGTGGCACCTTAAAGAACAATAGATTTATTAGGGCATAAGCTTTCGTGGGTAAAAACCCACTTCTTCAGCTTATGCCCAAATAAATCAGTTAGTCTTTAAGGTGCTACCCGAATCCTCTTTGTTTTTGTGGATACATAAGAACATAAGAACATAAGAAAGACCGTACCAGGTCAGACCAAAGGTCCATCTAGCCCAGTATCTGTCTACCGACAGTGGCCAATGCCAGGTGCCCCTGAGGGAGTGATACAGACTAACACGGCTACCCCTCTGATACTTGACATCCTATTACAATGGCGACTCCAGGGGGGGGGAAAGCTGGGACTCTGCCTTAGAACCTGAAGCACTTCTGTTTTAGAAGGAAAACAATTTCTGCATGTTTTCACTGAAGGAGTGACAATTCTCATTTGCCTTACCTGAAGTGGTTGAAGTTTTCTTAGTTTTACTATCTGTTTGCACCGCCGGTTTCTTTGTTACTTCATGTTTACCTAAGTAAAATAATTGTAACGTAAGAATTCAATATAAGCAGGGGTGCTGGAACTGGGCATGGCTTGAAGTAGTAACCACCACCAAAACACACAGTTTCTGCATTCAGCACTCCCGCTATAAAAACTGTTCCAGCACCCTTGAATGGAAGTGGATATTATTACACCAATTTCAATCCTAAAGGAATCCCAAACACATTACAAAACAGTATACAATTCATAGGAATCACTTCATCCATGACTGAAACGCAATCAGCTCTGGAATAAAAAGAGGCAGCCATTTAACAGTGCACAGTAACACAACAACGGAGACAACAAGTAGGCAAGAATACTAACAGTAACCACAGAGGGAGTTAGACAAGTAAAATACAATTACTAGAATTCAAATTAGGCTAGGACACTGAGGTTTTGTTCTTACAAAACTTGTATTTTTTAATGACCACAAGTAACCTGAATCTCAATTTTACATCTTATCTGAAAAAAAAACAAAAAAACAGCCACTAAGGCACTGGATTCAATAATGACACAAGGAGAGTGCCACCAACTGAATCAACAGCAACATGTGTATTTAAACACCTGACTGATTTCCCATCCAAATACTGACTTGTCCTAATCCTGTTTACAGTTGCTTGTGAAAGCTAATGAAATAACAGTACATGGCACCATGGCTGTTTAGTTACTTTCAAATGTATATTAAAACAAATCTAAAACCTACCAGCAAGTTTAACTGCCTTTGTTGCGGTTTGTCCGGCTTTTGTTAATTTTGCTGAAGTAACAAGAAAAATGTGTCATTACAAATCCTAAATCAGAAAACGATTTTGCTTTAAAAACATGACAAAACCTGGTGGTGAAAAATTATAAAGCCCTATTTTAGCAATGGTCTTCAGTCTTTCAATAGGGTGTTGAACACTGACAGATCAAAACTAGCATGCACTGGGATCTAGAAGAGAGCATACGGCACTTGCTGCAGTGCCTCCTGACAGCTGAATAACTGAGCAGCACTGGTATGGATCTTGGAGGCAGCTATTGCTTATGGGGCTGATCCATAGCCTATTAAAGTTAATAGAAAAAAAACAAAACATTGATTTTATAGGACCATAAATACCATACTCACCTTTTACAGATAAAAGCATACAACTTGTGATCAACCTATTGGAGCATAGGAGTTAGGGATTTATTTTCTTAAGGGGTGTGTGGTTGTATTAAGAGAGGAAATTTCAAGGAGAAACCAAATTGTTTTCTAGCCCCCTTCCTGGGCCTGCTTTCAGTCACAACCAGGTTAAGTAAAAAGTAAATCCGTATTAGCCAAGGAGGAAAGGGAGATAGTATCAGAGAAAGAGTGACTAGAACTCACCTGCAGAAGCAGCTGGAGTAGCAGATTTAGTCTTCTTAGTAGTAGTACTGTTTCCATCTTTTCTAATATGAGAAAGAAACAGGATCAGAGATGACAGGTGGATTTCATAAGTTTTTAAAAACCAATTTCACAAATGTGAAAACATTAGAAAGAACATGGATTTCCACCCATTACTGTTTTCAAGAATTACCAGCAAAAGTGGTACTTACCATGCATGCATGTCAACACTTACTTTGTACTCAATGAAGCTTTCTTTACATTCTGTGGAGTCTTCTTTAGACTTACTTTGACCTGTAATTTATAGAAAGAATATGAAGTAAAACTTTACTGTATTCTCTACATCCTACCTGTTACTACAGACTACATCTTCCATGGCTCGGAAAAAAATTATTACATTTATCCACAAATATCCATCTTCAGTCCATAAGCAAGCAAAAAAATGGGGGGGGGTGGAAATCAAAGAAATGCAAGAGCTGGAATCAGATACATTTATATTTGTTTTAGACTACCGTTCCTCCATAGATGGAGATCTATACCAATCTTAATTCCCCAAAGAAACCTGTTGCTTAAATCATTCATTTGTTAAGAACCCAACAACAAAACATTACCCTATTCTTCAATATCCCGCTTACCTGGCCAGAAGGTGCTTTTGGTTTTTCGGCTATGCTTATTTTCACACGCTTCCCATTTACCAGCACTGGCACTGTCTCACCATACTTCACAGCTGCTATCACTGCCTCTTTGTAGTTCATTTCTAGGAAGGCCTAAAATAAATTGCAAGTTTGTTTTTAATTATTTGCCATACAGTTGAAAACTAAAACCAAATAATATTTTGTTTTAGGAGGTCTGTTCACACCATGTGACCGTGAAGGAATATATATACACAGGTCGGAAATTTGTTGAATCATCTAGATATTTGATATGTTTTAAAAGTTTCTTCCTGTAAAACTGTAATCCAGATTTTTTTCCCAACAATTCTCAGCTCAGAAAGCAACTAAGACTTATTTTGACACTGACAGAGCTAACATGCCTGTTCTTGCAAGATGACTTATGGCATCTTTAAAGGCTGAAACTGGCTAGGTGGCCTTCGACTATAAGCACTTTGGGACAGAGAATTGACAGGTTTAATTGTTCCCCCCTCTTCCTCCCCCCCCATGCTCATAGCCATGTACATTCAAGGCACTATAAGTATGGTATATAGATGCCACATATCGATGGGCACCTTAGAATACATCTTACCTCATTTCTAGAGCGAAGCACCAGGAGGTCACTAACTTTACCAAATGGCTGAACAATTTTTTTAATATCTTGATCTGAAAAGCCATCATCCGGCAAATCCGATATATGGAGAACTGTGCCACAACTCAAAAGCTTCTCTCTCAACAGCTGTAAATAACAACCAACAATTTTCTAAGCCACACACATTAAAAGAAAAAAGCTTTGAATGAAAATCATTGCAAGTTTAAAAACAGATAGACTGGTAAATTAACTTTTTGCAGTTTTGTTTAATATTAGGATAGACTGTAAACCTGCCCTCCCTTATTTCATAAGTATGTCTAAAAGTTTAACTTATTTGTAAAATATGATGTGGGACCACAGTATAATGCAACTGTAATATTATGATCTACTTTGAATATTAGCGCTATTAGTTTTTAAAAAGTGTTATAAAGTTTTAAAATCCTTTTTAAGTTGTTTGGTCTTATGATGCATAAGTTGCTTCACAGGTTCTCAAATATTACCAATGTCACTTAGTTTCATTTGGATATTGTCTATTTAATTTACATTTATCCTATTTAGAAAGATATAATGTTCTCTTTGTTGTACACTTTGATGATAGGAAATTACCTGCTTCTAGCAGCATGATTGGTTGCATCCATCCCAACTAAACAGTGGTAAATAAGAATAATAAAAAAATATTCTGCAGATACCACCCACTGGTTTATGGATGGTTTAAGGTGCCTATCAACAAATTTATGAGAACAAAGGTCATGTGGTTAAATTATTCAACTGGGACCCAAGAGATCTGGGCTTAATTCCTATCTTTACCACATATCAGAGAGGTAGCCGTGTTAGTCTGGATCTGTAAAAGCAGCAGAGTCCTGTGGCACCTTATAGACTAACAGATGTTTTGGAGCATGAGCTTTCGTGGGTGAATACCCACTTCGTTGGATGCATGTACTTTACCACAGGATTCCCGTGTGTGTAAGGGCACATAATCTAATCCAGGGGTCGGCAACCTTTCAGAAGTGGTGTGCCGAGTCTTCATTTATTCACTCTAATTTAAGGTTTTGCATGCTGGTAATACCATTTTAATGTTTTTTAGAAGGTCTCTCTCTATAAGTCTATAATATATAACTAAACTATTGTTGTATGTAAAGTAAATAAAGTTTTCAAAATGTTTAAGAAGCTTCATTTAAAATTAAATTAAAATGCAGAGCCCCCCAGACCGGTGGCCAGGACCCAGGCAGCGCGAGTGCCACTGAAAATCAGCTTGTGTGCCGCCTCTGGCACGCGTGCCATAGGTTGCCTACCCCTGATCTAATCTCTCAGTGCCTCAGCTCCTTATCTGTAAAATTGAGATAGTACTACTTTGTCTGTCTTGTCTATTTAGGTTGTAAATTGCTCTGGAAAAGATCTCTCTTAGAATGTGTATATATAAAAGCGCTTAGCACAATGGGGTTCCTCAGTTGGGGCCTCTAGACACTACCGTAATACACATTATTGTTAATAAATACATAAATGAATAAGAACTAAGGAATAGTCAGTATTGAAACAAGTACCACAGAAATGCATATTAATTGGTCAATACTGCATTGCTCTTATTTCTTAGGTCAGGTCTATACTTACCTGCCGGGTCGACGCGTAGCGTTCGACTTCTCGGAGTTCGAACTATCGCGTCTAATCTAGACGCGATAGTTCGAACTCCGAACGCGCTCCCGTCGACTCCGGAACTCCACCACCGCAAACGGCGGTGGCGGAGTCGACGGGGGAGCCGCGGACTTCGATCCCGCAGCGTCTGGACGGGTGAGTACTTCAAACTAAGGTAGTTTGACTTCAGCTACACTATTCGCATAGCTGAAGTCGCGTACCTTAGTTCGACCCCCCACCCTAGTGTAGACCAGGCCTAAGACCAGAAAAGTGAATTCATGCTAAGAAAGCTGTCAAAGTCAGAGGTCAGAATGACCTATACGCAACTCTTGAATCATTTTCAGCTTTCAACGTACCGTGTTGCAGTACTGCTTATCAGACTTACTAGCAAGTAGTAAACTGCTACATTTAGACTACAGTTTCTACTATACAAAGCCAGCAAACCAGCTGTTTAAAGGGAATATAGTTACACCTTTTTCCAAATGATCTCTCTCAAGATGAGCTGTATTAACCAAATTCTCAAAACCACAATGAAAAATACAAAAACACTGACTCTGTTATAAGGAGCGGGACGAGGAACATTGGTTTCCTTTGCAGCTTTCCCATCAAAATTCATCTCTTTCTTTTCTTGCACACCAGAAATTTCAGATTTCATTTTAGAAGCAGCTGAGCCAGGCACAGATGATAAATCTTTCTTCAAAGTCTTGTGATGACCTGTAGCACTTAGTGGCTTTTTCATAGATCCATGTATCTTCCCTACCCCTGAAATCCCTTGTGCAGGTGATGCTTTTCCTATCCCTGAGGACCCTTGTCCAGCTGCTTGAAGTGATTTCTGTTTATTGAACTCTGCAACGAAACTGGCTCCCAAACTTTTTACTACAGCCTCCAAGGCTGCCTTTTTGTCTGAGGAAAAGAAAAACAGTTTTTCTATAATACATTGTTTATCAGTTTCCCAAGCAGGACTGGAGCTGTAAGAAACTGCTTTATCTAAACAAATCTGATAATTTGCAAAAGTGCAAATGAAAATTATGAAAAAAGGTGAAAAGATAGAAAGGAACCGAATATTTTTAATCAAGTTTGTTCTCCTTTTATCATTGTATATAATTAAAACTGTAGCAAAAACAAAACTTTACTTTTTACCATTAACATTGCCTGTTTTCTTT
The DNA here is from genome assembly GCF_016161935.1 of Mauremys reevesii. NCBI lineage: Eukaryota > Metazoa > Chordata > Testudines > Geoemydidae > Mauremys > Mauremys reevesii. The sequence continues at coordinate 136,314,670 of NC_052627.1, forward strand.
CAGCAATACATTCATAGCCTGGACAAAGGAAGCAGATAGTCAGTTTCCATTCCTAAATGTGTGCAGTAGTACAAAGCTGCAACATTTGGATTGCAAACACTGCAGTGGAATTTTTCAATACCCAAGCATTGTTTTAATTGGAACTTAAAACAAATAATTAAAATAAAAATATTTTTTGGTAAAAACTTGTGTAAACAAAGCTGAAGTTTTGGGCCTCAACCACCCCAACCACACAGTATATCCCCTTGGCAAGGATAACTCCATTTTCAGAACTAAGTTGCACACACAGTTGCCCAAAATAATATGAACTTTTAAGAGCTGCACACACTTTCAAACTGGGTGAAACGGAGTAAGGGGCAGCGAAGAGGAAGAAAATAAAAAGTGTCCATGGGTACTTTATACTTCTAAAATCTTCCAGCTAGCATCACAGAATTTTTTTTTAATCCCATCCTGCTCATCATTCACCCAGCCACTTTCAAATGTGAAAGAATTAGTAGAGATTTTAATATAGTTCTCTCTGCTCCTCCTCCTCCCCTCTCCCCCCCCCCCCCCGCACTACCTTTAGCCCTCTCCTCTATTTACTGCCCTTGCCGGTGCATCTTCCTGTTCCTCTTTCCTCTCTTCTGTACTGCAGTTGCCAGAGCAGCTTTGCAATTATTATGCTGGGGAAGGGAGGGTTCTTAAACTGCTCTCTGCTCCAATCTCGCCTCATTGATCTAAGAGCTAAGCAGGGGTACAATTAACATTCTCTCAACAGGCAGTGTAATCCCTTCTCCCCATTACTGACACTGCTAGAAGAAGGCAGGCCTCGGATCTTGCAGATGAAATGAGGAGTGAGGAACCTGATGCCCTTCATAGAATCTGCAATAGTTAATGTCACCAAAAGCTAAAATGGTACAGGGATGACATTCCACACTGTTTTAGGTGTTGTTGAGGTAAAAAAATAAAAAAAAACTTTTGCAGGAGAAAAAGAAAGCTGAAGGACGGAATTGTTAAAACATGGTTCAGTTCTCATGGCTCAGGAGACACCATCAGCTTACAAAACATAATTGTCTGAAAATTTACCACTTCTATTAACACCTAAAATTACTATATATGAAAGACTAAAAAACAAACAAGCAAACAAACAAAAAAAACACAACACCTTTCTCCAGCATTATTCCAGGCACTTGACAGCAGTTAGTGAACAGTGAGTTTCACTATTTCCACTATATAATCAAACTGGCAGGTGGGCTCGAGGACAGGTAAAGTTCCTGAAAACTACCAAAGTTTCAGTCTGATAAGCTTGCCCTTTAATTACTGTAATATCCATCTCCTTACCTGGAGATCTAGCTGTCCTCCTTGATGCCCATTCATTGCTAGCAGATCTTTGGGGTCGTGGACTACACCTCAGAGGATTTCTAGATCGTTGTGGTGACCTAGACCTGTGTCTAGGGCTAGGACGACGCATATGCCTTGGACTTCGACTTCTTGGTCTAGCTAGCCTGAAACGGCCAGGGCTCCGGGATCGGGATCGGGATCGGGACCGGCGAAGAATATGGCCAGAGCCTGATCCTCTTGAATGCCTAGGACCAGGACTAGCAGAGTTGGAACGTCTCTTTGGGGTCTGATTTTCTTTTCTCTCGCCTTCATTTCTGTGAAACAAAGGTAGATGACCAGATTACCCAAAGTAGTTCCTTATCTAATTTGAAAAGGATCAATTCAATTTAAAAAGTCTGTTGAAACAACTTGTGAAAATAAAACTAAAACCGGAGATAAGAGTAAGTGTGCTTCAAACTCCAGTAACACAAGTTCCTTAATGGAATTTAAGTACCAGGAATTGAGTTGAAGAGAGGCTACTAGAATACAGGTGACAACATTTGAAGGGAGAAGGAGAGGAAACTAAAAAGATAACCCCAAGGTTGTGAGCGTAAGAGACAGGGAGGATGGTGGTGCTGTCAAGAAGGAGGAGAAGGTCCCCCCAAGAAGGAGGAGAAGGTCCATCAAAAAAAAAGAATTAATTATGTTTTGACTATGTTGAAATTGAGTTTCGTGATGGGTAATACAGGACATTAGCCCTGCAAAACAGTCAGATAGATGGGAATGAACAAAGACAACATGCCAGGATTGAAGTAAATATTAGACAGCTGCAAATAGATGTTACCTAAATTTGGGTGAACAGATGCAGACACCAAAGTACAAAGTATATAGGGAGGACATAACAGAGAACAGAGCCCTGAGGGCCAGGGGGAGAAGAGGGATCACCTGAGGAGACAATGAAAGCACTCAGAGGTAGGAGAACTTTGATATGCCAGGCCACAAAAGCCAAGGAAGAACAGGATGTCCAGGAGAGACTGACTGAGTGGCTAAAAACTGCAAGGTGACTGAAGATTCAGAGAGGTTCTAAGACCAAAAGGGACCATAAAAATCTAGTCTGACTTCCTATATAACACAAGCAATAGAATTTTACTAGTAACTCCTATATCAAGCCTATCAGAAACAGATGAGGAAGTAGCAAATGCAAAATGTGAAGAGGACAGGAATAGTGGGAAGACAGTGCAGTGTGAGAGAAAGGTAAAAGAGCTGTCACTGCAGTGTGAGGCTGTATACTAAATTTCATCTTAGTGGAATTTGAAATTAGAGAAAGGCAACCTGTAAAATCTTATTACTCATATCTCCATTAAAAAACAAAGTTTTTAATATTACAAAGACTAATCACAGTAGTTAAGTAGAATCATAACACCGCCCCCTGCCGATGGACAATCCAGCAACTATTGCTGAACTGGGAACAATGCACAAGCAATACATCAAGGCCCTTGGAAAATGGCCAGCAGCTCTGGGTCTGACTGACAGGCTATAATAGCCAGCTACACCCAATTTCTCTCACTGTGTTATCATGATACAGATATTCAAAAAAACCCACCCCTCAACAAAAATAAAACCTTGCACACCCTTAAGCCTACTAGATCCTCATCCCAAAGATTGCTATCTAATGTTTGACATATTCCTAGAGGTAGGAACCTTTTCTTTCTCTTTGTTCTGTACTGCACTGAGCACGTCAGCACTCCGAAACAATCATTAGCAGCACTCAATGTTTCAAAACTTAATCAGCCATATGTATTCTCAGACAAAATCATTAATACATTTAAAAAGGTGCCTGTGCACTAGATCTGTTCCCAGTAATTTTTGTGTTCATATTTTCAGCCTTTTAACAAGCAGCTTCCCAAGAGTTGTAGAATCATAGAAATATAGGGCTGGAAGGGACTTCGAGAGGTCCTTAAGTCCAGCTCTCTGGGCTGATGCTGCACCTAGTAAACCTAGACCATCCCTGATAAGAGGTTTGTCCAACCTGTTCTTAAAAACCTCCAATCATAAGGATTCTACAACCTCCTTTGGAAGCCTAATCTAGAGTTTAACTACTCTTACAATTAGAAAGGTTTTCCTAATATCTAACCTAAATCTCACTAGCCACAGATTAAGCCTATTACTACTGTCCTATCTTCAGTGGACATGGAGAGCAAATGATCAGAGTCCTCTTTATAACAGCTCAACATATTTGAAGACAGTTTTCAGTTTCCCCTCAGCCTTCTTTTCTCAAGACTAAACATACCCAATTTTTTTTAACCTTCCCTCACAGGTGAGGTTTTCTAAAACCTTTTATAATTTGTTGTGCTCCTCTAACCACTCTGCAATTTATCCACATCTTTCCTAAAGTGTAACCCACAGAACTGGATACAGTGCTCCAGCTGAGGCCTCACCAGTGCTAAGCAGAGCTGGACAATTACCTCCCATGGGTTACATACAAACACTCCTGCTAATATATCCCAGAACAATATTAACCTTTTTCGCAAATGTACCACATTGTTGCCCCATATTCAATTTGTGATTAACTATAACCCCCAGCTCCTTATTTCCATTTTGAGCTGTGCATTTGATTTTTTCATCCTAAGTCAAGTACTTTGCACCTGTCTTTGAGTTTCACCTTGCTGAATTCAGATAAATTCTCTCATGTGTCAAAGTCATTTTGAATTCTAATCCTGTCCTCCAAAGTGCTTGGAACCTTTCCAGCTTGGTGTTATCCACAAATTTTATAAGCATACTCTCCACTCCACTATCCAAGTCATTAATGAAAATATTGACTAGTAACAGACGCAGGACTGACTCCTGTGTTACCCCACTAGATACATCCTCATAGCTTTTCAGTGAACCATTGATAATTACTCTTTGATTATGGTCTTTCAACCAGATGGGTACCCATCATATAGTAAATTTCATCTAGACCACATTTCCCTAATTTGCTTATAAGAATGTCATGTGGAGCTATGCCAAAAGCCTTACTAAAATTAAGACATATAACATCTATTGTTTCTTCCCTATCCCCTAGACCAGGTAAGCCTGTCAAAGACAAATCTATCATTTCATGATCACTTTCACGCAAATTGCGAACATCTTGCTTAAAAGGCATAGGCCAACTTCAGGAAACAGAAAATTATCCATCTCTTTCCTGATTTATACACAAGACAAGCTAAAAATACACACACAATTCTGAATAACAGAATATTCTGATTGTGCTGAAATAGAATTAAGAGAACAAGAAAAGAGTAGAGATTGCAGTCTTCAAATAAAGTTGCTTCAAAATTCATATATGCATAGATCTTAAGGTCAGAAGAGACTATTAGATCATCTAGTTTGACTTTCCATATAACACAGGCCACAGGTAATGGTGATATACTATCTACTGAGCCCAATAACTTGTACTTGACTAAAGGATATCTGCCAGAAAGACATCTAATCTTGAGCAAGACAGTACTGCTCTCCATGCTTTTCCAGAGACTGTTCCCTCAGCCTTGTACTTTTCTCTGAAAGAGGAGCCCCAACAGTATAGTATTGCTGTTGTGTATAGAACCTATGATCAAGTATAAGAAAACCAGCATTTAACGTAATTGTACAATAAAAACATAAGGGCACCACAGCTATTGCTTACAAGCAGAAAACTGGGTAAAGGAAAAGTAACTCATTATTTTATTAATTTCTTATTGTTGGGATTAATTGAAAATTGCCTTATTTCTCAAAGGCAGTTACCTCTTCGAAGAATAGACCTCAGGATTCCAATCAGGATACCTGTTTTAAAAATAAAATAGTCAATGCAACAAGTTGAACTTGCAACCTGAACTACTCTAATATTAGATTTCCAACTATGTTCCTAACTTATTTTCACTGCAATAGGTTATGAAGCTCAAGTCCTGGGGCAGCAACAACTGTAAGTAACTAATGTTAGCTTAAACTCTATCCTAATCACCCAAAACAAATAAGGCTGACCCATACATATAAGGCTAGTTAAAGAAATATGACAGTAATGTGCTATACCATATGACTACTGTATAAACGTACACACAAACAACAGAAATCCCTTACTGTTGACGTAACTGACGGCAGCTCTCAATGTGAGCAGGATTATTCTGATGCTGAATCCAATCCTGTTGGAGGAAAAGATATCCGCAGAAGTTGATTAATGTATAAATGCCAACGTGTCCAAAATTAATATAAAGTAAATTATAGTTATCAAAAAATCTGATGTTTAGTTCAACTCTCTCATCTTAAATGGCTACATTTTATACTAAATAAAAAACCATTAATATCACATTAAATTTGTTAACGTGCACATATACAAATGAAGTCTTTAGCAGGAGTTACACAGAAACAATGCATTAAATTAAAACGAATCAGCAATTTATTTGCTTCAAAAGAGTGAGTTGTTTCAGTCATCATTACTTAACTCCATCCTTAGAGGTTTTTAAGGTCAGGCTTGACAAAGCCCTGGCTGGGATGATTTAGTTGGGGTTGGTCCTGCTTTGAGCAGGGGGTTGGACTAGATAGCCTCCTACAATCTCTTCCAACCCTAATCTTCTATGATAACCCAAAAAAACCTTTAACAGCCAGTTATGTATAAAACTATTAGCAATCATCTAAAAAAATTTAGAGTTTAATGTGTTGTTACTTACGCTGAGCAAATCTGACAAACCGAAAAACTGTATAACTTCAGCAAACACAGATGTGCAATTTTAAGATGTTAGATATCAAAAGCTAAGTCATTAAGACTTATGCCATTATATTAATGCCTCAAACTCAAGAACAGAATTTTAAAATGTTCATCCTTACTCATGCATTAAAATATAAGGTAAACAAAAAGTTTATTTTAAATTTCTATTTTCTGTCAGTTAATTCACATGGAGATGAAGCATTTTTTTTCCATGTACAAACACTGAAATATTTTTTATTTATATTTGGGAACATTTGGCTGGAAATTAATAGCTGTGACACTATAGCCTAAAGGACCAATGTAAGGCCGCACACCTGCATGTGCTTAAAGTTAAGACCATACATGAGTAGGCCAAATGAGACTAATTAAGGTTTGCAAGACTGGGGCAAAAAGACATTATTGCCTAATGTACAATAGCAAACTGACCTACCTTTTGCTGAAAATTATTGGTACCAATGTAAAAGCAGCAAAGAGTCCTGTGGCACCTTATAGACTAACAGACGTATTGGAGCATGAGCTTTCGTGAGTGCATGCATCTGATGAAGTAGGTATTCACCCACGAAAGCTCATGCTCCAATACGTCTGTTAGTCTATAAGGTGCCACAGGACTCTTTGCTGCTTTTACAGATCCAGACTAACACAGCTACTCCTCTGATATTTGGTACCAATGGTCAGTTTGCCAGTACAGACAGCTCTTACGGGCCCAAACTTGTAAAGTACTGAGTGTTCTCAAATCCTAATGAAAGTTTCCCTAAAGTCAATTTCCATTCCATTTTAATAATGGTTTAAAAACAGATATTATATATTGCAACTAAATATGTAAAATTTTACAAAATAGCAAAATTCTAATGTAAAACCAGTTTTGCAACAGGATGAAAACCAGTTTTAAAATCAATTAAATTGAAGTCCCATGCTACCAAAGCCACAAGTGTTCCTTGTTGCAAGAACACAGTTACTGGTAAAAGTATATTATTTTTTCCAAACACATTTCAGAGTTTATACAGAAAATAAAAAGAAATTAAAAAAAAAAAACACGTGAAATTTTAGAATACTGTCCTGTCTCCCTCCACATACCAGAAGAAGTTATCATGATGGTATAGAGAAATATTTGTAATGGCTTTTTTCTTTTAAAGCCACAAAAAGGGAAATTCAACTAACCCTGTCCTCAACTAGATCTCTCCACTTAAGTAACACAGCAAGTTTGGTACAAAACAGCACCTCACTGCTCGGCACTACCCACATATCAAAACAAAAGCATGAGTTACAAACTAAACAGAAAATTCAGGTGTTGAAAGTTTATTTTTATTTAAGTCTGTAAAACAAAGTTAACAAAATAAAACTTCCTATAGGTTTTTTTTTTTAAATCAGTCTCAGAGGGGTTGTGAGGATTCATTACTAGTGTTTGTAAAACAGAAGATTCAAAGTGCCCAGTATTACTCATACTTTACTATTAAAATGCCCTTGAATTACTATTAACACTTGTTTTGACAAAATATATTAAGAATTTTTATTTTTTTTAAAAGACGACTCCTCTTGAGATTGTTTTGCTTCAGGAACAAAAATATTTCAGACTCAGACACTACCACTGCCACAGTTGACTGCAGAACTGTATGTATAGCAAAGTAAACTTATTTAAAGATTGCAACTTGCACTAAAATACAAATCAGTTTTCATAAACTATTTCTCCCAAATATCAGCATCCATTTTTCCTACTCTTAGAATAAAATGTACCTAGGCTTAACACTTGTAGCTAAAAAAACTGGAGATTAAACTGATTAATCTGTGAAAATGAAAGGGAATGCAAATAACCCACCCACCCACCATCTTCTTTCTGGCCCCAAATGAGAAAAATCACCACTCATTTTTAGGGAGGGGTGTAAAGAGGTCATTTTATTTCCAAGTCTCTTTTTAGCTAGCAATCCAACTAGCATTAACTAGAATGACAGACAATATGTTACATTCTTCTCCCTTACAAATACGCTAATCATTTGCTCTGAATCTTAACTTCTCCAATTCCCTCTTGTATTTAATATAATCATTTCCAATGTACTCCTTCCAATTTCCAATCTGATTCCCTCAATCCCCAGGACTATCCCTCTCCCACCCTGCAATATAAGGATTTTCTTTCTGAAAAAGGTATGGACCAACATCCCTCTAAGTCTATAGCATGGTAAGTGTTCCTCTTTCAGTCAGTCAAGCCTCATCTACATTAGCATCACACCTGTGCTCTTGTGCATGCCAGTTCTGCGCAGAAGAGCTAGAAATAAAGATGAATAGAATCATATTTTGTTCTGTGAACTAAGTAATGTATGCAGAAGCATACACACAGTTCTCTTGCAGGAAGAAAAAGAATTTTCACGATTTCAGACTGAATTTAAAATCCAAGAAGTTTCAACCCAAATAGATTTAAAACAAAAGTTAAAACACCTAAAATAAAATAACTAGAACACTATTGCCCAATTATAATATTCAATGAACATGTAACAAATTCTTTCAACACTGAAATTACAAACCAATCTCATTCTAAAAATAGTGAGGATACTGACACTTTTAAAGCTATAGTGTATTTCTACTGTACAATTTACCTAGAACTGTGATGTTAAGTCATGAAGGAAGTTACATTTCCTGGATATATTCACTAAATAAGTTAAAACAATCCTGGTTATTTTATTTGTTGCACAAAAGGTGGTTTTTCCCTTTCTTAAAAAAGCTTGTTTATTTTGAAAAAAATAACACCCTTAAAAAAACCCAAAAAAACTGACAGATAATCATAAGAACTGCCATTCCATTTTTTTCCTCCAACAGAAAAATAGTTTCCACCTCTAACAAAAGGCTGTAAAACAAAAAAATTGAAGTACTGAGTGGACAAACAGGATTTGCAATAAAACAAGTCATCTATGATGAAACTCAATTTTCTGGCTTTAATTTGTTGCTGGCAAAAAAAATAACTCAGAACTCCAACTTGACTGCAAGACTTTTACATCAAACAGCATTCAGCACAGCAACCCTGATCGGAACCACAAAAAGGAACAAAGGTTTGGAGGTGAAAAACAATATGCATGCAATCAATTTATCTGGGCCACTCAGAAGTTCAAATCTTTATTGCTTCTCTAACCTCAAGGAGCCCATCAGGTTCATCATGTGCTGTGAAACTGACCAGTCCCATAAGATAAAAGCAGGGTTTGGCTGAGTCAATACTTAGACCACACACAGACAGAAAGTTACCATCTCAAGTTGTGCTGGTGGCACTCTTCTCTGATGTCAGAAAACAACCAATACCCCAGCATGGTAACAGGACTTTGTGATGCTGCTGGTGCCATCTTCACAGAACCAAGGTGTTGATCACTTGTAATTAGTAGAGAACCGATGGCCAGTTTTTGTAGCAACAGTAATTTTAACCCCAGTGGTCCTTGCCAAACTCCACTATGTGTAATTACATTATTCCTCAAATTCCTTCTACAATTTGAAATGGCTATCCTATTCTTCACTTTCTGTTCTAAACTGTGATAAAGTTGTTATGCACTATTAAACTGCTGCATTCCACTCCAGAAATGGCTGCATTTCAATGATGGCAGGAATGATAAGACATATCCCTTACAAGGAAGTTGTGAGGTTTAATGTTGGTAAATGCTATGAGGTCTTAAATAACTGTGCCATACAGATGCAAAATACTATAATCTTTCGGTTTTGTACAGCTATTGCAATAGAGAGGTATTAAAAACTAATTTCAGATTAAAATGTTGCATCAAAGAGACAGAATGGTAAACTTCAGAATACTGTGAATATCAGGACCACCTTCAGCTGTGATCAGACCTCATAAGTTAAGCAGGGGTATGTAACTGCAGAGACACCCGCAGGGAAAAGCCTAGGATGGTTCAGGTAATAGCATTAGCACTTTTCCCTCAATCATAACTGAACCAGTGCTCCACATAGTGGTGGAAGAACCAAGCTGAGAGATGGTTTATTTCAGATGAGACAAACAGAAGGTGTTGGCCATTAACGGTCTTTGGAAATCCAATGGCACTTTCCCCAACAGCAGTAGTTACCCCTAAAGCCATTGCACAGAAACAAAAATTCTTTGCATCTGTCTTCGTGGCTCAGGATGCGAGGGAGATTCCCAAACCGGAGCCATTCTTTTTAGGTGACAAATCTGAGGTGTTATTAGAGGTGGTTTGCGAACAAATTGATAAACTAAACAGTAATAAGTAACCAGTGTGGAAGTAGAGCAAGAACTGACAGGGATTTGAAAGGGATTTCAATGCAAACAGGCCCCTCTGTGAGTAAGAGTCAGGCAAGCTGCAACCCTAATAATGCGAGACTTGTAGAAACGAGGATTGTGTGAGGCGAGTGGGAAAGAACTGTAAGAGAAGTTGTTACGATACTGTTAGACAAAGTGTGGAATGTAGACAATAGTCTAAATAGAAGTGAGAAAAATAAGATATCAAGATGACCTATGTATAAACAAAATGCAGATGTTGCTCATTATTGTATGTAATAAAAGGTATAAATGCTTGCTGTAATTGTTTACCTGTAGAGAGACCTGTTTAGCTCTCTCCCTCCAACAATTGCTAGAGATAAAGTATCTGACTTGCTGCACCCATTCAGAGTGAGAACTCTGTTTTTCTCCGACAATTTGGGGGCTCATCCAGGATGGCAATGCCTGTGGAGACAATGGCAGCTGCTGCAGACCGTTCCCCTTCGAACCCCATGGCGCCTCAATAGAGGTAGAGACTTTTTGAAATCTCTGTATTGGGGTATCGGAGGAGGACTGCCCGTGGGGCTGTTTGTCCCTGCTGGGCTTACACCATCTGAACTTATTGACTGTGCAGCAAGATCAGATGCAGAGCGGTACTGGAGAACTGTTTTGCCACCCTCAATAAGGTAGTTGTATGCGGTACTGGGGACCATAGTTTGGCTACCCCCAAATAAGGTTAATGCACCGGTGCTGAGGGGTTGTTACCACCTCATATGAGGGAAAGTATACTGAGTCTAGATATAAGGTACAGATGCATCGTGGTATTTAGCAATAGAGGCCTGGGTGTCTGTGGGGGTATACCAGTGTGAATGAGAGTCACCGGAAGACGCCCAGAGTTTTCTGCGAAGCTGGTGGGCTCGTGACCAGAAATACTCTAATGCAAGCCCAGTGACTCCACCTAGTGGATCGGTAAAAGATCCAACCCACGGTGGGCTGTCTCTGCCTGGCATTGTCCAGCAAGGGGCCTGCCTGGGTCTAGGACTGTGTGAACCCATCTTCCCTCCCCCTTTCCTCTCCGCATGAGCCACTGACTGATCTGACCACTTCACTGGAGGCAATGAGAGTAAGCGGCGCCGTCTCTCTGAGACTAGCCGATGCTCTTTGCTGAAGGGAGGTGTAGGAGGGTCATGGCCATCCTCATTAACCTTTCCTGTGTGAGTGACCTGTGGTGGGATACCCTTAGTTTATAAGCTGTTAGCGGACAGGGTGGGGTGTGTGTGTGTGTGTGTGTGTGTGTGTGTGAGAGATTGGAAAATGGATGGGGGACAGTCTAAGCATTCCTCCTCACCCCCTAAGGGTACCCCAGCATATTACATGTATGTACGTTATGGTCCTAAAACCTGCAAATATTTAGAGAACTGGAATCTTTACACACGCAAAAATCCATCTAAACAATGCCCAGTAGAAGGTACCTTCCATTTAGATAAGATCATACATCTAAGAGGAGCTTTTAATCACCAAAAAGCCTCTGACACACAGTGGGAGCAATTTGTCTATTGAGGAAAGGAACAGGTTAATTTGAAATTCAGCTTTGCCCAAAGATAAAGAGAGAGCTGCTCTGCATTCAAGGTCAAGAATGAACACAGACCATGCCAAGTACAAAGAAAAACTGCTTTCAGCCCCAGCTGGCTGTGAAAAAATATAGACAAAGGCAAACCTTTGTGACCCTGGAGCTGGCGTGGTTTTGGGGACGTTGAAGAAGCCACAGGCAGCAGGCCTGGACTGGAATCTCTGAAAGAGACGCTGCAGGAGACCCCAGCGTGTAAAAGAACAGCCTTCCCAAGAGTGGAAGCAAGTTGGAAATTCTGGACAAGCTATATACAGGATAATCTCCCGTCCACCTCCCCCTCCTTCTCTGGACGTTATACACAGACATGGCCAGTCTGGACGTACATGTGTATGAAAGTGGCTTGGGGCGTTAACGTTTTTCTTTCCCTGAGTGATGTGGGAGCGTTCCCAACACTCTGTTTTATTATTTTATGAAGCTTTAAAATTCTGTCATATGGTGTGTTTTCTTTATCTTCCCCCAAACAAAGCTGCGGTGTCAGCCTGATCACCTGACACGAGGGATAGATTGGTAACAAAAAATCTGTCACAGTTTGGTGGGAAATTGAGTAGGGGGGAGCCCTGCAGAATGCACACCATCTATTTGTTTTGCCCTTGTTATTTTATGTTTGCTTTGCTTGGTACTGTTGGTGTTATACATTGAGGATTGCATGATTAAAGGTGTGCCCACTCTCAGACGCAGTAAATCTGAGAACTAGAGAGCGATTTAGCATTCCTCTCTCCACCCCGGTTGACCGGGTAGGGTGTCAGGTGGATCTACCCCCAGTCATAGCGATCATGAACCAGGCAGCAACTCAAACCTAAGCCCAGGGCAAGTTGCAAGTCTTGAGACAGGACTTCCAGGCAGAAAAGGAAACACTGGCTAAGCAAGTACCAGTCCTTCAGGAACTTGTCAAAATTTAACCATTTGTGTTCAGCATATGCCGTAACAGCAGTGTGTTTGCCACAAAGAGGGAACTGAATAGTTAAACGCCAATGGGCCATGCGTTTTTGCCCAGGTGGCAAACCTCATGAGGGAAGACTCGGGTAGCCTTGTGAGTAAGAATGTTTAAGGGAAGAGACCAGGGGGGTGCGGGCTAGTTGAGAAGCCCACCCTCCTTGCTAAATTGGTAGTGGAACAAGCTGGTGCCCATGGAAGGGATGGTTCAGCGAGAAAAGCAGGATCCGGTCCAAGGGGGCAGGCAACAGATAGAGAGATTGGAAAACAGGTTGGAAATTTGGAGGGCATAGTGAAAGAAAAGGAGTAAGTAAGTACAGGAATGGGAAACTTAAATCCCTGGAACAATAACTGGAATGGTAAAATCTGAGCTGATTGGGTGTCGGTTTGGGAGATAAATAAGTGATTTAAGGAAAGAGTGAGAAGTTAAGTCTGCAATTGCTAGAGGGAATCAAGCAGTTGAACTTTGTAAAATGCTAACGAGGAAAATTCTTGGTATCTTTGAAATGTTTGTAAATAAATCCAGGCAAAGAAATTATTTGATTGCAATCATTTGGCTATGAACAATTTAGTCGAATTAACTAAAGAAATGTAAATATTCAATGTTACTTAATTAAAATCATATTAGGCTCTAAGGGGCTACAGTAAGTGGTGTTTTCTTTCAGATCGTTGTATGTTTTGAAAGCAGGAGTTAAAAGTAAAAGGCAATCAAAATACTGGTAAAAACAATTGTCTCTCTTTTAAGAAAGAGTCTTTAAGCTGTGGATAGCTTTGGATCCAGAAGCAAGCCAGAAAGCATCTGTATTAATGCAAATCATCTAACTGATAAGGTAGGAGCCACTGAAACCTGGGCTGCCTATGAAACAAAAAAAATATGAAGTAATTCCTCTGTTTTGCCTGAAATCAACAAGGGTATTTGTATACAAAGGAAATATTTTAAGCAGTGACTGACTACCCAAAAGAGGTAGACCTATTTTTTTTGTCTTTCAGAAAATCAGAGAAAACTGATGCCAGCTGAAAAGCCATCAACATACCATGCATTTACTGGTAAGTATGCCCAGTGGTCTGTGATGGGATGTTAGATGGGTTGGGATCTGAGTTACTACAGAGAATTCTTTCCTGGGTGCTGGCTGGTGAGTCTTGCCCACATGCTCAGGGTTTAACTGATCGCCATATTTGGGGTCGGGAAGGAATTTTCCTCCAGGCAGCTTGGCAGAGGCCCTGGAGGTTTTTCGCCTTCCTCTGCAGCATGGGGCACGATCACTTGCTGGAGGATTCTCTGCAGCTTGAGGTCTTCAAACTGCAATTTGGGGACTTCAATAACTCAGACATAGGTTAGGGGTTTGTTATAGAAGTGGATGGGTGAGATTCTGTGGCCTGCATTGTGCAGGAGGTCAGACTAGATGATCATAATGGTCCCTTCTGACCTTAAAGTCTATGAGTCTATGGCACAATAAGAATTATGTTCTGTGTTTTATGTCCTGTCTTGTGGCCAGAATTATTGTGTTTAATATTTTCATAGGACAGTCTAGTTCAAAATCATATAGAAGGATTAAATCAAAATGCAGATACTTGTTTTATTCAACTTGGAATACAAAGTGTTTGGATAATATCAGGAAAATGTGATATACTAAAGTCTAATACATTTGCTTAAGAAAAAAAAAAAGAAACTTCATTGGCCAGATCTTTTAACTGAAAAAAAAATGGTTGGTGTGCAAATTTTTAACAACGGTCTTTGGAAGCAAGGACATGAAAGGTTAACCCACTCCCCACATTGTACATGGGATCCTTCTGCTACCTCAGATTTCTAGCCAGAGGGCTGGGGAGGGAGGAAAACTATTGGACACCAGAGGTTGCACTGAGCAGACTCCTCAAAAGTGGATGTGCTTGTCCTGGCTTGTTGCTCCAAAGCTCTGTAGTAAAGTTATTTTACTGGAAGGATGTACGTGACATACATTGAATAATAAAACTAAAGAACTGTATAACGGCAATGTGTGTGTGTTCATTGTTGGGAAAAGGTGTATGACTGAAGAGTGGAAGTTTCCTTTGTAGGTTAAAAGCAGCCAAGAAGGGGAGAAGGAAAAAGAACAAAACAAAAAAGACACTGGCCCCATTCAAGGACACTGCTCACAGTTAAGACTTGGCTGACAACCAAGAAAAGGGGGGGGCTTGAATGTGCCCAAGCAGCTGTAAAATCTGCAAAACACTGCCAGGCATTAATGAAATGTGTTAGGTAAAAGAAGCGCTACTCAAAGACCCTAGCAGCCCTGCCACTCCTTGGAACCAGAAGACTGGATCTATGCAAAGGTCCACCACAACAAAAGACTGCTTTGGCTACATGCTGGAAAGGCCCTTACCAAGTCCGGCTGACTACCAACACCACTGTGAAGTGCCAAGGACTGACTGCCTGGACCCTGCTTCTCACTGCAAAAAGGACCCTCCACCTCGAGATAATTCCACTTCTACTATTGATCAGCCTGTCTCTCCTTCTCGTATTTCTTTTCCTCCTTCTGAACAATAGGAGAAAAGGACAAGGTGATGTGCTGGTAACCTCTCCCTTGTCCATATACAGAGCTAACCTGCATTCAGTATTTGCTACAGAAACCAAAGCACTACAGGGTGATGTGCTGGTAACCTGTCCCCTGTATGATGCTGAGCCATGATTGCTTCAGGAAAGAAGGAATACTCGCTCTGCTGAAATTGCCAAAGTCCGACAATTCCTGACTACAAAGGGCATTAAGAACTGACCCTGGTGAAGAAACAAATAATTATACATTGGCAGGAAGAAACTTGTGGGATCCATGCTTGGGAAGGTGGTATTGATTGGATTTTGGGGTTTATAGTACCTTCAGCATGTATTACCCTCCCTAATTGGATTTTAAATGACAAATACCAAAGGCACCTTGTTGCCACTGCCCCCACCTTTTCCTCCATTATACCATTACCCCTGTAACACATCCAAATACAGACAATGCCATACATCTGATAAAACCCAATGGCCAAGGCCTTCACATCTAAGTGATTTATTGAAATTTTGTTCAGAAAACCTATTTTAAGGTTCAGAATAGTTCAGATGAGAGAACAATTGAATGGAAAACAAATGGATCAGTGGAAATGTATGATATCACTACAGATGAACCCCAAGAATCAGAAATTGAGATTAGTGGTTTCTATAATGAGGTAGAAATGATGGCTGTTCCTGGAGTTTGTAAAATGTTAGATGGAAGAGGCCCTTATTGTTATCTGATCACTCAGTTAGTGAATAACCAAACATATACCCAAAGAGTTTGTTTTGTCACTGGAAATTTTATCTGTACTGAAATAATTCCAGTAATTACCATATTGCAATGTACCCCTTCCTATGCTATTAATGTTAATGCCTTTTGGAAATACATGAAAGTGTTTAGTCAATAGATGTGGCATTGTACTTCACCAAAGAGAGATGTGTTAGGATATCGATGGACTGTGATTAATACTACACTAGGGATTATAAAATTCACACTGCCCTTATCCAGCTTTCAGGTCACTTCTACCCATCCTAATTTGTTCCAAAGGGCTGCCATTAGATTAGCACAGCAAAGAGGCTAGGGTTCCTCTAGAAAGAAGAGGGCACTTAGCTGGAACCCTATGGGATGGGGCCAATAGTGCAGCAGCAATTTGGAATATTTATAGAAACCAAGAACATGAAGAGAAATTAGGACAATCAGAGAAAGCCACTGGCCTTATGACTGGTGCGAAGCTAACCCAAGTATAGGCTGGAGTTGGTGAGTTACATGTTATTTCCGCCCTTAGTTCTATGACCCAGAAGTTTTAACAGAGATGGTACCGAATATCACTGAGGCTGAGAAGGCATTGCAGTGGGATCTGGCTTGCTCAGAACCCAAGATTTCCGGAATGACCAGCTAATGGCCATTCGGCGTGATCTCGAGCATGAGGCATGGCCCACTGCCCTTACAGACACTTTAGGAGTACCATCTGATCTGTGGCTATGGAGACATACTTGGAGATTTTCTGGGTGAAAGTGCAGATGTTCCCAGTGCTCCTTCCAAGCATATGGGCCAGTAGGAGGGGTGTGGGCTCCCACATACCAAATCCTGCCGGGTCCACGGGGAGGATGCATGTGGGACTGGATTATTCACCATGACATCTGGGAGATTAGACCACCTGGTATGACTAATCTATTTTTTGCAAAGTAATGCACATTGGAAAACATAATCCCAACTCTACATCTAAAATGATGGGATCTAAATTAGCTATTACCACTCAAGAAAGAGATCTTGGAGTCATTGTGGATAGTTCTCTGAAAACATCCACTCAATGTGAAGCAGCAGTCAAAAAAAGCGAACAGAATGTTGGGCATCATCAAGAAAGGGATAGATAAGTCAGAAAATATCATATTGTCTCTATATAAATCCATGGTACACCCACATCTTGAATACTGCATGCAGATGTGGTCAACCCATCTCAAAAAAATATATATTGGAATTGGGAAAGGTTCAGAAAAGGACAACAAAAATTATTAGGAGTATGGAATGGCTGCCATATGAGGAGAGATTAATAAGACTGGGACTTTTCAGCTTAGAAAAGAGGACTAAAGGGGGAATATGACTGAAGTCTATAAAATCATGACTGGTTTGGAGAAAGTAAATAAGGAAGCGTTATTTACTCCTTCTCATAGCACAGGAACTAGGGGTTACCAAGTGAAATTAATAGGCAGCCGGATTAAAACAAACAAAAGGAAGTATTTTTTCACACAATGCACAGTCAACCTGTGGTGTGAAGGCCAAGATGGTAACAGGGTTCAAAAAAGAACTAGATAAATTCATGGAGGATAGGTCCATCAATGGCTATTAGCTAGGATGGGCAGGGATGGAGTCCCTAACCTCTCTGTTTGCCAGAAGCTGGGCATGGGCAACAGGGGATGGATCACTTGATGATTACCTGTTCTGTTCATTCTCTCTGGGGCACCTGGCATTGGCCACTGTCAGAAGACAGGATACTGGGCTAGATGGAAATTTGGTCTGACCCAGTATGGCCATTCCTACATTCTTAGATCCTGTCCAAATTGTGCTTCCTTAACATAATGTTACCTCAGCATACATGTTATTCTTCAGTTCCTGTCCAAGATCATGTGTAAGGTTACTACTGCTGGTGATACAGTGGTTGCTGCACCAAACTCCTAAGGTAACTAAGTTTCAGCGGGGAGAAAAAACAGACTCCTATGTATGTTTAAGTTTATAATTCTGTATAATACTGACAGCTGCTTTACGTAGCATCCTTTGCTAACAATCACCACTAATAATTTGAACTTGAAATTCAGCTGTCTTCCTAGCAATAATGAAACTAGTCTGCATCCTCTTTGACATACACCTCTACCCCAATATAACATGACCCGATACAACACAAATTCGGATAGAACGCGGTAAAGCAGAACTCCAGGGGGGCGGGGCTGCGCGCTCCAGCTGATCAAAGCAAGTTCGATATAACGTGGGTTTTGACTCCTGAGGACAGCGTTATATTGGGGTACAGGTGTATATTTCCCAACTTCAGAAGAAACTGAGTTGATGGGGATTTTCCCCACTTTGCCATTTCTCTCATCCTCTTCATAGTTCATTATATATCTTTATTTGTTATCATCACTGCTTGCTTGCCGTTCTCCTTTTAGACTGTCTCAAGCTTTTCCTATTTGCCATTTTATAAAGTCACAGTTTGCACCTTGGAGAGTCTGAATCAATTGCTCTGCAAAGTTGTAGCATACCCAAGCTTACAAAAGATTTTAAAAAATTGACCTAAAAGCAAAACATCTGAAGATACAGTTCTACTTTCAGGTACAAAAAAGCTTTCAATCATATACTTGTCTTTTCAGCATAACATTTATCATGAGTTCAAAGAGGACAATAAGATGGATGCATAGAAATCTTTACCTTGAAATCTTTCAATTGTAACTGAAATACAAAAAAACAGATGTTTTACTTGAAAAAACAGACTAGAAAGCTGAAACCAAAAGTAATATTTGGATTCATGAACTCTTTGAAATACATATGTATAGATTAAAAGAAAGATCTTCGTTCTTTGCTTTTAAAATCTGATTCCTCCCCACCCTTTGTATCTTTGTTTTTCAAAAAAAAGGCTATTCAAGAATATTCTGGTTGTTTATCAACATTTTCTTCTAAGTCAGATTAATGAATTGTGAGAAATTCTCAACTGTCCACTCAGCAGCAACACACGTACATTAAATAAGGTTGCAGAATATTCAGGTTAAAAGAACTATTATCTCCAGTCAATACTTGCAGTATAAATATTTACTTGAATTTAAAAGGGACAAGCGAGCTAGATACCAAGTAGTTCATATCCAAGAGAATCAGCTACATCTTACTTTAGAAAAGAAAATCACTAATTACGAACCCAGATTTGTTACCACATTCAGCATTAAGTAACATTTTATTTTAATCAGAACCCCAATTTATTTTTTTTAAGTTTTAACTATTTAACAGAATAAAAACCTATACATACTAAAACTAGAAGCACTGAAGCCCATTAAAAAAAGGTATTTAAAATACACTTGTACTCCCACAAGTACAGAAGCTTCTCTTGATTGTCCTCAACCCCATTTACTCCTCTTTAAAACAAGGCAGTAGTAGTGCACCCGGAAATTCTGTCGACGCTTTTCCCAGGTTTTTCAAACTTTTGGTAACACAGTTTAGGCAAATTTAAATATATGAAAACCATGCTGAATTATTTTGCAAGTAGTTTCAAATAAAAATGACTTTCACCCAGTTTGTTTTTTTTTTAATTACTCCCAACATCCTTTCATTTACTCCCCAAGGTCTTCTCCTCCTAGAATAATCTTCTTTCCCCATACTCCCAAACTCCTTGAAGATTATTTTAAATATTGAAATGGTCTTTAGTTTCAGAATTGAGACCCCAGTTAGATAAATGAAAGCAGTTATCACTCTGAATGTGAATTGGTGCAACATGGTCTTACTAGAGACGGAAGAATAGCTCTGAGAGGTGTTCTTTGCAACCACTCAGACTGCTTTTAAAAAAAAAAAATCATTGGGGGGGAGGGGGAAGAGACAAAAGAGACAATATGAAAATCTATCCTAAAACTCTGCTATTGTATGGAAATTGCTGTGTGTGTTTCTAGTGGCCTAGTTATGAGGTGTTAATGAAAAGAATTGTTATTTCTCTGCCAAATATAATATTTAAAAAAACCAATGCAAAAAGACCTAAGAGCCTTAATATTGATGTAAAGAACATTTATGTGTCTATATAGTCATAAGAGCAACAGGCTAGCCAGTGAAGTTATATAGGTGACTGCCAGTATTAATATTTCTAATCTTTTAAAACCCACAGATCAGGAATCATACTGGAGCACAATATGCACAAGTCTCCACAAGTCATCTAATGCATAGTAAAAAACTACTGATAAGGTAACATGTAACCATGTTGGATACAAGTTTGTACAGTAATCTTTGAAAAACACTCACCTTCATATGAGTGCATTCCATGTTACACAGAGAACACATATGCGGAAATATCCTTGGAGATGTAGCATAGTAGTCATTCATCATAGATGGAGTCGGCAGTCTCTTTACCTTCTGGGCAGCAGCCTGTGAAAACACTGGAAGCCAAGAGGCTTTCACAATTCCAAAAGGAGACTTAATAGGGGCTTCAACTTGTGTCTGGAAGTTCTTCTGACCTGAGCCAATCTGTGCATTAGACTGATTAGTCCCAGATTCATGCTGAATCCTTTCATGATGTCTTACAGCTGCAAGAAGTTCAGCTGAAAAGGGTGGATGGCTGATAGGTGGCATCACAGGTTGGGCCATAGGTGGCTGGGTCAAAGACTGCTGAACAATGGGTGTCATCACAGATTGGGGCATAGACGGCATAACAGGTGGCATCATAGGCGGCATCGCAGGCTGGCTCATAGGTGGCATCATAGGCGGCATCCCAGGCTGGCTCATAGGTGGCATCATAGGCGACATCCCAGGCTGGCTCATAGGTTTCACCATTGGGAGTCCTGTAGGTGTCATACATAACCCTGGCACCTTGCCTGTAGCATCAACTGGAAAAAATGACCGAGTATTGGATGAATCACTATGGAAACCCATCTGTTTCATTAATTCCTCAACTGGAAACATCGGGTTACATGTTACATTGGATGATTGAACTGAAATAGTTTGCTGCGGTTGAAATTCTTTCCTGTTCTCTTCAGCTGGTTCTTCAGGATTGTACACACGCACCTCAAGAGGATCTTCAGTGTATCCATACCTGCTTGTGTGCCCATAATCAATCACTTTGCTCTTAACAGTTGAACCACCTGTTCCACCAACTGTTTCTTTTTCTCTGCTCTGAGAATGTAAATTGGGTAACTGATGACCCATTTTACGCATTCGTATATCCCTCAAAATTAGTGGCATGTTTTCAGGTGTTAACTGATCATCTGGGTAGCGACTGAGTTCTTCCAGATCTTCATTAGATAATCCAAAACTTGCTAAAATACTTGATGCACTCTCTGTTGTATAACGACTCTGGACATTTGTATTCTGCTCTGTGATCCGGGTTGACACAGGGTGCTTTCGGCTTGTGTTTCCAGTTGGACACGGATTGTTATCCCAACGTGAAGTACGAACCTTTTCCTTTTGCTCTTCCTGTAAGTTTGCCATCTCCTTTGCTTGCCTTGGATCAGTTCGGTGTTGAGTTACCTGAACATTAGTTCTTCGTGATCCTGTCCGCTGTAAATTTTCATGTCCTCCATATCTTTGTGAAATTCCTTGAGGTGTTCCAGGTGCAGGCTTTCTTTGAAGACCTCCTATGCCACCTCCCCTAAAAGCTCCTGGAGGTTTTGAGCCAGATGGGTTAGGTGCTCTTGGCCTCTGATGCAAGTTTCCTCTGGGATTAAACATGGCGATTTTCAGGAATGCCTGATTTAACAAAGCATAAGGTGGTGTAGAATTGTTTGAGGCAGCTGATGTTAACTGCTGAAGAGCCAACTGCGTCTTAATTTGAGCAAGCTGTAAAGGAGGAGGGCCCAACAGAAGTGGACTTACAATGCCAAGGTTCAGGGAATTCACAAATGGTGCGAAACTTTCCAAGAACAACACAAAGCTGAAAGTTAAAACACAAATATTGTATTATTTTCTTTTCAACTACTTTGTGCAGTGGATTCCACAATGCAAGCAAAACATTTTTAAAAAAAGTCTTGAAGCAGTATTTTAATGTCAATTTAAAATATACACATACACACACACACATTAGAAGGTAGAGTTCTGTGAACAACAAAGTCAAATCTCTTGCTGTAAGACTTCTCATCTATTCCACTGGGCAATTTGTAGTTAAGTGTATTTTGCCAAACACCCATGATTATTATGTTTTACATGAGACAGAAAGATATCCGGCAGTTGTCTTCTCCTCAGCAGCATCTTCTGAACAATGAGTTTTAGATCTTCAAAGAAACCTCTTCAAAGCCACTGTAAATTACCTCACAAAACATGAGCAAATTTTAAAATCCTTTACAAAACACAGGAAAATGTATGTTACATCCAAATATATTCTGTTAAGAAAATTATTAATTACAAAACTACTGGAAAGAAATATAATTGTAAAGGAGAACCTTATTCATGTAGGGTACATTTTTTTTTTAAACAAGGATCAATTCACCCATGAAGTATAATGCTCTTATCTGGGAGTAGTTACACAGGTTTTCATTGTGAATACCAGTGTAACTGTTCCCGTGATTAAGGTACTATACCAAAACCCTATTTAAGGGATGCAACAAGTGAATATTTGTATTCTGTGTTCAGAAAATTTCAGTAAGAACCTGCACTGATTGTGTACCTGTACAAATAAAGACCATCTCACTCATCTCAAAGCTGAGGCTACTTAAGGCAAGAGCAAAAAAAATAGCACGACAATGGACTCTTCTTTCTGAACAGTAAGCTTTTTCAATTCCAGATGAAGGCACAGACAAATGAATCCTTCAAGATGACAGAGGCACCTACGAATAAGGATAGAGTACAGTCAAAAGTTGCCCAAACTAACCAAAAAATGAACAGCTGCAACTTGGCTCACATTCTTGGGAATAAGGAGTTACAAAATTTGAGAGGTCTTTTGAAGCTTGGAGTCTGAATTGCACAGTTCTGCCTGTACTTACTTACAAGTACATCAACTAGACTACAACTTCCTGAAAGTGGTTGTTTTGTTAGTTTCATTTTTCTGAAGTAGTTTAGGTTTCAGCATGAGGTTTTATAGAAGAAATCTCATTGAGAATCCTTCTAAAATATAGCCTGTAACTTCCTTTCCAGTCATTCTCAACTTTCCAAACCAAAACTTCTTTAACAGAGTTGATGTACTGTACTTGTCTCACCACAGCTAAATCCATAGCTGGTTTGAAGTTTAAAAGCATCATGTTTGAGTTAAGCAAAACAAAAACGTTTGAGTAGTCTTTATGTCAGACAGGCAAAGGAAATGAAGAGCTCATCTTTAGGATATAAAAGAAGGAGCTAGCAAACAGGAACAGCTAACAGGAGAGTTTTGTGAGGGAGTTCTCCAGGTGAAGGAGGAGCGATTAGGTTACCCTTGGGGTAAGTTTGTTGTCTGTAGTGTCTGTGTTTGTGGTGTACATGCTGCCTGACTGAAATATACCCTGTGGTCTGTTTGTTTGGGGGACCATGTTTGTGCTGAGCTTAGTGACCTGCTAGGCAAGGCTGAGAACTTCTTAAGTAGGCTTTGATCCCTAAGCCCTTTAGCACCCATCACCAGGGAGAGGGGCTACTCAGGAAGACCAGAGCTTTAAAAAGCCCCCTGCTAAGCAACCAGAGGAGCTAGGGAACAGGAGAGGCTAACAGGGTAGTTTTGGGAGGGAGTTCTCCAGAGGAAGTGTGAGGGGGGCTAGTTAACATTCCTTAAACTTAAAGCCAAAAATAAAACAAAAGAACAACAAATGAACCAGCTTCAGGACTAAAAAGAGAATGTAGGCAGAAGTCAAGCAACAGAGTGGGGGCTATCCAGTTTATTGCACCCAATGCAGAATGTCCGATTACCTGCCCTATGGGCAGGTGGTGTATGTGTGCATTTGGTGCAAGGAGCTCCTGGCCCTCAGAGACCATGTACAGGCTTTGGAGACCAGAGTGGCTGAAATGTAGGAG
Organism: Mauremys reevesii; assembly: GCF_016161935.1. Taxonomy (NCBI): domain Eukaryota; kingdom Metazoa; phylum Chordata; order Testudines; family Geoemydidae; genus Mauremys; species Mauremys reevesii. The sequence goes on from NC_052627.1 coordinate 136,338,600, forward strand.
CTAAGTGAGATAGAGAGGTACATAGATGAGACTTTCTGGGACACAGTAGAACGGTCCCACCCCCAGTCTGACAGCCTCTGTGCTGCTGAGGAGGATGAAAGTCTCAGGGAAGGAGAACATCGAACTGGAACAGAGGGAAATGATCCCATAGTTAGGACTCTCCCTCCAGATGTTGTTGTGGTATAGAATCATAGAACTGGAAGGGACCTTGAGAGGTCATCTAGTCCAGTCCCCTGCACGCAGGGCAGGACTAAGTATTTTCTAGAGTAGACCATCCCTGCAAGGTGTTTGTCCAACCTGCTCTTAAAAATCCCCGATGGAGATTCCACAACCTCCCATGGCAATTTATTCCAGTGCTTAGCCACCCTGACAGTTAGGAAGTTTTTCCTAATATCCAACCTAAACTGCCCTTGCTGCAATTTAAACCCATTGCTCTTGTCCTATCCTCAGTAGTTAAGAACAACTTTTCTCCCTCCTCCTTGCAACAACCTTTTATGTACTTGAAAACTGTTATGTCCCCCGTCTTCTCTTTTCCAAACTAAACAAACCCAGTTTTTTCAAATCTTCCTTCATAGGTCATGTTTGCTAGACCTTTCATCATTTTTGTTGCTCTTCTCTGGATTTCCTCCAATTTTTCCATGTTTCCTGAAATGTGTGGTGCCCAGAACAAGATACAATACTCCAGGTGAGGCCTAATCAGCGCGGAGTAGAGCAGAAGAATTACTTCTCGTGTCTTCCTTACAACACTCCTGCTAATACATCCCAGAATGATGTTTGGTTTTTTGGGGGTTTTTTTTGGCAAGTGTTACACTGTTGACTCATCTTTAGCTTGTGATCTACTATGACCCCCAGATCCCTTTCCGCAGTACTCCTTCCTAGGCAGTCATTTTCCATTTTGTATGTGTGCAACTGATTGTTCCTTCCTAAGTGGAGTACTGTGCAATTGTCCTTATTGAATTTCATCTTATTTACTTCAGACCATTTCTCCAGGTTCTCTTGCTGAGGATGCCTCTCCGGGGGAAGGAACTCCAATTATTGGGAAGAGACACGTAATAGTTATGGGGGATTCGATCATTAGAAACACAGTCAGGTTTGCAATGACCGGGAGAACCACATGGTTACTTGCCTGCCTGGTACAAAGTTCGCAGATCTTGTGAGCTATCTAGATAGTCTTATGTGTAGTGCTGGGGAGGAGCTGGTGGTCGTGGTACATGTAGGTACCAGTGACAAAAGGAAGGATAGGTGAGAGGTCCTGGAGGCCAAATGCAGGCAGCTAGGTAAGAGATTGAAGTCTAGGATCTCCATGGTAGCATTCTCTGAAATGCTTCCAGTTCCACAAGCAGGGTCAGTTAGACAGGCAGAACTGCAGGGTCTCAATGCGTGCAGGGAGGAGGGGTTTAGATTTATTAGGAACTGGGGCAACTTTTGGGAAAGGGGGAGCCTATACAGGAAGGATGGGCTCCACCTAAACCAAAATGGAACCAGATCGCTGGCACTTAAAATTAAAAAGGCTGTAGAGCAGTTTTTAAACTAAGGGCTGGGGGAAAGCCGACAGATATAGAGGAGCATGTGGTTTGGACAGAGACATCCCTTAGGGGAGGATCTATTAATGGAAAGTCTCTATATCCTAGTAAGGAGGAGAGGGTAGATGATAAAATAAGCGTAGGATCTGATGAGAAACAGTCAAATGAAAAAGAGGCCCATTCAATTACGTCATGTAATGGGAAACAGCTAAAAAGTGACAAGTTTTTAAAGTGCTTATATACAAATGCTAAAAATCTAAATAAGATGGGTGAAATAGAGTGCCCCAAACAGCGAGGTATGTCCTGGGCCTCGCCCCCATCCAGCCCCCAGAACACCCACCCCCATCCAACCCTCCCTGCTCTCCATCCGACTGCCCCACCAAGATGCCCATCCCCTATCCAATCCCCCCTGCTCCTCACCACCTGACCCTCCCGGGACTCTCACTCCAATCTCCCTGCTCTACGTTACCTGTGGGGTTGGGGAAAGGGGGGCTCAGTCCTTTCCCTGTGCATTTCCCCTGCTCGTTTGGCTGCTCTCCCTAGCAGTCAGGCAGGGCTCACTTTCTGTCTGGGCTTGGCTGCTGGGGACAGGGGCCAAGCAGACTGGGGGTGGAGGGGGCCCCTGGCTTGCTCTGCCCCTGTCTCCGGCAGCAGGGACTAGGCCCCTTGACTGCACCCCTGCAACTCCCCACTTCCCCCCCCCCGAACTCCCCCTGCTCCCTTCCCATGCCACCATGGAGCAGCAGGTCTGGAGGCGCTATAGCCATGCCGTCTGGCCGGAGCTGCAACCATGCTGCGCAGGTGCTGGGGGAACTGTGACTGCGAGGGAGGCGGGGGAGCAGAAGTGGAAGGGGCCAGCCTTCGCCCTCCCTCGGCTGGCTCCTGCACAAGCCTCTCCTGACCCCACTCCCTGGCAGGAGCTCAGGGGCCACAGAGAAGAGGCCTACAGGCCATAGTTTGCCCCACTGTGGTCTAGAAGATACCATCAGAGATGCTTAGTTTTGCAGTTCTCAAACTGTGGATTTGTTTCTCCAGAGATAACATACTTGTTAACAGCAAAAATGTTTTAAATAAATAAATATATAGAGGTGAGAAATAACAGACCTCAACCCTATTTGTCCCTCTGCAAATTTGTGTACACAGAGTCACTCCCTTACCTCTCCCTAAAAGTGCAAAGTTCCAAAAACTTCAATGAATAGAAGATTGTTGGGGGCGGACTACATCTGGACAAGGGGGAGAAGTCTGGAGATAAATGTGAGACGGGAGAGACAGGCAGGAGAAACAAAAGGGAAACTGTTTGAGCAGCATACTCCAGAAGTCTTGAGTTCTTTCTGAGTGTAGCCCTCATTGATTTGAGATCTACATGCCACCCTCTCACTAGAAGGGAAAACCTATAATGGCAGCAGGCCATAAGAGAGACTCAGTTTGGGAATATTTTAATTAAGTTCCTCTACCTGTGGGTAAGACAGGCATGCATGCAAAATGCAAACAGTGCAACGAAGAAATGCCAGGCCTGGTTGCCTCAATGAAACAACGTCATTAGAAGTGTTCCTTCTCAGGAGGAAGCTGCGTTGAAGATGATGAAAGGCACATATCTGAACATGCAGGATCTTCAGGTTGGTAAAAAAATTTATTTCATACTTCTTTCTTAAGGACTGCCTGTCTTCCTTCTGGACTATTCTTGAATTCTCATGTTTGAGCAAAAAATATAGTTGTTACTCTATGGTACTATCATTTTAGATGCAGTTGTGATAAAAATGAATACAGTAGCTGAAACAGGCAGATCTTCCTTTTACAATTTCACCTTTTAAGTAGTACTGACTGTCAGTGAATGCAATGAGTAATACTAAATGAGCAGTATGGTAATAATAATTAAATAACTGCACTGATTTATTTTGTTTAGGAGAATCCATCCTCAACATACAGGATTCTGAAGACTATCCACCTTCAAGATCACCATCATTTTCTGTAGTTTCAGAGTCGTCTGCCAATGATAGTGTTTCAGTCACATCATGTATGTCACATAGCTACAAAAATTCTCCTTTCCGTATGATTGAGAACCCACACTTCATTAACATGGCTCAGTCATTAAGATCAGGATACAGTCCACCCAACAGAGCAGATGTCGCAGGCAAATTGCTGGATAAATGAAAGAGAATTGAGCAGTATGCAAAAGGTTTAGAGGGTGAAATTGTTAACCTAAGTCTCGATGGGTGGAGCAGTGTCCACAATGATCCTGTTGTATGTGCTTGTGTCACAACAGAAGAAGGGACTGTCTTCCCTACAGAAGCAATTGATACATCAGGAAATGCACACACAGCAGAATACTTATAAGAAATTGCAGTAAAAGCTATAACAAACTCTGAACAAAAATTCAAATGTCTAGTAGGCAGCTTGATCACAGACAATGCTACAAATGTATCCAAGATGAGAAGAAATTTAGAAGAGAGTGAAGAGTCCCAAGCTAATAACATAGGGTTGCAGGGCTCATTTGACACACCTCCTAGCCAAAGACTTCAGTGTTCCAGAAATAAAGGCTAATGTTGTTGAAATTACATGCTATACCTGTTACGGAAGTATTTTGCACCTTTGACTAGCGATTTAAATCAATTTGATTTAAGTTCCTCTACCTCCACTCTGCTAATTATTAGTGATTATACCACAGGAGGCCCACATTTTTCCTGTATTCCAGGGAAGGAATTCAGTGACAAAATTAACCTAACTCATTCCCAGGAATGAAAGGAAACAAAACACAATGACAAGACATGTATTTCAGAAAGCTTGAATTCAGTGATTGCACCTAAGTAGCATATACATTGCTCAAAGTTAAATCTAGTCAAATATTGACATAAACAATATATCTGATTATTAAACTGAATACATAAACTCAGCACTCCAAACTACCGGCAGATAATGTGACGTTAACATTAGATACTTATGAGACATGAGATTGCTGAAAGTGACATTTAACAAAACATATCCATCCCCAGATGAGAAAGCATTTTAAGAAACCTTAGAGACTAACAAATTTATTTGAGCATAAGCTTTCATGGGCTACAGCCCACTTCATCAGATGCATGCAGTGGAAAATACAGTAGGAAGATATATATATATATATACACACACACACACACACACACACACAGAGAGAGAGAGAGAGAACATGAAACAATGGGTGTTACCATACACACTAACGAGAGTGATTAGTTAAGATGTGCTATTACCAGCAGGAGAGAAAAAAAACTTCTTGTAGTGGTAATCAAAATGATCCATTTGCAGCAGTTGATAAGAAGTTGGGGGGAGGGAATAAACATGGGGAAATAGTTAATACTAGTTAAACCAAGTAAAACTATTTCCCTCCCACACCCCCGCCACAAGTACTCCTGTTCTTTCTGAAGATACAGACTAACACGGCTGCTACTCTGAAACCTGTCATTTTAAGAAAGCACAACTAAAATTTCTGAAATATGACTAGAACTTGATATGTAATTAGTAATATGCTACTCACTTGAAACCTTTTGAAACTGCTATTTGAGTTCAACACAGCAAGCTGTTATAGAGCTGCACATTAGCAAAAATCAATTAGCAAACAGTACTGAAAGTGGGGAAAAAAGCTTTAGTGTAGGGGTTCTCAAACAGGGGGTCGTGAGGTCATTATGTGGGGGGTCACGAGCTGTCAACCTCCACCCCAAACCCCGCTTGCCTCCAGCATTTATAATGGTGTTAAATATATTACAAAATGTGTTTAATTTATTGGAGGGGGGGGGGTCACACACAGAGGCTTGCTATGTGAAAGGTCGCCAGTAAAAAAAGTTTGAGACCCACTGCTTTAGTGTATCCTTAAAACAATTTTTACTATTAGTTATAGACCTATGTGCTTTTCAAAGCCTTTGTTTCCCCTCTGCTAATGTTAAGAAAAGCCCCAATCCTGCTAATTGTTCCATGTGGGCAGACTTCTGTACATTTGCAGCACCCCACTGAATTCCATGGGTCACTGCATACATGCAAAGATCTGCCCACATGGAACAACATGCAGGATCAGGGCCTAAGCGAGCTGGAGAAAAAGCAATAGCAACACTAATGCTTCCCATCTTAAATATCATGCTTTTAATTATTTTAAAAAACAAGACACCAGCATTTGGCAGAGGAAGGTTTTAATTTGCTGGCACAGAGTGATAAAGATTCAGTATTAATCAAACTTCAGTTCCCCTTAAACTTGAGATGGCCACAAAAACCTGAGATCTTGACTTGCAGAAGAGCTCTGAACTTGACAAAAATCTTTCAAGAGATGAAAGTTCTTTGAAAGACACTGAACATAACCATAAGTCAAGTAGACTGTAGGCTCCTATCAAGATACTTTGGAAATGAAGAACAGGGGAAGAGGAAGCCAGTAGTGTTGAATCCATCCACTAACCCCCTAATGCAGTGGTCCCCAAATGTTTTCTGTCACCCCGCTCTCATCAGTTATGAAATCTCTCCATGTCCCCTCAGAGGCCAGGGGCTGGGTGGTGCTCCCTTCCTGCCCCCTGTGGGGGCTGGCCTGGGCGCTGTCTTGCCCCCCAGAAACACTCCTCTGCACCCCCCACCATTTGAGGACCAATGCTAATAAAACCAAATCTACCTCTCCGCTCCCCCCACCCACCCCCAACCAATGCAGGATTGTTCCTAGTTAGCTCTTGCTGACACATTTTTGAAAATATGAACAGATTGGTCACTTTGGGGAATGGTTTCTTCTAGAGGGAGAAAAAAAATCTAATCCCAACAAATATGTCCCTTTAAGACCCCACAGACAGGGTAGGTTGATTTGAATAATCAATTTTAATCATGTTTTGCATTTGTACATTTTAGTTATTTTCCTAAAGAAAGGTTGATTCTCATTAGATAGTAATGATTATAATATGTTGATTGACAACTAAAAGAGCCTTTATGCTAAATTTGGTGCTTCCTTTTGCTATCCAGGATACACTGTATCCACACACATTTATTTAGCAATTATATAGATTAACTTTACTAGATTAATTTTTTACTCGCAAATTGTGTCAAACTATAATTGGATGAAATTCAAATTAAATTAAAATGCTTAAATCCAGTATTTTTATTTTATTAAACTACTTTAAATGTGCTGGATACATACAAAAATTGACCAAAACATTTCTGCATTTAAAACGGATTCATTACACAAAGTATTATTAGTGCATTGAACTGATTGCTTATGGTCACCATGTCCTTCAAAAGCAACAAGGAATCCTGTGGCACCTTATAGACTAACAGACGTTTTGCAGCATGAGCTTTTTGGTGTGATACCCTTCTTCTTGAAGAAGAAGTGGGTTCATCCGAAAAGAATTCACCACACCAAAATGCTGCGCTGCATCTGTGCTATATAATATAGGAATGCCACAACTCAGATCCAGAGATCCAGACTACCCCTCTGATACATGTCCTTCAAGATTTTTAGAACTAGTGCCTCTCTCAATTTTTGTTCTTAGATTGAAAGAGGAAAATAAGTTTCTCTCCTTTTTCAACTCCCATCTGGCTTCTTAATGACCGAGTCATTGAACTGAACTGAGTGAATTAACTGGAAGAAAATATTCCCTCTCCATTTACAGAAGAGGCTAGTGCTGCTAAAAGTAATTTACGTCTTCAACAAACTGCACATACTGCTTAATATTATTTTCTTGTATTTAAATTTTCTGAATAAGTTTGAATATATTTAGGACTTAACATAGATAAGCTATTTCAAACTTAGTTGTAAAGGTTTATTTTAATAAAAATCTATATTTAACTTAATTTTTAATCCATATTTTTAATCACTGATTTTTGTTCCCCACTCTGCCCATAGCAGATTTATGGCCCAAGATTTGGAACTTCTAGTCAAACAGAACGTAAGTGCCAAAACAGAAAGCAAACCCCAGACTGAAAGCACACGTGGAAGGTAACCTGAGATAAGTCTGGTCACCGCACAGCTACTAACCCCTTTGGACCAGGCACGAGCCTTCCGTCCTGCACTGCGCTGGCTGCGCTGTGCTACACCAACACCCGCTATTCTTTACCTTGCCTGGCCGGCCGGTGCGCTCGGTGCTGTGCCGTACCCAGCCTACTGGCCCCGAAATGTGCAGGGGAAGGGACGCTTCAGTCCCCGTGCAGCGTTCACAGCGTGCAGCGTTTCAGTCCCCGGCCCCAAGCCCGACTGACCCAGTAACCCTGACCCAGGGCTGGTACCGCCCCCGGCCGCACAGCATTGTGGGCGCGAGACCCTCCCCAACAGCAGCACCCCTAAGGCCGCCCCTCCCCCTCGCCTCTGGGCTCCTCGCTCCGCCCCTTCCCCATCGCCCCCGGGCCGCCATTTTGAGCGTCTCCTCAGCTGCCGCGGCGCCTTCTGCGTCACACAGGAGCTCGGTGGAACCCCGCCGCCGGACTCCCCCCGTACCCGGCCGCATGGTGCGGGCCCCATACCTCTCAGCGGAGTGGCGGAGCCGGGTCGCTCCTTGCTCCGCAGCGGCCTATCGCTCGGCCGCCTTGTCCCACCAGCGCAGCCCAGCTCGGGCGCCCCTCAGTCAGGCAATGGCTGGCGTTACACCGCTGCGCATGCGCACAACTGAACGACTGGAGGGACGCGCGCGTGCATCTAGGAGTAACTCCCCGGCGGCCCGCGAGGGGGTGATCGCGACGCAGCCGCAGAACAGACCCCGCCGAGCGTCTGCGCCATGGCATGCCCAATGCGCTTGCGTCAAGAGGAACGGACAGGTGCGTCCGTCGCCAGCGGCAAGACCTGTGCGCGCACGCACGCGCGGGACTGACCTCGTGCTCGTAAGAGGCGGTTGCTAGCGCAGGCGCACTAGCTTCCTAAGTGCCCCCCATTACACAACAATCTCTCGCGCCCGCTGGACCCTCTCCGGCTCCCTTTTCCCGCGCGTGCGCGCTAATAGCAGAGCCTGAGCGAGTGCAACCCTGGCGCTAACTGCGCAGGCGTGCCCCATCTCACTGCAGGGCATTATGGAACGCAGGTCCCCACTATATAAGGGGACGGCAGGTGGCCTCTCTGGCTGTAAAGGGCTTGGTGGTCTTATGGCAAGCTGGGTCCTGTGGTGGCTGTTGATATAGGCCCTCTGTTTTGCCTGTGCCTTATGTCTCTAGTCCCAACTAGGGACTCCCTTATGCACCCCTTGTAGGGGGGCCTTTGCTGCCTGCAGCTCACTTTCTAGCTCCCTTTGGTCTGGAATAGTTCTCTTTCTCCCTTGGCCCTCCTTCCTTCTTGCTGCCTGCTCCTTGCCCTGTACTTCCAAACCTACCTCTGTCACCCTGCCTCTTTTGTTCCTTCCTCAAGACCCCTCGTCATGCTGAAGCCTAGAAATTCTTCTGGTCTGGAATTCCGGAGCTGCTCCCCGCTGCTTTGTGCCTAGCTGCCAGAGATGATTTTAGAGGCCCCCTTGCTTTCACTCCGAGAGGTGAGATTGTGTTCTCTTCTTTTCCCCCGCGCCCCCAGGCATGGATTGCAATGCTGGTGCAGAGAAAGAGGAGGATGGTAATAGGTAACAGTGCCCCATGTGTAGAGGGCAACTGCTGTTGCTGCAGGATCTCAGAATTCAGCAGTGGTGGTGACTTGGAAGCCTGTCCCTTGACTCTCCTTCTCATGAAAATGATGATAGGTGTGATCTAGAGAGCTGCGACTCTCACCACTGGTGGTGCTAAGAAATTCTTGACTTGGGGCATACCTATGTGCTCCAGACTCTCTCCTTGATTCCCAATAACAATATGACTTCACAAAATCCCTTTGTGTACAGGGAAGACATAAACAAAAGCTCTTTTAAGAACACTCATGTTCTCCTTAAAAAGACCATAATGTCTGCTACCATCCAACCGTACACCAGGCTATTAACCCTACTCCCTCATTATGCTAAACACAATACCCAAATCACAGCACATGAGACAGCAGAGAATAGGATTTCCTAAAACCAGAGCACCCTCCGGAGCACATCCAAGTGTTAAACAGTACTATGGCTTGCTGGCATTGTGGCACACAGCACTGTGCCCAGTGAGCCTCTTTTGTGTTGGTCTAGGCTTCGCATTGGGGGCAGGCAGCACTGTGCTGGCAAACTGATTCCAGAACATAAGAACGGCCGTACCGGGTCAGACCAAAGGTCCATCTAGCCCAGTATCTGTCTACCGACAGTGGCCAATGCCAGGTGCCCCAGAGGGAGTGAACCTAACAGGCAATGATCAAGTGATCTCTCTCCTGCCATCCATCTCCATCCTCTGACGAACAGAGGCTAGGGACAGCATTCCTTACTCATCCTGGCTAATAGCCATTTATGGACTTAGCCACCATGAATTTATCCAGTTCCCTTTTAAACATTGTTATAGTCCTAGCCTTCACAACCTCCTCAGGTAAGGAGTTCCACAAGTTGACTGTGCGCTGTGTGAAGAAGAACTTCCTTTTATTTGTTTTAAGCCTGCTGCCTATTAATTTCATTTGGTGACCCCTAGTTCTTGTATTATGGGAATAAGTAAATAACTTCTCCTTATCCACTTTCTCAACATCACTCATGATTTTATATACCTCTATCATATCCCCCCTTAGTCTTCTCTTTTCCAAGCTGAAGAGTCCTAGCCTCTTTAATCTTCCCTCGTATGGGACCCTCTTCAAACCCCTAATCATTTTAGTTGCCCTTTTCTGAACCTTTTCTAGTGCTAGAATATCTTTTTTGAGGTGAGGAGACCACATCTGTATGCAGAATTCGAGATGCGGGCGTACCATGGATTTATATAAGGGCAATAATATATTCTCAGTCTCATTCTCTATCCCCTTTTTAATGATTCCTAACATCCTGTTTGCTTTTTTGACCGCTTCTGCACACTGCGTGGACATCTTCAGAGAACTATCCACGATGACTCCAAGATCTTTTTCCTGACTCGTTGTAGCTAAATTAGCCCCCATCGTATTGTATGTATAGTTGGGGTTATTTTTTCCAATGTGCGTTACTTTACATTTATCCACGTTAAATTTCATTTCCATTTTGTTGCCCAATCGCTTAGTTTTGTGAGATCTTTTTGAAGTTCTTCACAATCTGCTTTGGTCTTAACTATCTTGAGCAGTTTAGGATCATCTGCAAACTTTGCCACCTCACTCTTTACCCCTTTCTCCAGATCATTTATGAATAAATTGAATAGGATTGGTCCTAGGACTGACCCTTGGGGAACACCACTAGTTACCCCTCTCCATTCTGAGAATTTACCATTAATTCCTACCCTTTGTTCCCTATCTTTTAACCAGTTCTCAATCCATGAAAGGACCTTCCCTTTTATCCCATGACAGCTTAATTTACGTAAGAGCCTTTGGTGAGGGACCTTGTCAAAGGCTTTCTGGAAATCTAAGTACACTATGTCCACCGGATCCCCGTTGTCCACATGTTTGTTGACCCCTTCAAAGAACTCGAATAGATTAGTAAGACACAATTTCCCTTTACAGAAACCATGTTGACTATTGCTCAACAGTTTATGTTTTTCTATGTGTCTGACAATTTTATTCTTAACTATTGTTTCAACTAATTTGCCCGGTACCGACGTTAGACTTACCAGTCTGTAATTGCCGGGATCACCTCTACAGCCCTTTTTAAATATTGGTGTTACATTAGCTAACTTCCATTCATTGGGTACCGAAGCCGATTTAAAGGACAGGTTACAAACCGCAACTTCACATTTGAGTTCTTTCAGAACTGTTGGGTGAATGCCATCTGGTCCCGGTGACTTGTTAATGTTGAGTTTATCAATTAATTCCAAAACCTCCTCTAGTGACACTTCAATCTGTGACAGTTCCTCAGATTTGTCGCCTACAAAAGCCAGCTCAGGTTTGGGAATCTCCCTAACATCCTCAGCCGTGAAGACTAAAGCAAAGAATCCATTTAGTTTCTCCGCAATGACTTTATTATCTTTAAGCGCTCCTTTTGTATTTCGATCATCAAGGGGCCCCACTAGTTGTTTAGCAGGCTTCCTGCTTCTGATGTACTTAAAAAACATTTTGTTATTACCTTTGGAGTTTTTGGCTAGCCGTTCTTCAAACTCCTCTGTGGCTTTTCTTATTACACTCTTGCACTTAAGTTGGCAGTGTTTCTGCTCCTTTCTATTTGCCTCACTAGGATTTGACTTCCACTTTTTAAAGGAAGTCTTTTTATCTCTCACTGCTTCTTTTACATGGTTGTTAAGCCACAGTGGCTCTTTTTTAGTTCTTTTACTGTGTTTCTTAATTTGGGGTATACATTGAAGTTGGGCCTCTATTACGGTGTCTTTAAAAAGGGCCCATGCAGCTTGCAGGGATTTCACTTTAGTCACTGTACCTTTTAACTTTTGTTTAACTAACCCCCTCATTTTTGTATAGTTCCCCCTTTTGAAATTAAATGCCACAGTGTTGGGTTGTTGAGGTGTTCTTCCCACCACAGGGATGTTGAATGCTATTGTATTATGGTCACTATTTCCAAGCAGTCTTGCTATAGTTACCTCTTGGACCAGCTCCTGCGCGCCACTCAGGATTAAATCTAGAGTTGCCTCTCCCCTTGTGGGTTCCCGTACCAGCTGCTCCATGAAGCAGTCATTTACAGTATCGAGAAATTTTATCTCTGCATTTCATCCTGAAGTGAAATGTCCCCAGTCAATATGGGGATAATTGAAATCCCCCACTATTATTGGGTTCTTAATTTTGATAGCCTCTCTAATTTCCCTTAGCATTTCATCATCACTATTACTGTCCTGGTCAGGTGGTCGATAATAGATCCCTAATGTTATATTTTTATTAGAGCTTGAAATTTCTATCCATAGAGATTCTATGGAACATGTGGATTCGCTTAAGATTTTTACTTCATTTGAATCTACATTTTCTTTCACATATAGTGCCACTCCTCCCCCTGCACGACCTGTTCTGTCCTTCCGATATATTTTGTACCCCTAAATGATTGTGTCCCATTGATTGCTCTCAGTCCACCAGGTTTCTGTGATGCCTATTATATCAATATCCTCCTTTATCACAAGGCACTCTAGTTCACCCATCTTATTATTTAGACTTCTAGCATTTGTGTACAAGCACTTTAAAAACTTGTCCCTGTTTATTTGTCTGCCCTTTTCTGATGTGCCAGATTCTTTTTTATGTGATTGTTTATCATCTGATCCAGCCCTTACATTATCCTCTTCCGTCCTCTGCTCCTGACTATAACCTGGAGATTCTCTATCATCAGACTCTCCCCTAAGAAAAGTCTGTATCCGATCCACATGTTCCTCTGCAGCAGTCGGCTTTCCCCCATCTCCTAGTTTAAAAACTGCTCTACAATCTTCTTAATGTTTAGCGCCAGCAGTCTGGTTCCACTTTGGTTTAGGTGGAGCCCATCTCTTCTGTATAGGCTCCCCCCATCCCAGAGGTTTCCCCAGTTCCTAATGAACGTGAACCCCTCCTCTCTACACCATCGTCTCATCCACGCATTGAGACTCTGAAGCTCTGCCTGCCTACCTGGCCCTGCGCGTGGAACTGGGAGCATTTCTGAGAATGCCACCATAGAGGTCCTGGATTTCAGTCTCTTCCCTAGCAGCCTAAATTTGGCTTCCAGGACATCTCTCCTACCCTTCCCTATGTCATTGGTACCTACATGTACCACGACCACCGGCTGCTCCCCAGCACTATACATAAGTCTGTCTAGATGTCTCGAGAGATCTGCAACCTTCGCACCAGGCAGGCAAGTCACCATACGGTTCTCCTGGTCATCACAAACCCAGCTATCTACGTTTCTAATAACCGAATCTCCCATTACTAATACCTGCCTTTTCCTAGAAACTGGAGTTCCCTCCCCTGGAGAGGTAACCTCAGTGCGAGAGGCAACCCCAGCACCATCTGGAAGGAGGGTCCCAACTACGGGAAGGTTTCCCTCTGCTCGCATTGACTGCTCTGCTTCCCTGGGCCTTTCTTCCTCCTCAACAGCGCAGGGGCTGTCTGAGCGGAGGTAGGACAATTCTACAGTGTCCCAGAAGGCCTCATCAGCATACCTCTCTGCTTCTCTTAGCTCCTCCAGTTCCGCCACCCTGGCCTCCAAAGTCCATACATGGTCTCTGAGGGCCAGGAGCTCCTTGCACCGACAGCACACATACGCCACCCGCCCACAGGGCAGGTAATCATACATGCAACACTCAGTGCAATAAACTGGATAGCCCCCACTCTGGACAGTGCTGCCTGCAGAGACTCCAGCTACTCTACCCTGGTATAGTTCTGTCGAAAGCACTTGGGCATGGGAGCCTCTCTTGGCTTTTTAATCTGGCATCAGCCACCTCATACCTGGGTACAGTGCTGTCTGGCAAGTTAGACTGGCACAGAAGTGACTTGCTGTCCTTTAGCCTGCCAAAGATCCCTGATTCAGTCCCTGTGTAGGAGATGTGCAATAGTACAATCCTCCCGTAAAGCTTCTTGCTAACGAGTGCTCAGAGTATTACTACCCAGAGATTTACATCAATAAAGCTTGAAATTTTGGGTTCCTAAACTAGTTCTTGGTGTCAGATACTATTTGAGAGCAGGGAAAGTGCTGTAATAGGTTTTGTCTAGATCAGGGGTCGGCAACCTTTCAGAAGTGCCGAGTCTTCATTTATTCACTCTCATTTAAAGTTTTGTGTGCCAGTAATACATTTTAACGTTTTTAGAAGGTCTCTCTATAAGTCTACAATATATAACTAAACTATTGTAGTATATAAAGTAAATAAGGTTTTTAAAATGTTTAAGAAGCTTAATTTAAAATTAAATTAAAATGCAGAGCCCCTCGGACTGGTGGCCAGGACCTGGGTAGTGTGAGTGCCACTGAAAATCAGCTCACGTGCCGCAGTTTGCCTACTCCTGCTCTAGATCATGGCTATTTTTTCCCTATGTCCATTTAAAAAAAAAAAAACAAAAAGTAAAAACTTTAACATCCTAAATATGGAGCTGCATCTCTCAAATCCTGGATTGAATTACCCCAAAACTGCACCACAAACTAGCCATGGGCCTCCTTCTAGGCCAGTCTGACATTGCATGTTGATTTAGAGCACTTAAAAAATTGGCACTAAGCTGAAAGTCTTTGAGAGTGCATCTAGGGTACCATCTCATAATGAGCCACAAGGAGAGGTGGTACCAGTGCCTCTCACAAGCAACCTCTGCCAGACACTCTTACAGAGTTTCAACCATAGGTGAAAGCTGTCCTCCTCCCTGTGTAACTGTTCCCAGGGCCAGGGGTCTGTGGTACCAGGCATGGCCTGCCTTACCACTGGTGAATCTCACCATCACCCAGAGAGCAGCTGGCATGACTGGCAAAGGGAAACAATACGCCCACCAGGGCGAATATAACCCTGTTATCCTAATCTATATACCCAAAGAAGCTGAGTTAATTTAACCTTAACTCTGGACTGTCCTGGTTTTCAGTGCTTAAATTTAACACCTCTTGGGAGAGAGTTATGTTATGTAGTGTCGTTTGGACTCAATGCTTTTGAGAAAGAAGAGGAGACAAGGGCCCTGCCTGCATGGCGCTTGCACCTGGGAATGTTTTCTGGCTCCCCTTGACAATGCTCTGATATTGTAATGATAGCTTCTATAAAAACACCTTAGTGAGAAGGAGAGGTGGACAGAGTTCAGAGGAGAGCAGGGTTAGGTCAAAAAAATTACAATCTAAAGGCCAAATCCTGCTTCATTTATTAATATGAATACTGCCACTGAAGTCAGTGGAAATATTCACAGACACAAGGAGGATTGGGCCCCATTTGTACTGGGACATAGGGTAAGAAGACATTCTGATTAGGCTGTGTCTATATTTTGAGCATAGTGATACATGCCTAAGAAACAGCACCGATAAAGGAAAATATCTGGGTAAAAGGAGTGTGTGTGTTGGAAGAGCCAGGAGGCACAGACAAAGGGTTTCAACATCATAGTTTAAAAACTCAAAAGGATGCTGCTTTTAAATAGCTTTTTATATTGTACATTTGCAAGTGGTGACTAACCTACACATAGTATCAAGTTTCATAAATACCAATGTCAATTATGGTAACGGTGTATGTTTAGATAGTAAATGACTATCAATGACACTGAATCCCAGCCCCTTATGTGTGCTTCTAATGGAGTTCTTAATCCTTTTTTAATGCAATACTTATTTTAGGGGTTTCCAAACTGTTCCTATCACCTCGGCGCCTGGACATGCTACAGTGTTTCAAAACAAATACAAAATTGGGTCTTAAAATAAAATGCTATATACAGAGCTTGCTACAGAAATAGCTCAGAGGGTTAATAAAAGGGTAACCAGACAGGTAAATCCTATACTGCTCTCTCAGGCTCAAACTCAGGCCCTGGTAGAAAGAAGCTGATTTCCAAGGGCAGGGGATTTCAGATGAAGATGTCCTACCACTGGTCCTAGTGCCCCTGGCCTCTGGAATTAATACAACAAATCAAATTGGACATCAGGATATTGTTGGAGTTTAACAAATAATGAAAAGGAGGCAACTGTTTAGATCACCCAGTCCTAGACCATTTAAGGCTTTACAGATTGTCACCAACACTTGAGCCATACCCAAAAGCTAACATGCAGCCAGTGCACTGCAGAGAGCCCTTGCGATGCAGAACTCTGTGTATGTGTCATATAATCAGACTAAGAGAAACAGTCTGGGAGAGGCTGAGTAGACTTTTCCTTATGCCAGGGAATGTTCATTAATGATCTGGAGGATGGCGTGGACTGCACTTTCAGCAAGTTTGCAGATGACACTAAACTGGGAGGAGTGGTAGATACGCTGGAGGGTAGGGATAGCATACAGAGGGACCTAGACAAATTAGAGGATTGGGCCAAAAGAAACTTGATGGGGTTCAACAAGGACAAGTGCAGAGTCCTGCACTTAGGATGGAAGAATCCCATTCACTGTTACAGACTGGGGACCGAGTGGCTAGGCAGCAGTTCTTCAGAAAAGGACCTGGGGTTACAGTGGACGAGAAGCTGAATATGAGTCAACAGTGTGCCCTTGTTGCCAAGAAGGCTAATGGCATTTTGGGCTGTATAAGTAGGGGCATTGCCAGCAGATGGAGGGACGTGATCATTCCCCTTTATTCAACATTGGTGAGGCCTCATCTGGAGCACTGTGTCCAGTTTTGGGCCCCACACTACACGAAAGATGTGGAAAAATTGGAAAGAGTCCAGCGGAGGGCAACAAAAATGATTAGGGGGCTGAGGCACATGATTTGATAGCTGCTTTCAACTACCTGAAAGGGGGTTCCCAAGAGGATGGCTCTAGCCTGTTCTCAGTGGTACCAGATGACAGAACAAGGAGTAACGGTCTCAAGTTGCAGTGGGGGAGGTTTAGATTGGATATTAGGAAAAACTTTTTCACTAGAAGGGTGGTGAGGCACTGGAATGGGTTACCTAGGGAGGTGGTGGAATCTCCTTCCTTAGAGGTTTTTTAAGGTCAGGCTTGACAAAGCCCTGGCTGGGATGATTTAGTTGGGGCTGGTCCTGCTTTGAGCAGGGGGTTGGACTAGGTGACCATCTGAGGTCCCTTCCAACCCTGATATTATATGATTCTATGTTTCTCCACTGGCTACCCTTTCATTTCTGCCTAGTTTACACTACACAGGCTTTGCTGCTACAGTGCTATAGTATAGCAGCTGAGGCCCTCTAGTGTAGACACACTGTATGCCAACAAGAGGAGTGTTTCTGCCCGTGGAGTGACACACCACCTGCCCAAATGACATTAGCTAAGCTGTACGCAATGCTGTAGCTATGTTGGTCCCAGCATATTAGAGAGACAAGGTGGGTGAGGTAATAGCTTTTATTGGACCAACTTTTGTTGGTGAGAGAGACAAGCTTTCAAGCTTATGAACGCTTGTCTCATCAACAGAAGTTGGTCCAATATTAAGAGAGATTACCTCACACAGCTTGTCCTTCTAATTAGCTAAGCTGACAGAAGCGCTCTTCTGGCAGCACAGCTGCAGCTACACTCGGGGTTTTGCTGCAGAGCGATGTGGTTTTTTTTCACAGCCCTGGCCAATTTAGCTATGCTGACAAAACTGTAGCGCAGACCTGGCTTCAGTAAGATCACCTGGCTAGCAACTTCTCAAATTTCTACAGCCCTTACATTGTAATTGTCACAAGCCCCCAATATTGAGAGCTTACTACAGTGTAATTACTTTCAGCTAGATGGAGTAGAAATGTATTATATAAAGTGCTGTTTAGATTGTCCATCTCTGGGCATTCTGCTGTTTGTTCCCTCTGCTTTCACCAATGTAGTGCTGTCTTGTACTTGATTAGTACATGAACAGCACTGTTTCACTAGTGCAGTACTGTCATCCTGAGTCTGCAGACAGCCTGAAAGGTGTGAACTCCACTCATCACAGTGGCACGGTAATTTGGAGACCTACTGGTTATATATTGAAGTACACGCAAAAAAGGAGAGAGAGGATCATATTATGAAAATCTGCACAAGCATCTTGGTTTTGGTTTCTCAAGGAGGTAGCGCTTGGGAGAATATCACTCATTTCCCATTGCAATTCAAGTTCACTGTAGATTATATTATACTTTGTATGAGAGGATGCTATGTCCATAAAGGATCATTTGTATGATAATTATTTGTATCTACATTCTATATAATACTCTAACAAATTCATAGCTACTTCAGCTTTCCTTATGGCCACTCTGAACTTCCTGACTGCAGCAGGATAAAAACTCAGCTCTTCCTACTCCAAGTGCAACATTTGTTCATCTTTTGCAATTTACAGAACCCCTTCCTCTCCGCCAAATCTAAGTGATCAGGATCAACACAGTGTTTTCCCTTAGAGCTGGCTGAAGTTGGTCTTCCCCCCACCTCCATCAGTATTTTTGAAAACAAGGTTTTGTTGTAAATTGAAAAATGTATAAAAAAAAATCTTGACAAAATTTCAGTTTGAAAGTTTTTTGTTTCATTTTTGTGGGGAAAAAAATCCTACTGTCTCTTTCTTTAGGAAAGGGATAGATAATAAGACAGAAAATATCATAATGCCACTATATAAAGCCATGGCATGCCTGCACCTTGAATACTGCATGCAGTTCTGGTCACCCCATCTCAAAAAGCTATATTAGAATTGGAAAAAGTGCTGAGAAAGGCAACAAAAGTGATTAGGAATATGGAACAGCTTCCATATTAGGAGATTAAAAAGACTGGGACTTTTCATCTTAGAAAAGAGATGACTAAGTGTGTGTGTGTGTGGGGGGGTATATGACAAAATGAGGGGAAATGCTCATCCCTAGGGAAAACAATGTTGAAGTGGGTTACTGTCATGCACTTAAACTGTGACAGTTTAAGTGAAAGTGTTACTTTCTAAAAAGTGAGTTATTTTCTTTCACTTTTAAAAGTCTTTTTCTCTCGACTCCCCACCCCAAAAGTTTTCTAGAGGAAAAAGGGGGAGAATTTGAGAGAAGGCAGGCATTTCCCCACAGTTTTTAAACAAACATTCATAAACCCAAAATTTCAAATACTGAAAAATGTCATTTTTTTCTGCTGTTTTTGATTGAAATTTTAAAAACTGCATCAAAACCAATATATGTGAAACGAATTAATTTACCATTAAACTCTGTTTTTTATGGAAAAATTTTAGTTTTAAAAAACATTCAGAAAGCTCTAGTTTCCTGGGCCCCAGCTCTTATGGCATCCCAGCTCCACTGGAAGACAGAGGCAGATGCACCAGGGCTGTTCTTCCCAGATCAACGCTTCCCCATGCCTTGTGGCTTGGTGGCATATATGGGGCCTCTGCAGAACTGATCTCCACAGCGGGCAGAACTCCCCATGCAAGTTCCTTGTGTCCCCAGACCACCTGCCTCCATGCAGCATAACCAAACTGGGCCCCTGCAGCTACAGAACAGAGCAAGATTTAGCACCCAGAAAAATCTGCCCCCGTTTGGAGCATTTTCCATTTGGCTGTGAAAACATGGCCCATTTCAGCTTATTGCCAGATATTTCAGGAACAGCAGCAGGACCTGAATGGCCGAGTCACCTTAATAATAGGGCTGCCAAGAGTCCTTTATTACAAGGGACGTCCCTCATTTCTTCATCGCTTTACAACAAGATCGGGAGTTGCTGAGTACTGCAAAAAGCAGCAAGAAATACCCCTAGCGAATGTAGGTGAGTCCTGCTTAGTATTATTAGTATTTATAATAATGATGATGATGATGAGAAGAAGAATATCAGGAGGAGAGGTGGGGTGGGGTGGGGAGGGGATGCTAAGAAAACAGTTCCTTATTTTTTAAATATAATGTTGGCAGCCCTACTTAGTAATGAGGGGGAAAGCCTCCTGCGAATGCAGCAATCATAGAGTACAGCTACACTGGAATAAAAAACCTGCGTCACCATCATGGCTGGGCCAGGTCAGCTGACTCTGGCACGCAGGACTAAAACTTGCTGTGTAGACATTCCACCATGGGGTCCCAGAGCTCAGGCTCCAGGCCCAGCCCGTATGTCTACACAGCAATTGTACAGCCCAGCAGCACCAGACTCCCCTCCCCTGTGAGTTGAAGTCAGCTGTTTAATTGCTATGTGGACGTATCCTTAGGGGCTTGTACAGAAGGCATCTGTGCCAAAGGAACCCTCTTCTGCAAGCAGGACCTGAGAGCTTTCTCCCAGCAGATGGTGCCTATGAGCTTGGAGAAGCTCAGCAGAGACAAGCACGAGGCGTATTTAACCCTGCAACAGGATTGTGTGGTAACAACCTTAGTTTTTGCATCTCTAAGCAATGACTAAATGAGGAGCAATCCCAGATAATTTGTTTCTCCTGATTTCTGTCCCTGAGTGTGATGCTCTGTGGGACAAGGACTATACACATTCCCAGACCATCCCTCCCTGTCATTGCCACTTGTGCTGGCTGTGGCATTGCACTATTGTTAAGTACCTATTACCCAAGAGCCTTTCATACATTTTGATCATATTAAGTTTCAAAATCACCCTGGGGCAAGTGTAGTTTCATAGCCTTCTTCTTAATCCTAGGCAGGCTGTTGTGCAGGTATGTGGGCATGTGGATGTGTTACTCAGCACCTCACAAGAGCCTCGGTGGTCCCTTTGCAAAGTTGCCAGCAGACACAGAGAGGCTGAGAAAAAGCTGAAAGACAGGAAGCCATGGGGCGTGCAGGATGCCTGCGGGGCTGGATTCCCCTTCAGAATGTATAATCACAGCAGATTTAAAAGTCACTGCAACTATAATGCAGCTTGAAATGGCTAAAGAGAGACAGGAAGGGTATTGTTAAGACTCTGGAGGCCTGATTCTCCTCTTGCTTACACTGACAAAACTGTAGTTCAGTGGAGTTACTCCAGATTTACACCAGTGGTAAGAAGAGAATCAGACCCCATTGTGATGCTATGCCCCATATTCTTCATAGAGATATGGTTATGATATGATTATGGCATAACTAAGATGTATTTTGTGCAAATTAAGGCATGTGAGATCATTGGGAAGGTTATGATTTACTGAATATGATTATCCTACTTGTATGCATGTATCATTTTTGTAACTAAAGTTAGGAATATTGTCTATGCATCTATTACAAATGTGTTTACACCTGGGGAACGTCCACTAGACAGAATGCAATCAGTCTAGGTGGCTAGCTAGGAAGAGCCATTAGAAAGAACAATAGGGCATAGAAGATGTTTATCGCCCACCAGGAAGCCTTCCTGGGGACGCTGCAAACAGCCTCTGAGTTATGGCTGCAGGGACATGTGAATCATAGAAGACATAGAATCATAGAAGATTGGGGTTGGAAGAGACCTCAGGAGGTCATCTAGTCCAACCCCCTGCTCAAAGCAGGACCAACCCCAACTAAATCATCCCAGCCAGGGCTTTGTCAAGCCGGGCCTTAAAAACCTAAGGATGGAGATTCCACCACCTCCCTAGGTAACCCATTCCAGTACTTCGCCACCCTTCTAATGAAATAGGGTTTCCTAATATCCAACTGAGACCTCCCCCACTGGAACTTGAGACCATTGCTCCTTGTTCTGTCATCTGCCACCACCGAGATCAGCCGAGCTCCATCCTCTTTGGAACCCCCTTCAGGTAGTTGAAGGCTGCTATCAAATCCCCCACCTCACTCTTCTGCAGACTAAACAAGCCCAGTTCCCTCAGCCTCTCCTCATAAGTCATGTGCCCCAGCCCCCTGATGATTTTTGTGGCCCTTCGTTGGACTCTCTCCTATTTGTCCACATCCTTTCTGTAGTGGAGGGCCCAAAACTGGACGCAATACTCCAGATGTGGCCTCGCCAGTGCTGAATAGAAGGGAATAATCATTTCCTTTGATCTGCTGGCAATGCTCCTACTAATGCAGCCCAATATGCTGTTGGCCTTCTTGGCAACAAAGACACACTGCTGACTCATATCCAGCTTCTCATCCACTGTAATCCCCAGGTCCTTTTCTGCAGAACTGCTGCTTAGCCAGTCGGTCCCCAGCCTGTAGTGGTGCATGGGATTCTTCTGTCCTAAGTGCAGGACTCTGCACTTATCCTTGTTGAACCTCATCAGATTTCTTTTGGCCCAATCCTCCAATTTATCTAGGTCACTCTGGACCCTATCCCTACCCTCCAGCATATCTACCACTCCTCCCAGCTTAGTGTCATCTGCGAAATTGCTGAGGGTGCAATCCATCCCATCGTCCAGATCATTGATAAAGATGTTGAACAAAATCAGTCCCAGGACCGACCCCTGGGGCACTCTGCTTGATACCGGCTGCCAACTAGACATCGAGCCATCACCTGGTACTGGACACCATGATAATACCAGTGTTTTTCCACTGACCGTGTGTGGGACTCAAACTGGGAGATAAAGGATTCCCGCCATATGCAAAAACTATTTAAGGCAGCTGAGTGACATCATCATGGTTTGTTCTCCACTGACTCTCTGCCCAAGAGGACTGCTTGTAAATGCCTAAGAAACAAAGACTGAAGTGTGGGGGAAGGACTGAGCCCAAGCTAGAGGGTTGTCTGGCCTGTGAAAGAAATACCTGGATTTCTAAGGATTGCTGGATTTCAAGCAAGTGCAGGTTCCCTTCAAGAACCTCTGCAATCTGCCTAAAACAATATTTAGGATGAGAATTTGCTACTTATAACCAGTTTCTTTAGTATATTAAACTCACATTGCGTGTTCGTTTTATTTGCTAGGTAATCTGCTTTGATCTGTTTGCTATCCCTTATAATTACTTAAAATCTATCTTTTGTAGCTAATAAACTTGCCTTTGCTTTGTCTTAAACCAGTGTGTGTGCAAATCATACCCGGGGCAGAAAGCTGTGTATATTCCTCTCCACATTGAAGGAGGGGGCGAATATCATGAGCTTATGTGGTACAGTCCTCTGTGCAGCACAAGACAGTATAATTTTGGGTTTACCCTCCAGAGGGGGGCATGCACTTGAGTATCTGGGCAGTTCCTTAGCTGAAGCCGTCCCATGCAGGGATTCATCAGAAAGCCTGTTTGCTTGTTACAACAGCTGGGTATGTCCCTACCTGTATGTGTGCTGGTGAAAGTGTGAGACCAGGAGTGCGTCTGCAGCTTGTCATAGCAGTGCAGTTAAAGGGAGCCCAGGGCTCAGTGGTACCCCAGTTCCAAGTGGCACCTCCGGGAGAACCTGTCACACCCATACTGCACACCTTTATTTAATGGGGGTTTAAAGAGACCTACCACTGCAGAGAATGCTGTAATGTACATAGCTAATCTCTTTTTCTCTCTCTTTTTTTATACACTTGCTTATCAACAAATACTTCTGTGTTTAAACACAATTCCTCCTCCTCCAGCAATCCTAGTACCTCATTACATCTTCGTTGTGCAGCTAAGATGTAATGAGCCCGGTATTTCTGTGGCCAGACTGATGTCAAAGACAGGGTTATTAGCATGATTCTGCTTCAGGCTCCAGCAGAAGGAGTAATTGGAGAGAGAGAGAGAGAGAGAGAGAGAGTACAGCATGGGAAACACAGGAGATTACCCAAATGAGTGAGTCATGCAGCCCATCTCAAATAAATGTAAATAAAATGTTTGTCATTGGAAACCATCACAGCATCTGCCTGTCACTTACAATTGTTTTAATGGGTTTAAAACAATTGTGAGGACTTTTGAATGTATCTCTGTGCTCCTAGAACTAGGGGTGTGAGTTACAATTAGTCTGACTGGTCCAGGTTCAGACTGAGCCATATAGATCTCCTCAAATGATCTAAAATTCACATGAATGTCAGGCTGAGTATCTCAGGCCCTCCCAGAGCTAGGAATGACCACTCAGGAATCCCCCCTTCCTAATGGGATAACAGCCCCGTTCCTAGCCCTGAAGGGTTTTGGAATGACCTGGGCTGATGGAAGAGCAGGCAGAGTGCAGGTGAATGGGGATAGAAAACAAGAACAGCAGCTTGTATGTTATATCCCATCTCCTACCCTTCACCTGATTTGTGAGGGTTTCTTATCTCTGCTTGTGCCCTGAGAGGGGCCTTCAGGCACCACCCTAATATAAATGCTTCTTACTACTAATACTAGCATGGGGAGGCAAAACCAGACCCAATACGCAAGACAAGAAGGGATGGCGGGGGAGGGAGAGAAAAGACAGGAGAATGAATGAGTGCACAGACGGAAAGAGGTGTAGGAACCATGGCCACATCTATGCTACAAATTTATGTCGACTTAAGATATGTTGGCATACATCCACCACAGTCAGCACATCACTTGTGTGTGCGCACCACGCTCCTTGTACGCGTACCACCGACACTCCCCAGGAGCGCTTGTACTGATGTGGAGTGCAGTGCACTATGGGTAGGTATTCAACTGTGCAACTTGCCACTGTCCAGCGCAGGGTCTTTTGGGAAGTGTAGGCAATGCATGATGGGACTGAAACGAGTCGCACGGGGTGACTGGGAGCATGGGATCAACTTCCCAGTTCATAATGTCAGCTGTGTGTCATAATTTTAATGCCTTTTCCTTCCAAAATCCCACAAACCTATGTGGTCCTCCTCGCTGTCATAGAATCATAGACTTTAAGGTCAGAGGGGACCATTATGATCATCTAGTCTGACCTCCTGCACAACGCAGGCCACAGAATCTCACCCACCCACTCCTGTATCAAACCTGTGTCTGAGCTATTGAAGTCCTCAAATAATGGTTTAAAGACTTCAAGGTGCAGAGAATCCTCCAGCAAGTGACCCGTGCCCCATGCTGCGAAGGAAGGCAAAACCCCACCAGGGCCTCTGCCAATCTGCCCTGGAGGAAAATTCCTTCCCAACCCCAAATATGGCGATCAGCTAAACCCTGAGCATATGGGCAAGACTCACCAGCCAGACACCCAGGAAAGAATTCTCTGTAGTAACTCAGATCCCATCCCATCACAGACCATTGGGCATATTTACTGCTAATAGTCAAAGACCAATCTCATTATACATCTCCTCCATAAGCGTATCAAGCTTAGTCTTGAAGCCAGATATGTCTTTTGCCCGCGCTACTCCCCTTGGAAGGCTGTTCCAGAACTTCACTCCTCTGATGGTTAGAAACCTTCATCTAATTTCAAGTCTAAACTTCCTGATGGCCAGTTTATATCCATTTGTTCTTGTGTCCACATTGGTACTGAGCTTAAATAATTCCTCTCCCTCTCTCATATTTATTCCTCTGATATATTTGTAGAGAGCAATCATATCTTCCCTCAGCCTTCTTTTGGTTAGGCTAAACAAGCCAAGCTCTTTGAGTCTCCTTTCATAAGACAGGTTTTCCATTCCTCAGATCATCCTAGTAGCCCTTCTCTGCACCTGTTCCAGTTTGAGACCAGAACTGTACACAATATTCCAGATGAGGTCTCACCAGTGCCTTGTATAACAGTACTAACACCACCTTATCTCTACTGGAAATACCTCGCCTGGTGCATCCCAAGACCACATTAGCTTTTTTCATGCCCATATCACATTGGCGGCTCATAGTCATCCTGTGATCAACCAATACTCTGAGGTCCTTCTCCTCCTCTCTTATTTCCAACTGATGTCCACCATCACTGACAGAAGCATGGTGTGATGGAATCCCCAGGATTCAGCCTGGGACTGTAGGACCACTGTGCCCCCCTGAACTCTCTCCAGCCTAGGCTGTCTCTCATAATGCCTCGCTAGTGACCAGCAGCAAACACCTCCAGGCGCTGTTATCACTCAGCACAACTGCACACCCAAATATATTGCATGAATGCTCCCAGAGCCACTCATGAATCACACAGGGAAAGGCACTAGCCAAATCCCCCTAGCTCCAAGCACTGTACCTCAGGAATATACCATCTTGGACTGCTTAAGATGAGCAGTGCACATTTATTAATTGGTTCACCACTTCATCAATGAAAAGTGGACATACTCAAGGAGCTGACTAAGGAGATATCTGAGCCATTAGCGATTATCTTTGAGAAGTCATGGAAGACGGGGGAGATTCCAGAAGACTGGAAAGGGGCAAATATAGTGCCGACCTATAAAACGGGAAATAAGGACAACCCGGGGAATTACGGACCAGTCAGCTTAACTTCTGTACCCAGAAAGATAATGGAGCAAATAATTAAGCAATTTGTAAACATCTAGAAGATGATAAGGTGATAAATAACAGTCAGCATTGATTTGTCAAAAAACAAATCATGTCAAACCTGATAGCTTTCTTTGACAGAGTAACAAGCCTTGTGGAGGAGAAGTGATAGATGTGGTATATCTTGATTTTAGTAAAGCTTTTGATACTGCCCTGCATGACTGTCTCATAAATAAACTAGAGAAATGCAACCTAGATGGAGCTATTATAAGTGCAAAACTGGTTGGAAAACCATTCCCAGAGAGTAGTTATCAGTGGTTCACAGTCATGCTGGAAGGGCATAATGAGTGGGGTCCCGCAGGGATCAGTTCTGGGTCTGGTTCCATTCAATATCTTCATCAATGATTTAGATAATGGCATACAGAGTCCACTTATAAAGTTTGCGGACGATATCAAGTGCTTTGGAGGATAGGATTAAAATTCAAAATGATCTGGACAAACTGGAGAAATGGTCTGAAGTAAATAGGATTAAATTCAATAAGGACAAATGCAAAGTCCTCCACTTAGGAAGGAACAATCAGTGCACACATACAAACTGGGAAATGACTGCCTAGGAAGGAGTCCTGCGGAAAGGGATCTGGGGGTCATAGTGGACCACAAGCTAAATATGAGTCAACAGTGTAACACTGTTGCAAAAAAAGCAAACATTCTGGGATGTATTAGCAGGAGTGTTGTAAGCAAGACACAAGAAGTAATTCTTCCAGTCTACTCTGTACTGATTAGCCCTCAACTGGAGTATTGTGTCCAGTTCTGGGCACCACATTTCAGGAAGGATGTGGACAAATTGGCAAGAGTCCAGAGAAGAGCAATAAAAATTATTAAAGGTCTAGAAAACATGACCTGTGGGGGAAGATTGAAAAAAATGGGTTCGTTTAGTCTGGAAAAGAGAAGACTGAGAGGGAGGGTACATCATAACAGTTTTCAAGTTACAAGGAGGAGGAAGAAAAATTGTTTTTCTTAACCTCTGAGGATAGGACAAGAAGCAATGGGTTTAAATTGCAGCAAGGGAGGTTTAGGTTGGACATTAGGAAAAACTTCCTAACTGTCAGCGTGGTTAAGCACTGGAATAAATTGCCTAGGGAGGTTGTGGAGTCTCCATCACAGGAGATTTTTAAGAGCAGGTTAGACAAACACCTGTCAGGAACTAGATAATTAGTCCTGCCTTGAGTGCAGGGGACTGGACAAGATGACCTCTCGAGGTCCCTTCCAGTTCTGTGATACACCAGCCTTTGCAAACCTGAACAGATTTGCCATACACTTCAGGCAAACTCACTGGTAAAGATAAACAGTTAAATTTATTGACTACAAAAGGTAGATTTTAAGTGATTGGCAAAAAGTCAGAGTTAGTTACTAAAATAAAATTAAATATAAGCACGCAATCTAAACTCTCCACCCTATTAGACTGGGCAACATCTAGATTTTCTCCCCCCACTGGATATTGCAGTTCATTGTACACAGATTTCACCCTTGAAATCTGGGCCAGTCTCCTCTGTTGGAGTCTCAAGTCTTCAGTGTCCTTGTTGTTTGCAGCATAGGTCGGGGCAGGAGAAAAGACCAAGCATGGGGCCCATGTGTTCTGTTTAATACCCTCAGTCCCATGTGCTTGGAGAACACAAGTCCAGGCAGGTCTGGTGGGCCTTGCTGAGTCCCCAGGCAAGACTGAACAATTCCCCTGGTCTGGCCTCATGCGGGTGAGTCACTGAATTATAGCTCCCTTGCTGGACAATGGCTGTTGATTGGTTGTTTGACACCCTGCCCTGGCGTTGGTTACTTTCCTTGTCTCTGGGGAGCTAATATTTGGCTGATTCCCCAACTGACAGCATGTTTTAGTGACAACTGTACAACACAATTTGCATAACTTCACATGCATTAATAATTGAGATAGATAGATTAGATAGAAAAATGACTTTCAGCAGATCATAACCTTCCCCGATGCCTGCTTTATATGCTTTCACAATCATATATAAATGAGGAATATGGAGGTTACAGGGTGCTCCCCCCAGGTATAGAATATAACACATGGGTCTTGCACAGCTCTACACTATTGTCATGAATGCTGCAGCACAGGAACATAGAAGATTAGGGTTGGAAGGGACCTCAGAAGGTCATCTAGTCCAACCCCCTGCTCAGAGCAGGATCAATCCCCAGACAGATTTTTGCCCCAGATGGCTCCCTCAAGGATTGAGCTCGCAACCCTGGGTTTAACAGGCCAATGCTCAAGCCACTGAGCTCTCCCTCTCCCTCTCCCCCCTGATAGGATGCATGATCCTGCAGTATTTGCAGAGTTGTAAGAAGAGAAGTGAGGAACATGATGATTCCTTGCAGGACAGATGGCCGTGGGGCATAGTAAAAACCAGTTTAAGGTGGTTGTTGGCATTCATAGAGCAACTGCAGATGATGGCATGCCAGTTCTCGGTCCGAGAAACAAGCACTGACTGGTGGGATCGCATCATCATGCAGGTTTGGGATGATGAGCAGTTGGTGCAGAATTTTCAGATGTGCAAGGCCACATTCCTGGATCCATATGCAGAGCTCGCCCCAGCCCTCTGGTGCAGGGACACCAAAATGAGAGCTGCATTGACAGTGGAGAAGTGAGTGGCAATAGCACTATGGAAACTTGCAACAGCAGATTGCTACCAGTCAGCTGGGAATCAATACGGAGCCAGGAAATCCACCGCAGGGGCCGTCGTCATGCAAGTGTGCTGGGCCATTAATCGCCTCCTGCTATGCAGGGCCGTGACTCAGCAATGTGCAGAACACAGTGGATAGCTTTGCTGCTATGGGGTTCCCGAACTTCAGTGGAGCAATACAGTATGCATATCCTTATTTTGGCATGAGACCATTTTGCCATTGAGCACATCAACAGAAAGGGCTACTTTTCCAAGGTCATGCAAATGCTGGTGGATCACTGGGGACACTTCACTGACATCCACGTGGACTGATCAGGGAAGGTGCACAATGCTCGAATCTTGAAGAACACAGGCGTATTCAGAAAGCTTTCTTTCCTGACTGGCAGATTACCATTGGCAATGTTGAAATGCCAGCAGTGATCCTGGGGGACCCTATCCCTTTGGCTCATGAGGCCATACACCGGCCACCTCAACAGCACCAAGGAACACTTCAACTACCAGCTTAGCAGGTGGGGAATGACTGGTGAATGTGTCTTTGGTTGATTGAAGGGAAGCTGACGTTGTTTACTCACATGATTGGACCTCAGTGAGAAACATATCCCAATGGTTATAGCTGTCTGCTGTGTCCTGCATAATATATGTGATGCAAAGGAGGGAAAGTTTCCACCAGGGCGGATGGCGGAGGTGGAGTGGCTATCTGCTGAATTTGAACAGCCAGATACACGGGCTATTACAGCTCAACAGAGAGCTATGTGGCTGAGGGAGAGTTTGAAAGACCATTTTGATAGTGAGCTGGGGTAGTGTGTGTTGTAGTAGTGTACTCTACCTGGCCATGCTCTTCTGCAACCAGGTATGACTCGTGTGGTGACTGCTGTATATGCAGGAATATATCATTGTTAATGCACCTATTAATTTTGTTTGTGAATGGTCTTATGAGTTTTGAGTGATACTCTGCAGTAACAGGTAACTGGTCACTTTCAGAACTGCTAAGCACTAGCCAGCATACTCTCCTTTTCCTGCTGGGACTTTCTCCTCTCCCCTCTTCCCTTCTCCAGGCTGTCTGCAAGGTTCATCCTCCAGGCTCTGTGCTCACTGTCCGAGGCAGCACTGGCTTGCAGGATTTCCTGGAACACGTCATCCCAAGTCCTCTTCTTTCAGCTCCTTACCTGGATCAGGCGTTCGGTGGGTTTGAAGAGGGAGCCCCTGAAGGCCGCAACGACAGCAGATGCAGATACAACACACACAGGTACCACTGCCAGTGTTCTCATTCTGGAAAGTTTTCAGAGTAGCAGCCGTGTTAGTCTGTATCCGCAAAAAGAACAGGGGTACTTGTGGCACCTTAGAGACTAACAAATTTATGCTCAAATAAATTTGTTAGTCTCTAAGGTGCCACAAGTACTCCTACTCTGGAAAGTGACACTTAGGCTGAACTCACTCCCCTTGCTCCCTGAAACTTGTAAGCACGACCTTCTCACTTCTGCTTGGGATTGCTTGTGCATGGCACTGGTCCCTGCACCAGCCATGGTGCGCGTGGCCCTCGGGGGGCTGGGGAAATGAGAAGGGAATTGCTTGGTTCCATGATTCTAGTAATACAGGGCAATGGCACTGAATACTGGCACCATTTTCCACAGCCGGTGATGATTTTAGCTGATGTCTCACTCCTAAGGGTGACAAAGGCTGAAAGAGCACAGCTGCTGCTGGCATCCCGAAGCCTCCCGGGTCTGTACGCTGCTAGCCTGTGTGCTGCAATGGTGCCTGCTGAAGTTATCCCTGAGTGGCGTAGGAAAGTGTCCTACTGCGGCAGAAGGAATAAGGCAGCCCTCCCCAGCCGAGGATTGCAGAGTACCTCCATGACAGTTTCATCAAGATCTCTCCAGAGGATGCACGGGACTTCCCTGTGCACATAAACAAACCGTTCTGCCTGGCCACTCCCTACCTAACTCTAGAGGGGAATGAAAAGCAGTGAGCAATTCTACCTCACTGAGTCGTACCTCTCCCTCTCCTAGCATGAGTAAATTAATGAGGCAAAAGATGTGTCCTGCTACTTTGGGGGAGGGGGAGCATTTCTTTTTAAAATTAAACTATACACTTACCCGAGGTTCCTTCCCCTGAATCTGGCTCCTCCCTGCTCAACTGGTGGGACTGCAGTGAAGTTAAGAACAGGTCCTGGCATGCTGAGCAGCTGGATTCCCCTGGTCTCCTGTCCCCCATACTCTTCCTCTTCCTCATGGTCCACCTGCTCCGACTCGCTATTCATGGCAGTGGCCTGTGCATCGGGCTCCTCGGAGGTATCCATGATGCTGGTGGAGGTGTGGTCGGGGTCTCCTCTGATCATGGCATGCAGATTTTGTAAAAACAGCCGGTCTGTGGCTCGACACCGGATCAATTTGTGGCCTCCGTGGCCTTCTGGTCTGCCTGCCGCAGCTCGGCTTTCACGTGGCACTGCTGCTGGTCCCATCGTAGCCCTTCTCCTGCATCCCCTGCGCAATCTGCTCGTAGATGTCCCTGTCCGTTGCTGGGCCTGCACAGCCTCCTCTCCCCACAGGCCCAGGAGAGCCGATATCTCTTGTCCACTCCAGACAGGAGCGTGTCTGGAGCAGGTAGCCGGCCCGGGCAGCTGCACTGAAAAGTGGAGAGCTGCTAGGTGCACTCGGCAAGCTGGGCAACCAGGAAAGGGAATTTCAAAATGTTGCAGGGCTTTAAGGTGGTGGGGAGAGGGGGGAGGGAGGAGGGAGCCTTCCGGCCTCCATGATCCCTAGGCAGTGGAGTTCACAAGGTGACCAGCAGGGGCGGCTCTAGACATTTCGCTGCCCCAAGCACGGTGGCATGCCGCGGGGGGCGCTCTGCCGGTCGCCGGTCCCGTGGCTCCGGTGGACCTCCCGCAGGTGTGCCTGCAGAGGGTCCGCTGGTCCCACGGCTCCACCCCTCCGCAGGCAGGCCGCCAAAGGCGGCCTGCCTGCCTGCCGCCCTCCCGGCGACCGGCAGAGCGCCCCCCGCAGCATGCCGCCCCAAGCATGCGCTTGGCGTGCTGGGGCCTGGAGCCGCCCCTGGTGACCAGAGCGGTCCGTGTGGGGCATTGTGGGCCAGCTGCAGGAGGACAGTAACAGTCGACATGAGTAATGCAGCGCCAGCCCTTGCACTGCATCGACCTTGGCTCTAGGCCGCTCAGGGAGGTGGCGGTAAGTTGGCGTAAGAGAGCACTTAGGCGGCGGGAGCCAAATTGAAGTGAGGACACAACGCACAGCGAGGCTGACGTAAGCTGCCTTGTGTCGACCTCACTTTGTAGCGTAGACGAGGCCTATGCCAGGGCATGGTCTGGGGAGTGGGCAGGCAAGCAGGCCCTGCCGTGTCACACAGGCTGGTGGAGAGGTGACCACTGGACCGTGCTGGAGGGACTGTGTTGCACTCGTTAGTTTGTCGCACGCAGAAGCGGACTGCAGCTGGTTTAGCTGCATACTGACCAGCAGCTTGGAGTTGCCGCTGCCTCCATCTCACCCACCCTGTCAGTGTGGTGCTTTGTCCCCCTCTAGTGGCAGCTGAGGTTGGCTCCAGGCGTGGCTAGTGGCACTGTTTAGCTCAGCTTGTAAAGGCTCCTGCTTTAAGGCCCAGGGGTTCCAGATGCGGGCCCTCCTGCTGCTGCCCCACCTAGGAGGATGGTGCTACATCAGTACCTGCTCATTTGGGGAGCAGAATGGTAGCAGGCTGCTGCTTCCGTGCTTCTTTTGAGGTTATATCATAAATAGAAGTAGATCATGAAAAAGCAGTCGGTCAAAATCCACCGCATGTGCCAACAGCAAGATGGCAGTATCTGGGGCCATTGCTGCAGAGTATAGACAATAGGCCATGCCCAGGGGAATTATGATGAGTTCGATTTCAGTAACTACTAGAAGGCCCAGCTGAGATCGGGGCCCTGCTGTGCTATATACACACAAAGGAAAGTCAAGTCCCTGTGCCCAAGGTCAAAGGCAAGAAGACAGACATAGGTTGGAAGGGGAAGCAGAGGCAGAGAGGGGCCATAACCTGCCTAAGTCACACAGCAGAGGGGACTAGAACCCAGGTCTCCTGAGTGCTAGGCTAATGCATGATCCACTAGGCCACACTCCCTTCCCAAAAGTCAGGCAGAATAATGCTGCTCTGAGCAGGGATTTAACCACCCTCCCCCCAAGAAGAGAAATAGGCCCCTAGCTAAAACTCCTTGGGTTTTAATAAATAATGAAGCCGCTCTAATGGTGTGCAGGGGGAACCCGATATTCCCAGCTCATTCCTTCTACTGGAGCCAAGCAAAATGCCTCCAGGCTCGAGTGACACAAAGAGAGCCACCAGCAGGCGTTAGGGCCTGAGTCCAGAAACACAGGCAAGGCTGGGGCTGGGACAAGGAAAACACTTAGGCCATATTTAAAATTCCAGCCGTCTACCACTTGGGCGGATTCTGTGGCAGGGAGGAAATTGCTGTGATTGTCTGGACTAATTCAGGGCACACTGGCCTTTACCCACCTTACCGCCCTCCCCCGTTGACGTTCCCGAAATAATCTCCCACCCAGCCAACACATTTGACCCCTTCATTGGCCCTGTTTCTAATTTAACCCTTTGGAGTCTCAGGCAGCAGAGATCCGTGGTCTGTAACAGGAACAAGAGAATTATGAGTATGGTTCCCAATGCATTTTTGATAGGGGGCCGAAGACCAGGCATGTAAGCCCTGGCTATGACGCTCCATCTTGAGTTGAGGGTAGGCAGGGGTGTGTTAGTTAAGCTATGTAACTGGTCTGTATGCTTCTCCCCCTTGCCAGGGGCTATTTTTAGCTGGCGTATTGCAGGGCGGTATTCTCAGCCATAAATGGAGCAGTCAGGCAGCTCGTAGGTTCCGAGTTAATTTGTCCCTGCGGTGCAGAGTTTCAGACAGTTAGAGGTGGCTTGGGGAGAGGCACGGCTGGGGATTGTCACTTTCCCAGAGCAGCCCACTCCTATTACAGTTTCTTCTGAACAGAGTCCTCCAGCTCCAAACCCGGGCACGGGCAGCTCTGGGCTTCCCAGTGTGCTGTCTCCCCTCCTTGCCAGTGTACGTGACTCACATTTAGGAGACTGGACATGTTGTGATGTTTCTCCCTCTCTGCTCTGCCTCCCACTTCCTCATTCCACCCCACTCCCCCTGGTCAATTACTGCCCTGTTCCAAAGAGAGCAGAGGGATGAGGCCAAGCTCCATATGGAGAGCATCTCCTGTCCCAAGGGAGCTGGGATTCTCTAGTACACCTCTACCTCGATATAATGCCACCCGATAGAACACGAATTCAGATAGAATGCAGTAAACCAGCACTGCGGGGGGGCGGGGCTGCACGCTCTGGCGGATCAAAGCGAGTTCGATATAATGCGGTTTCACCTATAACGCGGTAAGATTTTTTGGCTCCCAAGGACAGCGTTATATCGAGGTAGAGGTGTATTTATACCATCAGCTTCTCACACTGAGTCTCTGCAGAGCCTTGCACCAGGAGGCAAAAGGGTAATTAACTGTCACAGATAATTTGCTGGTGGGAAGATAGATGGTCCAGGGATTAGGATGCTAGCCTGGAACCTGGGTTCAAATCTCTGCTCTGCAACAGACTCTGTGTATGTGACCCTGGGCAAGTCACTTAGCCTCTCTGTTCCTCATCTGTACAATGGTGATAATAGCACGTCTCTGCTTCACAGAGGGCTGGGAGGAGAAATACATTAAAGAGGGTGATGTGCTCAGGTGCTATTGATGGGGGGGGGAGCAGATAGGTACTTGAGATAGAGAGAGAAAGTGACTAAGGAAATCTCATCTTTCTATTGTGTGGTTCATCCCCAAAAATATCTGAAAGAACTTTACAACCTGGAATCACCCCACCCAGCACTGAAATGCAGTCACCTCTGGGTTAAAAGGTAGCAGCTGTTCAGCCGAGCACAATGGGTTAGCAAAGGCAGTGAAGAACACTGTTTCTGAGTGAAACTTCAAAGGGGGTTTCAGGAAGCAAAACAGAGTCTGCTCCACTCACCCAGCCCTGATTTCTCTAACTCTGAACTGATCAAGATCCTGGGGTTAGCAGGCCTGCTCTTGTGAACAATGTCATGGGATCGCTAATGACCAAAACAGGTGCAGACCTTAGCCCAGACTCCAGGAATTTAGTCTCCTAAATGCCTTTTGCAAATGAGATTTAGGCTCGCACATCATTAGGTGGTGTGACTCTGAACACCTAAATAGCTTTAAAACAGATTCAGGGAGGCGGGGGGAGCAGCTGGGCCCTGAGTCAGCAGCATGGCTGGCTACAGAACCCAGGAGTCCTGGCTCCCAGTTGCTTGATCTAATCCCTATACCACATCGCTTCCCTGTTTTGACTTTTGTAGTCAATGGGCCAGAATCTGATCTTTCAATTGTGTGATTCAGGAGTAACTGCACTGATATC
Source organism: Mauremys reevesii (assembly GCF_016161935.1). Classification (NCBI taxonomy): domain Eukaryota; kingdom Metazoa; phylum Chordata; order Testudines; family Geoemydidae; genus Mauremys; species Mauremys reevesii. Next base: position 136,373,721 of record NC_052627.1, read on the forward strand.
ACTGGAGATGCCCAGGTATAAAATCAGTGTAAATAAGAACAGAGTCAGGTCCAAGGGGAGCAGCAGCATTCAGGATTGGTCTCCCATAACCATCTCAGCCCAAAAGCCTCTTCCCCCACTGAAGGAATTCACAAGGTCAGCCCCACCCCTCTAGAATGAAAACACCCAGGGGAAGAAGGGTCATAAACAGAGGCTCTTTAAGCCTGAAAAAGCTGGCAAGGATTCCAGGAGACTGGAGGTCATAACGCCCTGAACTACCCAGCAGCACTGAAGGGCATAAAACATTCCTTCAGCTCTCTGGGAATGCTCCCTCCCTCCACAGCGTAGGCATGGTTGTGTGTGCTGCAGAAAGGAGGTTTTGGGGAATGGCTCCATAATTTGCACTTAAGCGGAGCCGACCTCCCTCTGCTACACATGTTGATGACGGAGTTAAATGTGAGTCACTGCTGCATTACTCCAGTGTTGTGTGTTAGTTCAGTGGGGCTTCATGGGCATCAACTTGCACAGGCGAATCAGAGATTAGCAACTGGATGCAGTTTGGGTCTGGAGCCCTGTAAGCCGGTGAGCGATTTGTGCACCTGAGAACACTCTCCAGCCACAGTTCTGAACACTGTGCTAGGTGCTGTACAGACACAGAACAAAAAGACAGTCCGTGCCCCCAGACCTTACAATCTAAGAACACAGCTGTTTTCACACACTAAACACCAGAGTGGGTTAAAAAAAAAAAAGGGCAATGATTGTTCTCAGAATATTTTTAAACATTGAAATAATTTGCATTCTGCAGGTTTTCTTTATACATCATTTTCAAAACCAGACATTTTCTATGAAAAGTTTTGGGAAAAAATGTTCAGTTTTTCTCCCCCCACCTCTGCCTTTTCCCTCCATTCCTACTCCCTCCACACACACACTTTTCCCATTTTGCCAATGAAAAAGAGAGAGAGAAGGAGGGAAAAAATATCAGAAAAGAAAAACCAAAACCTGAAAGTGTTTCATGTGGGGTTTTGTCAAAAAAGAACAGATAATGGGGGAGGGGGGGAATGAAAATAAAAAACACCTTTAAAAAAGAGTCAGTTTGGGTAAAAAGGGCCATCTTAAATCATCATGAAAAATCTCCTCAAAATCCTTTGCTGAGCTCCCCTAGACAGGTGCACAGTGTGACAGAGGATTCAGGGAAGACCCCAATCTTTATACAACCGGGGGCTTGGATACCTGCGGCTATCCCTGATTAGGGTGCCAGCCAGCCTGGGGCCTGCTGGGCAGACAAGGGGACCACAGGACAAAAGCACTTTCCTCAGTATTACCAAACCCCACGTACCTCTGGGAGGGGTTAAGAGGTTCCACTGCTGGTCATCTTGTCCCACGAGGCCCACAAAGAGGTCATGTGACTCTCCCCAAGGGGAAGAGCTCGATTTACCCCACATAGAACAACATCTCCTCTGTACCTTAGTCTTCCCCTTGGGGGCCCCCTGGCACAGCTGAGGCTGTGGGTTTGAAAGCAAGTCCCCCTAGCACTAGCCGGCTCAGGGGGGAAGTCCCAGCTGTTCACACAGCCAGGGGTTCCCCAGCTTGATTGATGTGCGTGGCCATGGGCTCTCAGAGGGAAGCCAATCGAGGTGCTCCGTTAGCTCAGGGGTACAGTTCAGCAGTGGGGTGCGGCAGATCCCCAGTTCTGTCCCCAGAGTAGGCTGGCGTGTTTCTGAGTGCCCGGGGGGGCGGGGGGAATGAATGGCAGCTAGTTAGCTTCCAAGACCCTAGGCCCCATGACAACATTGCAGGGGACTGCGACCTACCCAGAAACAAGAGCACTAAGTGGCCTGCAGCAGTAGCTGCTTGTGCCCTCAGGCGCTGCGGGCACTACTCCGCTGGCGCCCCCCATGGCTGGGGTGGGAGTGACGCAGAGGCTTGGGGAAGCTGGGCCAGGGTGGGGAAGGGGAGTGACTGCAGAAACTGGCCACGGTGTGTGTGTGTGTGGGGGGGGGGCGTGATTTGAACCTGGGCTCCCTGCAGGGCAGCCACTTCCAGGTGTCTGGAGCTGTATAGCTGTGGGCAGTGGGCTGCTCTTCACAGCATCCTCCTCCGCCAAGCTCCTGGGGATTCCCCAAGGGGCTGATCTTCCATCGCTGAGCGGCTGGCAGCAGGGATTTCACAGGAGTGCAGCACAGCTGAGTGGGAAGGGAGCAGGGAACAGCATGGAGCCATCACTCCTCTACAGAACCCTTGCCCTCTGTGGGGCTGATCTTGGGGCACGCGCAGCTTCAGAGGGAAAAGCCACTGCCTGTCCCCTTGGCTGCCGAGCTCCTGCCCTTCACGACTGGAGGAGTCTCCTGGGAGTGGAACCCACTGGCACTTCCTGAACAACCCCCAGTGGGGATGGTTCGGCTCAAAGGCTTGTAACCCCCCCCCCCCCAGCCCTTGGAGGAGAGAGACTGGGTCCCCAGAATGGTCCCCGAGCTTGGGGTCATGGGGCCGGGCTGAGGACTGATGTCCAGAGTTAACCAGCCCTTCGCCCCAGCACACAGAGAAGAAGGTGCCCTGGGGAGGAACAGATTCAGATGGGTAGATACTGCAGCAGTGGGTGCTATAGGAAATAGATGAGTAGCCGCAGAGACAGGGTCCCTGCCCATTACTGGTTTGGGGGCTCTCAGTGTGCCCCTTTTCCCTGCCAGGGGGCGGGGAGGAGAAATCAGCTCCTCTCCCATGCAGGAGGGAGCAGCACTTACCGTCTGAGAGGGTCCAAGGGCAGCTGGCTGGGGAGCTCCACACCCTTTGCCCTCTTGCCTTTGCTGATGACTCCCTGGCTGGCCACCGCTCTGTCACCAGGCTGCATTTTCCCATCCGAGAGGTGGCTCTAGTGGGTCGCCCGGCGCATCCCCAGGGCGCTCCCTGGCGATCAGCTGAGGGAACAGACCCCACGTGAATTCCCCTTTGCCCTCCAGCAGCCCCCAAGCATCAATCCATCAGCGGCAGCAAAGAATCTGAAAGCCACCACTGCCTCGGGCTCTCGGGGGATTGGAGACGGACGTGTCCAATGAGGACCCCCCTCCAGAAACGTCCTCTGCCTCGGGCAGGGCGAAGGGAAGGACTCTGGAGGGATCCCTGTAGCCCTGCCCGGCCAGGAGACTTTACAGACGTGGCTCCTCTTCCTCTCTGGGCTGTAGCACCTGGAGTCCAAGCAGCCTGGCTGCCCTTGGCAGTGGCCCAGTCTCAGTCTCTGTATGCCACAAGCTGGAAACACGAGGCTGCTTTCCCAGTACAGCACCCTTCCTTTCCTCCCCCGCCTTGGCAGGCAAGGGAAGTTTCAGCTCCGCAGCCCTTCCCTGCAGCTCCTCCGGACAAGGGGCTCTCTGTTCTCCGAGGGCTCTTGCTTCAGGGTCCTCTTAACCCTCCCTGGAAGGTGCAGCCCCAGGAGCAGCTGCCTGTCAATCCGGTCAGGCTGGCTGCCCAGAGAGGGGCTCTGGGCTCACTGGGAGAGGCTGATTCAGTGTGTGACAGGTGATCATGCTCAGATAAGGTTTTATTTTTTTAAGCTGTCTTGAGCCAAGAACTTGCCCTTCCCAGAGAAGCAAGGGAGCTGATCTTCTCCTTGCTGGCTGTCTCCTACCCCCAGTGTCCCTGCACCTGTCCCTAGCTAATCTCTCAGTGCAGTCTGTGCCTGTTTACATCCTGCTTGGTCCATGACCTTTCTCAGTGTCAGAGCCCATGTACTGTACTGCAAACAGCTAACGGGGAGTCTCCTTTAGAGCAAGGGAGCTTTTTGCCGCTTGATCTTTGTTCCAGCGCCCAGTGGGTGTGATATGAACAGTTTCAGTGTATCCGTCAACTCTGTATGGATTCCCTGTGCAATTCCCAGCATCTGTTTGCAGCAGAGTGACAACCCTGCCATCCCATTTGGCCGCTGATTCTTACAATGCAGCCCGCGTCTCTGGTTAGGGTGCTGGATGAACGACAAACTCCTCAAAGATCCCATGGCTGCCTGTTGCTGGAAAGACTCCCACGCGAAGTGCAGGAATGCCCATAAATTACTGCCCCCTCCACTGCATCACCTCCTCGTAGCCAGTTTTGCTTGACACGCCACTGCAGCTTTCCTCCCCCAGGGGACAACAGCGGCAGGGAGACGGGATGGCCTGACCCGTCGGAGGTTTCTGTTCCTAGACTCCTCTGTGTGGTGTTGGTTTTCTACGGGAGAGAGAGGTTAGAACAAGACTGGGGAAGCAGTGTAACCAGGGCATAGTGCTGACACCCCCCTTCTGACCCTCCTCGTCCCCTCTCAAGCGCTCCCCCCACCAGGAGCATGACCACCCCGGCCCCTAGACCCACCCCCTCCCTGGAGCCTCAGGCCTTGAGGGAGCCTCCCTACATCTCCTCCCAGGAGCCCTCACTTCCCTCACTCTGCTCCTTACTTCACCCTCCGTGCTGGGGAGCCCCTCACCCTCCGGTGACAGGTCTGTCCCATTTCCCAGCTGGTCCTTGGCATGGAGAGGAGTGGCAGGTGGCACGCGGAGCAGGACCCGGGCACTGTCTGCAGCACGTTCCCAGGTCTGGCACGTGCGGCCGCTTAGGTTTGGCCCTACCGCCGTTCCATCATGACGGGAAGGGGCAGTTGGGCCAAATCTGAGTGAGTGGCCCCGTTACAAGCGGTCGGACCATGACCTGGTGGCCCCCTGGCTCTGTGACCTATAAGCAAGACTGACTGAGAGCCTCCTGCATAACTAGGGGAAGAAAATGCATAATTGATCTGATTGTCATCCAAGTAGCTGCTCTAGGACAGTGTTTCTCAACGACCAGTCCATGGACCGGCGCCGGTCCCTGAGATCTCCCCGAGACAGTTAAGGAAGGCAGCAAGCCAGCCCCTGGTATCAAAAAGGGTGAGGAACACTGCACTACATACATAGAGGGGTGCATATGCAGACACCAGACAGATACTTTCCATATTTGGAGCTAAATTTGAGATAGTACCTGTGACACTGGCAGGCCAGGTGCCAGCTCATGCCAAGATCCCCATGGCTCAACTGGACACTGACGGATACACGGCTGGAATCTGTCTGGCTCATTAGTTACTTATTTTATCAATATTAACTATTAAGAAAGTGTTGAGTGTTTGGACTCCACTGAACACTTTTGAGCTGCTGCCTGCATTAATCTCACTCGTGTGGCGTATTGCAATGTGAGCCTCTGGGACTGTATCAATCGCCCCACAGGAGACAGAGGTCAATTAGTGTGAAGAGCTGCTCATCTACAGAAATTGTCACACCCCTCCCGAAAGAGGAGACCCATCGATACCAGGCGGGTTCTGGCTGGATCTTACAAATAGAAACTCCCCACATCTGGATTGAGAAGCCATCCAAAAAAGGGACTAAAGACTCGTCTTGGTGTTCTGCTCTCTTCCTCGGGAAGCGGAGTCCTGCAAGTGGACTCCTCCCAGCGGCTGAGTTTGCAGCTCAGAGCACATGACAGGAGGCAGACAAATCTCCAAACCAAAAGAACTAGGAACTAGGCTGCTTGGACTCTGGGGGACAAGGTACTTCCAGGCAGAAGCAAGAGATCCCCAGCTGCTCAGCCTGAGTTAGCCCTGAAGCATAACTAGAGCTTGCTGCTCATAGAAGCCTCTCTTACCTTTTGAAACCTCAGACTATAACCCATTCATATGTCGATGGTTACTTGCTTAAACCTTGTCACACTCTCTCTAATTTCCTTTTCCTATTTAATAAATCTTATCACTATAGGATTGGCTACACGCATTGCCTCTGAGATCTAAAGCGCAGGTGACCACCTCGGGTAAGTGACTAGTCCATTGGGATTAGGAGTAACCCGAACATTGTTTGATTCTTGGTGTAAGGTCTTGGTGATCTGTTACAGAGATCCGCTGACGTGGGTGGCAAGTTGACTGTCTGTGACTCTGTGTTAACATTGTTAAAAGTGCCTAAGGAGTTTGCACTTGGTTGGTGAAATCTAAGTGTAGAACTCACAACCAGTTTGCGGGTTGTGCCCTGGGTTTTAACAGTCTGCCCTTAGGTTGGTGCTCACACTCTTGCGTCAGTGTTGGGAGCTTCACAGTATTCCCATGGAAGAGCCAGCAAGAGGGAGTGGAGTGGGGGAAACTCAGTGAGGTACCCTTCCTGGACAAAAAGAACAGGAGTACCTGTGGCACCTTAGAGACTAACAAATTTATTTCAGCATAAGCTTTCGTGGGCTACAGTTCACTTCTTCGGATGCACAGAGTGGAACACACAGACAGGAGATATTTATACATGCAGAGAACATGAAAAGGTGGAAATACCCATACCAACTGTAAGAGTCCAATCAATTGAGATGAGCTATCATCTAACACGGCTGCTACTTTGAAACCTTCCTGGACAGTGACTCCGGGGGAAGGAGCCATGATACCTCCCCCAGCCCTATTGATCTCCGTGATCCGTAGGATCCGTGCAATACTGTGGCCAATATCCTGACCTGTATAAACAGGGTAGTAGGAGCAGGGAAGTGATATTTCCTTGGCATGTGGCACTGGGGAGACTGAGACTGGAATACTGCGTCCAATTCTGGGGTCCACATTTTAAGAAGCTACAATGGGGAGATATCCATCTCTGTATTCAATCTGGCTGCTGCTAAGTCACAGAGAGCAATTCTAGCGGACAGAGCACAGCACTGGAAGCCAGGACTCGTGGGTTCTATTCTCAGCTGTGCCTCTGGCTTGCTAGGTGACATTTATATTACCATAGCTCCTAGAAGCCCTAGTCATGGCCCAGGCTCCAGATGCAGTAGGTGCTGGACAAACCTACTGAAAGACCGGCCCTTTTCTGATGTGTCAGCTGCCCTGTATCATGGGGCAGTTTCCATGATCTTCTTTAGCTCCTAATTTGACTGAATTTTTTTGCTTTTATGGGGCATAAAAGATCAAATGATTTCCCCAAGGGGCACAGAGGAGGGTATGAAAGCTCCTTCCCTCTGATCAGAATAAAGGATACATCTTCCCATCAAGCCAGTAAACAGTACTGCTCCATAGAGAGGCAGCAAGATGTCTCCTGTATATCATACGTCTGGAGTAGAGTGTCTGCCTAAGTAGCCCACTGGGACAGAGCACATGGTTTTCTCTTGGTATTGGCATACTGGTATCAATCGGGAAACTTATAAGAATAAAACACTTATAATAATACAGGAACTCCTCACTTAACGATGTAGTTATGTGCCTGAAAAATGCGACTTTAAGTGAAACGATGTTAAGTGAATCCAATTTCCCCATAAGAATGAATGTAAATAGGGGGGTTAGGTTCCAGGGAAAATTTTTTTTTGCCATACAGTAGAGTCCTATCGTTGTGAGGTGCCCCCGCCTTACCCCCACTGGCACTGGAGACAATGAGGCAGGCAAGGAGGCTGAAGGTGTTGTAGGCTAGGGGAAGCACATTGCACAGCAGCAGCAGTTTCCCCTACTCAGCAAGCACCAGGGGCGGGGGGCTCAACCCTTGGCCTGCCCACGCCACCCCTTCCCCCAAGCCCCCCACCCAGAACCTGCCTCTTCTTCCACCCCCTTTACTCGGCACGCCACATCCTCACTCCTCCCCCTTCCCTCCGGCCTGCACCGACCAGCTGGTTTGTGGCATTCAGGAAGGGTGGAGGGGGGGGCTGGGCGCCGAGTCCTTGCAATTCGCTACAGCCCCTCACGCGGTCTCTGTAGGGACAGGCCAGGGGGCAGCTGCTGCCAGAGGCTATTGGGTCACAGCAGCGCTCCCGGGCACCCTCCACACACCAGGCCAGGTGTGGGGTCTGGGGGGGGTCCATGGGGGCCAGGTGCCCCACGGGGGGGAGCCTGGCCTGGGGGTCCATGGGGGGGGTGTAGGTCTGGTCCTGGGGGAGGGGCTGGCGCGGGGACTAACGGAACGCGGGAGCCGTACCCGCAACGGCCGGCCACTAGCGCCCCAACGGCCGCCTCTCCACACCGCCCGAGGCCGTTGACGCCGCCGGATTCCCCCACCTCCCCCAATCACCGGCCTCGAAACAAAACTCAGCCCTGCCGGCAGAGCCGTCACCCTGTAATTCCTCCTCTGGTTGGTCAAATCTAACCTTGAGCGACCGCTGCTTCATCCAATCAGACTACGCCTCAGACGGAGGAGGCGTTCCTGTGTAAACTCATTTTCCTCTCGCTCCCCCTCCCTGGCCCCACGTGGGAGACGCACTGACCTAGTTGGGGAACTCGACCGTCGTCCAATAAGCAACCGCCCATGTGTCTCTTTTCCCTTGTCTGCATAGGTCGAGCGGTGGTGGAAAATACCAATCAAATGGCTCTCGAGGCGGGATTTGGCAAGCGCAGATGGAGTGACAGGCATCTAGGCCAATAGAGAGCGGAGGATGGGTGACGCGGCCTAATAAGGATGAGAGGCAGGCCCTGAGGGAGAGGGGAGGGGCACGTTCTGAGCAATGGGCTGCAAGAGTCTGCCTCACGGAGCCAATAGAGAGGCGCGGGAAGGGGAGAGGGTGGGGCTCAGGGGGGCGGAATGTACGACAGCCATATAGGCCAATGGGGCGAATGTGTGTGCGCGGTGCGACCAATGGAGAAGAGAGGGCGGGCCCTCGTGCAGCAGCGCAGGGAGAGTGACAGGCACCTCCGCCAATGAGGCTCGGGGCCAGCCTGTAGAGCCAGGGGAGCGCTTGAGGGTAGCGGTGTGCGTGTGGCAGCGGAGCAGCGTGTGCGGCCTCGGCGAGCGGAGAGGCCCCTGCGGCGCAGGCGGAGCCCGGCCAGGTAGGTACCGCGCGGGAGAGAGGGGTCTTGTCCCCCAGGCCCCCCGGGACCGCCCCCCCTCGAGGTTCCCTGGGAAATGCCCCCTTCTCTGGGCTCTGTCCCCCCGGGACCGCTTCCCCGCCCCCATCAGGATCCCCGGGAAATGCCCCTTCTCTGGGCTCTGTCCCCCCCTCGGGACCGGCCCCCATCAGGATTCCCAGGAAATGCCCCTTCTCTGGGCTCTGCCCCACCCCGGACCGCTTCCCCCGGCTCTTCCCCGCCCACCCGGGACCGCCCCCTCAGGATCCCCGGGAAATGCTCCTTCTCTGGGCTCTGCCCCCGGACCGCTTCCCCGGGCTCTTCCCCGCCCCGGGACCGCCCCCCCCCTCGGGATCCCCCGGGAAATGCCCCCTTCTCTGGGCTCTGCCCCCCCTTCCCTGGGACCGCTCCCGCCCCCGATCTTCTTCCCCTCGGCTCCTGGCCCCGCCCCCGGGCTCCTCCGCCCCCTCCAGATCCCCGGGACCGCTCCCTCTGCTCTGGGCTCCCCACCCCCAATCAGTTCTCCTGCCCAGGATTCTCATTGGGATGACCATCCCCACCCCCTCCTCTGGGCTCTGTCTCCCCCGTCCCCAGGCAGACCCTTCCATCGTGTTCCCCTGGGATTGGCCTCCCTCCTCTGGGCTCTGTCCTCCGCAGGACTGATCCCCCCATCAGGCTGAGCTCTGTTTCCTCCATGAAAGCCCCTTAGGACCAGCCCTCCTCACTGGGATTCCCATTGCTTCCCCCGTGAACAGCCCCTTCCATGGAACACCCCTCCCCGGGGTTGCCCCCCCCATCCCCTGTGATATTCCTCCAGGATACCCACCGTCCCCAGGATTAGCCCTGTCCACTCAGCTCTGCCCCTTCCTCCTAGGAGCAGCCCTCCTGCCTGGGCTTCCCATTGGTGTCTGCCCTCCCCTACATCCTCCCCACATGGGGACCCCCTGGGTACCACTTCCTGTTCTCTTCCTCAGTGTGCTCTTGGTTGCCTTTTCTGGGATTGTCCGCTTGACCTCAGGTGCCACTGGAAATGGGTGGGACAGGAGGGGACATGGCATCCCTTGGCTGAGCTGTCCAGGATATGCTGCTTTAACTTTTACTACCACCCCTCCGCCCTGGCTGCGAGCCTGCCCTCAAACCAGGCTGGTCGCCCTAGAATGTCGCCGTGACAGGGGAGATTGTCATAATCCTTATCTAGTTCAGTGGGCAAAGTGGGTTCCCACAGAAAGCGCCTCAGACAGAAGGAGAGTGAAGCTCCTGATTTGGCTGCCGTTGCCTAGGCCGGGAGCCAATACTGTGGGGCCTGGTAGAATTAGACCCTTAACTTACTCTCCCTGCAGATGTTGTGCAGGACTTTTCCCCCGTGCCCCCAGGAGTTTATTAAATGGCAGGGGAGCTGTCAAGTAGCCAGTGGGGCTCATGTCCCAAGAGCATGGTGAGCTTGGGTACTTAAAATCAGCCTAATGCGATGATGTCTCTGCATAACCTTTGAGGAAGGGGCCATGGTTGTATGGGTCCTGGCGGATGGGCTCCGACGGGGAGGGGTTCTCTGGGTCTCCTGCTCTGTGACTTACTTGTGAGAGATTCTCAAGGACTCCCCATGAGATTTAAACAGTCTGAATGATTTCTGTAACGCGCACACACCTAATTAATTCTTTACCTCCAGGGTAACTCAGGAGCTTCTGCTCTTCTGGCATGTTCTCTTTGTAATGGCTGAACGGGAGCCACTGGGGACAGCAACAGCATCCATGTCCAATCTGCTTCTCTTTTCCAGGCTGTTGTGGTCTGGAGCTGTCAAAAAGTTTTGAATTTCCTCTTGCTTTCATCTCTCGTAGCCAGCACAAATGGGCTTGTGTGCTGGGCACGGTGCGGTGATGGATTAAACATTATAACTAAGCACAGTTGGCTGTGGCTAAGCCAGAGGCCAGAGAAAGCTGCTTTGGTCCATATTATTAGCTTCTCGTGGGATCGCTGAGAAAGTAGCATGTCACTGGTGGCTTTAACTGTGCTCTCGGGTGAAAAGGGATGAAACTAGAAACAGGATGATGCACTGTAGTGAGACTGTCATGGCAGTTAGCAATGTGTCCTCCCTTCTTGGTGGAGGAAGGACAGTCGTACCTTTGAACTCACAGTCTGGGATATGGGTCTCCTAGGATGATTTGAACTTATTTTAACCACCTTGAAGGTTCCTCCAAATCTTAATCTCCCTGCAGGAGCCTTTTGGGGCAGGACTATCATACTCAAGGGTGGAGGTGGGAAATACTATAGTAGAAATGTGAAAGCTGCTCCGCGATCATCCTCTCTGTGCTGCTGGGCAGCTATCTGTCTGTAGCATGTCACTTGCAGCCTAAGGCGAGGACTTGCGCTGATTCCCAGAGGCCCAGAAGTGATGTAATATACTTGCTAGCTCAGCATAGGGCTGGGTGATGGTGGTCTTATAAATTCATAGGGATCTGCTCCCCCTGTAAAAGGGCTTTCTCCACCCTCTTCTCAGGAGGCACTTGGAGCTCTTGAGATTTGCTTCCCCTTCCCCCAAAAATGTTTCTGCTTTATTCTTTCAGCCAGGCTGTGCCCTGATCATGGTCCTGTGGACACTGCTGCTTCCAGAGCCTCTTGGTATCACTCCTTGCTAGGCCGTAGAGGTGAATGTTTGCAAGGCACTTGGTCTGTAACCTTGGGCCTAAGGATGGCCATAGACTCTTGGAAGAGAAGTTGAACTGGCTTTGGCATTGCTGGTTTTGTGTGTGCTTAACAGAAATCCTTTATTTAGTCCAGTTTGGGGGTATATCTGAGAGTCCTGTAGCCCTGCTTAGGCCTGTTTTCTCATGTGACACTGGGTGAGAGCATGCTTCGTGCAGAACCCCGGAAAGACAGTCGATGTGCTGTCTGCTGGCATATGTGGAGATGGACTGAGGTGTTGCTGGTCAGTTCCCTGCACCAGGTGGCCCCGTTGGTTTCTGCAGAATTGCAGCTTTCATTAAAAATTTCCTAGGCTTTCTGGGTGAAAAGAGAACCACAAATGGGACCTGTGTGCCCACGTCTGCAGACAGTTGGAAACAGCAGCCCTGTGAGGTATGTCGTGCCCCCATATGACACTTAAATGTCAACGTTAACTATTTCACTGGCGGTAACTTCAGCACCAAGCTCTGAGGGGCTAATCTGGAGTCCTAGCACTTTCTAGTCCAGCCGCTGCCATGTGCACTGACTCACGGTAAGCAAATCAGATAGACACTGAGCAAGGTTGCAGCACTGGAAAAACGAAGATCCTCAATGTTTTTCATCTAAGGTACTGTCTGGTTTATCTGGGGTGGTGTGAGAACTGCAGAGCACAGCTGATATGTGTAGTAATATACTGTTAGGCAGTGTGTGCATGCACAAGCCACTGTCCCCTCCCCCCTCCTGGATGGAATTTCAACTGGACTACCATGTGTCATAGACCTTATAACGTTAACAGCTAATGGAACTAGGGCTGTTAAGCGATTAAAAAAAAAATAATCGCATGATTAAACAATAGAATACCATTTATTTAAATATTTTTGGATGTTTTCTACGTTTTCAAATATATTGATTTCAGTTACAACCCGGAATACAAGGTATATGTGAAAATATAGAAAAACATCCAAAATATTTAACACGAGAATACCAATTGAAACTTATTAAACAGTGTGATTAAAACTGCGATGAATGGTGATTAATTGGTTTGAGTTCATCACGTGAATTAACTGCGATTAATCGACAGCCCTAAATGGAACCATTGCTATTGGAGCAAGGACTTTGGGATTGCATCCCCACTGCCACCATGTGGTTGCACTGAACTGTGCTATGCAATATAATAGTGTAGGTCAAACATTAAAGACGAGCAAGCCTGCTAGAGTGGCTTACATCTGCAGAAGGAAATGAACCTCCTCACCCAGTGAGGATTCCTTGCTGTTCTGAGAGCTGCACACAACCTAACAGAAAGGTGCCTCGCAGTTGGGGAAGCAGATTCCCCGACAAGGCAGCCATTGCCTATAGTAGAGGCCAGAGCCATGTGTCCTCCCAGGCCTACGTGCAGTGAGTTAGCATGTTCATTGGGACGGTGTCAGAATCTGTATTATCAACTGAAAATATCATCTACTCCTCTGTCCTCTCTGTGGAGTTCCTTGTCTGGGAACTTCTGGTTTCCAGCTGATGGCTTAGGCTTTGGAGTGCTTTATTGACCCAGCACACATACCACAACAAGCAGGTGTGCACGTGACAGAGGAGCAATCTCAGTAAATACAACTCAGCTGCAGGCTTTCAGCAGGTTACCAGACAGCCATTAGTTTTGAAATACCTTTGTGCATCTCTAGTGCCAGAACTTCCTTTCGTGGGTTTTTCCTTTGTTTTGCCTACATGTGTCTGCCAGAGAAATCACGGTGAGGCTCAAAGGGCAAAAAGGCCAATGAACTTTTCTTGTGGGTGAGAGCAGTACTCGTGAGGAATGATGCCCGGTCTGTGGGCAGGTCTTGTGCAATTATCACCCTCCCCCCTTCCCAAGCTCTCCATATCCCAACTAAACTTGGCTAACAAACCTCAGTGTGCCAGCCCCTTGTCCCCTCAATCCTGACCCACTGCACTCCCTGCTGTTCAACTCCTTGGCTCCCATCCACAAATTTGCTGGTGCACCTCAGTCCTGACATGCAGCTTTCCTGCTCTCTGTGTGTCCTGCCCCTCACCTTCTCTGCTGATGCACTTCAATCTACTACAAAACAAAGCAAAAGAAACTAACTGTCCAGTGTTTCTCTATGCTGCCTGATCCTGCCTGCAGAGCCAGAGTCGGATCTGCTGACTTTTGGGAGTGGGGATAATGGTTTTACACTGCGGGGGGCTGTGGAAACCTAATTCACACAGGGCTCTTCTGAGATTCTGTGATGGAAGGTGCTGTAGACTGGCAGAGTATAATTAAAGCTGCCTAAAATTCTGAATGGGACACAATAGCCTTGGTGCCTTAATGTAATTATCCCGCACTGAAAAGGGGCCTGGACGCTGGGGCTAACAGCTTTTCATCTCAGGACATGGGGTCTTCAATGATAACCAGTGGCTGTTTTAATCTTCACCCAAAAGACAGCCTATCCTGCACCACAGGGACCCTTGCTACCTGCTGGCCAGAGGTTTTGGGGATTGAGTCAGAGGGCAGAGTGCTTCCTACTGAACTGCAAGCCCCACTTTCTCCAGAATCATGTCTGTCTTATTGGGGGAAGAACAAGGTCAGCGACCAGGCTCCATGCTGCTTAGCTCCTTCCCTGCCTTGCGTGTTTCAGGTACTTGTTACATGCCGGCTCTTCAGGTTCCACCGTAACGTGCAGTGACAGGTTGTTTATTGGTATGAGAACATCATGGCCAGTCACACACAACTTTTCTCTCTGGCTGACCCTTGGGCCTCCTTGCTGGTCAGGTGATTGGGACGGCCAATTGAATCCGGTGCATGCTGGCGTTTGGTCCTGTTGCTCTCATGACCGTGAATGCCATAGTTCAGGTTGCAGGAAATCTTTCCCTCTGTGTTCACTCAGCTGCTCGTAACTTTATATAGATCCTGGGTTGAGAATGTCTAGACTTGGAAGGGTTAGATTGTTATCGGCAAATGTCGGTGAACGTCGATTTCACCGTGTACACTCGCACGGATGAAAAGAATTGCCATACATGATCGAAACGTACAGAGAGGCAAAGTAAGACGAATGGTGCTTGAGAACTAATTAGCATTTGAGTTAAGGATATTTATTTAGTATATTTTTACATGTGATATTGACAGTTTGTGTTATAACAGTTAGAAAGCTTTAGCTTTTTGAATCGCAACATTTGCTGTCATTAAGCAATTAATGTCTGAGCCCTCCATAATTTCCTACAGCTGTGCACATTGAAATTGATGATAAAAATAAAAAATGCTTCAAAATAAACATCGATATTACTGGTTGAAATTATAAAAAGTAAAAACTGAATTCTGCCAAGCCTAAAAACATCCATGCTTAGTCTCAGCCCAAAAGGGGTCATGATTTGTGTTGGGGGGAGATAGGTATATGCTTGACTCATAAGAAGAAATATTTGAACTCCCACTGGAATGGTTACTGGAGATGAGTATAGGAATTCTAGTCATTTGCATGAGTGATGTAAACAAACTATTATGTTACTAGTACTCCTGTGTTAGCAGTGGATAGGAGCCCAGATCCTGGTGCCTTAACTTAGGCCTGTAATCTCTTGGTCCTAAACCGAGTGGTGACCCATAGAAGGGGAACAAAGGGATGTGCTGGACCTGTAGCTGGGTTTGCCTTGCAGAGACAGGAATTTTTGGTGCCTGAGGAATAGCAGACCAACAGGTTGGGCAGACCTTGTGCCAAGTGGTCTCGGATTCTCGTGAACGGGGGCAGAGCTGGAACACGCTGCCTGGGCACGTAGATGCTGCAGGAATAAATCACCGAAGGCTGTTAGTGTAGAGTTGGATGCTTGTTGTCACTTGTCTCGTGGCTCCAATCCTGAAACCATTGTGAGCCCTGGCGATGCTTTGTCTGATTGTACCTGGATTCTACAGCACGCTGCTGCATCCAAAACTGAGGCAGACTAAAGCTTTGGAAGGATTTGAGCGAAGTCAGCCTGTGACGTGGCTGGTTTTTCTTTTTTCTTTTTTTCCCCCTCCTCTCCTGCTGACTCTCCCAATTTGTTTGGAATAAAATTTTTATCCGATGTCTAATAGCTCCCCTCCCCCCTGAAGACATTAACGTGGCGCACCAGGCTTCCTACTGAAGTGCTGGGAATGTGAGCTGTTCGGCTCTCAGGAGTGTTGGAATAGATTCCCAGCCTTGTGTCTGGGTGGGCTTGTGTGCGCGTGCGCAGGCTGGCTGGCTCAAGCTTCCTGCTAAGGAATGGTGCCCAGGCAGGCAAAAACTCTCTACAGAAGGCCCCCCCTGCCCTTTTTTTTTAAAATGTGTCTGACTTTGTTTCCCTCTCAAGCCATTCAAAGAGGAGATGCCATCAAGCTTTCAGGAGGCTCCCAGAATTGGCAAAATCCACTTCACTTTTCATGGTTCTTTTCTAAACAAACACTTCAAGGGTACTTTTTATTATTTTTAGAGAAAAACAGCAGCATCCCAATGCTTGTGAGCAACCCTATAGAAACCAGTGCGTGCGTGAAGGAAGGACAGTTTAAATCGTGTCCACAAAGTGATCTTGAGCTTTGTTCCAGTAACATGTGGTGATTTGAGGGTGGCCACAAGAGCTGGTAATGTGATGCACTAGCCCACGGGTGGCCAACCTGAGCCTGAGAAGGAGCCAGAATTTACCAATGTACCTTGCCAAAGAGCCACAGTAATACGTCAGCAGCCCCTGTCAGCTCCCCCAGCTCCACTCCCAGTGCCTCCCACCCACCAGCAGCTCCACGGATCAGCCCCTCTCCCTCCCCACACCTCCCGATCGGCTGTTTTGCGGCATGCAGGAGGCTCGGGAGTGAGTGGGGAGGAGCAAGGGTACAGCAGGCTCAGTGGAGGGGGCGGGAAGGGGTGGAGTGGGGGCAGGGCCTGTGGCAGAGCCAGGGATTGAGCAGTGAGCACCCCCCAGCACATTGGAAAGTTGGCACCTATAGCTCCAGCCCCGGAGTCGGTGCCTATACAAGGAGCCGCATATTAACTTCTGAAGAGCCGCATGTGGCTCCGGAGCCGCAGGTTGGCCACCCCTGCACTAAGCCAGTCACCTTTGGGTCACCAATCGATATCCAGCCCAGGTTGGCAGTGTCACTGAAGGATGAAGCGTGTTGCTGAAATTCAAGTTCCTGAACCTGCCTGTCTGCCCCTTACCAGCTAATGCATGTTTGCTTCTGGTGTGGATAAGAGAGATTGCCTCAAGCAGGCTGTTTCTGGACTGCTTGGAATGCAGTGCCACCGGCAGCCCTGTAAGCTTTAACACAGGTTGTGGGGAAGGGAATGGTAGAGAGGCAGCGTGGCCCAGTGGATAGGGAACTAGCCTAGGATTTGAGAGACCTGGATTCAGTTCCGTGCTTTGCCACAGACTTCCTGTGTGACCTTGAGCAAGAACCTTTGCCTGTGCCTCAGTTTCCCCTCTGTGCAATGAGGATAATAGCCCTGCCCTGCCCTGCAGGGGGTTGCAAGGATGACTGCATGAAAGATCATGAGGTGCTCGGATGCTGTGGTGATGGAGCCATCTAAGTACTATAGATAAATACAGAGGGGTGCGTACCCAGTAATTAGCCCTGCTAATGGGAGGGGTGTGTGATCTTTAGTGGTAATTGGCTGGTATGTAAGTACAGGGCTATTTTGAGAGTGGGCTGATGTTCTCCAGATAAAGAGCATTGCGGGGGGCTCTCTTCACTGAGATGTCCCATCTCGGGGGACTTCTGTTTGCAGGCTTTTCTCTGGGTGCTTGTGGGTGACATGCTCGTATGCAGCAACTGCACTGGGCTGTTACCTGTCTCTCTCGTTACTGGGCACCTGCTGGCTATGCCGAGGGGCAAGTGGTTTTTGTTTTTTTTTCTGGTAGATTCATAGATTCCAAGGCCAGAAGAGGAATCATTGTGATGATCTAATCTGATACGTCTGATGGAGGCTGGAATACTTCCCCAGATGACACCTGCTGCTAGTAACTAGAGTAGCAGGGTTCAGTACCAGGCCATTCCTTGACGTGTGTCGCATTCTGCTGGCTAGGCCACCTTCTGATGCAATCTCGCAGCTCAGTCCCTGGCAGCTTCCTTGGAGTGTAGACAAGCAATGGTTGTTTATGGCCTAGAGCACCACTTTGGTTACCGCATTTGTTATTTTATGCTGCAGTGACACTCCGGGAGCCTCCTTTGGACCAAGACCCCACTGTGCTGTGAGCCGCACAAATGCAGTAGAAGCCCTTGTCCCACACACAAGGCTACAATGTCATTTTACCCTGTAGCCAAATAGTACTGAAAAGCTGTAGTGAAGGGTTCTGAACATTGACCAGCTCTTTAAACTAGCGCCATGCTTTCCAGGCCGGCATGCGGAGATCACGCTAACTTTGTGCGGGTATGGGGAGGAATTTGAGACCACCGTATCCTGCTTTGGAGGGGATTCTGACCTGCTGTGGGCTGCCACACATCGAAAGCTGATTAAAATGGCAGCATGGGGCGGGATGGGCATCCAAATCCGAGATTGAAATGGGATCTAATTTCTTGGCAGCCTAAATTCTTTTTTAAAACCATTGTGGATTCCCCATCGGTTCCGCTGATATAAGCCGCGGCAAACGTTAGTGCCGTTATTTAGCTAATGAGAGAACAGCTTGGGGGTCACTTAGGTAAATGACACGATACTCTAAAATCCTTCAGCAAACTGGAGAAGGAACCCGAATGAAGGTGGAAGAGAAATTTAAATGGAAAGAGACCTAGGGGCAGTGACGGATTGCAGACCAGCCATGAGTTTGTGTCGAAATGCAGAGAAGTGTAGTTTTGGGCTGTGTATGGCGAGTCGTCATGCCATGGAGCAGGGCACTGATAACTCCTCACTATACGGCACTGGTGAGATGGGATCTAGAGCGCTGTTCTAGGTGCCCAAGGACCGGAAGGATGAGAGGCGAGTGGAGAAGCTAGATGCACAAGCAATTTCTTTTTGTGAAGAAAGATCAGAGGAACTAAATCTGTGTAGTTGACAAGACTAGTATTAAGGTGCCTGCGTAGGAGTATTCTAGTGCACTGCAGGTGTTTGAAGGGCACAGACTCTAGGGAAGGTGAAGAATTCCATAGGGGACTTGAGGTCTTGTCTGCACTAGAATCTTTTTCTCTCTCAATTACTCCCTGTTCTAGCACTGGTGCCGCTCTGCGGCTGTAGATACACCACGATATCATCTGGACTCATATTGGGGGCACGGCCAGATGAACCCATGGTTCAAATGCTGGTGGCTGTCTACACTCACTCTCCAGTTGTGGCTGTGGGTAGTGGGGCTGCATCAGGCTAATAAACGTCTAGCATAGCCACAGGCTGGGTTGGTAGAAATTTGATTAAGCTGGGGGGAGTCCAGGTAAACCTGCCTCTACAGGGAGTCAGACTGTGTGGAATTAGACTCCTAGGGAACATGGTAGGGACTTTGAAACTATACTCTAGAGAACCCTTCTGCGGTGATGGTTGGGCTTGCGGGAGGGAGATGTAATGGATTTTTTTTTTGATGTGACTTTTTCAGCTAAAATGTGAGTGTTTAAAGCTTGAAGTATGTTGTACAGCTGGGGTGGTATCTACTGGCCAACTAAACGTTTGCTAGAAAACCTTTGCTCTTGGGTGCGAAGGCGGCGAGCTATGCGAGTATCCAGAGAGAGGAGAGCTGGGTTTTCTGTGTCGAAGTTGTTTCCTGTGGTAAATGATCAGCCAGTGTGTAAACACCAGGATTCCCAGCCCGGTGGTGGGATCCCTAGCCCAGCCCCTGGGGCACAGCCCTTGGCATTCCCCACTGACTGGCCCTAGACCCGTCTCTGTGGCTGTAGAATGTGAGCACCTCCTTTGGGGGTTAAAACCCCAATGAGTTAGGCCTCATGGCCCTTCTGTGGGGGTCCATGTTCTAGCTTCACTGTATGGAGGTGGAATTGTGAGATGAGAAGTTAGGCAGCAAGACCACACAAAGTGGCAAACGCAAGCCTAGAACCCACGTTGAATTAGCACCATGTTCTGTGCCGCCTTTCTTGCATTTGGCTCTCGGGAAGGGGCAGAAGATGTGCCTTGCACAACATAGCATGCTGGGGCAAGAACTTTGCAACACCAGGTGGGGGGTGGGGAATCCCTACTCCATTCCCAGGGTTGGCTTCTGGTTAGGCAGCAGTGGGGGGATGGGTTTTGTAGTGCGTGTCCTTCATTTCTTGGCTTGGAGTCTCCAACTTCCCTGCGTGCCAAGTGTGGCTAAGATTCATCAGGGTGGAGTCACTTTTGCTTGTTCTCATGAGTTCGGTCTTGGTGCACGGAGCAAGAGCTGAGCGTTTAAAGCCTCTCTCACAGGCAGTGGGGATTGCGCTAACAGCGGGACGCTCGTGGGTATGTTGTGCCTTCGCTCTGAGCAGGTAGCGGCAAGCAGACTTCAATATATTTTCCATCTTAGTCACTGATTGCCGGGGAAGTGAAGCAGCTGACGCGCTGAGAAACTTCATTCTCCAGTGTCGCAAGAGCCCCTCCGCAGGTAAAGGGGAGCTGCAAAGGATTTAAAAAAGGAACTAGCGGGTCTCGCGTGTTGCGTGCACCGGGGGCTCCGAGCATCTTTCCACTCCCCCCTACAAGCCCCTTTGGTGTCACCCTCCCATCTCACTCTGTCAGGGACTCCCTACAACCCCCCTCCCTGTTTCAGGGGCTCTGCAAACCAAAGCGCCCACCAGTATTTTTTCTTGCTGAGAGGTAAGTCACTCTGGTGGGGGGTGGTCAACATTTTAGACTTCCTTGGGAGCATGGGCAGAGCTGAGATGGGGGGTGTTAGTGGCTGTTACCAGCTGGTTCTCTGAGCTATAACCTTTTACAGAGGTGGCTGAAGCTGCTAGCTCTGCTAACCAGGAGCCAGGGGGCTCTGTGTGGCCCCCATTTCCCCCTTCTGTTTTTCTGATTTTTTTTTTTCCACCAGACTCAACAGGGTTTTGCCCATCGTTCCCTGGAATTGACTGGACGCAACGTTCAAAAGTCATCACCTTATAGACAGATGCCGTCAAGTTGTGTAAGGCCTTGTTTTGCTCGGCCAGTGAGCCTGTTTCTAAGGGCTGTTTCTGGCTTCTGTCTGTATCGTAGGATTCAGGAGCTCTGGCTCTGCTTCTCCCTGGTTTTGCTGGAGAACTTTTGGGGATCTTGGAGGATGTGTCTTACAAGCGTTGGCACCTGAATTGAACAGGCTGGGAACGCTCCGTGCCCTGTTGGGTTGTAGGGACGAGAGCTGTGATCTGGAGCTGTGGTGAGCACAGAGAATACATTGTGTAAAGCTGAATTTGATGGTTCTGTGATAATCAGTTGCGAAGAGGCAACTTGGCTAACGAAATGGGAATGAGGTGTCACCTGGAGCGGCCCAGACAAACTGCTCAAGTCTTTGCATCCCTCAAAAAGAATCAAAAATGGCACAAGGCCACATTTTTCTGCAGGCCATTGAAGGTGGTAGGGTTAAGATTGTCAACGTCTTAACCGGGGGTGGGAATCTTTAATACACAATTGCGGTTTTTAAAAAGCAAGCGCAAAAGTCAGAGTGTGCCAAGTCCTGGTTGTATTTTAACGAAGACACAAGAAAGCAAACAAGCCTTGGGAAGTGCAGTGGAAATGCAGTGCTAGCCCCTCGGACAGCTTTAACTGGGCTTTTATACAGAGGCTTACGTATTGGAAGCACTGTGGAGCCGTTAACTATAGCTAATTCCCATGAATTCCCAGTTTCTTCCACTTTCATTCTGGCCTCTTCTCCCCACCAAAATCATGGAACATCCATCCATATGGCAGCACACTGACAGTGGGAAAGCCCTCTTCTCTCTGTGTGCAATACCCACTGCCTTCCTCTCCCCACTGCTCAGCTGGAGACTCTCCTCCTCTGATCCTGGGTTAGTCACCGTGGCCAAGTAGGATTGGATGGAGACATGTACCTGGGAGTCATAGAGGCCAGAAGGGCTCATGGGATCATGCAGTCTGACCTCCTGTATGGGCACCCACATCGCCTGCAGACTAACTCAACAACAAGATTCAGACCAAAGAATTACAGCCCCCAGGAGACTCAACCATTCTGTGCTACGGACAGAGAATCGGATGGACCAAGGGGCAGATACCAAGATAATTCCAGCAAGTGACCCGCACTCCACGCTGCAGAAGAAGGTGGAATATCCCCGAAGTCCCTGCCAATCTGCCCTGGAGGGATTCCTTCCCAGCCCCACAGATGCTGCTCAGTTCAACCCTGAGCATGTGAGCAAGAACCAGCCAGCCAAGCCCTCAGGAGCACAGAGAGAGTTTGGTACCACCTCAGGGCACTGGCCCACCCCAGTCGGTGTCCTGTGGCCATCGCTAATACTTCAGAGGAAGGAGACAGCAGCATCTTCATACAACACCCGTGTTTAGTTTCTTGAAGTATAACTTAACATTTTGAGGTTTTCCTGTGTTTGCATGTTACTGACCCCTGCAAAGAGTGGCATTCTGGTGAAGGTGCTGGACTGGGACTAGGGGGACCTGGTACCTGCTCAGCTATAGACTCCTTGTCTGACCTTCAACAAGTCCCTTAAGCTACCCTGTGCCTCAGTTTTCCCCATCTGTAAACAGGAGTAGGGATCCTTACCTCTCTCCTGCTGTCTGTTGAGATTGTAAAATCTCCAAAGCAAGGATAGTGTCCCACCATGTTGATGCAGCACCTAGCACAAGGGTCCTGATCATGATTGGGACAACTGCAACAGAAGTGATGTACGGTCTTACACACACAATTTGTGTTCTTTGGACCTGTGAAGCCGGCATAAGTCAGACACTGAATGGCTGCGGCGTCTGGTGCAGGCTCTGAAATGTCTTCCAGGCAGTTTTTCCAGTTCCTTTTCTCCCTCCGTCTTTCCCAGACAGGTTTAAGTCTCCTCTTTAAAGCTTTCTTCGTTGTACCAATTACCGATGGCGTGTAGGTGGGGATCTGGCTGGTGAGTAAGTCCTAAACACATACGTGCCTCTGAGAACACAGCAGAGCTCTGTTTGGCAACCTTCGTCTCTTTAACACGGCTGACACCACTGTTGTGTCTCACATCAAGCCAATAATTGTTTCCATAAAATGCACACACTTGTGCTCTTTAATTAACCCGTAGCTTCTGCTGACATCTGCAGCAGCTCTCTCCAGAGACACCAATCAACACAGTCTTCTCACATTCACGTTACTGCTGGCTAAAGTATCCAGATAAGTGATAACATCTAAGGCTCCTTATCGACTTCAGCTGCTGCTGTAGCTTTGGTGACATACTTGCATCAGCATTGTTTATTGTCAGGTATCAGAGGGGGAGCCGGGTTAGTCTGGATCTGTAAAAGCAGCATCCCATGAAGTGGGGATTCACCCACGAAAGCTCATGCTGCAAAACCGGTTAGTCTATAGGGTGCCACAGGACTCTTTGTTTATTGTGTAATCCACTATTCATGGCTTGGTTGCCCTCTAGTGGCGAGCCCAGTTACAGAGGTTTGAGTCAGCGCCTGCCTCTGAGCTAACGGACCTGCATCTTTTTGATCCTTCAGGCCAACTGTTGGGTCGTGCAACATTCCAGCTGCCCCAGGCCAAGTTGGCTGGGGGCTGACGTCGCTGCACGAGCGGAACAGCATAACGCTGACAGTGGGCGAGTGGCAGATAGCTCAGGCAATGGAGACTTGTGCTCTTAGCGCCAAAGGTCCTGAGTTCAAACTCCGCAGCTGCAACCAGGGCGTCCTTAGTATTGGATTTTCACATAGGTAGTCCGCATGGCCTCTCAAAGTGCTGTCTCAAGATTGCGTGCAATGTCATGAATCAGATGGGGAATGTCTTGCGTCTTTCCATACCAAAATGCTGGCACCTTGGCCCCATCAATATGCAAACACAGCAGCTTCTCAGGTCTGTTCCTTGTTTGGTTTGACATCTTCTCGAACTTCACTAGTAGCATTTTGGACACCTGTTGCAACCAGTCCTTGTAGGTGTTTGCTCACAGATCAGTCCCTCCTGATCCCTAAACTCTCTTCCACTTGTATGGCGCTTGCACAATGTCCCATGCCTTTGGCCCCCTGCCCTTCAGGATCTATGAAATGGAACCAGTTTGATGATGGAAAGTGACAGTTCTCCTTGTACCTTGTGGGTCATTGTGCTTAGTCTCCCCATGGGCATGCAGGATGTTGCAACTGCTCACCTAGAAGCAGGGTCTATAAAGGAAATCATGGAGGGGGAGAGCTATTTTGCACCAGATTAAGATGAGGGAGGCGGCGGCGGGGGCACTGTAGGCCAGTGGGTGGAGAACCCTGCCTGATGGACCACAGATGATCCCCCAAGGGAAGGGTGATCTAGTGAGGGATATTACGATTAGGCTGGTCCCTTGTTTTGTGTGATCTCTACTCTCCAGGGCTTTACATGATTAAATAAAGAAGAGCATAAAAGTTGGAAGAGTATCAAAGCATGTGTGTGCTGGCTGCTTCACAGCTTGTGCATTCCTGAGTGAGAGTTCAGCTGTAAACCAGAAGCTTCCCACCTCTTGAGTGGCGTTCTGGGGGAGGGGTGCGTTTAGGTTCAGGAGAGAGGATCTGAAGGGTCAGCATTGCACCCAGGGGGCTAGGTGGCTGGACAGCAGGTTCCAACACTGAGGGATGTCAGATCTGTGTTCTGAGAGAGCACCCGGGACCCCAAGATCGGGGCAGTGGCTGGACTCCGTTCAGGCTCCAGAAGCTTGAAACACTCCTGGGGATCCAGGCATGGATTCCCCTCCTAGCGAGAAAAGGGTGCTCACTCAGATCTGTGACAGAGAGTCGCTGCTTAAACCAGAGAGATTGCCGTGCAGTGTTTCTGCAATGCAGTCCGTATGTGAGAACACTGTGGCAGAGTTTCAACAGACCCAGCGGTTGCAGTTCTGCTCTGTCAGATAAAAAACGCATGGGGCAAAGTTTACATTTAACCTGGCATAGCATGGAGACTAAAAATACATAAATAAACCTTGGAAGTGCTTCTCCAAAGCTGAAAAAATGCTCTAACCCTGTCCCATCTAGAACAGAAACTGCGGCGTTTGGTGCTTGGGACTTGGCAAAGTGGAGATCGGGGCGGGGGGATGTTTGGCTGTGGATAGTTGCTGCATTGCTGCGTGTCAAAGGCTGACCTGGGAAGCGATCCAGGTTGGCGGCTCTGCAGGCTCCTGGCTCAGTCTGCTGAAGCGATAGCACTCAGGCCGTACAGAGGTGGAATAGGAGGAGAACTGCTCTGGAAATGTTGCCTAGCAAGACCATTGGAACCCAGGGAAAGATGAAGAGATGGCAGAGGAGCAAGGAGAACACACGCGCATCAAGAAACTTACAGACATTGGAATAAAAGGTAGGAAGTGTTAGCACTCGATTCCTCCTATTGTCTCTTCTTTTTCTTGCCCCATATGACTTTTTTTCTCTGGGGAGGAGCAGGTGGTATGCGGTTACCTAGATGATGGGTGCGAGCCAGCCTCCGTCACGCTGTCACTGGCCCTTTGCGTGGGACAGAGTCCTTGCACACACCCTTAAGTTAACTTTTGTCCATCCTGAATCGGATGTGGGGCATATTCTCCTTCTGATCAGATGGCCTTGGGGTGACAGCACAGCTCTGGGGCCTGCTGGGACAGCTGGCTTCTATTCCCAGCTGTGCCACAGACATGCTGAGTAACTGTACATAGGGTATGTTTACACGGCAATAAAAAGCCGTGGCTGGTCCATGCTTCTGGCCGGACTGGGCTCAGGCAAAGGGGCTGTTTCATTGTGGTGTAGATGTTTGTAAGGTGGAAGGGTCCCAGAGTGCAGGCTGCAGCTTGAGCGCAGGCAGTTAAACAGCCCCTTAGCCAAAGTCAGCTGGCACAGGCCAGCTGTGGATGTCGAATAGCAGTGGAGACTTACCCTTGGCCTCTCCTTGTCTGCGTTCCTCCATCTGTATATTGGGAATAATGCTAATCTGGAAAAATCCTGCTGTCTTCAGTGGGACCAGGATTCGGCCCTAGTATTTTGTAAAGGGCTTTGAAATCCTCGGGTGATAAGTGCTTTCTAAGTGCAAAGCATTATTAGCACCTCCGAACTACAGTGGTGGGCTCTTCAGAACTGCCAGGGATGGTGCGGGGGGTGAGGGACGGTTGGGCAAGGGAAGGCACAGAACTTGGACTTAGCCCGTGGCATCCAGCTCGGCCAATAGCATTAGTGGTTCGGGTGTAACGAGTCCTGCCGACTTGGCGTTGTGGAGAAGGGGCTGCCTGCTTTCCTTTCCAGAAGATTGCTGTGGTTATTCTTTTATCAGCAAAGAGCTGTATGAAGCCGCTAAATGCCGCACTCTGATGGACCCTAATGGTGCTTTCTTCTCTCTCTCAGAACTGAGTGTGTGACATACCTGCCATGCAGGGCTGAATACAGATCCCACTGAAGAGTGCTAGTCCCCAAGCTGGTTCTGTTTTATATCAGCGTTGGCATGAAGGAGACCTCCTCTAGAAGCAGGAGCTTTACTGCCTTCAGATGGATCCTCTTGATGTGTTGGGCTCGCTCTAAAATCAAGTCAGACCGTACGGTGCAAGCTGGCTGAATTCAGCTGTGTGCATTGGGGCCGCCTGAGCAAGCATGACCTGGCATTGAGACCACACGGAAAGGAATCCACCATGGTGTGACCTTAAGCAAGCCCCTGGCAAGAGGCAGATCTGCTGAAATGGCAAGAGTTGGCTGGAGCTGGACTCCTGGGTTTTGAGGGGACGCAGGTACCAGAAGATCAGACTGTTGATGAGAATTAAAAAGCCCTGGCATTAGAGCTCTGAGGCGCCTTCTGGCTGAAGTGCCAAGCGATAAGGACAGCAGGAGGACTGTGAAGTAGAGCCCTGAAACACTGCAGTACAATGAGTGGCTGTGAGTGGTGAACAATGTGCACGAAGCTGCCTGATGTGTGATTGCATCTTAAGTCTGAAGGGGGGTGCTATGAAACCATTGGGCCAGATTCTGGCCTGGGTTAAACCAGAGTACATAGGGAGTAATAGTTAATTTAAATGAAGTTGCTCCAGATTTACACCAATGTGACTTCAGACCAGTATGTGACCTGCCTGATTTTTATAGTAAAACACTGTGAAGGTGCAAAGAGACCTTTATTCAAGGTGCCGTGGTGCAAATGCAGCTGTGAACAGGTCTGCTGCAGGATTGCTGGACTCTTTCATATGCTGCAGAATGGCAATTTTGAGACATGCTCACTTAAATTAAATGGAGGGTTTTTTTTGTTTTGTTTTTTTTTTATTTAAAGAATGCAGTATGAAAATGAGTAATCCATTCAGTATAGTTGTCCCTGGGTTTAGTTTGATGATGATTCAGTTGATTTTGTGCTGATCCTGCACTTTTTAAGACACTACTCACTTTTGTACTGACCAAGCATCGCTGCGTTGTAGCGATTGTCAAGGGGGTGAGAAGCTGGTGGACTTTGCACCTACACAGGGCACAGTTGGGCTTTCAGCATCTAAAGGGAGGAAGTTTGGGATTGTGTGATAAGCACACTGCCTGCATGTGGGGGACGTGTTTGATGAAAAGGATCAGTTGCAAAGGAATCAGAGTGTTAACATTTGAATGCCATCTTTAGATTTCAGGGTTAACACCCTATTGAGATGAATGGGGTGATTCACCCCTCTTAGAGCCATTGTTTCAGGCTGTCTGCAGACTCAGGCAGGCAGCACTAGATCATTTTATATTTGGTCTTGTTTTCAGAAATGTCCCTGGAACCATGTGAGGCCTAGAAATGTGATTTCTTAAATGAAAATCTTAAGTGCTGGAGAATTGTACTGCAAAGGATGGCCTAGAAGTGAACTCTGGGGTAAATTCCATGGATATTGAGCATCACAAGCTGTCTGACAAATGTTAACTAGTGTTTGTAACATTGCAAACATAAGTCAGATTTCTTACTTTCTTCTTCCAGGAGAGAGACAATGGGCAGCTAAATGCCTTTGCCGTTCGTTGTGTAGCTGGGAAAGAACCCAGGAGTCCTGAGGTAAAATTTTGGCCCTGATGGAGCCAATGGGAGTTTTGCCATTGACCTCAGTGGAACCTGCTTCCCAATTCCCTGCTCTGACATATACATATTGGCAGGGGCGGCTCTAGCCATTTCACCGCCCCAAGCACGGCGGCACACCACGGGGGGCGCTCTGTTGGTCGCTGGTCCCGCGGACATGCTTGCGGAGGGTCCGCTGGTCCCGCGGCTCCGGTGGACCTCCCACAGGTGTGCCTGCGGATGCTCCACCGAAGCCGCGGGACCAGCGGACCCTCCGCAGGCGGGAGGTCCACCGGAGCCGCCTGCTGCCCTCCCGGGACCGGCAGAGCGCCCCCCGTGGCATGCTGCCCCAAGCACGCGCTTGGCGTGCTGGGGTCTGGAGCCACCCCTGCATATTGGTCAATTTTGAGTTGTACCAGGGGGAGTGAGTCAGTGGAGAATTTGCCCCCCTCTGACTGACACAGCTGTTTTACAATGAAGTCAGTGCATAGTGTGGTGAAAGGTGAGCTGCAAAGCTAAAACAGTTGGTGCGGGACACGGGGCTCTGACCCCTGCACATAACTCCTTCCCTTCTGGCTATCTGTGCAGGTATTGTTTTGGTGCCCATCGCTGTGGTACACGTTAACAATAAGCTTGTTGAAGGATGCAGTCCACTCATGTTCTGTACACTTCCTGCTCCTTGTGCGAGCAGCAGCAGCCTGCTGATCTAACAGCAAAGGCCCGTGTCAGCCAGTGACTAGGCCTTATTGTGCTTTCCGGGCTTCCGGGGCCTTAGCTCTGTTCAGTGAAATCCCGTGCAGCCGGAACAACCTGGCTGGTATCCGGCACCATGTGAGCTCCCCCTGTGCAGAAAACTGCTGTGGCCAAGGCCCAAGCGCTGGGCAAGGCTAGCTTCAGAAGGAGACGTGTTCGATCCAGTTGTTGGGCCGTGCAACGTTCCACGTGCTCCAGGACAAGTTGGCTGGGGGCTGACGTTGGCGCACGAGCGGACGTGCATAACGCTGACAGTAGGCGAGTGGCAGACCCCACCAATTTGGTCGCCTTGCTACGTGCACCCAGTAGGGATGACGCAGTCACCTCCTGTTCACGCGTGTAGAGCAGGAGGAGATTCGTTGCAGGAGTCAGGAGTGAGGTGCGTCCCCAGTTGCAGGCACAGGTATGAGTGGTGCTTGTCTGCTGTGCTGGTTATAGTGCTTGTTTCAGTCCACTTGGTGTTTGTGTGTTCCAGTTTTGGAAACTAGTGAACAGCCAGAACCAAAACATCTGTGTCGGGTGACTTCATTACTATGGTTCCTTTGACTCCAAGGGACCAAAAGCCATATTGACACATACAGCGTGAAGAAGCATCCTTGTGTCCTTGAGGACTGTACAGGTCTTGGGCTTCTGCAACACCGCTGCTGGGGATGGATGTGCTACTTCACCATTGGAAAGCATCCAGCTAGGAGGCGTGTTTGTGTTGGGTGTGCTCCTACAGTCTCAGGTGGATTTTGAACCATATATCTCAGAAGGGACTGCTTGTTGGATGTGACTTTTGGAAACTTTTCCCATGGAGGCACAGGGTGTCTATCAGCCACCTGGTATTTTCTGAATTCAACCTTAGATCCTGTCCGGCACTATCTTTCTGCAGCTTTCACAGGGGTATTGTTGTCCTATCCGTCAGACTTGGATTATAGAATTAGCTTTGTCAAATCCTTTTCGGGCCTGCCTCAAGTACCCAGCAGCCAGTTCATCGAATGTGTGGCATTAGCCTCCAGCCATCCTGTGAGATAGCCAGGGCAGCTCTGGTGTACACTGTGGTTTCTTTGTGGCATGCTCTTAGCTCCAGAATTCCTTCACTTGAGCTTCTAGCCGGTGCCTAATTCAGCTTTGTCTTCTGTTCTCATTGTTCTGTCAGCAAACAGGGATAATACACGGGTCTCATTGGGTGACCATGCCCAGTTCCCATTGAAACATACCTATGTATTCTGTGAAGGACAGGGCTGTGTAGAAAACAATTTCTGGACTGACAGCTGTTGTGATTGTCCCTCTCTTCTCAGACTTAAATTTGGTGGTCTTGGCCATGGCAGCAAAGGTCTCCATGTCAGATTTCTTGCTGGGGCTGAAGCTAGATGACTCAGTAGAATCAAGTGCATGTCTCTCAGATCTCCTCATTTGTTCTTCACCAACATCTGCTATTGTCTGGAGACTTGATACATCTGATGTTACATGCAGACTAGTAGATCTGTTGGTAAGCACCTCTGGATGTGATTCGGGGCCAAATAGGTTTGTCTTATCGATAATATGGTCGGTAAGAGCTGTAACGTGACCTTCATCTCTTTTCCATGTAGCGACAAGGACTTGTTTATGGACTTTGTCCTCACTGCTTCTTGTTAGGTCATAGCTTTTGCATATTCATAATATGAAGCTGTGTATTGTCATCTCTAATACTGACCTGTGCATAAGTGTCTGAATTCAAAAGCTAGTTTCTAGACTATTTCAAAGGCTAGTACAGCATGTGTAGGTAATTGCAAATTAAAAGCTTCTACCAGGCAGACTAGACGCTACAGTGTACATACAGAAGTTTACCAATGGAGAAGCATTACGTTAAGAATTTCTGTACTTTATATCTACCCGCTATGCAGTACAAACTGTAGGTACAGCGGCTACTGTAGCTGGTGCACAACCTTCAGCGTGAGACTCATCTGGTCAGTGAACTTCAATGGAAAATATAGAAAACTATTTGTGAGATATTTGACAATTAAGAATATGCGACATGAAAACACTTCGTGTTAGTATATTGCAAAATGTTGATAGCTGCCATTTTTGCCACATGCTAAACAGCTTCATTGTTTCTGCGGGGGGGAGGGGGGCGACTTGTCCACGCAAAACCAATAACAATCTTTGAATCCACTGTCGTTTGGTAGCTTTGACCAATAGACACCGCAGTAAGTTGTTGAAATGAACCACCGTAGTCATGTTGCCTTGGTTCTGGAATTGTGCAAAAAATGGCTCTTTTGGGGCACTGTTATCTTACCTTGCCTGCCGGCTGATGGCAACACTTGACAGCTCCGTGTCAGACCTCATCTAAACATACATAACATAAGTTTTCAAACAATCTGTGATGTTGGTGTGTAGAGGGTGGGCACGTTTAAGCTCCAAAAATCTGGCCCTTTTTGGAGAACTGCTTCATGCCTACAAGGGCTTCACGTGCCAGTGGCGCTCAGGGTAACAGTACACTCATCTGTGGTTAAGTGTCTGCACCGAGTTTCTCTGCAAAATCTGATGGCAGCAAGGATGGGAGTCCGAGTGTAGCGTGACGGCTGGTGTCTTTTTACCGGTCTTGTTTTAGTTGCAACCCTCGCGCCACCCTTGACTTTCCATGTCTGTCTTGTCCCATCTGTAACATGGTGATACTTAGCTATGGTACTTCTTGGTTAGAAACAAAACAAAATAAAACCCAGCCCCTGCCCCAAGGGACTTAGTTTCAGCATAAGACAAGAGATGGAGACAGACATGAGCAGAAGGAAACAATCAGACCGCTTTGGTCAGCGTGACAGGCGGTGGTCTGAGCGCAGCGGCAGCTTAACCGTTGTCAGTTTTTTGCAAGCATTGTGGCAGAGGAGAGTTTGAAGGAGGACGGTACGTTAGTTTTGCAGAAGTTTGTGGGGAGCTCCTTCCCAGTATATGGGGCAGCCTGGGAGAAAGCATGAGGGGGGTGTGAAAATTTGGCAAGTAGGTGCTGGAGGCTGGTACCATGGGCTGATTGTGAGCGAGGATCAACAGCTTGGTAGCAAATGAGGGTGGGGACTGGCTGCGAAGGGCCTTGGAAGTGAAGCCGAGCAGTTTGTTTGTGCTGGAACAGTGGGAGCCAGTGGAGGGATGCGAAGAGGGGTGACATGGTCAAAGCGATGGGCCAGGAAATGATCTTAGCAGTAGCCTTTTGAATGGGTATTGGGGAGGTTGAGTTAAACCCTGAAGCAGGAGGGTTTGTGTCTGCCAAAACTCTTGGGGGTTTTGTTGTTCTGTATCTCACAAGATCGTTGTTCTGTATCTCCGAAGAGCTCTGCACGAGTGTGCCGTGTTCTCGGGGGACCTGAATGGTCACTAGAGGTAATCCACGAAGGGTGTTCTAGGACCAGGGTTTGTCCCTCTGTGTGGCACAGGGGCTGGAGGGGGCAGGAGTTGATCTGTTTTCTGTAGCCTTATAAATACCAGGATTGCCAGCACTATTCTTGCGGGGCTTT
The DNA here is from genome assembly GCF_016161935.1 of Mauremys reevesii. NCBI lineage: Eukaryota > Metazoa > Chordata > Testudines > Geoemydidae > Mauremys > Mauremys reevesii. Next base: position 136,405,314 of record NC_052627.1, read on the forward strand.
GCTGGAGGGCGTCTCTGGAGAGCAGGCTAGGTGAAGGGGCAGAGTGCTGAATCTGTAACTTCAGTAGCTCATTGGCAGTTTGAAGGAAGGAATGTCTGTGTTGAACAGTCTGACTAAGTGTCTTTCATTGAAAGGCCACTTCCAGCTGCAGAATGGGTACCTGCTCCAGCGGGGTAGGGCAGGGCAGTCCGTGGTGGTTGGCCGTGATACTGGGCACATCGCTCCCCTGTGTACCCCTGGCTGTGAAACTGACCTGCCTGAACCGCAGCCGCCCAGTGAGCCATCGGCTGGGGGGACTCTGTCTCTTGGCAAGCGCTGGCTCAGTGCTTGGAGAACTAGTGAAACGGGGCCCTGACAATCACCACGGAACTTCCCTGGCTGGGGACCAGGATTTCCAAAGTGGAAAGGCAAGCGGGTCGTGAAGAATGGACGAAGGGTATAGGCTCACTTTCTGCCTCCTGCAGACAGACAGCTCCTTTCCAAACAGCTGGCCTCTCTGGTCCGCACCTGGAGTTGGGTGTTGAGATGCCCTCTTGAGTGACTCCAGCACGGTGGGAAGGAAAAGAGAAGCCCAGCCCTCGAGGTATGTGAGAAACAGAGACAGCCAGGGTGTGCTGTGCAGCCCGCCCCATAACTCAGTAACCAGCTGTCTCCGGTATTGGGTTCACCATGGCTCCAGGCCCACACTCGGAAGGAGCCTTGGCACCCGGACCATGGCCCTGTCCATCGCTCACTGCCCTCCCCCTCCCTCGGGGAGAAGGGGCTGTGCAGGGATGGGGGCTCAGGGTAGGGCCTCGGGGTGGAGTTCAGGCAATGCAGGAGGTGTAGGGCCCACAAGGATTAATCCAGCCCTAGCTGTCTCACTGGCTACATCTTGCTTCTCTCCAATTCAAAGCTGAGCCATTGAGCTCCCGGCCTGGTGTGGGTCCCTTATCAGGGCTCAGGCTTTGGCTACACTTACACTTCAAGCGCTGCGCGCGCGCAGCGCAAGTGAGTGAGTCAAAAGCCGCCAGCGCTCTCTCTCCTCTCCCAGCGCTGTCCCCGTCTCCACCTCCGTGGGGGGGAGCGCTGGGGCTGCTGGGGCTTGACACACTGGCGCTTGCAGCGCGCGCAGCGCAGCGAGAGAGGTGTGTTTTGCTGCTGCCTGCGCTGCAAATTTGTAAGTGTAGCCAAGCCCTCAGTGCTTTCCCCCAAATTCTCTGTGGACAGTTCTTTCCTGCTGCCTACTCGTGGTGTGGCTCAGCAGGGTAGCTCTCCTTTCCCCAGCTCCAGCGCTGCAGGGAGTGATGATGCAGGTAGCAGGGCCTGCCGCGTGGTGCTGAGCTCACATTTGGTTCTCAAGTGCCTGGCAAAGCGGTGGGGGAATCCTTTGGCACTGGGGAACGGCTGCCATGCTCTGCTCAGTGTGGGTCGAGGGGGCGGGCCTAGGATCGCACCCAGCACAGCTGATCGATGCTGTCAGGGTGTGGGTGGCTGGCAGAGGTTGTCCTTTTGTTGTTTCATTGTATTTTTGGGGCGCTTTGATTTTTGTGCTGCAACTTTAACTGCCCCGATCTCTGCAGTTACTGGTACAGCTCCTCCTGGCTCACACCTGGTGCAAATCTCCCTGCCTGCTTAAGAGCAGTGTCCCTGCCCCACCCCTGTGTTTGCATAGGAGGATTTACTCTGTCAGTTCTTTAACACTGCATACATTGTTGCAACTGAGGGGTTGGTTTTGCCTGTGTAAACATCTTGTCTTCTCAGCAGAGCAAAGAAATAAGGGGAGACTGGGTTGGATTTCTTAAAGAGGAGGGAAAACTCTATTGTGTTCTTAAACTGCAGCATCCTCTTGGCCCCACCCTGCCGCTGTAATCTTCCCCTCACCCCTCTGCTCCACAACTCTTTGCCCACCTTCCCCCAGGCTTTGAGTGATGCCTAGCTGGGAAGCTTGCCCTAGCAAGGAAGGGGACCCCACCCCATTAACTTTTGCAGCGTTTAAGCATTCATTTAAAAACCAAAACATCTTCAGCTTTTCTGCTTGTGGTAAACCTTCCAAATGGGACTTGGTGCGGTGTGGTCTTCCAGAGTCAGACTGCACCAGGGCCCCTGCTGCTGCTATGCTGCCCTGCAGATGCAGAGTTAACAAGATTCTGGTCAGTTTCCGCCGCTGTTCAGAACCCTATAGTCAGCAGCAGAACAAGCTGATTCCTGCTGCTGCTTGGGGACAACTGGAATAGCAGCGAGGTATTCATGGGAGGAGGGGTTGGCCTCCCCCCCACATACCAGGAGGCTGTGGTAGAGGGAGGTAAAAGAGGAAAGATCCTTATTTCCTGCAGCTAAAACGTGGGCGTGGAGCTTCACATCAGAGTCATCTACAAGCCAGAGGCTGATCAAAAGATGGAGTAACCAGTCAGGATCTAGGGTAGAAAGCCCTGCAGCAGGGGAGCTGGGCTTCTCAGCCCCCACAACCTTATGCTTTGGATCCACCTCTGTCCAGTGGGTCTAGTTCTCTAGCAAATAAATGACGGGTAGGTATTTCAGGGCTTGTTCTCCTACAGGAAATGTGGCTTCTTCCCCTCCTCCCACAAAGTAGCATGTGCCAAATGAGTATTGCAGAATTCCAGCTGCTGTGGGAAGCATGGGGTGGGGAGGGAGACTGTGTCAGTCTGCTGCCCAGAATCCAGACCTGAAGCCAGCTGTGATCCCCATTCAAACAGGAGAGAGCATTTCAGCATGGTTGTGGGCGGGGACAGGGGAGAGGGTGCTATGGAATGAGACCTCTTTTGTGTGTGGCCAGGAAAGTGCGTGGGGTGGAGTCAAATAAGACTCATCCCACTTTTCCTCTGTCTTGCAAGCTGGCACCTGCCAGAGTTGGAGCTACCCAAAACCCCAGGGAAGACTAAATATCTACAGACACATTGTAATTAATTTGTGGGGTTTGATTTTTAATAGTGTTCTACACTTAGAGGAATGTGAGATGTAGCAGGCTATCTTGCCTTGCTTTCCCCCTCCATTCACTGTAGGAACTTAGATAGATGTGTTTCGCCTCATGCCATTTTAGCACGTCTCATGACATTTGTAGTTATTAAAGCTCCAGCTTCTGGAGTCATGGAAATGTGTGTCTCAGCTTTCGTGTAAAAAGTTTCTAGCTCTCATGGTTATAGGAGACAGCTTAAAAACCTAACCTAGGTGCATCCCGACAGGCTGAGAAACCAGAAGGTAGAGGAAAAAAAACACCTATTTTAAAAAAAAAAAAAATCTCATGACTTTTAAGCTACTCCCAGAATTTCTGGGGGCTTGAGTTGTAATTTTTGCTGTTGGTTGGTTTTTTGTTCAGTGTGTGGGCTGGCGACGTTGGTTCTAGGGCCGGGACTGTAAATGGGCTCAGCACCGGTTGGCAACCATCCTGGATGTTTGAAATGAACACACCTATTCAGTCATGTAACCTCCCCCTTCCAGGAGGGGGAGAGGCCAGTACTGCCCCCATGGAATCCATTTCAGTAGGAAAGGCAAGAAGGTTAAGTTTGGGGTGTGTTTGCCCCCTTAAGGCTCGCCTTGCAGTGTTAGCCTGCGTCTATTGTACCTCCCGCATGGCGAACTGGTTAAGTAGGAATCGGATGTGGGGCAGCGTGGATGGGTTAACGCGAAGAGAATCCGAAACTTGAACTCCTGAGCGTTCCTGTGTTTAAACATTCAGGGAGCGTGTTTAGTTTTTACTTTCTACGTCGCATAAAGAGGATGGGGTGGGAAAGCCCAGGGCTGGGAATCTGAGAGCTGGCTTCCGTTCCAAGCCCTGTCGCTGACTCTGTGTGGCCCTAGGAGAGTCGCTAAGGTCAGGCCTATGCTACTGAGTTGTCAGCATAGCTGTGTCGGCCACAGGTGTAAAGCCACACTCCAGCCGGTGACACGCTAAGCTGGCAAACCCCCAGCGTACGTGCAGCTGTGCAGACTGAGCTTTGGTCAGAATAGCTGCTGCTGCTCAGGGAGGTGCGGTTACTGCGCTGGCAGAACTTCCCCTGCGGGCAGCATGCGCTGCATCGGCATGGGGTACTTTGATAGAAAGATGAAGCCTTAATTAAACGAATGTAAATGCTGATAGATCCCTAAGGATCTTCTGGGCACTGCACGTCCATCCGCCAGGAAAGGAGCGCATGCTGGGGTAATAAGACGAGTGTCAGGTGCTGTGCACCTGGTGGAAGCTCTCATCTTGTGGGATTGGACAACACAGAGTGTCTGCAATATGCTTGGCAGGTTTGCCACCCCGGTGGGCAAGACCCAGGCGCTACACACGTATCCCCTTTACAGCTCTGGGGTTGGGTCCTGCGAAGGTGTGGGAGTCCTGGCCTGTTGCTTCCTTCCCTTTGACGCTCCCTGTTTTCCCCTCCCCACAGAACCAGTAATGATGAATGGTTCCAACGTTGCCAATACGACGACGTCCAACGCTAAATCCAAAGACGAGCAGGTAGTGAACGGGCATGATGAGAAGGAGAACAACCCTTTCGCCGAGTACATGTGGATGGAGAACGAAGAGGATTTCAACAGACAGGTGAGGGGGGGCAGCTGGCTCCACATCTCTCTGCAGCCCTCACTCCCGAACCAAACTGCGCTGTTCCAACTGGGTGTGCAAACGGGCCAGGGGATGAGCAGAGGAGGGACAATCTGCTCCTGTTCTCCACACCCTCCCATCCCCCAATTACATCTGGCCACGGTGACAGAAAGGACATGCCCTTCCCCCAAACTTTGCTCTGAATTTTAGGCAAGGCCAGTTCCTGCCTGCCTAGTTTGGAAAAATCAGGCCTGAGTTGGGCATCCAGAAATGGATGTGCCCCAAATCACAGGTCACTTCCAACAGCATTGTCCGTAGGGAGCGGGGTTAATGACTTGAGCGGCAGATGCTTGCCAATAGGTGGACTCGATCTGGTCACAGTGTTTTGCTTAAAAGCTGTTTGCTCTGAATTTTAGCAGATGGCAACTGAGCAGAGGAAACCTTGGTAGGAGAGAGTTAATGGTCTGCAAAATACTTGATAAACGATGATCGAAACTTTGCGTGACTCTCCTGTCCCAGGAGAAGCTTGTGACTTAGCCGATGATGAGCTGGGAGCACTGCAGGGCTTGGTTTTTAGGCAGTCTCCCCATTCCCAACACACAGTCTTATCCCCTGGACTCGCATAGATTTTGTCCTGATGCCAAGCCTGTGCGATGTGGCAGGGGAAAGCTTGCCGGAGCTCTGCAGAGGGGAACAGCACACGCCTCTAGCTGGAGGAAACTTAGACTCTGCTTGAGCTGGGCGGGGAATGAGCTCATCCGCCACTGGCCGTTCCACTGGCTGAGCAAGCGCCTGCTATGGGCAGGAAACCTGCAACTTTCCTGCTGGAGCCAGCGGACAGAGGCCTGCTGCTTTCCTGAAGTTTCCCACTCGGTATCCTCAGTGTACCTGTGTGGTGGGGGAGGATGATGATGATGGGGAGTGATCCAGCTGAGGGCAGGAGCGACTGGACGGAGGCCTTGCTTCCCTCCCCTCCGCCATCTCCCCAAAAGGGGAACTTCCTCAGTCTTTAATGTTCTCAGCAGAAAATCTCCCATCTGGTAACGTTTAAGCTTGTTCCCATGGGAGCAAACCCCAGCCTCCAGCTCACAATAACCCTTCGGCGCAGAGCCGGAGTCTTGCCATGCCAAATTATGCAACAGTTGTTACTGAATTATGGCTCTGTTTTTTTTTTAAATTGCAACTAGACACAGCCGCCGCCCACGAGCAGCTGCACGGGTGGGACTGTGTTAGACTAATTAGAGAGAGTGTTTGCAAAGTACTGAGCTGCTGGAAGCCCCATGGAAGTGCTCATAAGCAATGTTAAATTGAGTCCAGTTTGCCTTTTTTCCCTGAAGGGAGCGTACTACAAATGGAGGCAGATGGGGGTGCTAAGGGGCTATAGATAGGAGTGATGGGGTGAAAGCTGGGGATCTGTTTGACTGGGGAATGGGGTCCCATTGCTTGGGACTCTTCAGTGAGATTGCAAAAGGAAACCAGTCTGCGCCTTCCTGCTTTGCCAGCCGCAGCTCTTAGACTAGACAGACTTTGAATCTGGAGCTATCCCAGTGATGTGAGCCGGCCGGGAGGTGCGTGTGTGGGGTTATAGCAGCCAGGCCATATAACTTGTATTGCAGAAGCACCTACGGGCACAGGGCAGGACCAGGACTTGCAGAGCTGCCAGGGGCTGCCCATTCTAGATGGGACCATCTGTGTTACAGCCTTGCCAGTGGCGAGGTCCGGCTCCTGCCCCTGGGAGTGTGTGTTCCAGACTGCAGGGCTCGACGCACCCGTGGGGAGCAGAAAACGTTCCCGGGGGCACGAGAAGCTCAGCCAGCTTTTTCGGGACAGTCTGAGGTTTCACTGAACGGTTTCTAGTCCTGATGGTTGTTGGGGGGAGCCCCCCTGGCGGACAGCACTGGATTGGGGCACAGACTCAGGTGGGAACCCACCTCCCATGTCGTCTGAGGCAGAGGTAACTCTGAGCCCATCGCTGTGCTCATGCCACTGCAGTGAGGGGAATTAGCCTGAGGTGGGCTGGGCCCTGCTTCCCACTGTTAGTCTTATCCCTTCAAAAGGCTGTTAAGAGACCCTCCCCTTCCCTGCCCCCACAAATCCCTGTGGGGGTTGGGGGCCCAGGCAGCGATGGGACAGATCTGACTTGTGGCCAGCCCCAGCTGGGTGACTTGTCCCTAGAATCGGGGTTGAATCCTTCCCAGATTCACTTTCTCCCTCTTCCCTGCCAGTTTTCTGGAGTGTGTGTTTGTTCCGTGCGGTGCTAGCCAAGCGGAGAAGGGTCTGGGTGTCTTCATAAGCTCCAGGCTCCTTGCCACGCTCCTCCTTCGTTGATTCCAGCAGTGGGCCTTTTCCCATGGAAGGAAGGATCCTGACCCAGAGAGCCTGCACATCCCAGGAGGCAGTGGGCTCTGGCTGTAATGGAGAAAACGCAGGTTTGATACCGGAGGAAGCTAGAAGAAGCAGTGAAGGGAGTCGGGGGAATCGTAATTCTTGTGGGAAGGTGCAAAGGAGATTTTAAGAGCCCCCCAAATAAGGCACATTTTCACCACTGGAACTACTTCCCAAGGCCTATGGTGGATTCTCCATCGCTGGCAACCTTTAAATCAAGATTGGATGATTTTCTAAAAGATCTGCTCCAGTTCATACAGGAATGAATTCAAGGAAGTCCTGTGGCCTGTGTCATGCAGGAGGGCAGACAAGGATTAACAGCGATCCCCTTAGAATCTGTGAGTCTCTGAGCTCAGACTGTCACGGCCAGATAGTAAAATTGTCTGAGCCTTGTCTTCACGCCTGGCTTAGCAAGACATCTGCTGGATTGTGCTAGTGTGGCTGCTCCCTTCCACATCTGGGCATCGTCAGCACCATTGCTGGTTTCCTTGTGATACACCTCAGCTCTACATGCAGGCACCTGCAACGATGCCCACGCGTGCCCAGCTCCGTTGCTTACAGCAAGGTGAAGTTCTGTACTCCATGAGTGTGGTGGTTCTCTCACCATGCAGCCAACCCCTCTGCGTAGCTTGGGAGAAAGCGCTGGCGTCTACATGACCAACTTGGCAATGTCGGTTCGACGGCCTCCGCTGCATCATTCCAGTGTCCACAGCAAAAATGCAAAGCCCTGAATGAATCTGTGAGGTTGTTGGCAGTGCCGTTTGCTCAGGCTATGGGGCCTATGCTCAGGCTGGGTTAAGGCAGGGTTCTACCTACCGTGGCCGGTTTGAGACCCAGTACTGTGCAGTCATCTGCACATTCTCAGTAGGTTGGGATCCAGAGCGGGGCTTGAAGTGCAGGGAAGGCTCTGAACACCTGCATGAAGCAACCGGCAGACATGGGGCGGCAGTTACACTGATCTGTATTTAAATGACGGGAAAGAGGAAGCAAGAAGGCTGCTCTAGGAATAAAACTGCACAAGGTGGGATGTCCTGGAGTAGTCGGCTCGTTTGGGAGCGGGGAGTTTGGCAATCAAGGAACCTCAGTTTCTCCTCAAGGTACTATGCAGTCTCAAGGACCTGAAGAGAGCCCACACCGTCCTCTTTCGCAGCCTCCGTGCAGTCCAGTTGTTGAACCAGCTGATTTGAGGGGCTAATCTGGATCTGATTATATCCATCAGACAGCTGCAGCAGCAGGCGCCAGTCCTGTGCACGCTGGGGGAGCTCTGTGGCAGTCAGTCCCTGCTGAAATAAGTCTAAGTTAACATTTGTCAGACAATTTGCAATAAACTCCTTGCAGAATACAGCAATATAAGGATGGCCAGACCCTGTTAGACCAGGACCCCCCTAGTCCAGTATCCTGACTCCGGGGTCCTGTACCACTAAATGTTGCAGAGGAAGCTGCTAGAAACCCTGAGGCGACAGCTGGGGAATGGCCAGCCCCCAGGGGAGGTGTCCCAGTATTGGCTTAGAAGGCTAATGTGGAGACTTGTTTTTAGCCTGCATTGCTGCTGTAGAATAACCTGAAGATCAGAGAAGTCTGTGATCAGCTGTTAGCGTGGATGGGCCCTGTCCTGTTGGGGAAACTTATCTCAGTCCTGAGCTGAGAGGAGGAGCTGGTCTGTAAGATTTCAGGCAGGATCACATATTTAAATGTGGTGGTGGTTTTGTTTTCTGTTTTGCTCCAGGCTGGGCTTGGTGCTGTCTCCTGACAGATGCTTCCAACGCCGGCCTCTGGCTTGCAGTCTCACAAGGGCTTGCTAAACACCATTGCAACTGCAGGCTCAAGGAATGGCTCTTTCCTGACACAGCAGACCCTGCTCCCCTGTGGCTTGGAGTGAGTCAGGGTTTCTACTGGGGCAGAGGGGATAGCGCCTCCCCCACCTTTATAATCTTTTCCAAGCCTCTGTTGGATGGGGAATAGTCTGAGGGTTTTTAAGAAGAACTTTGTAACGTAATTGGCCATGTGGCTGTGGAGTAGCTCGAGTGTGCCTGGAGCCCAGCTAAAAACCCTGTGGCATGTTTGCTTCCCTGGTGTTGTATGTTTGCTTCCCCAATGAATTGCCTGCTTGGTGCAATAGGTCATAAGTAGAGCCCTACCGAATTCACGGCTGTGAAAAACGCATCATGGACCGTGAAATCTGGCTATTGTGGAGGTGTGGTAATGCCACCCTTACTTCTGTGCTGCCTTTGGAGCTGGGCAGCCGGAGAGCGGTGGCTGCTGGCCAGGAACCCAGCTCTGAAGGCAGTGCTGCCACCAGCAGCAGCACAGAAGTGAGGGTGGCATGGTATGGGGGGGTATCATCACTTTTTGGGGAGGGGCAGGGCCGGTCTTGTGAGTGATGTGGCTGACTGCCCGGGGCAGAGGGGTGCTATGTTACCCATGTACACACAGCCAGCCCAAGGCCCCTATGACCCCTGAGCGCTGGGGAGGAGAAGGGCTGGGGGCCCCGACCCTGTGCCAGGCTCTAGCTGCTAGTCCTGGCTGGGCTGCGGAGGGATGGGATTTCCTCTTCCCCCTGCATGGGCCGCTCCCGGGGCTGGGTCAGACCCACCTCCAGCAGTGGTGCAGATGTAAGGGCGGCCTCTGCACTGCTGCTGGCGGTTCTGCCTTCAGAGCTGGGTTTCCAGCCAGCAGCTGCCCAACTCTGAAGGCAGCGCTGCCGCCAGCCACAGTGCAGAAGTGAGGGTGGCAACACTGCAACCCCCCAACGCTAGCCATGTGACCCCCTCACAACTCCTTTGTGGGTCGGGACCCCCACAGTTACAAAACTGTGAAATTTCAGATTTTTTTTTTAAAATCCTATAATTGTGAAATTTACAAATATGGACCATGAATTTAGTAGGGCCGTCAGTATAAGTGACTCGCATACAAAGAGGAGGAAAGGTAGCCATGTGTTTAAGGCATGGGACTAAGAGCTGGGAACAGAACACACAATATCCCAGCTCTTTCACCAGTGTCCTATGTGATCATGGGCAGGATGCTTTCTCTTGCTGTGGCTCAGTTTATCCATCTGTGAAATGGGCTGTTGGGCGTTTTAACGCATTGCTTATGCCCTGATGTGGTTTTTGGCTTTGGTAGCACAGTGCCTGCCCTAAGGGCTTAGTCAGATAAGATGAGATGCGCTGGGAGGCGGAAGGAAGGTGGCACTTCCGATGCCTTGTTTTGTTATCTCCTGGGATTCAGCGTTGTGATGGAGAAGGACTCTGGCTGATGGGGGGGAGGGGGGGGTTAGGCCTTGTGGGCCATGTGGCAGCAGCAAGTCTTTAAGAGGGATTTGATTTGGGGTGGGGGGCAGGAGTACAGGGACCACGAGGCCTTTGCACGTTTGGGTGGACAGCAGGAGAAGATGCAAGCTGGGGTGGTGGAGCAGAGGAGAGAGATTCGTTGTTAGTTCCGTTGCTCGCTTGCTGTGTGCCTGCTGTAGTGTGGACTGTGCACTGAGCGTGGGGGCCTGCTACCCAAGGCTGAGAGCTTCCTAAGGAGGCTCTAGCCTGCTGTCCTTGGATCCCTTGGGGAGGGCGGGGGGGCTGCTCAGGGAGAAGAGGGGTTTAAAAAGCCAGCTCCTAAGCAACGAGAGGAGCTAGCAAAACTCCCCTGTTTGCGAGGGAGTTTGGGGGGTGGGTGTGTGCAAGAGGCACCTAACAAACATTCTGTAAACTTAGACTGATAACACCCCCCATCCCTAATGAACAAAAAAAAATCCTGCAAGAGTGAAAAGAACACGGGCAGAAGTCCAGCAGCAGAGCAGGGGTGGGGGAGGACATCCAGTTTACTGCACTGAATGCAGCATACACGATTACCTGCCTTGTGGGCAGGTGGCAAACGTGTGCATTCAGTGCAGGTAGCTCATGGCCTTCAGAGACCAACTAGGGGCTCTGGAGACCGGAGTGGCTGAACTGGAGGAGTGAAGGGAGACACAGAGGTGCAAAGAGGAGACTTTCAGGGACATGGCAGAGCGGCCCCATCCCCACTCTGACAACTGCTGGGCTGTTGAGAAGGACGAGAGTCTTAGAAGGAGAACATCAAACTGGAATGGAAGAAAACAATCTCATAGTTGGGACCTTCCTTCCAAATGGTATTGTGGTGTCCTTGCATTGAAGATATCCCTCCAGAGGATATCTGGGAAGAGACAGGTAATAGTCATGGGGCTTTGGCTATTAGAAACAGAGATAGCTGGGTTTGTGATGGCCAGGAGAACCACATGGTGAATTGCCTGCTGGGTGTGAAGGTTGCAGGTCTCTTAAGACATCTAAACATACTTGTGTGCAGTGCTGGGGAGGAACAGCTTGTCATGGCCAAGACTATAACAGGATTCCAAAAAGAACTAGATAAATTCATGGAGGACAGGTCCATCGATGGTTATTAGCCAGGATGGGCAGGGATGGTGTCCCCAGCCTCTGTTTGCAGAAGCTGGGAATGGACGACGGGATGGATCACTTGATTCCCTGTTCTGTTCATTCCCTCTGGGGCACCTGGCACTGGCCACTGTTGGAAGACAGGACACTGGGCTAGATGGGCCTTTGGTCTGACCCAGTAGGGCCATTCTTATGTTCTTATGGTACACATAGGTATCACACAGGAAGGATGGGTTCCACCTAAACCAAAACGGAACCAGGTTGCTGGCATGTAAAATTAAAAAGGTTGTTGAGGTTTTTAAACTAAGGGCAGGGGGAAAGCCAACAGGTGTGGAGGAGCACAGTTTGGACATAGTCTTCCTTTTGGGGGCGTGGGGCAGAACTTATTAAGGGGGATTCTATCCTCCGTCTTTACCAGGATGTAGAGAAGTTGATAAGGTAGGAGCCGAAGAAAAAACAGTGAGACCAGAAAAGAGTCCCATTCACACTTATCCCATCAAGGCAGACAACTAAGTATTGACAAATGTAGAAGTGCTTGTATACAAATGCAATAAGACTAAATACTAAGACAGGTGAATCTGAGTGCCTGGTGTTAAATGAGGATATTGATATAACGAGCATCACAGAAACTTGGTGGAACAGTGGTAATCAATGGGACATGGTCATACCACGGTACAAAATATATCGGCATGACAGAGTAGGTCGTGCTGGTGGGGGAGTGGCACTGTATGTGAAAGAAAACAGAGGCAAATATCGTAAAAATCTTAAATCAAACTGTACCATGGAATCTCTATGGATAGACATTCCATTCTTAAACAATAGGGGCATAGCAGTAGGGATATACTGCCGACTCCCTGACCAGGAGTGGGGGTGATTAGAGAGGCTGCAAAAACCCAATATGATCTGGAAAAAGAGGTGAACAGTGAACTGGCAAAATGTGCTGATGTTACAAAATTACTTAAGATTGTTAAGTCCAAAGCTGACAGTGAAGAGTAGCAACGGGATCTTGCAAAACTGGATGACTGGGCAACAAAATGGCAGATGAAATTCAGTGGTGATAAATGTAAAGTAACGCACATTGGAAAACAGAATCCCAACTGTACCTATACCATGATGGGGTCTAAACTGGCTGTTACCACTCAGAAAAGCTCTTGGATTTATTGTGGCTAGTTCTCTGAAAACATCCAGTCAGTGTTTCAATCCTTCTACCTCCTGATTTTGAATATCTTCAGTTACATTTTTTTTGTCCTCGATTCCCTCTATGGCAGGTGGATCTCTGCTCTCGACCTCCAGTGAACCTCCGCCATCTGGCTGTGTTGGAGAGCTTGAGCCCGGGTGGAGGAGTTCTGCCCTCGCTCAGTGGGAGTAGCCTGCCCCCATGTGTCGGCACAAGCACACTGCTGGGTGGGGTTTAACTAGTGATTACAGACACTTGGATGGCAAACTCCGTCTCCAAGAGTCTCACTTCTTATTCCCTGCACGCAGAGTGTGAATGTTTGTCCGAGCTGCCTTGTGACGTGTCGCCAAAAGCGACAGGCTGAGCTACTTCTGCGGTGGGTTTTGTCACTTCTGTGCAAAGCTGCTGTTCCACCGAACCCTGGAGCTGAGCTGCTATAGATAGAAAGGGGCCTGAGAGCTAGTGCACCCCCCACCCATAGCGCCCCCTTGTGTTGGGGTGCGATGCTGCAAGAGGCACTGCTCTCCGGCGCCTCATGCTGACTGCTTGCCTCTCGCCGGGTCGGCCAGGTGTCGGCCGTCCAGGTCCCTTCCAGAGTAACAGAAAGGTCCAAGTGACAATCCTAACAAATCCAAGGAGCTGTTTTTCCTCTGCCCCTCATGGGCCAAACTAATAGCCACTTCTGCAGCCGGATCGCCCATGCTGGCTGCCTCCCGCAGGGTCTCTGGCAGTTTGCCCCGGGGTCGCCCTGCTCCCTCTTAAGAGCCCTGTTTCAGGACTTCCCCCCCCATAGGAGTCTACTCAACTCCCCCTGGGTTTCTTCTCGCAGACCTCTCCTTCCTTTCCCTTCCCAGGAGCCGGTTTCCCGCTCTAGGACTCTGGGCTGGAGGCCAACGCCCTCTCTCCCCCCAGAGCCTGATGACAGGAGTCGTGCCACTCTCCCCATCCTGGGTGGCCCTGGCAGTCCTGGGAAAGCCCCTGGCAGGCCGGGCCGGTTTGTTTACCTGCCGCATCTGCAGGTTTGGCCGATCGCGGCTCCCACTGGCTGCAGTTCGCTGCTCCAGGCCAATGGGGGCTGCGGGAAGTGGCAGCCAGTACGTCCCTCAGCCCGTGCCGCTTTCTCCCAGCTCCCATTGGTCTGGAGCGGCGAACCGCAGCCAGTGGGAGCCACGATCGTCCGAACCTGCAGACACGGCAGGTAAACAAACCGCCCCGGCCCGCCAGGGGCTTTCCCTGCACAAGCGGCGGCCCTAGTTTGAGAACCACTGCACTAGAGCACACTGCCTCCCAGCGTCCTACGGTAATTGTCCAGATCGCTCCCTGCAGTGCTGGCACTCCAGTGTTGTAATGCTGTCGTGTGTTAATAACAGGCCGATGCAGCATGAAGCAAACAAGCAATTGAAGGCAGGGCTGTAGAATCCTATTGCCGTCTCAGGGCTAATGCCTTGCAAATGTTTGGGATTCCTGCTTTGAGCCCCATCCACATTTCATCTCAGCCTCCACTGTCACGGTCTCGAATGCCCAATGCGATGCATGCTATGAGCAGGCTCTGCTGGAACATGTACGCCGTAGTCATGGCCGGGAGTGATGTGCTGGCATGTTCAGGTGTGTGGTGTACATGGACCCAGTGCTCCCGTCTGCACTGACTGCTGCGTGCCGTTCACCGTCCCTCTGACGCCGTGTGCACCCTGAGAGCCATGTTACGCATGGCTTTGCCTAGCTACCTTGGAGTCTGTTTCTGGCTCTGCCACCTACCTGGGCCAGTCATTTAGGCCCAGGGTTTCAGGCCAGCTACTTAGCACCTTTGAAAATTAAATTTGGGGGCTTAAGAACCTGCATTCAGCATGGCCAGATCTTAGCCCAGGATTAAACTGTGGCTCTGGCATGGTAAAAGCATGTCTCAGCGTGGCATGGCTTTACCACAGCTGTGTTCCTAAAGTGTCCATCCCACAGCTTTTCTACAGGGCAAGGGGAGATGTACTTTCATTCATAGATTGCAAGGCCAGAAAGGACCATTGTGATCATCTAGTCTGACCGCTGGAAGCATGTACTGTGCTGTGTGCACTCAGGCAGGCGGCTTGTGACCCTTGGCCCTGATGGGTCTTTCCCCTTTCTGGCCAGGTGGAGGAGGAGCTGCAGGAGCAGGACTTCCTTGACCGCTGTTTCCAGGAGATGCTGGATGAAGAGGACCAGGACTGGTTTATTCCATCACGCGACCTGCCCCAGGGCATCGGGCAGCTGCAGCAGCAGCTGAATGGCCTCTCGGTGGGCGACAGTTGCAGTTCAGAGGATATTTTGGTAAAGATCTGGGAGAAGGCTGTGTACGATGTTAGATGGCTTATTCCTTCACCCTCCCACTTCCCTGGTCCTTCTCATGTGACCAGAGATCCATATCCTAACATAGGGCATTGGTCCCTGGGGATTGCTCCACCCTGTCTCAGGGTGGGGAGCACCAGTGAGGGCAGAGCACCTCTGGCTGGTGGGGTTTACTCGGCCCTTGTGTCATCCCCACTAGCATTGGTGGGATTCGCATGCACTGCATGGTGAGGATAGACCCCCTCAGTGTTGATGAATCTCATTTCCTTCCATGATGATCCCACAGGCCAGGAGTAACCATCCCAGCTCGGTATATCCCAGGGGTTACATTCTGCAGGGCTTCCTCCTGGGTCTGCGGGAGGCTGGTTGTCATAGGAATGAGTCATGCCCGTCACTGGGGTAACCCCAGGCATCTGAGATGATCTGATCTGGAAAACACTGCTGACCGTGGGGCCTTGCAGCAGGCCTGTGGGTGTTATCCCTCAGCACAGACGAGGGGTGGGGGGATGCTCTGCATCAGTTCCCATTACATGGCATCTTGAGTAGCCAGATCTCCAGGTAGAGAGGAGATGGAGAGGAATGCACGGTGAGAGGAATGATCCATCTCCCTTTTCTCCATTTCAGAGCAAAAGCAACTTGAACCCCGACGCCAAGGAGTTTGTTCCTGGAGTGAAGTACTGAACCTTCAGGCAAACGGACTGTGTCCCTGGCTTTTGGAGTGGGAGCGGGGGGTGGGAAAGGATCCGGGCGAGAGTTGAACTCGGCACTGTGAATGGAGTCGCCGCGATGCAGGGAAATCTTGCTCTATAAGCTTCTCGGGTACCTTTTTATTTTTCCTTTATAGCATCTCTTGTTTGGGCAGGCAGCTTTCTGGGACTTGCGGCCCTGCGGGCTTATCTCGCGACTGCTACTCCATCGACGGCCAAGTCCAGGTGTGTGCTTCGAACCAGCTAACAGAGGCCATTTTTGAAAGCAGGTTCCCTGCTCTCCTTCCCATCCACAGCGGGCCAGGAAGTGCTGTGGGGCTTGGGGAAGGATCTGGATTGGGTGCACTTCCGATTTCCGTTCAGCAGGGATTTTAGAAAAGCTGAAGCGTAATGAGGCTGCGACTCGAAATCCTTCCAGCCTGCTGGATTTCCCAGCTCTCCTCCGGAAACACGACGAACGCCCTTCCTCTGCATGCACCGACCACTAGACTGGGTAACTCTCTGCAGATTGAGAGGAGCCCGGCCTGCGTTTCTTGTTGGTGGAAGTTCTCAAGCCAGGGAGATCAGATCAGCAAGAGGCCAAGTGACCACCGGGGAAATGGCTCCTTCTACAGAATGTCCATTCGCCTTGGCTATTTGTTTCTGGCTCTTGAGCTTATTCAGCACTGCAGGCTGCCCCTCTGAAACCTCCAGCATCTGCCATTTACAAATCACTAGGCAAAGTGACCCACCTTTTGGCTTAAACAAAAAACAAACCCAAAGGGAACTAAATGCTTCCACTCCCTGGCATGCTACGGAGAGCTGTGTTCCAGCTCCCACGGCAAACCCTTCTTAGAGAGAACGATCCAGCCACGTCTGGTGCGCTCCTTATGGGCCCCATCTTGCAAGGTGCTGTGCTCCCCTTGGAAGAAGACGCTCAGCAGCTTGTGAGATTAGGCCCTGGCTCTTTGGAGTGTGGTCTGTCTGCTCCCTGGGCATTCACGAGTGTCTCATGAGAATGCTGCCATTGGGGCTGCTGGTCATCACCTTCCCCGGGCAGGGAGGGGCCTGGCTTGATGTCCTGACTTGTGCCTCACAATGTGCCTCTTGCCGTGTGAGATGCTTTGTGGGTCTGGAGGCAAATTTGGCTTCTGATAACGAATGCTTTGAGCTGATGAGAATTGTTGGCAAACAAATCAGAGCCCCCAGGAGACCTGTGGGAACCAGCTGGGAGCAGGAGACGCTGCCCATGTTGTCAACCAGTGTTTTTTGAATGGTCCCATGGTTTGGGATTTAACCCTTATGGGCTTGTCTCAGCAGTGGCACGGTCCCCATTGAACTTAGGCCTCCAGGTATTTAGAGATAAAAGCATCTTGGGTTGCAGGAGTTGAAGTCACTTCTGAAGCCCTCTGAGCCATGGTTACACTGGTCTGAGAAACACAGGAACTTCCTGTACCAGGAAGGGATTTCCATCCTCAGACTAGTCCAGGGGAGTGGGAAGAGCAGGTCCCCTGGGCGCTGTCAGATGGACTTGCTGGGGCGGTACAGGAGGCTGGGGAACCTTCAGCGGAAAGGTGAGGGAGTGGCTTTTAGGAGGCATTGCCCTGGGGCGGCCAGAGGGCCTGCAGGATCGAGCTCTCTATAGAAGCAGATACCAGGAATTCTAACAAGAGCTGGTAAACCGCAGGCCCAGCTCCATTTGGAACACACGCTCACAGCTTCCCTCTCCTCTGTGCCAAGCCAAGCCATCTCTCCTTGCAGCAGGAGGCCCCGCGGGATGCAGGCTTGAGCTTCCCCAAAGCAGAGCCCCAGCCTCTTTGGGTTTTAAACCATCTGCCGGGAGGTTGGTGGCTTCCTCCTTCTGGAAACCAAGCTCAGCAACCTCTGCGCCAGGTGGAACCAGCGTCTCTCAGTGAGGTTGCCTAGGCCGACACTTGCTTTTTTTTTTTCTCTACATCTGGCCTTGGTGAAGTAGACTGGGATTCTCTGCTCTGTCCATGTACAACACAAGCCACAAACTCCCATCTTCAGTGTGTCACCAGGTTTTTAATCTCCCCTCCTTGCTGCAGCTTTTTATATCGTCCCTTCAAACTTTTTCAGTAGGCTGGCAATGGGGATTCTGGAGTCCTTTCAGATCTCGCCTGGGCTGGTAGGATGGAAATTAATTACATGAGAGGGCTGCTTACTGGCCTGTGTGAAATGAGTGAGGTTCTCAGGCCAGTTCCCACTGGCCTGGCAAACCCCATCGCGCCAGCTGGCTCCAGTGTTGGCAAGCTGAAAAGAAGGATCCATGGAGCATGACTTCCCCTTGGGGCATAGTCAAAGCACACGGCATTATTGCTCTCTGTATGGGACCTGCTTTGAGATTAAACTGAGAAATCCAGTCTCCGTGGCTGTCGGGCTGACGCCTTCAACCAGCACTAAACTCCCTTGCAAACTTCACCCAGGGTCAGAAGTGGCTCAGACTGGAGTCTGACTGAAGTCTGCAGGTACCTATACAAATATTGCTACACAATGGCAGGGTTGGGCCTGATTGTGTTATGTTCTCCTGTTCTTGGGTACAACCGTTGCCTTCAGTGCCTACTTTCTGTTGCCCCCTCTAAAAGGGGTTTTTCCATTATCTGGAGCCAGAGCGCACGCCTTGCTACGTATCTAGCGATGGATGGACTATGGCACAGGAACAGCCCAGTCTGCTGGGTCAGTGTGGATTCCACTGCCATGAGAGATTAATGCCCACATGACTGTGCAGGAGTGGTAAGGGTGGGCATACAGGTCAAACTTCTTTTGTATCACTGGTTGAGTTCTCAATTCCCCCCTGCCACCCTGCTCTGGCTTCTTTCTGACTTTTTTGAAAACACTTTCTGATGACGTGCTGTACATTTTTAAGATAATGCATTATTAAAAATAAACCTTTTGGAGTTGTGCAGAGTAGTGCATGGATCTCTCTAATGGCTGGGCAAGCTCCTTATCCATGGGCACCTCCCACAGACATCAAGATCTCCCCCTCCCCCCCCTCCTAGTATGCCCCATGTCAACTTGTTCTTTCACAAGTCCTCATTCTGCAAAAGAGACACGTAATTCAGTGTTGATAAATGCAAAGTGATGCACATTGGAAAATATAATCCCAACTATATGTATAAAATGACGGGTCTAAATTAGCTGATACCACTCAAGGAAGCGATCTTGGAGTCATTGTGGAGAGTTCTCTGAAAACATCCACGCAATGTGCAGCAGCAGTCAAAAAAGCAAACAGAATGTTGGGAATCATTAAGAAAGGGAGAGATAAGACAGAAAATATCATATTACCTCTCTATAAATCCATGGTACGCCTACACCTTGAATACTGTGTGCAGATGTCACCATCTCAAAAAAGATATATTGGAAAAGGTTCAGAAAAGGGATTAGGGGTATGGAACGGCTGCTGTCTGAGGAGAGATTAATAAGACTGGCACCTTTCAGCTTGGAAAAGTGATATCTAAGGGGGGATATGATAGAGGTCTATAAAATCATGACTAGTGTGGAGAAAGTAAATAAGGAAGTGTTATTGACTCCTCATAACACAGGAACTAGGGGTCACCAAATTAAATTAATAGGCAGCAGGTTTAAATCTGTAAATCCAGACATGGAGGCAGTGAGGTTAATTCTCTGCAGGCCTGTTGCAATCAAGGCCGGGCCATTGGGCAGGGAAAGTGAGTGGCTGCAGGAACTTGTTGGGATTTCCTGGTTATCATAGCTGCGCCTCCTGAGCCACATCTCCTGCACCCAGGGGTGGATGCACTGGCCATGTTTTAAACACTGATCCTTGCTCTCTGAGAGGGCATAATGACAATCACATGGGTGTTAGCTAGAGCAGGCTCAAGCAGGAAGTCTGAATAGGAAGTTGTGCCTCCCAGTCCTGTGTCCCTAACAGAAACGGACCCTGGGCAGGTCTAGATTTTAAAGGTGATCTGCAAAGGGAAGAAAATGGGTTTTCTTTGCCATACAGGGAAGTTTTATATAAAAAGGGGGCAAAAAACACATTTAGAAACTCTGTGTTTGTGTCTTGAGGCAGCTAGCTGATGTCCCCACGACCACATGAGTCCTGATCTACTGTAAGGGGAAGTGATCATTTCTTAGGTCTTGGGGTTGTTGGGGACACATTTAGCTCAAATACAGTACAGCCAATTGAGAGAAGAAAGCGGTTGCACCTCTCATATAAGAACTGGAAAAGCTTCAACTCTGCTGCCAGTTCACTGTCCAAGGAAGATGAATGAGACTTGGTTTACCTGATGCTTCTAAAGTTCAAACAAAAACCAAACAAAAAGACCCACTTGCCCTGTTTTCTTCCATTTGCAAAAGGGGGGTGGGGTTGGGGGGCAGAGGAAACTGCTGAATAAACAGCAGCGCCAAGCCGGGCTCCCGGAGGAAGCATTGTCCGTTCCATGGCCAGTGCCTATAGCTGTGACGCCAGATCAAAGTGGTGTTTAAATAAGCAGTTGTCTTCAGGTTGTGGTGTTAGAGGAGGTTGCTCCACTGTCTTATTCTGTGGGAAAGAGGAAATACGGGGGAAACGTTTTCCTAAAATTGGAAAGAAACATAAGCACCTTTTTCTGATCTTTGCTTTTGAAGTAAATGGCAGCTCTGGTAGTGTCAATAAAGAGGCAGTGACCTATTTCAGGGCTGGGTGTGTGTGTGTGTGGGGGGCGGGTTTCCTGCTGTGATCGGATGGGGAATTGGGGAAGGAAAGGGAAGATTCATAGATTCCAGGGCCAGAAGGATCCATTGTGAGCATCCAAGCTGGCCTCCTGCATAGCACAGGCCAGAGAACTGCCCCACAATAATCCCTGGAGTCAAACTTAAGAAAAAAATTCCATTTTGATTTAAAAATCGCCAGTGATGGAGAATCTACCGCAACCCTTTCGATTGTTGCAATGATTAATTACTCTTGCCTTTAAAAATGTATGCCTTATTTCCAGTCTGTCTAGCTTCAACATCCAGCCATTGGATCGTGTTAGACCTTCCTCTGCTAGATTAAAGAGCCAATTGTCAAATATTTGTTCCCTGCGTAGGCACTTATAGATGGTAAGCATCACCCCTTAACCTTCTATTTGTAAAGCTAAACTGACTGAGCTCCTTGAGTCTATCACTATGAGGCAGGTTTTCTAATCTTTTAGTCATTCTTGTGGCTCTTCTCTGAGCCCTCCCCAATTTATCAACCTCCTTCTTTAATTGTGGACACCAGAACCAGACACAGTGTTCCAGCCGTGGTTGCACCAATGCCAAATACAGAGGTAAAATAACCTCTCTACTACCCAAGATTCAAGTTTGTATATCCAAGGATTAGCCCTTTGAGCATCACACTGGGAACTTGCTCATTATTCACCATGACTCCAAATTTTTTTCAGAGTCACTGCTTCCCAGGAGAGAGTCCCCCATCATGTAACAATGGCTGCATTCTTTGGTTGTAGATGAATACATCTGCATTTAGCTGTATTAAAACATATTGTTTGCTTGTGCCCAGCTTCCCAAGCGATCCGGATCGTTCTGAAGCAGGGCCCTGTCCTCTTCATTAGGCACCACTCTCCCACTTTTTGTCATCTGCAATCTTTATCAGTGATGATTTTGTTTCCTTCCAGGTCATTGATAACATTTAATAGAGTAGGGCTAAGAAGCGATACCTGTGGGACCCCATTAGAAATACACCCATTCAATGATGATTCTCTGTTACAATTACATTTTGAGACCTATTAATTAGCCAGTTTTTAATCCATTTCATGTGTGCTGTGTTCATTTTATATTCTAGTTTTTAAATGAAAGTGTTGGGTAGTACCAAGTCAGATGCCTTGCAGAATTCTATATTCCTTAACACTGTTACCTTTATCAACCAAACTTGTAATCTCAATACGGAAAGATATCAAGTTAGTTTGACAGGATCTGTTTTCCATAAACTCCTGTTGATTGGCATTAATTAGATCACCCTCCTTTAATTGTTTATCAACAGAGTCCCATATCAACGGCTCCATTATCTTGGCCAGGATCAGTGTCAGACAGACAGGTCTCTTATTACCCAGATCATTCCATTTACCCTTTTTAAACATTGGCACAGCATTAGCTTTCTGTCAGTCTTGTGGAACTTCTTTAATGTTTTAAAACTTACTGAAAATCAGCTTTAAAGGTCCACTGAACTCCTCAGCCAGCTCTTTTAAAATGCTTGGATGCAAGTTATCTGGACCTGCTGATTTAAAAATAACATTAGCAGCTGCTATTTAATATTCCCCTGAGATGCTCATGGAATGGAAAGAGTTACTATATGATGCATCTGTTTTCACAAATACAGAATAGATATTTATTTGACACTTCTGCCTTTTGGGCATTATTATTGATAATTCTACCATTTCCATCTTGTAGTAGACCAAAACCCGTGTTAGGATTCATTTTCCTCCTAAAATATTTAAAAAAACTCCTTATTGTCCTTAACTCTGCTGGCCACAGATTTTTCCTTGTGACCCTTTGCTTCCCCTATCAATTTTCTGCAGTTCCTAGCTTCTGATTTATATTCATTACTACCAACTTCCATTTTGTATTTATTTTTTTATAGTTGCCTTTACTTTCCCTCTAAACTAGATCATTTTTTTAACCAATAAGGCCACATCTCTCAATTTTGTGGCTTTTTAGTAAAGTGTTCTTAAACATTCTCCATTATCACTCTCACTTTTTTCCTGAGGTATTTTAGCTCATAATTGTTTTCAGCTTTGTGAAATTGGCCCCTTTCAAGCATTGAGTATATAGTACTGATCTGGACTTTATTCTGCTTTCAAATTATAAATGTGATGAAGTCATGAACACTTGTACCTAAATTACCATTATTTCTTCTAGGTCTGGGCTCAGTTCATCTTTATTCCTCGAGATGAGATTGAATATAGAACTCCCCTGTGTTGGATGCAACACTTGCTGTGTTAGGAAATTGTTTAGAAATCCCAAGGATGTTTTAGGACCAGGCTATTTCACTCAAACTGAAGTCCCCCGTGATCACGCAGCTTTTCCCTCTACACATTGCAGACAGGTGTGTAAGGAGATAGTCAGCCTGTTCCCTAGTGCAATTTGGTGTCTCTAGCAGATACCATCTAATCCCCCAGCTTGTGCTTTTCCTGTTAGGGCGTTGCCCCCTAAGCATTCAAGATCGTTTTCTTCCAAGTTGTCAGGGACTCGGAAAGAGGTAAGACACAGAGCGTCCCTCCCCCTGCCCTTTTGCCCACTCAATCCTAGACTGGTTCGAACCATTGATTTTAACATTCCAATCATGGGAATCATCCCACCAGGTTTCAGTGATGCCAACTTTATGCTAATAAATGAGCAATTCCACTTCCTGTTTGTTACCCAGGCTGTGGTAGGTTGGGGCAGTTGCTAAAACTTTTTTTCCTGAATTAAGTCAGTTGGTACCATATTTGCAAAGGTTAGCCTAGCCCTTCCCACACTGGCTCCAGGCTGTAAGTGTTGGCCATTGACCTGGGGTAGAAAACCTTGTCATAAAAAGGACTCAATGCTTGAGAAGCTATTGTCAGAGTGAAGCATGGCTCTGGGCTGCTCAAAGGCTAGATTTCATTCCTAGCTGGGGCCAGAACTGGAGAGAGAACCCAGGCGTCCTGCGGCCTAACCAGCCCTTGTTCCAACCATTTAACTGACCTCCTGCTCCCTGTACTCCATGGGCCTGGGCTGATCAGCAAGCGATTCCCCATAAGAAGGTTCAGCAAAAACTCAAGTTGGCTGAAATACGTTAGAGGAAGGGGGTTGAGTTTTCAGCAAGTAAAACCTTCTCAGCTGGCCAAAAGGAAGCCCAGAAGTTTGAGAAAACGGAAACGATTCCCACAGAAGTTCCCGGTCAGTCAAAGCTGTTTGCCATCACAGCCGTTTCAGTGGGAGGATTTCAGTCAGCGTGATGGTCCGCTGGTCATCCAGTCACCTCCCTGCACTGCTCCACCCCATCCTCTGAGAGGAGCTGCTCCCCACGCTAATGCATAGAGCTGAGCTGGCTACAGGTGGTGTGAGCTCAGAGCAGGGCCCACCTTCTGGCCTGTAGGCCCTACAATAAACAACAGATTCTGCTCCTGGGGGACAGATGGAGTCAGCTGGGTCTGTGACCTTTTATTGACGAATTACAAAACACATTGATACAAAAAGCCAGATGCAATTCCCATTGATATGTAAATAGATTCCCCCATCCCCCCAGGCTGCGCCAGAGACACAAACCAAGAAACAATGTAAAAGGTAGGGCGGCCTGGCCGGCTGCTGCCCAGGCAGGGAGGGAGGGAGAGGAGCTGAGTCCCCCCCGGGGCCCTAGAAGGAGTGTGTGTAGAAGACATCCACATTGGCAGTGTAGTCCAGGGGCAGCGCCTGCCCTATGTGCTTGGCCCCCAGGCTGGCTCCGCCCAGCGCTGACGAGTGCTTCAGCTTCAAGAGGGTGAACTTGGAGAAGATTCTGTGCAGCTCCTGACGCCGGGCCTGGCTCAGGACTTTGAGGAACCCTGTGGGGGGAGGAGGGAGAGTCAATCGGCCACGTTCCAATCGAGACGATACAGCTGTTGCCGTTCAAAGGCAGCGGGTGGGCTGGGACCCAAGAGCTGGGAGCCAGGACACGGCAGCAGACTCGGCATTTGCAGGGACGGGGGCCCGGCGGCTCAGGGACCCGGACCCCTTCCACTCCTGCACCCTCACCCCAAGACCTCCCCCCTGCCCGGTTTTCTGGCTCACCTTCTTTCATCATTTCCCAGCTGTTCCACACGGAGCCCACGCACAGGATCGGCAGCCCCAGCTCGCCTCGGAAGAGGCTCTAGGGGGAAAGCAGAATTAGCTAGTGCACCCCAAGCCCGCGCCGCTGAGCATCAGTGCAAAACGCTGCCCAGCACGGACGGAGCAGGAGGCCTGAGGCTGGCAATAGCTCCCCGGCGTGTTGCAGGCCCAGCGGAGTCAGCCGCCCGGCGGTTACCTGGTCAATTTTTGGCAGCACGGCTACAATGTGTCGAGCCAGAACTTCCCCAGCCTTGTTGAAAATGTGACAGCACAGAGGGTCCCCCGCCTGGGCACCTGAGCAGGAGAAGAGAAGTACAACAGGGTCCATGATGGCTACAGATGGGCTTTACCAGCCACAAGTGCAGGTTCCCTTCCTGCCACAAGGGGGAGTGATTCTGGTTCGAATCCTGCTCGTCTTGCTCCCATCCATAACGAGAGGCAGCAGCAGATTTACGAGGACCGTTTTCACCCGGATAATTTAAAAGCTGCCGAAGGGATTTGGCTCGAACTCTCTAACAAAGAGGGCAGAGCACGTGCCTGGGCAACCTCAGCCCAAAGGGGAAGTCTCAAAGCTGAGTGACCGAGACCAAAAGGGGATTCCAGAGACGGCTCATTTACAGCCTCCACTGTAGAGACCCAGGGCACGTCTGCCCATCCACCTCCGCTGTAGGGTGTTAGCGAAGATACCAGCACACGACCAGGAGAGCTGCTCCCACCCGCGAGAGGCACTGCCGACATCACCGGGAGCTCTCCCACCACCATGCTGTCTAGACCGGGGTTGGGTCATATAACGGTTGCTCAGGGGGGTGTCAGTTTGCAATGCAGCCTATTCAGCCATGTCAGAGCTGCCCCAGGGAGCGTTACTGTAAATTGCATGGGAGGTTTACAGATCTCCCTCATCCCGGTACGCAGAGTTCCCAAGCACGCGATGGGATCAGAGCAATACATGGGCTGTGTGAACTCTCCGAGGCAGCAGGGCTACTGTCTTCTCTGCAGCCCCTGGCACAATGGGGCCCTGATCCCTGACTGACATTACGACACTACAAATAACCTGCCGTCGGACACAGACTATTGACACAGAAACAGAGCCCTTTCTAGAGAATTGTCTGCAGCTGCCCCAGGCAGGTCTGAAGCATCGGGGGAAGAGGGAGCCGGATCACAGCAGGGCTGGATCGCGTGCTAGAAGCTAAGAGCTTGGAATCAGAAGAATTCTAGCCCCCTCATCAATTTCTTATTGAGGTGGAAGCAGGGTCCTCCAAAGGCAGATATTCTGCATTTGCTTTAGCACCTTTCAGCTGATGATCTCAAACCCCACAGCAAGGTAGGGACATTATCACTAATCAGGGGCAAACGGAGACCCAGAGAGCCTGTGGCCGGTGTCCCAGCTGCTGTGTTCTAACCCCATGCTGAGCCCTCGCTCCCCCCACGCAGCATGGAAGAAGCCATGAAAATGACACTAGGTATCTGCACCATGGGGCTGTACGGGCACTTGTCAGTTTCCCCATCAGCTTTTCTGATCAGATGCCCTTTGCTGTACTCAGCACATGGGCCTGGGCAGCCTGGTACCATCCCAAGAGTTTAATGAGGGTCCCTTTAACCGGCCAGGAGTGTGCTCTGCACACTAACAACCTGGAGTCGTAACAGGGAAGAGGTTCTTGCATCTCAAAAAGAAGAGCAGGACGAAGTAGGGCTCCCGCTCGCAGATCCAACCTAGCCACCCCCCTTTCCATACTGAATTAGATCTATATTGCACTGTCTCAGGGTTCTATCCCACCACCCACCCCAGAGCATGAGCGCCTGCCTCGTAAGAGCAGTGGCCAAGGCCCTAGTGACTTAGAATCATAGACTATCAGGGTTGGAAGGGACCTCGGGAGGTATCTAGTCCAACCCCCTGCTCAAAGCAGGGCCAATCCCCAACTAAATCATCCCAGCCAGGGCTTTGTCAAGCCAGGTCTTATAAACCTCTCTAGAATGACTTCATGGAGTCTCTGGCTCTTCTCCCTTGTCAGAGTCAAAACTCTGGCAGTCCGGGGTGCGGCTGCAGGGCCAGCTCTCGGGGACATGGGGTGACGCTTTGCTTTTGGAGGGACGGGCTGCAGCTAACCACTTCTGTCTGGTTTAACAAAGTACCCAGAGCTCATCCTACCAGGGGCATGCAAAAAACCCCAATCAGGAATTAGCAAGCGTTAGTGGAGCCACGGCAGGAAAGGGCCAGCCCCCTGGCCCCACACACAAAGGAGCTGCCCCCCTCTGCACGTCCAGGGGAGTGGGTGAAGCTCATCGTATAACCTGGGGGAAG
Source organism: Mauremys reevesii (assembly GCF_016161935.1). NCBI lineage: Eukaryota > Metazoa > Chordata > Testudines > Geoemydidae > Mauremys > Mauremys reevesii. The sequence goes on from NC_052627.1 coordinate 136,431,865, forward strand.
GTGACTCCCCGCAGATTGACGAGAAGGGGCGGGACACAGCATCACACCTGCGCTGAGCACACCTCCGGGAGCCCCGCTCACGGAGACGCAGTCGGCTCCCACGACTGCTGAGCACAGAGCTAGAGTCATATCACGGCCCCGCGGGATGCAGAGACTGTGTTAGCCGAGCCAGACCTATCTCCCAGCCCGTGCGGGACAGCCTCCCCATTGGGAGTTGAGTCCCACGCAATGGAGCCCCCAACGCTTCCCTTGGGCAAGCTCCGAGTCTGATTCTTCTGACATTCAGCCTGAGTTTCCCCCCTCTCAGTTCCACCCCTTCTGCCCCCCAGGCAATGCTCCTCCTTCCTGGGAGTGAATGCTCTGCAGAGCCTACCCAAGGTTTGGGTCCTCTGCTCCCACCCGCTGCCTCCTCTCTGTGCTGGGAGCCAGCAGCAGCAACCCACTCCCGAGCCAGTCCAGCCTTTTGAACAAGGTCCCGGCCAGGCCTCCTGTCAGGCTGTCTCTGCCCTACCACGTGCCCAGACACCCAGAATGGAGGATTAACCAAAACCACCCAGGACAAAGTCCCTCCAATACCCTCGGCTAGTTTTTGGCAGAATCCCGCGAACTTGGATTTCTCGAACGTCCGGTAGAGATGCGTCAGGAGGCCCATCCTGTCAGAGATCTGCAGGGACACAAGATACGCGGGGGTGATGCGTGTGCCTATCGCCGGGGCGCAGGCTGGAGCCTGACCCTCTGCTCGGGGTCCCTTACTCAGACTGTGGGGGCTGCCATTTAGAAAGCAGCATCCCCACCCCCCTGCCTATGCCAGCCACCCCCAGGCTGCCAGTACGCGCAGCTCCAGGTACCTGGCAACACGGCGTGTGGGAACGGTGGCGGTTTTACAGTGGGGGACAGGGAGACACCAGGCAGTGACGGGCGAGTGCAAGCCTGAAAGGGTGACCTAGACCCAGCTCCCCGAGCCAGGCCCCTCTCCCTGCTGTACCAGTGGCTGCCAAGCCTGGGGGCTGCCCCCAATCCCTTGTGCTGGGGGTTACCACCCTTCCCCCCCCAGCATGGAGGGACGGCCGTACCAAACTCGAGTGGTGCGGGGCTGCATGGCCAGGATCGGGAGGAGCCACACTAATCCCGATGAAGTGCTAAGCCGGTGGGGTGGGAGGCACCAGAGAGTGGCCAGGAAGGTCCCAGGGTAGCGGGTGAGGGGCTGGGACAAGTTGTTAGGGGCTATGGGGTGAGTGGGGAGCATTTGTGGGGAAGGAGTTGGGGGTGGGGCGAGTGGAGAATGTTGGGGGTGCGGGGGGGGGCATGGGAGATGGGACCAAGGCATGCGGTGAGTGGGACATAGGACAAGTGGGGGCTGATGGAGAGGGGGCATTCGGGGGTCTGTGGGTGGGGTGAGGTGGAGAGGGGCATACGGGGCTCGCTGTGGGGGTGGGGGATGTATGGGGTAGAGGTGCTTTGCTGTCTAGTTATGGAAGGTGTGTGGGGGGAGGGGGGCCACAGGGCCCCTGTGTTCTTTAACCCAGGCTTGGTCACTCCAGGGGACCCGGCTGCGTACGTTCCCACGGGCGAGCGTGCCCAGGAGAGAAGCCGGTGTGTGCCGCACAGCAGCGCCCTTCAGAGGGCTCTGGAGAAGCAGGAGACCAACAGCTGTTACCCAGGGCCCTGATCACGAGGTGCTGAACACCCACTGCAGTGTCAGGCTCTCCGCCTCTCTGAGACGCCAGACCCAGCCTGGCCCCATCTCCCCGCCTCGAGCCGCGCCCTCCTCCGGCAGTGCCCACGCGGCTGGGCCGGGTACCTGGAAGTAATCGAACATGGCCTGCTTGACATAGGCGATGTCGTGGGGCGGCACTTCCAGGTTGTCCAGGCAGTCGAACACAATCTTCACGGCCTGGTGCGCGATCCAGAAAGCTGCAGAATAAGAGGCCGCAAGAGGCAGGTGGTTGGGCTTGGCTTCACCGACCCAGAGCTGAACTGCTGCCGGACCCGGATCCAGCCGTGCCAATAATGGACTTGGTTACGGTGGAGAGGACAGGTCAGTAAAATACCCTTGCAAGGATGCTGGCGGGACCCAGAAGCCACCAGTACAGAGCCAGGAAATTGAGCATTAACAGGCAACATTGACAAGAAACCCAAACATTAGAAAGTAGGGAAAATACCCAGGTAACCTTAACTCTGCCCCTTCACACCACCAGCCTCCCATCTTCGCTCCTTTCATAACTACTCTAAGGACTTATCTTCATGGGGAAGCTGACCAGGATAGCGGCAGCCCTTTAAATTCACACCTACCTTATTCCAGAATAGATTCCCCATGCAGACAAGCCCTAAGAAGTGTTATTTTCAGATCAAGAGTTTTAGGAAATCTACAGCAGCCCACTCGGACAGCTTTGCAGGCGTAGAATTGAAAACATGCCCCATGCGCTATAACCGGTTTTATGTCCCCATGGCAGACACACAAACTCCATGTTTCACGACTTAGATCACGTGAAATTATAGGGCCCGATTCTGCAAGATGCAAAGAAATGCCGGCGACAGAACCGCACAGAATCCGGCGTGGCCATCCGCTGGCCGTTTGTCTGGTCGGGTTTGTTTCCATGGCGCACGCAGGAGCACAAAGGAGGCTGGGGCCAGCACAACCATGGAATGGCTACACAGAGAACAGTCATTTGTGAGATCACCGACAAGAGGAAACCGTTACAGATGGACAAGGGAGCCTGAGTTTCTGGTTCTCTCTGGGCATCTCCATGGGGGGGCAGAATGAAGGTTGTTCAGATCCCATACCTGCTAGTTTCCCTACATCCAAGTGCCTTGTAACCGTAACTCTGGCTTTCCTGTGTTATCTATTATAACCGCAATGTTCCCGGAAGAGCTTTTACCCTTCAATGCCTGATCTGCCACTGCTCCCCCAAAGGATAATGCTGCAGGCCAATACATCGCCCCAGGCCACCTCTCATCTGAGAGACAGGGACTCCTGGCCCTGCTAGCCACTCGCTGAGAGACTTCCAGCCTCTGCGTTAGCTGCCCTTCTCCACCGGGCAAGGAACCACCCTCGAGAGGCCCATTGGCTGAGGACTCAGATTTGCTCTGGCTCAGCCGGGCAGTGAGGAGGTGGGGTGAGAGACCCCCGCAGGCTCAGGAACAGAGCTAGCCGCCGGCCCAGGCCCCCCTGTCCCCAGAACTCCTCAGCAAGGAGACGCGCCCCGGCTCTTACCTGACCCCTCGTCTCCCATCATGTGCCCCCACCCTCCACAGCTAACCTCCGAGCCGTCGGGGTTGATGAGTTTGCAGTTGGAACCGGTTCCCGAGATCAGCACCACGCCGCCTATGGGGGAGAGGGAAGGGCCAACAGGTGACTGGGGCTGGCCTTAGGAAAAATGGCACGCTGGGCAAACTTGTATTTTACCCCCCCGAGCTCCCCCCGCCTCCCGTGGGCCCCACTGCCTCTCCGAGCTCCCCACCCCCCGATCACTCCCAGGCCCTGCTGCCTCTCCCTCCCCTTCATTGCCCCCAGCTCCCTTCTCGCATCCCCGGCCTGCTCCGGTCCTGCCTCTTGAGCACGGCACCCTGGGCAGCTGCCCACCCATGAGGCTGGCCCAGCCCCAGCCGAGCCCAGTAACCCTAGCGGGGTCGCTCTCCCCGCAGCCCCACCCCTCCCACGCTCCATGCCCCCGAACCCCTGCTCCCGAGGTCTCCCTAGTCAGCGTGCAGGGAGGTGTCTCCCCGCCGGAGCCTGGCCAGTGCCACGTGAGCCAGTCGCTCCCTCTTTCGACGCTGTTCCGCACACAGCAAGCGACTCCAGCAAGGAGCACGCGGGCCCGATCGCTGGGCTTCCCTTGCGGCAAGACCGGTTCTACCCCAGGCTCCCACAAGTACCGGCGAGACCACGAGGGCTCCCCCTAGTGGTGGTACTGCCAGAGCTCTCGCTGGTTCCTTGCCGGACTGGGAGGTGCAAGAGGACTGGTAGGCTGCTGGCCGGTCTCCCCAGCCCTAGAAGGGTTAACGCTGCGCCCAGGGCCTGCTCAGACCCTTCCTGCAAGGTAACGTCGGCTGCACCGACAATCTGCAGCAAACCACTCCTGTGGCCCTGCCCCTGGCAGCTCCCTGCCCCCGGGGGGCTCTTTGTAGGAATCAGGCGCTCGTCAGGCAGCGTGACCTGACCCTGGCAAGCTACGGCTTCAGGGGGCTCTGCCCCAGGACAGGCTGGCTGGCCCCTGGCCCTGAGCAGGGCAGACCACTCAGTTTACAGGGCCACACTTCCCATCGCACATCAGCGGTGCCTCACGCCTCTAGGGTTTCCCAAGGAGAATCCCTGTCGTAGCCCCTCGGGGCAGAAGGCCGGGGCTCAGACCCCCCCGCCCCCAGGGCAGCTTCCCACGCCACAACCAAGCCTCAGGAACAAAGCGGCTCCAAACGGGAGGCGGATAATAGTGTCCGTTTCCACGTGGCTTCCCCCCGTCACCAACCCTGGCAGGACCCAGCACTCCGAACCCTCCTGCCCCCACCCCCGCCCGGCGAGCGTGGTCCTTGCCGTGGTCGGTAGCGGTGGCCATCGCCCCGATGGCGTCCGTGGTGATGTAGTAGTTCTCGCTCAGCTGCGGGAAGCGGGTCTGCAGCTGCTCGATGAGCTTCTTGATGGCTTCTTTCTGCTCCCCCCCGCTCAGAGACAGCCCCTGCGCCCAGACACGCCGCGTGAGTCCGACAGACCAGAGCTGGGTGCCCCCCGCCCCAGCCAGCCCGGGCCCCCTCTGCCCCAGCCCAGCCCAAGCTGTGGATCCTGCAGTTCCCAGCCTGCTGAGCATACAGCGTTTCCCACGTTGTTCTGCATCTGGCTCCTCAGAGCCACCCGCCATTCGCTTTTCTGACCCTTGCTGAGCACTGGGCAGAGGTTCTCCCCTGCTGCCCCCTGCTCTCTTACCCGGCAGCACTGGGGAGAAATGACACCCCAAGGACTCAGCCTGAGACAGGGCCCCCATCCCCTGGCCTGTGCTTTAGCCATAGGACCAGCCTCCCTCCCCTCTGATCTGACTGCGCCCCCGAGCAGCCCACGCCGCAGAGCCGGCAGGGGTCGCGCCGCCGCACAGGTAACTCACCAGCGAGCGGAGGGGAACCTGCGGGCTGGCACCTGCCTTCCCTTTGGCCTCGCTGACCATCTCGTTGATCCTTTCCAGGCATTTGTCTGAGCCGACCAGCTAGCCGGGGAGGGGAGGACAACAAGCATCTCTCATTAAACCCTTCCGCTTGCTGGGGACAAGCTGCTCCCAGGCTAACCCCACCCCCCGGACTGGGACTAACATGCAGACTAGCACCAGGCTCCTAGTGTGGATGCAGCGTATAGCGGCCAAACCGTGCTTGCGCTGGGATAGCTTATTCCAGGCCAACCCCACCGTCCCCCCGTTATACTGGCAAAAGCACGGGCGGGCTGGCGTAGCTCCAGCTACACTAGGGGCTTTTGCCAGCCCAGCTGTGTCAGTCGGGGTCCCACCTCTCCACACCCCTGTGCCAGCAGAGTCTGTAGCGCAGCCCTGGTCCATGGGCAGCCGCTGAGTCTGAATCCAGAGCTCAAACATCTCAACGTGCTGATTTCTTGGGGCTGGGCCCATTCTGAAGACGGGGACCCAGCATCAGAACGGAGATCTGGACTTCGGACACCTCCAAGCAGCCCGGGGGGTTGGGTTTTAGCCCCCCCCCACCTCGGTGGGGCGCCAGGCCGAGGACCAAGGGCGTGATGTTAGTCCGCCTAACTGGTTCTATGAGTCTGCGCTCTCCTTCCGGCTGTAACTCAACCAGCGCAGCAGGGGTTAAACGCACAGGCCCTCTGCTGGCCTAGTGGGGGCCAACTGGTTCCTACCCAGAGCTTGGAAATTAGAGGCAACAAAGTGACCACAAGAAGTGCACTCTGGGTAATGCCATGCAAATTAACCCCCCTGGCTATCACCAATCCCCCCCAGGCTTGACTGCTGTGCCAGCACATCCTCCCCCGCCCAGTAACAACATCCCAGATCCGTCTCGTCCCAGCTGCGCCTGCCACATCCTGCGTGATCCTTACCCAATGGTTAGTGCAGGGCCCGTCAGTCTCTGCCAGGATCTTGCCATCTTCAGATATCAGCACCACCTTGGAGTGGGTCCCCCCCCTAAGGAATCAAGGGCACACACATGCCAGTTCAGTGCACAATGGGCTCATGCCACCCCCCTCTGGCAAAGCTGGGTGAGCAGCCGCTCCAGAGTCAGAGTTAGAAGAAAGCCCCCACCCAGACTCCTGAAATCTACCCTCGCTTCCAAGTGCCAGGAGAGTTTTCAATCTTTGCAGCTGCTGCTGGGCTGAAGGCAGCCACACTCGAGAAAGGCTTGCGACAGGCCCGCTAGCTGCAGCGGTTTCCCACGCAACCCGCGATTCCTGCATGGATCCGTCCCATGCACAACTGTGCAGCAGGCACAGGGAGGGTGTTTTGCTGTAACGTTTCCCAGTGGAGCCGCGCCCCCATGGAAGAGCCAGGTCTCGCTGCTAACAAGATTGTTTACAGCTGTAGGAAGGTGCTGGGAGAAATACCACCTCAGCCACTCAGAAATCTCTGCAGGGTGCCTCTAGCTTGAGGAAATTCAGAGCCATGATTCCCCATGGCTGCCGGAGCAGAACTAGCACACAGGTACTTCAGCCACCGAGTTTGAAGGCAGCTCTGCTTATGCCTAGACGACATGGTCCTGTCTACCTACACTGGCTCTTCCTTGCAGAAGCAATCCTTTGCTTGCTCCAGGGTGGTAATACAGAGGGCATCGCTGGGATGGAAAATGCTCTCCGAATGATCTTAGATGTGAATTATTTCTCCCGAGCGACACTGGAACGGGTTGTGAGACTGTTAGCACAAAACCTCCAGTTAGCGTGAGGCACCCGGCTAGTTCTGGTAACTAACACTTCTGGCAAACACTGACATTCATGATACAGGCTGAAGTTTCTCTCTTTCTCCCCCTTCCCCACAATATTACCAGCTGTCTCCCTCCCATTGCTATCACCAGCAGAGACACTACAGGGCCAGATGAGAGTCGGTGTCTGTTTGGCCCAGCCATAGCCAGCTGTCTGCCTTGCTCTGTGCTCCACCATGCAGCCCAAACACCGATTCAGATGGGACGCTTTCAGGCTGGGGGGGTCTGTTTATTTTGGAAGTCAGACATGGAAGATGATCCCCTTAGAAGGGCGTGCGCAGGGGACGGACTGGCTGGCTCTGGCTAAAGGCAGAGAGAACCTTGCACCTCTAGGTTGCTGGTGTGACTTGAGCTCAGGTCCGTAGTAATCATCCCCGGTGCACATGAAACGAGTTTGGAAGGTCTCAGTGCAGTTCCCAGCAGATTGATGGCCACACCCCAGAGAGACCCCAGACCAAACAGGCCATGCAGACTGAACTCTAAGCCCTAGAGTTGGTCCCTCCAGGTCAGGGCTGAATTGTGTAGCCAAGGCCCAGGACAGGTGCACCCCCATCCATACTGTACCTGCCCCGCAGGCAGGAGACTCCAGTCATCCCGCACCACAATCATACTCTGCAGAGCACCGTCCCCTCTTTCCAATGCAGACCAATGCAAGCCCTACAGGACACCCCTCCACTAGGGGCATGCTTCAGTGTAACACCCCCAGCGCAGACACCTTCTATGGACAAGCCGTAGACTCCATCGGCCTGCTCCGGCCCCAGTGGAAGGCAGCCCTTCCCCTATAAATGCATCCAGCAAGTTCATAGAATCATAGAATATTAGGGTTGGAGGAGACCTCAGGAGGTCATCTAGTCCCACCCCCTGCTCAGAGCAGGACCAATCCCCAACTAAATCATCCCAGCCAGGGCTTTGTCAAGCCAGGCCTTAAAAACCTCTAAGGAAGGAGATTCCACCACCTCCCTAGGTAACCCAGTCCTGTGCTTCACCACCCTCCTAGTGAAATAGTGTTTCCTAATATCCAACTTAGACCTCCTCCACTGCAGCTTGAGCCCATTGCTCCTTGTTCTGTCATCTGGTACCACTGAGAACAGCCGAGCTCCATCCTCTTTGGAACCCCCCTTCAGGTAGTTGAAAGCAGCTATCAAATCCCTCCTCATTCTTCTCTTCTGCAGACTAAACAATCCCAGTTCCTTCAGCCTCTCCTCATAAGTCATGTGCCCCAGCCCCCTAATCATTTTCGTTGCCCTCTGCTGGACTCTCTCCAATTTGTCCACATCCTTTCTGTAGCGGGGGGCCCAAAACTGGACGCAATACTCCAGATGTGGCTTCACCAGTGCCGAATGGAGGGGAATAATCACTTCCCTCGATCTGCTGGCAATGCTCCTACTAATGCAGCCCAATATACCATTAGCCTTCTTGGCAACAAGGGCACACTGCTGACTCATATCCAGCTTCTCGTCCACTGTAATCCCCAGGTCCTCCAGAGTTGTGCAATACTGCGGGCGAGGTCTCTTGGGGGAAGTGGAGGAAGGGAGCGATTTCTGCTAGACTCGCAGGTTACCAACTCAAGTCCTGAAGCATGAGGCTCAATTAAGCTTTTCTGTTTTCGCTTGCATGCAGCCAGGGTCCCTTCCCAGCCTACTGAAAGAAGAAACACCCCCACCAGCCATGAACCCAGGCATCCTGCAGAGCACAAGGCTGGTGTGATGCCACCCACTTTCAGGATACATTTGACCTGAATGCAAATGCCAGGGATGCAGTCTCTTGTTTAAGAGGCAGCGCTGTGTTACCTCGCTGAATACGGCCCCGATCCTGTGATGACAAGCTCAGTACAGGCAGATCTCCAGCCCTGTAGGGCTCCATGCAGAGGATCAGGGGCTAAATGTGCAAACCCCCCAGTGCCCCACAGACCTGCACCATCCAACAAGCATCCCCATGGCTTGGCTATTCCTAAAGGTCAGGTGCAAAGCCTCTGCTACATGCTACAGACACCAGAGCAGCCTGAAAGGGGGCTAGGAATGGTACAATTCTCCAGCCTCTTATGCAGGATCTCAGAGCGGATGATCATTGTGGTCCTTTTAGTGCCTAAGGTAATTAGGCACCCACTGAAAGCCAGCAAGAGTCGGGTGCTCAATTCCCTTCGACGCTTCTGAAAAATCTCACTTGGTCTCTGACTCTGCATCAGCAGGGGGGCCGAAGGCCAGATCCAGGAAGTATTTAGGCTCCTCACTCCCACAGAAATCAATGGATCTTTGTGGATCAGGATGGAAGCGAGGAGCCTGAATACCTTGGAGGATCTGGGTCCAGAAGACTTTTGGTTTGTAATCTGGATTTATTAGAGCGGGATGTGCTCTCTGCATGGCTACACTGTTGCACAAGACACGGACCAGGCAGACTTCTCTTCCACAATGAGTGTTTGCCTTGTTCCCATGCACTGGGAATGCGAAGGGGTCCCTTCCTCCCTGCCAAGTGTCTCTTCAAACAGATTACAAGCAAACCATCGGCGGGCAGAGAGAGGACGATAACCAGACCCTGGGCGAGGACGAGGTCCAGAGAACGGCAGCACCAGAACATGTTTTCTCTTTGGAGCTGCCTTCCTCGGATTCATCTTGGTATCTTCCCCTTTCACACATGCAGCCATGGCAACAAGTGCAATTACTATAACAACCTGGCAGATCCAGAGATCCTCTCCCCAGCTCCCCTGTGCTGAGCCTCAGGCGGAAGGCTGGGCAGGTACACAGCTGAGCTTGTTAACTGCATTCACCTTGCGTGGAAGGTGCGAATGGGGCAGGGATCGCTCAGAGAACCAGGAAGTCTCTCGCTCCTGCTCAGATGGGGTCTCAGCCAGGCCAGCTTGTCTCAAGTTACCTTAAATCTCACCACTAACTGGGCCAGGGCTGGGTTAAGCAGGCTCATCTCCCCCCTTCCCAGGGGCAGGGAGATGCTGTCTTCTGCAAGACCCCCCCCCCCAGCAGAACAGGAATCGCCAGGCCACAGAGCAAGGCAGCGCGGTCTAATGGGGAGAGCACTGGCCTGCGAGTCGGCACGGCTGCGTTCTAGTGCCAGATCTAGAACGGACTTGCTGGGCGGCCTTGGACATGTTACCACTTCACCTCTGCTTCCGTTTCCACTCGGCGTCTGGTCAACACAGATTGGGGTTTCTTGGCACTGCAGCTGCCTTCTATGTTTGTATGGCCACTGGCACAACGACGCTCATCCCAATTGCCCCCAAGCAACTCTGGTATCAACACCGTCAATGGTCCATCTAGTCCACTCTCCTGCCCGTCTTACTGGGCAGTGTCTTCAGGGGAAGACACAAAGTCTTTGTAATGGACAACTACGGAATAAACCGTTCACAGGGGCAGCTGCATCCTAACCCGTTAGTTAGTTAGGGGATGATTTATAGCCCTCTAGTTTTATCATATTTGAACTATGGATTTTCTAAACAGCAAAGAAATCCTTTCTGAAACCTGCTCTTGGCCTCCATCAGCTGATTGTGGCAATGGGTCCCACGGGCTAATTGGGCCCTGGGTAAAGTAAGGATTTCCCTTTAGGTTACAGTAGTTCCTGCTAAGATTTCAAGTTCCTCTGGGCAAGGACTGTATTATTTAGTTGTACACACTGGACACGTTAGCAGCTCTTCGGAAATTACAGTACAATAGTCATTAAATAGATTTTAATAGGGTTGCACCCGCCCCGCATGAATCTGGCTCAATATATTTTTAATGCGTACAAGACAATTTATGGGGGAAGACCAGGTGTTAGAAGTGCAATTCACCTTTAAACACAGTAAGATCTGCACGCGTACCACACACATTTTAGAAATGAAAGTATTAAGAAGTCTTCATAAGAACGGCCAGACTGGGTCAGACCAAAGGTCCATCTAGCCCAGTATCCTGTCTACCGACAGTGGCCAATGCCAGGTGCCCCAGAGGGAATGAACAGAGCAGGTAAATCGAGTGATCCATCCCGTCTCCAGTGATAGAGACTCTTCTAACACTTTGCATCTGCCATGTTCAGTTGCTGCCAGAGCTCATGAACAACCCTACAATAATGAGACAGCTTGCACATGGGTGCGGGAGGAGAGGGAGACTTTGGAAGAGGCAGTTCTCAGTTTCAAATTTTTAAGGGGTTCTTTTTAAACACTGGCTTATAAAAGGGGGAACCGTCAGTTTAGACCTGAAAATTCAGAGTTAAACACTAATTTAACAAAACTTTGATGTTGAAAACGTTTGTGCCTTTAAAAGTTTTCAGCAGATCATCTTGCACTGGATTTCCTTGGGGTTCTCTTCTGGAGATAGAGTGAATTTCAAAGTGAAATTTGCCAGTCTGTTCCCCTGGGTTATCGAGAGTGACGCTTCAGAGGCTACCCTGGCAAAAAGAAAACCAGCTTTCTCCAATCAGAAGTAACGAAGAGGACTTTTTCAAAATATGATTTTTAACCTGAGCTGTGTCCATTCGAACCACAAAGCTAAATACGTCAGGAACCCGGTTACAACAGACAGCAGGCCTAGCAGTGCCCCTGAATTCAGCCATCACCAAGTCTCCCGACAACAGATCTGTCATTTCAGATGGACTTTAAGTCCTAAATCTGAAAGGTAGCTCTGCACTGAGCTGGAGAAAGTCAGCTGCTTCAGAAGCTGAACTGTGCAGAAACCTTTGGCCATAGTTGCACCTTGCAGTTTTTAAATCAGATATCACACCCACATCTAAGCCTTCCCAACAGGTTATGCACGCACATCAAAGATAACACAAGCAGCTCCAAGCCGTGGTTTGGGAAGGAAAGCATACTTCCAACAGCACAGCCTTGTCTAATTCTAATCACCCAGGGTAAGCAGTTTTCCTCTTCCAGAAGGACAAAGGAAGCCCGCCTACATGGGAAAGCGACACCAGTCTAGCTTCAATCATTTTTTATTTCAGCTTCATTTAAACCAAATCAGTTCTGAGCTGACTTGAGCTAACCTGGAAAAAAAGGCACTCTTAATCCAACACGAGCATGTCCACACTGAGGTGCCACTGGTTTAACTAAATCTGTTCCAGGTCACACCTTAGCCCGGTCTACACTGCAAAATTTTTCCGCATGGCTTTGTCGGTCAGGGAGTGTGTGAAAAAGACCCGCCCTAGCAGCACAGCTGCAGGGCCGCCCAGAGGATTCCGGGGGCCTGGGGTCTTGGCGGCCTTTCCCCTTTCCGGGGACGAGCGCGCCGCCGAAGACCGCGCCGGCGGCGCCCGCCCGCCGCCCCGCGCGGGGGGCCGGCTGCTGCTGCAGCCAGGTTCGGCGGTAATTCGCCGCCCCAGCGCCGCGGGCGCGGGGCTTGGCGGGGTCGGCCCGAAAAAGGAGACCCCCGCCGCCTGCCGGCCAGGCTCCGCTTTGCGGGCCCCCCCCCCGCCCCCACCCCCCCCCCCCTCCCCCCCCCCTCTCCTCAGCGCCTCCAGCCTCAGCCTCAGCAGCCCCGGCGGGCCCTGCGGCGGCCGCGGCCGCCGAGCCCAGCTCCCGCGGGCTGGGAGGGCCGGGGGCGGGGAGGGGGCCAGGGCCTGAGCCTCCCAGCCCAGCCCGAGCCTAGCCTCCGCAGCCCCTCGCGGGCCTCGTGGCTCAGGGCTCAAGGGCGCGCTGGGGCGAGGCGGGAGCGCGGAGCGGGCGCTGCGGGGGCGGGAGAGGGGGGCGGGGCGGGAGCCCGCCCTCCCCCCCGGGGCCCTTGCCCCCCCCCCTTTGCACAGCTGTACCATCAAAACTGCAAATGCTAGTATAGACGCAGCTATGCGGACAGAGAGCGACAGAAAAACTCCTTCTGCCAGCACATGCTGCATCTGCGCTAGGGCTCTCCAGCTAGGGTTGCCAGGCATCCGTTTTTTGACCGGGAGGCCGGTTGAAAAGGGATCCTGCCGGCTCCGTTCAGCAGCCCAGACTGGGCCATTAAAAGTCTGGTTGGCAGTGCAGCGGGGCTAAGGCAGACTCCCTGCCTGCCCTGGCTCCGCACAACTCCCGGAAGCAGCTGCTGGGTCCCTGCAGCCCCTGGACATATGGGCAGCCAGGAAGGATCTGCATGTTGCCCACGCCCTGAGTGCCAGCTCCACAGTTCCCATTGGCTGGGAACCAATGGAAGCTGCAGAGGCGGCACCTGCAGACATGAGGGCAGTTGAGCGCGCAGAGCCTACGGGCTGCTCATGCACCTAGGGGCTGCAGGGACTTGGTGGCCACTTCCTGGGAGCCGCAGTAAGCGCTGCTGGGACCCCGTACTCCAACCCCCTGCCCCAGCCTGGAGTCGCCTCCTGCACCCAAACTCCTTCCCGGAGTCTGGCCACCCCCAACACCCTGCTCCAGCCCCCTCCTGCACCCCAAACCCCTCATCCCTGGCCTCACCCCAGAGCCCTCATCCCACTCCTGCAGACCAACCCCTGCCCCAGCCCGGTGAAAGTGAGGGAGGGAGGAAGGATGGAGAGAGCAGGGCGGGGCCTTGGGGAAGGGGCGGGGCTAGGGTGTTCGGTTTTGTGTGATTAGGAAGTTGGCAACCCTACTTCCAGTGTATCTATTCCAGCAAAGCATTTGTCGCGTAGCCAAGGCCCATGGGTTAGATGGGTGCAGCATTCTCGTGAAACCAGATATCACCCTGGGTTTTTCCCACCCCTCAAGTGGGTAGATTATTGCACACGGGCCGATTTTGCAAGGTTGCACCCATGTAAATATGGTTCCGTTTTCCCTTCCATACACTTGTCACTAGATTACAGACTCACCCGGGGCAGGGACCACACCATATAGTGGGACTTGTGCCGGGCCGGGCACACCAACTGCACTCAAACAGGCACCTGCAACACCCCTACGGACCGGGAGCCAGTTTCCCTGGTACAGCTGATCCCCACAGGCTGGGCTCAACACAGCACATTCCACCCCAGCTGTGAAGCCGATGTGCACTGCCCAGTGCATGTGGGCCAGAACCAGAGTCAGGCACCAGGATTTCAATTACCCCAAAATCCAGGGGGCCAGGCCCAGAGGAACCCTCTTCCACCCGGAGGGTGAGCTGAGGAGCACGGGCACCTGCCCTGAAGAGGGTCAGGTTGGTAACAAGCCCGTGGCCCGTGCATCACACAGAGAAATCGCTCAGCCACCCGCTGGGTCTGCGCAAGGCTGGGGCAGCCTGCGGGGCAACAGGGTATCCCAGATACAGCATCACATGCTGGGGGCATCAGACACCAGTACCAGCCATCCCGCCCCAGCCCGAGAAGCGTGCAAGGCATTGCACGCGGGGGGGGCACGCAGCCCGAGAAGTGTGCAAGGCATTGCACGCGGGGGGGGGTGCACGCAGCCCGAGAAGCGTGCAAGGCATTGCACGCGGGGGGGGGAGGTGCACGCAGCCCGAGAAGCGTGCAAGGCATTGCACGCGGGGCACGCAGCCGAGAAGCGTGCAAGGCATTGCACGCGGGGGGGGGAGGTGCACGCAGCCCGAGACGCGTGCAAGGCATTGCACGCGGGGGTGGGGGCTCGCACGCTGGGGAGGGGGGGGCTCTTGGACCGAGCTGGAGACAGGGCACCGCGCACTTACGGGGGGGACGGGGCTGGAGCGAGACGAGCGGCTCCCCCCAGCCCGTGGGGAGGGGGCTGCCCTCGGGCCCCACCATTGGCCGGGCTGGTGCCTAGGGAGTGAGTCAGGATGCCAAGGGCTCCCCCCCCACGAGCCCCGGCTCGGACTCACCCCTCCACGCCGCCGAACAGCGCCGCCATGAGAGCGCCGGGCCGCCCGCGTCAGCTGATCCAGCGCCCGCCCCGCTCCTCCGCCGCGCGCGCCCCGGGGGAGCCGCCACTAGCCCCGCCCCCGGCAGGGAGCGCCCAGCCCCGCCTCCCGGAGGAACCTAGCCCCGCCCCCGGCAGGGAGCGCCCCGCCCCCCGGAGGAACCTGGCCCCGCCCCGGCGGAGCGCCCAGCCCGCCTCCCGGCGGAACCTAGCCCGCCCCGGCAGGGAGCGCCCCGCCCCCCGGAGGAACCTAGCCACGCCCCCCGGCAGGGAGCGCCCCGCCCCCTGGAGCAACCTAGCCCCGCCCCGGCAGGGAGCGCCTCGGTCTGTCCCACGAGGAGCCTAGCGCTAAACAGCCCCGCCCCCAAGCAGGGACACCCGCCCCCAGGAAGGAGCCTCTAGCTCCGCCCCCGGCAGGGAACGCCCCGCCCCCCAGGGAGGATCATAGACTCCCTCCCCTCCCCGGCAGGGAACCTCAGTCCCCCAGGAAGAGCTTAGCGCTAACCAGCCCCGCCCCGCGGGGAGCCACAGCCCCTAGGAGGAGCCTGCCCCCAGCAGGAACCCCGGGAGGGGCCTAGACCCTTCCCCGGAACCCCTGGCTCCCCAGGAAGAAGCCTAGACCCCGCCTCTCCCCAGCAGGGAACCCTCAGTCCCCAGGAGGATCCTGCCCCCACCAGCTGCGAGCACCTTCCCCCCCCAGCAAAGCGACGTGGGAGCACCCCAAAACCCCTGTCCCTGCCCCACAGCTACCAGCACCTTCATCTCTCCCAGCACCCCCTCCCCCAGCATGCAACCCCTGGCACCCCTCCCCAGCCGGGAGCACACTGCATAGTCCTCTTCCCCCAACCCCCGAGCTGGGAGCACACCCAGTACCTTCACCCCCAGCAGGAAAACCGTGTCCCCCCCCCAGCCCAGAGCCCCTTCACTCTGCACCAACTGGGAGCACCCTGCACCCCCTGGGCCCATGCAGGCCGCATGCAGCTTCCTCCCTGGCCCCCCGCAGCAGTGGGTGATGTGGACTCAGGACTCTTCAGTTACGTGTCATATGCCTCACACTGCTGAAGGTGAGTCTCCTGTTTGCACAAAGGGAAGGAATCTGGGCCTCTGGAGCAGGAGGGGAGTTTGGCCCAGGTGGCTCCACATAGCCATAGGGGTGAATGGGGCCCTGCGTGGGCACAGACGTAGCAGCGTGAATGATTATTGCTTATTGCTTCAGTAGGAACAGCGGAGTAGAAAACCTGCCATACAGTGAGAGACTCCAGGAGCTCAATCTGTTTAGCTTAACACAGAGAAGGTTTAAGGTGCAGGGACTTGGTCCCAGTCTATAAATACCTACCTGGGGAACAAATATTTAATTATGGACTCTTCCGTCTAGCAGCAGAAGGTTTACCACAATCCAATGGCTGGAACTTGAAGCTAGACAAATGCAGACATAAATAAAATGTACATTTTTAACAGTGAGCGTGAATAACCATTGGAACAACCTGTCCAGGGGTGTGATGGATTCTCCATCACTGGCAAGTTTTAAATCCAGATGGGCTGGTTTTTTAAAAGCTCGGCTCTAGGGATTATTGTGGGGCAGGTCTCTGGCCTGGGCTATGCAGGAGGTCAGACTAGGTGATCACAATGGTCCCTTCTGGGCTTGGAATTAATGAATCTATGCACAGAGATGTGTGTCTAGAGCCATAGGCAGAGCTCTGCAGTGCTAGCCGAGCTCTGACAGCCACCTCTCCTTGTTACTCCCAGCAAGTACAAGCAGCATTTTAGTTTAGTTCAGTTCAAAGCTTGGCCTGCAAAAGACAGGCCGGTATCCAGCAGCAAGAGGAAGCAAGAGTGGACGAGGAAGTCTCGACAGTTGGTTATTATTTGTATTATCATGGCAGGTGGGGGCACTTTCCTGGGCATGGAGAGGGGGATACGGGGGCACCCGAGTGAGAGACTGCAGGGAGCGGGCTAGGCGGAGCACTGGCCAGCTTTGGTTGGAGCTCATGAGAATTTAGAACCATTTCAGATTCAGTTTGCTATCATGTTTCTCAACACACAGTCTGAACGACAGGGCAACCATTGGAATGAGTGGTACCGCACCTGAGAATGTGGGATTTGTTCCTGCAGAGCTCAGACTCCGGCTCATCGGCTGTATAGGAGCAGGTCTTCGAGTGTGATCTCGGTTTAGTCGCTTCTCCACTCTGTGACTCAGTTTCCCCATCTGGCCGCCCTTGTAAAGCGCGTTGAGATCTACTGGTGGCAAGTGCCAGATAACTAGGCTTGGAAGGATTAGCTTTTTATCCGTAAATGTTGGTAAACGTCAATTTCAGCGTACAAACACCCAGACCAAGGCAAAATTATTTCCATCCATACTAATCGAAAGTGACACCTCGGCAACGTAAGACAAATGGGGAAGGGAAGTCTAGGTTGGATATTAGGAAACACTATTTCACTAGGAGGGTGGTGAAGCGCTGGAATGGGTTCCCTAGGGAGGTGGTGGAATCTCCTTCCTTAGAGGTTTTTAAGGTCCGGCTTGACAAAGCCCTGGCTGGGATGATTTAGCTGGGGTTGGTCCTGCTTTGAGCAGGGGGTGGGACTAGATACCTCCTGAGGTCCCTTCCAGCCCCGATATTCTATGATTCTATGAAATGGTGCTTTTGAGAGCTTTGAGTCCCACCTTGATGTGTATAAAACATGCTGGTGGAATTGGAGCAGGGGTGCCATTTAAGTGGGGGGGGGCAGTTGCCTCCATCCCCTCCACCCGTACTTCACCACATTAATTTTCGGAATGGGGAGGCACTGGGGTGAGGATGCTGCTGGAGCAGGGGAATCTTTGCTAAATCATGTGATCGCAGCTTCCCCTTGTAATTTTGCACAATTGTGAAAATAGAAATGAATAAAAATTGAAAAAAAAATGCTTTAAAATAAGCATTGATTTTCTCGGTTGAAATTATATTTAAAAAACTCAAGTTCTGCCAAGCCAATATGTGAGAACTGGGTAGTGTTATGACTATTTCTTAATAGCACTTTGCTAGCACCTCTCATCCAGGGATCTCCTGGCATTGTACAAACATTCCTTTTAATCAAGATGGGGTGTTTTTCTCAAAGATCTGCACTAGTTCAAACACAGGCTATTGCGGAGAAGTTCTCTAGCCTGCAATATGCAGAAGGTCAGATTAGATCGTTGCCGTAGTCCCTTCTGCTCTTGGGATCTATGAATTAACCCTTCCCACAACTGTATGAAATAGGAAAGAGAGATGAAGCCCCTTTTTACAGATGGGGAAACCGAGGCACAGAGCGGTGAGGTGGCACAGAGCAAGGAATAGAACGCAGGGGCAGGGTGTGTCCCAAAGCCAAGCCAAGATTGTCTGCTGGTTAGCTCAGCCTGGCATCTCCAGGAATGTGTCTCCCTCTGTGCTCATGGATGAGGGTAGGTCAGGAGTCCACGAGCAGGCTCAGGGCTGGCTTTAGGCCGATTCGCCCGATGCCCTGGAATTGGGCTCAGCGCCAGGGCCCCTCGCCTTAGGGGCCTTTTAAATTTTTTTTTTACTCACCTGGTGGGGGGTCCACTCTGGGGTCTTCGGCGGCGGGAGGTCCGCTCCAGGGGTCTTCGGTGGCATTTTGGCAGCGGAGGGGGGGGGGTCCTTCGGTGCCGCGGAAAACCCGGAGCAGACCCCCTGCCGCCAAAGTGCTGCCGAAGCCCCGGACCACAGCCGGGTATTCAAATCGGGCCCTGCAGTTAATAAAGCCGGCCCTGAGCAGGCTGCTGGCATTATGCACCGAACCCAGGATGGTGGGAATGAGGCTGAAATCAGTTGGTTGGCTGGTTCCTGATTTGATGTAGCCCCCAAATAGGCATGGTTATAAGGCAGTATCCTCATTTATTATTTCATATTGATGTGGTGGCAACAGCCCTGGTGTGCTCGGCGCTGTACGAACGGAGAGGCCGACATTGATCCCTCCCCCACATGATAACACCTGGCTCTTCATAGCACTTTTCGTCAGTAGATCTCAAAGCAATCCGTGGCATTGTCCCCATTTTACAGATGGGGAAACTGAGGCCCTGAGCAGGGACTTGCCCACAATCACCCAGAACACCAGTGACAGAGCCAGGAATATAACCCCAGTCTCCTGAGACTCTGTCCAACGCTTTGGCCCTAAGACCAACCTTCCTCTTGAGCCCTTGTAAGCTGTTATTCCTCCTTGCTCTCTCGGACTCCTCAATATTCCTCTGTCATTCCTGCCCAGCGGGATGTGCCGATGGCACTCAAGGCCTGTGGGCGCAAGCGGGACAGTGAGAGTCAGGTGTGTTGGGAGGGGGGCAGGACAGACGGGTAAGGGTTAGACAGGCAGTGGGGGAGAAAACCTGAGAAAGAGGAGGACTCTGGCAGAGGAACGTGGGGAGGGCTGGGAGGCAGGGAAAGTTGGGACGGGAGAGGAATGGGGGTACAGGAAGACCAGGAGGTGGACGAAGAGAGACCCTGGTGAGAGAGAAGATAGTATCCATCCACCCACCTATCCAAAGTGTGTGATACACCCCTCCCGGCAGGGTCTGGACAGAGGCTTGGGAATGGATGACCCTTGCTCCTCCGGGACCAACAGGGTGACTGTGCCCACAAAGGGGCACATCGCGTTCCCAGTCCTCAAGCCGCCCCAGCAGCACTGTGCTGGACGGGACCCCACTTCTGTTTATTTCGCCTTTCCCTGGGAATCCCAAGCAGTTCGGCAGTGCTGCCACCAGAGGACACCGGAGATCAGTAAATCAGCGCTTTGCCAGGTTGGGATGATGCTTGCGGAGGGAAATGCTGGTGATGAGGCTGCAGGACTGAGGTTTCCTTTAGGCTTCGTAATAAATCCGTGTTGCTTCCAACTCTGCCTGCTGCCTCCCCTCGCAGGGGTATCTGGGATCCCCCGGGAGGGTGCCACAGCCCCAGAAAAGCTGGGACCCCGATCCCTGCTCTGTGGCTGTGAACCCCAATCTGATTCCTTTACAGGTGCTCCCTGGTCTATACCTCACACCATTGAGAGCGAGGGGGCTGGGATTCCCCAGTCATCCCAAACCCGGCCTGGTGACTGCTGGGGCTGGCAGTGCCCTGCAGAGCCCTCTGCGTGACTGCCAAGATGTTACCAAGACTCTTACGTTGTGCTGTTGGCAGTTGCTGTGTTCCACCCCAGAGGTGGCTGCATTTCTGATGCACCACTGGGAGGGGTGAGGCTTACATGTCCTCTCACCCTGTAACTTCTTACTACCCTGTTGACGTGCTCCATGACACTGAAGGATGAATGCCCCTTATCTCCTAATTCCCCCAACCTGCACTTAGTTTATGTGGCCTCACCCAGCACTTTGGGATGAGAAGAATTACCGAACCTCCTTGGTAATCACAGGGAAAGCTCCTGCTTCAGGCTAGGCTCGGAGGCTTACAGGGTTAAGAAAGAGCAGGTGTCTAGTTTATTGAGAGCAGAGCCAGGCCACCTGGATTCTAGTCCCTGTAATGTCACTGGCTTAGGCAAGGGACTTAATGATTGGAGCCTCAGTTTCCCCATTTTAAAATAGGGATCATAATATTTACCCAGCTCGCGGGGCACGAGGTTCAATGAATTAGCTGTTTGTACAGTGCATCGAAAATCGCATGCACTACTACTGTAGCACCAGCACGGGCTGCGGGCTTGTCAGGGCTCCCAAGCTAAGAAGGGTTTGGGGAGGGGGTGGAGGGAGTGTCTGGGAAAAAAAGCAACGAGGTCCTACAGGCAATGCGGTTGTGACTTATTAGGGGGCGCTGTTCTCCCAGAGTCAGTGCTGCTGACCTCACTGGTGCGGCTGGAAGTGCCCGGATGAGAACAAGAGGCAGTGTGGTCTAGTGGGTAGGGGTTTGGCCTGGAAAGTCAGGTGAGCTGGGTGCTAGCCCTGGTTCTGCCACCTACCTGCTGTATCACCTCAGCAAGTGACTTCCCCTCCTTTCCTTTGGGTGTCTTGCCTCTTTCAGACTGCAGGGGAGGGAGGCTGGCTGTGCAGCACCTAGCACAGAGGGGCCTTGTGGTGCTACCGGTAATAAGGCAGAGCCGAAGTCATGATGTTATCACAGCTCCCGTGGCGTTTTTCCAGGCAGAGGGGGGTTGCCTGTTTCTGTTGTATTAACTGCATCCTCCGGCCTTCCATCCCAGCTGTCGTGTCCGTCGCATACAACATTCTTCTCCTCGCCCTGTGCTGAGCTCCTACGTGTTGTGTAGAGGGGCCCAGTGCTGTGAGCATGGAATTAGGAGCGAGGTGACGTTGCTCTGAGCCCAGCCCCACTTCTTAGTTGCTACATAACCCTGAGCAAGTCAATTCACTTCCCTCCTGGCCTCATTTCGATGTTTCCTCTTTATTCACCTTTCGAACGTGCTTTGAGATCCTGATCTGGGAAATGCTCGGCACTGAATCTGGGCACTGTTAAACAGCTGCTGCCTTCCGCCCCAGAGGGGGCTGCCTGTCAGTGGCTGCTGCTATGATTCCTGTCTAAGGAATGGCTTGCAAAGCACTCAGGGCTCCTTGGAGACCAGAGGTGACAGCCCAGCTACCTAGCAGTTAAGGGGAGAGTTTCAGAATAGACTGGGGACGAGACCCCAGAACACACCTGGAGTGAGAAGGCGTCAGGCTTTGAGTCAACAGGTGTGGTTGTGGTTCTTCAAAGCTAACCCTCATCCCAGGAGCTTTTTGTTAGGTGCGTTCTGGGATGGTGCCGCTGCCAGCTCCCAGTGTGTCAGCCAAGGAATTGGGATCATGCAGAAGGAATCCGCTGGGATGCAGCGTCCCCAGAGCAGGTGTTTGCCACGGCCAGCTGCCCTGAGGCGTTGGGTGCTGACTGAGGCCCCGTGGGAAGGCACAGATGCAGACAGGAGAAGGAAGGTTCGGCATGCACAGCCGCACAACTCTTCAGGGAGCTCTCGCCTTCCTCTGGAGCATCCGGAAGTTCCTAAAGCTCATGCTTCAGGCTGTCAGCCAGCCTGCGGGCATCAGGAAGGGGTGTGTGGGGGCTAGAAGGAACTTCCCCCCAGGTCAGAGGGGCAGTGACGCTGGGAGGGGGGTGTCACCTTCCTCTGCAGCGTGTGGGTGCAGGTCACTTCCCAGGATTATCTGGGCACGTCTCATCTCATCACTGTGGGGGCCTCGGGCATTGGTGCTGCTCAGTCCCTCTGATTCTCTCTCTGGGGCACATACTAATCCGGTCCCCTGCGGCCTGTAATACTTGGGTCTAATTCCGGGTGCAGGGTCAGGGCGTGGGTGCTGGGTGGGGTCAGTGGCCTGGGCTGTACAGCAGGGCAGATGGGATGGTCTGGTTGTTCCTTCTGGCCTCAACCTCGGTGAGTGGCCGGGGAGAAGCGGTCAGCCTAGGCGGGCCGTGTGTCCTCAGCTGGCTATGGCAAGGAGCAGGCAGGGTGGCCCCATGGAGCAATCCCCATCTAGACCCAAATTCACCACTCACAGGGAAGCTGGTGGGCCGGAGCAGGGGGGAGCCCAGGGCTTTGCTGTGTTTTCTGTGGGACGTGGGGACCGAAGAGAAAGGGCAGGCCATGCGGCTAACCGGCGACCCCCCCACCTCACAGGGCCTCCCTTGGGTGGGGCTTTTTGGGGTGGTGGGGGAGGGCCGGTGTGAGAGGTTGACTCCACGTGGGGCAGGGCTCTGAATGGGAGGGGGAACCTCTCCACTCTGGCTGAGCAGATGGGGCCGGGCGTGGGGGGAGATGAGGAACCAGCACCGATGCTGCTGTCGCCAAAGGTGAGGAGGAAAGCTGACCCCAGCAGCCCCCACCCAAAAAGCCCCCTAAGACAAAGCCAGGTACCTGCCTCCTCAAGCACGTGCAGTTTGTTCCTGTCCCTTTAGATGTGAGGGGGCCCAGCATCAGCCGGGGTTGTGAAGGGGGGTTCAGTGCATTGGGGGTACGTCCTCTCCAAGGACCCCAACATCTTGGCTCCTGTTGGCTCTGGTGCCGCTCCAGGGGCTCTCTCAGGGAGGCAGGTTCTATTCTGAGGGCTTTGTAGATTGGAGCGGGACCGAAAGCCTGCGACTGTCTCTGGGTGTGAGCACACGGGCTCTGCATTCAGTGCACGCTGCGCTGTTGGAGGGGCTAGATCCAGAGGCCGTGGGTTCCAGCGTGGACCCAAACCTGGGCGGAGAGGATCTGTTTTTCAGATCCCGCTGCGGTCTCATGAGAGCAGCCGAATTTTCAGCCCGAGGTGGCTGGAATCCCACCAGATCCGATCTCAGCGCCATTCGAACCCAGATCCGAGCCTGGGCTCAGCCAGGCGGGAATGCTGCTTCGTGGGCCCGTCCATGATTTCAGCCTGAAAGCAAGTGATGGGCAGCTGGCTGGCGTTAACTGAGTCTTCTGTGCCAGTTGTGTGTGTTGGGGGCAGGGTGAGCCTCAAACTCCACGCAACCCCCTGCAAACAACAGGGCTTGGGGAGCTCAGATACCACGGTGATGGGCGTGGGATAAGAACCAGAGTAGAATCCAAGCCTTCCCCGTCCCTCCCCCAGCATGAGCTAATCACAGCTTCTCAGCCTGCCCCAACGTCTGGGAGTGATTGGAGCCCTTCTGACTTAATCGGATCGGAGGCTTCGTCTGGGTGTTTCGCCACTCAAGCGAGCGCCGGGAAAGCACTTTGCCGGCTCAGCGCCACTGGAACAGGGGCCTGATCCTGTGGTGCCCTCTACATTTTTTGCTTTTGGGGGTGTAGCACGAATGAGAGAGGCAGCCCCAGTGCGTCTCTAACGGTGCAAGAGAAAGGCAGGACCGGGCCATTGGGCCAGGATTTCTGAACCTGCCTGCCCGATGTTCCGCTTCTCCGTTCCCCTGTTCACATGTGCTGAGCCCCTGCAGCTCCCATTGACTTCCCTGGGGTTTGTGGGGGCTGAGCACCTCTGCAGAATTAGCCTAGCTTACATTGAGGTGCCTTAATAAGGGTTGTGTAGGAGCCTAGCGTTAGCCTCTCTGCAGTGGCAGGATGGGGCCCGGGCTGGAGTGGTGGGTTTGGGGATAGGTGACAGATCGAGGGGGAGAGTCAGCCCCACCCAGCCACGTACGTGCTCCTGGATCTGTGGCTGTTCAGTCCTCCCATGTGTTTCTGGCCCAGCCGGATGCCCTGTAGCCACTGCAGAAACCTGTCCTACAAATATTTAATGGAGCGACAGGCTCCAGCAGCGTTTGACATCCTCCCCCAAGCCCCGTTCTCGGCGTGCAGGGTGCGTCTCGCGGTTATCTCGCTGCTGCCTTGCTAACCATGGAGCCGGCTCCCTCGGGGGCTTTGCTGTTTGCCTGGCATTAGGAGATTGTTTCTGAGACGTACTGGGGGGGCTGCGGATTCCCGCAGTGGGGGCTCTCGGCAGTGACTCCAGCAGCAGCTGGCGGGTGATATGTGACCTCATAGCACCGTATGCCCCAGAAACGCAGACACGCCTGCTGATGGAGTCAGCAGCACTGCTGGGAGTCAATGCCTGTCCCTGGAGGGGGAGGGGGCCCTCACTAGGGCCACTGCAGAGCTCTGCCCCTCTGCCTGGAGCTCTCTCTTTGCACACTGCAAACTGTAGGACTCAGACAGGGTGAATAGGAGGGAAAGGGAAGCAGGGCAGGGGGACAGGAGATGGACAATGGGGGGAACTGAAGGGGAGGTGGGGCCAGGCGAGGGGGGAATGGGAGGGGAGACGGGGCTGGACAGTAGGCAGAGGGGAAGTGGGGGGCTGGATGAGGGGGCAGTAGGAGGGGAGGTGGGGCTGGGCAATCGCACAATCAGCTGATTGCTGGTGCCCGGGTTGAGGGGCAGTGGGGGCTGGTCGCTGACACTTGCTTTGTCTGTTCATAGTAATTCACTAATCACGGATGAACCCTGTCTGAAAACACGTTTGCTCACACCCCCCTCCCTTCAGCAACCGTCTGTCTCTTGCCTTCGTAGATTGCGAGCTCTTTGGGGCAGCGTCCATGGTTTCCTATATTGCTGTGCAAAGCCTAGCAGAACAGGGCCCCGACCCTGACGAGGGCCTCTGGGCACGTCTGTAATTAAAGGGGAGCTTGCGCCTGACACTTCCTATTATAAGACCCTGTTTTCAATTGCTTATAATGTTGCAAACGCTACCTATTTGGGCAGCCGTTTTCCAAGCCAGGTGTCTGTCTCAGGCTGACTATTTTGGGAAGTTTTGGCAAAAACAGTTTAGCCATTTCTTAAAATGACACTGGGGAAAATCCACTGTTTTGCCCATGTTAAAAAAAAAAAATCTTACTGCCAGTTCTTTAAGATGCTCTAGCACCCTCATGGATTGGAGAAGGGACTTGAAATTTCAGAAGGAGGGGTCACCCTGCAGTCAGGGAGGTGCCTTTTGCTGTTCCCATGAGAAAACACTCCAATTTGGCCAAGTTACAAGCCTTGGAAAAAATCTCATTTTGCACATGCTCAGTAGACACGTGTTTGAGTTTGGCAGCTAAATTCTCTGAAGATTCCATGTGCACTGAGCATGCTCCTATTTGAGACTGGTCTGTGCATGGTCCAGCCGCAC
This sequence comes from Mauremys reevesii, assembly GCF_016161935.1. Lineage (NCBI taxonomy): Eukaryota > Metazoa > Chordata > Testudines > Geoemydidae > Mauremys > Mauremys reevesii. The sequence goes on from NC_052627.1 coordinate 136,457,025, forward strand.
GGAGCGACGGAGCATGCTCCTTCCCGGGGCTGCGGGGGATGAGCAGGACTTCCCCTGCAGTTGCCCCTGCTGCTTGCAGGGTGGGGAAGGACACTGAGGCTCCAGGCACCAGAACCAAGAGCAAGAAGGCTGTTTCCCCCATGCCGTTAGCGCTGCTGCCCCCGCAGCGAAGAGGAGGGATGTAGGCTACGGCTCAGGAAAAGCTCTGGGGAGTTCAGCTCTGGAACAGGCTTCCAAGGGAGGCTGTGGAATCCCCATCACTGGAGGTTTTTAAGAGCAGGTTGGACGAACCCCTGTCAGGGACGGTCTAGGTTTGCTTGGTCCTGCGTCAGTGCAGGGGCTGGACGTGATGAGCTCCCGAGGTCCTTTCCAGGTCGATGGCTCCGTGACGGCACACGTCAGGTGCTGAACCGAGGAGCTGGCAGGGTGCAGAGATGAAGGAAAAGTCGCCGTTTCCCTTCCTCCCCGTCCCGGGAGGACTGCGGGCGAAGCCCGGCCCCAGCGCATCCCTTCCCCGACCTGCTCACCCGCCCCAGCAGCTGTTGGGTTTGGCCCGCTCCAGGCCGGGGCGTCTGGCTGAACAAATGGAGCAGCAGCTGCTGCCTCAGGCCAGTCCCTGATCCATACACAGGCTCCATGGGGCAATGGGAGGAGGGAGGGATCTGCAGCACCTGGCGTTTCACTTCAGCACACGTCTCTGTCTCCCCTCCAGCCGCCCCAACTCCCCGTCCTCCATCGGCGCGTGGGCAGGGCACTGCAAAGGACAGGCGGGTCTCTGGGAATCCCAGCTGCGCTGCAGGGGAAGCCTGGAGAAACTGGAATCTTTCTTCAGCTCCATCCATCCCCATGCCTAGCTGGGGACCCAGCTGTTGTATTTCGAGCGGGCCCACCACTTCACTGCCTACGTGCAAAGAAATCCTGCGATCCCGAGCTTCTCCTGGCCACACAGTCCTGCCAGGGACAAAGTAGCTCCCATCATGCACCAGGGCTGAAGATGGGCAGGTCTGAGTATCCGTTTTTATCAGGATGGCCAGGGGCAGGGAGCAACAAATGGATCAGGTACCCCGGTCCAGTGGGGAAGCCATCATCTGTCTATCTGCCTGTCTTACGCCCATATCCACCTGTCTCATCTGGGATTGTGTGTGTGCCTCTGACGCATCCCCCATGCCCTGCCCCGTCCCCCATGCCCTGCTCCGGCTCTCAGTCTGGGAGTCGGGGGTTGCAGCGAGAGCGGGACAGGAGCCAGCTTGCTGGCAGCATGCGGAGACGGTGGGGTGAGCGAGCCAGAGCCAGTGCTAGGATAGAGAGCAAGGCCCAGGCCTCGGTGAGACGCTGCGAGCGGCAGGGGAAACGTCTCTTCCAGTTACACGTTCAGAGCTCTGAGCCCCGTCGCGGCCGCCTGGGTGCGGGCTGGGACCACATCTGTCTTCCTTGAGCAGCTCCAGGTTTAATGGATCTAGAATGAGAGCAAACGTCTTACCATCCCCGTGGCGCTGGTGTGACAACGCATAATTGACTGGACGACAGCAGCGTATCCCGGGGGCGTGTGTGAAATGTGACAAGAGCTGAAGGAACTGGCCTGGGTCGTTGTCTGTTGGCCGATGGGCTGTGTGCTGGGAGGGTGATGGGAGATCACAGGCACAGGCGCTGAAGATGGAAATTGGCCCCAATGAGCTGAGGGTTGGAGAAAGGCCAGAACGTCCCGCTTGGATCTGGCTCTCAGTGGCTCTGTAGTTTGGGGGCACCAGAATCTGGCTTTTGATTGGGATCCGTCTCCATGAGTGACGGGATTTCCCAATAACCCAGCACGCCCTGGGCAGCAGCTGCAGCAGGATCCGGGGGAGCATTTCCAGGCCTTGCTGCTGAAGACCAGAGGGGCCAGGCAGAAACGCTCCTGAGTTCTGGTCGGCGGCTGGAGGGTTGCCCCTAAATGCGAGGGAACTGTTAGAATGTGCGCAGCACCAGGGGCCTGCGTGGGGTTTTAAAGACCACGCTCCTGCGTGAGGATCGTACAGCCTAAATCACGTGTTATTGTACGGTGGCCAACAGGTGATTGTAGGGTCCCTGGCGAGCGTCTCTGTGTGGTCGTAGGGACTTGGGTGCATTGAGGTGTTATCACGGGCAGTCTCGGGTGCATCGCCATGCTACTACAGGGCTGCTTGCAAGGGTCTGTCCCGAGTGCTGGCGCACCGTCATAGCGTCTGCCCTGAGCTCTAGTGCACCACCAGAGGGTCCTTTGGGGAGCGTGGACGCATACGCTCTTTGGGGCAGGGCCTGTCATTTACTGCACCCACCACAATGGGGCTCTACCTGGTCGTGGCCTTTTGAAACTACCACTCTCAGGGTGCCGCTGTGGCCAAAAGAACGAATGTGATCCTGGGACACTTAACCAGGGGACTCTCTAGTCGGAGCAGAGAGGATATTTGACCTCTGTATTTGGCACTTGTGCAACTGGGGCTGGAATCCTGGGCCCAGTTCTGGCGCCCACCGGTCAGGAAGGATGTTGATAAATTGCAGAGGGTTCTGAGAAGAGCCAGGAGAACGATCACAGGGTTAGAAAACCTGCCTGGTAGCGATAGACTCAAAGAGCTCCATCTGTTTTTATCCTCACAAAGAGAACATAAGAACGGCCATATCGGGTCAGACCAAAGGTCCATCTAGCCCAGTATCTGTCTACCGACAGTGGCCAATTCCAGGTGCCCCAGAGGGAGTGAACCTAACAGGCAATGATCAAGTGATCTCTCTCCTGCTGTCCATCTCCACTGACAAACAGGCTAGGGACACCATTCTTACCCATCCTGGCTAATAGCCATTAATGGACTTACCCACCATGAATTTATCCAATTCTCTTTTAAACCCTGTTATAGTCCTAGCTTTACAACCTCCTCAGGCAAGGAGTTCCACAAGTTGACTGTGCGCTGCGTGAAGAAGAACTTCCTTTTATTTGTTTTAAACCTGCTGCCTATTAAGAAGGGTAAGGGGTGACTCGCAGTCTATAAGAAGTTACCCGGGGAACAAATAGTTGATAACGAGCTCTTCAGTCTAGCGGAGGAAGGTCTGACACGATCCAATGGCGGGAAGTTGAAGCTGAACAAATTCTGACAGGAAAGAAGGTGTAAATTTTTAACAGTGAGAGTGATTCTTGCTCAGGGTCTCGGTGGATTTTCCGTCACTGACCATTTTATATCCAGATGGGATGTTTTCTAGCAATTGTTGTGAGGCAGGTCTCTGGCCTGTGAGATCAATATTAAATCAGAATAGTTAATAATGACCCCCACTGGCTCTCCGACGGGCACCGGAGCGCTACAAGTGCTGCTGGGTGACAACCGACCCCCTTCCCGACCTGCTCCCAGTGAAGGGACCCATCTCAGCTCCACAGGGACCCTCCAGCCCTGCTGATGGAGACGGAAGCAGATCGGCTCAGCTGTGTTGCTATTTCCTTCTCCTGTTAAAATGGCACCTCCCGTGTCCCCGCTGGCCCCCCTTTCTGCTCGGCAAGGGAAAGGGGCGGAGGTGGCAGGGGGCAGGGCAGGCCGCGGTGATCAGCTATTGAGCTGCCGTAGCTTAGTGCATCTTAATTACCTGGCAGAGCAGGCGGGGAGCAGCTCATTGTGCGCAGAGTGACAAGCAGCACTTAATCTGTCAGGCCATGCCAGAGCTCCCCGCAGGCCGGCTTTCCAGCGAGGGCTGATGAGCGGCGGGAGGCGCGCCCAGGAGTTTGTTTTTATCTAAACAGAGCGAGGACGATACCCACCGCAAACCCCTCGCGTGCCGCCGGCGCAGGTGAATCCACGCCGGGCCGGATAGGCCGTGCTGGAGATCGGAGTGCTGGGCTGCCCGGCTCTGCCCTGAGCACCACCAGTCGGTTCTTCCCGGCCTTGCCGCACCCCTTGTACTGGTGGTTTCTGCGACGTGGGAAACGGCCTGGCTAGGGACAGGCTGCACACTCACTTCACACGCAGCCAGCAAAGGGGCACGCGCTTTGGTGGCAGTCGGGCTAGCTCAGGACTCCACGCAGTGTGGGGAAGAGGTGCAGCCTCAGGAGCAGGGGAGAACTTGCCCAAGGCCGTGGGCTCACGTGCTGGGGCTGGGGGGGCCAGAAAGTGGCAGGCCCCTGGACACCAACCCAGACAGAAGCGGCTGTGGGTGCTAAGGCTGGGACTGGCCTTGGGCAAGGCGGCAGCTGACGGAAAGGCCCCACTGGTGTCCCATTTAAGCCCTGGTTTGAGGATGACAGTGTCTAGGCCTGGATTCCAGAGAGCACCGGATACCACAGGATTTGAGCACGTGCGTCAGTGCTCTCCTGAATCGGGGCCAGGGACACACATGGATCATTATTGGATGTGTGGCACCATCAGGCAGCAGGCTGCTTTAGCTGTGGCCTGGTGGACAGCACGCTGGGCTAAGATTTAGGAGATCTGGGTTCTAATCCTGGCTGTTCTGCTGGCTGACCTGGGGCAAGTCACGTCCCTCCTCTGTGCCTCAGTTTCCCCATCTGTAAAACAGATAATGCGTCTGAACTGCATGGCTGGCCCTGCTGCTGTAACAAGTGGAACCAAAACCCCGGAGCTAGACACTTCCTGAGCTTTGGACTTGGGTTTTGCTCTCTGCAGCTCCAGTGCTGACCCTGCTGCAGGAGCAACTCCCTGAGCTGGGCAGCTGTAACAGGCTGTCGCAGCCACTGGAGGGGGACGTGATCATGGGCAGGAGCCATGCTCAGGGGGATGAGAAGCTTGAATCATGTGGAGTCCTTGGGCAGGATAGCCGGGAGCTCGGAGCTGAGCGGCTGGGGGAGCGGAGTTCAGCTGCAGCGGCGAGGAGGCCTGCAATGAGGCGGTTGCGTTAGTCAGGCCACGGGGTTTGGTTGTTGACAAAGGACAGGGGAAGGAAGAGGGTGGTGGGGGCAGAGAGGAGCTAGACGGGTCCAGCTGGATTCTCTGTTGGAGCCAACAGCTCCACCCCACTGATCCTCTCCTGCCCCCTTCCCCAAGCACCCTCTAGCGCCCCCAGCAGGTGCTGCACCCACTGCCAACCTCAAGCATCCAGCTGCGGGGTTGGAGACCCAGAGGGAGAATCCCTGTTCTACCCGGCTCCGGGTGCTGGATTTGAACTGGGGCCCTGGCGGTGAATGCTGGGGTGCCTGGCTCACAGCTGCTCCCCCATTGGGGTGCTCGGTGGACGCTGTGCTTCTGTCTTAGCGATCCCCTAGCCTCCTGCAGGTGCAGGCCCAACCCTCTTTGCAAGCGTGGCGGGGTTTAGCCCCAATGAGACAGGTGAGTCTCTCACCGCCCCAGTTTCCCAGGGGAGGGCAGTGACGAGTCGGAGGTCAGCAAGTCAGAGGCAGAGCCGGGCAGGGTTTTCTGATTCTCCAGCTTAGATCTTCTGTGAGATCAGAAGGGGGTTTTCTGTGTACTGCTCCTTTAAGAATAATATCGGCGCTCTCCTTCAGCCTGTCCGCAGGGGGCGCTCTCTGAGAGTCACATTCAGGAGGGCGGCTGTTACAGCACCAGTCACCCCCCTTGCGCTCTCTCTCCCCGGGACCCTGTGCCTGGTGTTTCTCCTGGCCTCACCCAGACCGAGAAGTCCTCTCTGCTGAAAAACGTGCCACGTCCTTCCTCCATGGCTGGGCTGCTGTTCGGGCTGCGCCGGACAAACCCCGACTGCCCGCTGGAATGGCCCAATAGGTTTTGCGCCCTCTGGTCAGACCCCAGATGCTCAGCTGGATGTCTCTGTCTTGCTATGTGCATCTCTGGCCTCAGGTACTGGAGAGACCGGCTTTCTTTCTGTGGCTGCAGCCTCTCACGACAGCTGCCTCCCACCAAGACAGTGACGCCAATGCTAAGAGTTTGAGACTCATGAGTGCAGGGTGAACACTGCCAGGGGCGCTGCGCCTAGACAGTGGAACTCTCTGCCACAAGAACTACAAGACCACGGACCTCACAGCACTCAGAACGCAACACTACCCTCATCCCTTTGCCTGATCTTCCCCCCTCTGCGTTCCTCTCATGTACAAGCACACACCAGCCTGAGACTCTGAAGTCGCTTAGGGGGGAGGGAGAGATACCACAATGATGGGCGTGTGAGGAGATAACTTTCTCCCCTCTCAGCTCCCGATCAGGACGTTGGAACCACCCCCCAAAGAAGAGAAAATCCAACCTGGGCTTTAGACCAAGCCTAGTCTGTGCTGGAGCCCATCGCCATGGCATCTAGGTCCCAAGATCTGAGACTGAGAAATAGCACCTGGCTTTCCTCCTCACCAGACACATTCCTGGCCTGAGCTCTGCCTTCCCAAACCCGCCTCCCTGCACTGCAAAGTGGGCTTTCTCGAATGGTTTTAATTCCCACCCCTGGCTAAATGAGTATCAATTTTCCTTCCATTAGGGCATTGCTAATGAACGTAAATGAAAATACAGTGTGGGCTTTAAACATTATTAGCTTCCTGTCAGCTCCCATCCGCCGCTTTGTCCCCGGAGTGACAGACGGCGATTTGTGGTTACAGCTGCGCCTCTCCTGCAGTACAAACACTTCAATCAGCCCTTTAAATGCCTGTGACAACTTAATGGCTTAGCCTGCCGAGGGGTTTCAGCATGAAACCACCTAGTCGACAGCAGTAACGCCAAGCTCGCCGCCCGGGTGGGGAAGGGGGGGGCAGATTGGCACCACAGTGGCCCCCTTCGCTCCAGGCTCTGCAATGGCATTTTGGTCATTGCTTGAAAAAGAGAGGAGGAAGGAGGGGTACATCTGGAGATGTTGGATGGATGGACACATAATTACTGTTATTATTTGCAATATTGTCATGTCCAGCCCCCCAGGGCGCTAGGCGCTGCACAAATGCAGAACAAAAAAGACAGTCCCCGAGAGCTTACAGCAGGGGGTGCGGACGGAGATTATAGCTCGATGGGTTGCTCTGGGGAGAGGAGATATGGGGCTGGCGGGCTGGCTCACTGGTGAGAGTTGGGGATGGATGGATGGATTGGAGAGTGTGGATGAAGATGGCTGGAGAGAGAGATGGAGATGTATGGGGTGGTAAGCCGTAGAGCTAGGGAGCTGTTCCATCCCAGGCAGACGGTGTGGGCCATTGGCATTAGGGTCTTGTTTGAAGGGCCGTAGACAGACATAGGAGTCTGAACTCATCCAGGCGCACGGTGTACTTCCTGCTGGCGAACGGGAAGGGAATTGGACAGAGGGTCAGGGTAAGTCGGTCACAGCTGCACAGACATATCAGTATTCACACACACACGCTGACACAGCCACACCCACAAACACAATCCCAGGCCCACCCACCGTCACAAACGAGGTGCATAAGCACACAGAGCCACCGAGAGACACGGGGTCCCAAAATGCAGAGACATTCAAACACATGCACGTTCTTAGGTCCACAAAATACACACCCACTCTCAGAAACACACGCCTCTGCTCAGTTGCATGGGCAAAAACACCTACAAACACAGACACAAACTCACCCACAGATCTGTGTGCAGATGCACAACCACAAGACAGACCCTCAGCCTCCGCACCCAGAGGAGTCATTTACCTTCTCCACCCTGATGGGCACTCGGGGCCAGAAGCTGAATCCAGAGTGACTCCTCTGACGTCATTGGAGTTATTCCAGTGTCATCCAGGGCAGGCGCTTGGCCTCTGGTTTTAGCCCAGCTCCCTGCTGCAGCCCCGGGATTCCCAAGGAGCCTGCGTGAGCTGCTCCTGCTCACAGCACCTGGTGATTTTGCCTGATAAGGACTAGAGGATTGAGCCCATCATCATCATATATGCTTCTAAGGTGCCCATCCCCATGATATCTGGGCGCTATCACATACATGGAGAAGGGCATCAGTTCCCTCAGGAAGAGGCACAGAGCTCCCATCTCCAGGGGAATCAGAGGTAGGTGGCTTCTCTCCCAGAGCGCCAGCTGGGCCCATGTCACAGCTTGGTTCTCTGGAGATGGCCTTCCGGCGTAGACTCATCTCCATCACACACTTTCAGCCTCCTCTCTAGCGGGAGCGAGTGCTGGCTGGAGGGGTGCTGCTGCACAGAAAGAGGGTGCCACTGAAAGCGCTCAGGAGATCTGGGGTCGAATTCTGGCTCTGCCACAAATTCTGTGCAACCTCGGGCACATCCCTTAATCACCAGGCCTCAGCTCTGGCTTCTCCTAAGGGCTTTGAGGCAGAGGCTGACCCTCTGCAATGCTCTATGATTGAAAATGACCATTTGTATCATTGTTGCTACCACTGTGCTTAAATTGCAGCCAACCGTATAGGAAGCGTATCATGTAAGGTGTCAATGGAAAAGTTACAGTCTATCAAGTATGATTAACACAAATGATGAAAGGTCTAGAAAACGTGACCTAGGATGGAAGATTGAAAAAACTGGGTTTGTTTAGTGTGGAGAAGAGAAGACTGAGAGGGGACATAACAGTTTTCAAGTACATAAAAGGTTGTTACAAGAAGGGTGATAAATTGTTCTTCTTAACCTCTGAGGATCGGACAAGAAGCAATGGGCTTAAATTGCAGCAAGGGAGGTTTAGGTTGGACATTAGGGAAAAACTTCCTAACTGTCAGGGTGGTTAAACACTGGAATAAATTGCCTGGGGAGGTTGTGGCATCTCCATCATTGGAGGTTTTTAAGAGCAGGTTGGACAAACCCCTGTCAGAGAGGGTCTAGATAATCCTTAGTCTTGCCATAGTGCAGGGGACTGGACTAGACGACCTCTCGAGGTCCCTTCCAGGCCTATGATTCTATGATTGATTATCCTGGTTCAATCCATGTATCAGGTTTGTATCTGATGTTATGAATATTGGGTATGTATCTGTATCTCAAATGTGTTTGTTCCTGGGGTAACACCCACATCCAGCTTCTCCAGACCATTGTAAATGGACTGTTCAAGCTTGATGGGCCATTAAGAAGAATCAACTCTCCAGATAGCTCTCCCTGTGGATGCCTCAGCCAGAATATGGGCCATGGCTGCCCCGTGCGTCACTAAGCCATATAAGGATATGTGATGTGCTCATATGACCCTGGACTCCATCTTGGGCCAGTAACTTTCCACGCACCTGGGCTCTGTGAGCTTTATTGAGCCAGTACATTTCCGGGCACGTGGCAAAGGGTCTAAAAGACCGCTGAGAGAACTCCATTTTGCCTCCTTCCTGCCCTAACTCTCTGGACTGTGGATTTACAACTAAAAGGAGCATATTGAACGATGGACTGAGGACCTTGCAATGTTTTGGAAGTTCCCAGAGAGACTTTACAAGCCAGCTGTCTGTTCCATCACTGCTACAAACCTGATAGAAGGACTTAACGACAATTGTATGTATGTGATCTAATAACCATTAACTCTCTTCTTCTTTTCTTTTATTAATAAACCTTTAGTTATAATCACTAACGGATGGGCATTAGTGGGTAAGAACTGGGTAATGGTCTCAAGTTGCAGTGGGGGAGGTTTAGGTTGGATATTAGGAAAAACTATTTCACTAGTAGGGTGGTGAAGCACTGGAATGGGTTACCTAGGGAGGTGGTGGCATCTCCTTCCTTAGAGATTTTTACGGTCAGGCTTGACAAAGCCCTGGCTGGGATGATTTAGTTGGGTTTGGTCCTGCTTTGAGCAGGGGGTTGGACTAGATACCTCCTGAGGTCCCTTCCAACCCTGAGATTCTGTGATTCTGTATATTGACCTGGCTATGTGGCTGATCTCGTGGGATTAGAGGCCCCTATATGTGATGAAATTGGTTTTCAGTAACAACGTCTCAGAGAGTCCAGTGGCCAAATGGTTTGACCAGGGCTGGAATGCCGAAGGATTCTGCATCTCTGACTTCTTGTTAACCAGTGTGGTGACGTTGATTTTTGTTACTGGCTTGGTATAGCTAATGATAGAATAACCACTGCTCTATTTCCCAGCAGTCTGTCCTGAATTTGGTACTCTGAGCTGTGACCCACGGTGACACCCTCCCTATGGGTATGTACAATACCCAATACCATGGGGCTCCAACCTTGGTTTGGGGCCTCCAGGTGCTGCCATAATTTCAACAATCGAGAGGTGGGATAGACACTGAAATCCAGTGAGATTTTAATCGTGAGCACAGTCAAACCCTGTACAGAATGTTGGACTGAAACCCAAAGTGCGTTATAAACACAGAGGACACCTCACAAACCTGCTGTGCAATGGGAAGGCGTTGCAATGAACTGGCTAATGTGTATGTGACACTGCTGTCCTCTAGTGGGTGGAATCAGAAGGACTCAGCTGTGTGTCATAGGCCCCGTATTGCTAACTGCAATCCTCCTTCAGCTCAAGCCATCATTTACTTTGATTTGTATAATGCTGGTCATAACCTCCGTGGCGGAGTCCTGTTGTTTTGGCAGCAGGAGGTTCCACATTCCATCTCTGCCAGAGCAGCTAAGTTCCCTGTGTCCATGGAGAGTGATGGAATCATGAAATCCTAGACAGCAATAGATGTGATAGGCATACTATCATGCCACCAGTTTGCATATGGGGAAACTGAGGCACAGGGAGACTGGCCAGGGATTAGAACCTTGGCGTTTCCATTGCCCTGGCCTGTGCTGTATGCACTATCCCACACTGTTCGCCACTGCTGACATCATCAATGACTATGTTAGCTCCCGGGTTTCCATTATTTTTCAGGACCTTAGAAAATCACAGGGGGAGAGATGGACTGAGCAGACAGGGAGAGATACATGGGGTGAGCTCTAAAGGGTTTTTATTGTGAGATTTTAGGGGTGATCTTCACCAGAGCAGAGAAAATGCAGCGAGCTTCGGATGTGTCTGTAAATAACCCTTCCCTCCCCTCTCGGATCAATCTCCCAGGGCCCCTCTGACACCTGCTCTGCCACTTAAGTCTGTTATGGGCTCTGCAAGAGAATGAACCGTGATGCGGAGAGGGCATGCTCTAATGGGCGGGATGCGCCGCCTGGCCAGGGTTGAAGGGCTCTGGGCTGGGGAGAGACCTGGCTATGAGGGGGTGGGTGGGAGGATGGGGGTGCAGATGATCTATGGGATCTGGCTGGAGAAACATCAGCGAAGTCCCCCCTTGCAGCAGCCAGAGGTGGGGTCCTGAGCTGGAGATTGCTGCTGAGATGTAGGTCGGGGAGCCTGGATTTGGCCTTACAGGGACTTTTCCTTCCAGGTTAGGGACCCTCCTTTGGGACCGTTTGGAAGCCAGGCTGTGTCTTTGGCTCCTGCGTCGTCCTTGCAAAGCGTGTGGGGGGGAAAGAGCAGGAGAGAGGCTGCTGGGCTGAAGGTGTGTGATGGGGAACGGGACGGAGGGCGATGGTGGGTGCAGAGAGGGGACCAAGGGGCCAGTAGAACCCCACTCCGCACAAGGGCCCCTCTCCTCTTCGGGCTCTCTGAACAAACGGCCCGTTCAGCCGGAGCCAGCTCCTGCCCCTGCCCTGGGATATGTGGGCTGCAGCTCCTGTTGACAGGCGTGGTAGTCGGACCTGGGGGCTAGGAGAGCCGTCTAGGGCCCTGTAGCAGGGTGGCCACCCCGCTCCTGCCCGGAGGGGTTAAACCAGCCCCGGAGAGGGCTGTGGCTGGGAAAAGAGAGGCTGATTGGGGGAAGCAGCCACAGGTGAGGCCACGCCCCAGTCAGGCCAGGGCTGAGGGCCAGAGGCAAAGAGAGTCTCTCTCTAGCTGCATGAGAGAGAAGGGCCTGGCTGCCTGGGAGGCTGAGGAAGGTGCCTGAAGTGGAGCGGTGCTGGGGAAGGGCAGAGGCAGCTGGGGAGCTCCGGCCTAGCAAAGCCGAGTTAAGGGCCCACAAAGGGTAACAGGGCTGCAGAGGGGCAGCCCAGAGACAGGCAGAGGCGGCTGGTCCAACCCCCCCTTGCCGATGATGAGTGGTTCACAGGCTGCCGTCTGCCCCAGGGAGCGGGGGCTGGATGGTGACTGGCAGTAGCCATTGAGGCGAGGTGGGGATAGAGGGTTGGGGGTTCCCCTGGGTGGGGAGACCCAGATTAAGGGGGTACTGCAGTGGGCAGAACCCCTGGCAAAGGGCACCGGGGTCTGGGAGAGACATGGGGCCAGTGGCAGGCGCTCCGAGCAGGAAAAAAGCTAATTCCCAGGATGACCCGCAGGAGGTGCCGTGCCGGTGAGTCACCCCCCCCCGCCACAGGCCCCATGGGAAGATCCTGGGCATAGAGAAACCTTGGGGGTGCTCCAACTGAAGAGTGAAGGGGTGGCTTCTGGGCAGGAGAGTCCTGTCTGCAGCTCGTCCATAATACCAATGCTAATTAATGATATAAATACTTTGCACCTGCATCCCACTTCCTCCTGAGAGCTCAAAGCTCCATGCAGCTGTGGCTGAGTGTCGCTGGGAATAGAGAGGCCCACAAAGGAGAAATGATTTTTGTTCACTATGGGGCACCCCAGTATAATGACCAGCCTGCCCCCACCTGGGTCATCAGTGGGGTTTGAACTGGAGACCTGCAGCCCTGACTGCCACAGCATAAGTGAAAGGAGCAACTCCATTAACCTGCGCCAGTAGTAGGCTGTTGTCCTGTGATCTACAAGCTGCTAGAGGGGGATCCGACAGATCCCCTGCCAGCGTGTTGTAGCAGCAGCTCACCTAACAGCAGATGTCGGACCTGGTGTGCTCAGCAGCAAAGTGAGTTAAGCATTGTGATAAAATGGGGGTGGGGGCCTTGCCATCGCTCTGAGCTTTGCCCCTGACAGCGACCCTGAGTGGTTCCCCAGTGATCTCCGGAACACGCAGGAGACTTTCCTCTCTTTACTGGCTGCAGGACAGACCCAGGGCCAGTTTTCAGGGTACCCAGGACAGAGTCCCTGGTGCAGGGAGGGCTGTGGATCCGTTTAGAGATGTGCCTTCCCTTCTGAGCCCAAATCCTTCTGTCTCTTGTACCACCACTCCCCCTCCAGCTCTAACGACCAGGGTCCTGTGCTCGCTCAGCTGGCAGGATTCTGGGGCCTAACCCTCCATTTCGAGACCATGAAGGGTGGGCCAGGGAGGTGAGATACAAGATGGGAGGGAATTAGGAGGAGATGGTGTCTGAGCGAGGATGGGGCATGGGGGGAGAGTGACAGACTGAGGGTGGGAGGCCAGATCCAAATACCCCCCAAAGCCAGGCAAGTTTGGATCTGGATCCGTATTCGGGCCAGAACCATTGCACTGGGTTGGAGCGCTCCTGGGCTTTGGGGGCAGACGGATGAGGCGCTCGGGTCCACCTCTGCTTAACGTGACCCGAGCCGGCGCTGGCATTCACCGCTCCGCATGAGGCCGGCACTAGTACCATCCCCCGGCCTGAGACCCACGTCAGCCCTCCAAAGCGGGTGTGGATTTCACCCCTGGGTCGTCACCCTTTGTGAAGGGGCGGCAGGAAGGGAGGCGAGGCGCACGGGCAGGATCACGGGGGTGAAAGGAATGGGGGCGGTCCCAGTGGGTAGAGCACAAGAGGCGAAGCTGGAGATGAGATAAAGAACCAGAGAATGGGGTGCAGCTGTGGGAGGCCTGGTCCCAGTGGGGTGGAGCAGCTCCCACTCCCCTCCATGTCCCCATTTCCTGCCCCGGCTCTGGGTCTGACACACGCCTGGAAAAGCCGGAAGGAGGCAGGTGAGCGGAGGACATGGGGTTCTGGGGCAGACCACAGTGAGGAGGGAGATGGGCAGGGAAAGGCAGGGGGCTGGGGTGGAGGGGAGCTGTTCAGGAGGACCAGGGAGCTCGAGAGGTGAGGAGGGTCCAACAGGAGGGTCAGTGGCACTCAGCTCTCCAGAGTAAAGGACCTAGTGGCTGGACACCGTCATCCTTGCTGCAAGAGGAGGATGGTTTGGCGATTAGGACGTGGGAGCCCTGGCGTCTAGTCCCTGAGCAAGTCCCTTAATGTGTTTGTGCCTCAGTTTCCCCTCAGTACAATGGGGATAATAGCAGGGCTCTGCCGCCCAGGAGTGTGGTGAGGATAAATACTTCAATGACTGGGCGGCGCTGTGGTCATGGGAGCTGCAGATAGCTATTTGCGAGACAGCTGGGTTTCCTAAATAGGTTCGTGTCGTTGCTTAGCCCTGTCCCAGCTGGGATCCTCTCTTGGTTAGAGCTTGTAGACCTGCAATAAGATGACAGAACAAGGAGTAATGGTCTCAAGTTGCAGTGGGGGAGGTCTAGGTTGGATATTAGGAAAAACTATTTCACTAGGAGGGTGGTGAAGCACTGGAATGGGTTCCCTAGGGAGGTGGTGGAATCTCCTTCCTTAGAGGTTTTTACCGTCAGGCTTGACAAAGCCCTGGCTGGGATGATTTAGTTGGGTTTGGTCCTGCTTTGAGCAGGGGGTTGGACTAGATACCTCCTGAGGTCCCTTCCAACCCTGAGATTCTGTATATTGACCTGGCTATGTGGCTGATCTCGTGGGATTAGAGGCCCCTATATGTGATGAAATTGGTTTTCAGTAACAACGTCTCAGAGAGTCCAGTGGCCAAATGGTTTGACCAGGGCTAGAATGCCGAAGGATTCTGCATCTCTGACTTCTTGTTAACCAGTGTGGTGACGTTGATTTTTGTTACTGGCTTGGTATAGCTAATGATAGAATAACCACTGCTCTATTTCCCAGCAGTCTGTCCTGAATTTGGTACTCTGAGCTGTGACCCACGGTGACACCCTCCCTATGGGTATGTACAATACCCAATACCATGGGGCTCCAACCTTGGTTTGGGGCCTCCAGGTGCTGCCATAATTTCAACAATCGAGAGGTGGGGTAGACTGTGAAATCCAGTGAGATTTTAATCGTGAGCACAGTCAAACCCTGTACAGAATGTTGGACTGAAACCCAAAGTGCGTTATAAACACAGAGGACACCTCACAAGCCTGCTGTGCAATGGGAAGGCGTTGCAATGAACTGGCTAATGTGTATGTGACACTGCTGTCCTCTAGTGGGTGGAATCAGAAGGACTCAGCTGTGTGTCATAGGCCCCGTACTGCTAACTGCAATCTTCCTTCAGATCAAGCCATCATTTACTTTGATTTGTATAATGCTGGTCATAACCTACGTGGCGGAGTCCTGTTGTTTTGGCAGCAGGAGGTTCCACATTCCATCTCTGCCAGAGCAGCTAAGTTCCCTGTGTCCATGGAGAGTGATGGAATCATGAAATCCTAGATGGCAACAGATGTGATAGGCATACTATCATGCCACCAGTTTGCATATGGGGAAACTGAGGCAGAGGGAGACTGGCCAGGGATTAGAACCTTGGCGTTTCCATTGCCCTGGCCTGTGCTGTATGCACTATCCCACACTGTCCACCACTGCTGACATCATCAATGATTATGTTAGCTCCCGGGTTTCCATTATTTTTCAGGACCTTAGAAAATCACAGGGGGAGAGGTGGACTGAGCAGACAGGGAGAGATACATGGGGTGAGCTCTAAAGGGTTTTTATTGTGAAATTTTAGGGGTGATCTTCACCAGAGCAGAGAAAATGCAGCGAGCTTCGGATGTGTCTGTAAATAACCCTTCCCTCCCCTCTCGGATCAATCTCCCAGGGCCCCTCTGAGACCTGCTCTGCCACTTAGGTCTGTTATGGGCTCTGCAAGAGAATGAACCGTGATGTGGAGAGGGCATGCTCTAATGGGCGGGATGCGCCGCCTGGCCAGGGTTGAAGGGCTCTGGGCTCTGGGCTGGGGAGAGACCTGGCTATGAGGGGGTGGGTGGGAGGATGGGGGTGCAGATGATCTATGGGATCTGGCTGGAGTAGCATCAGCGAAGTCCCCCCTTGCAGCAGCCCGAGGTGGGGTCCTGAGCTGGAGTTTGCTGCTGAGATGTAGGTCGGGGAGCCTGGATTTGGCCTTACAGGGACTTTTCCTTCCAGGTTAGGGACCCTCCTTTGGACCGTTTGGAAGCCAGGCTGTGTCTTTGGCTCCTGCGTCGTCCTTGCAAAGTGTGTGGGGGGGAAAGAGCAGGAGAGAGGCTGCTGGGCTGAAGGTATGTGATGGGGAACGGGACGGAGGGCGATGGTGGGTGCAGAGAGGGGACCGAGGGGCCAGTAGAACCCCACTCCGCAAAAGGGCCCCTCTCCTCTTCGGGCTCTCTGAACAAAGGGCCCGTTCAGCCGGAGCCAGCTCCTGCCCTGGGATATGTGGGCTGCAGCTCCTGTTGACGGGAGTGGTAGTCGGACCTGGGGGCTAGGAGAGCCGTCTAGGGCCCTGTAGCAGGGTGGCCACCCCGCTCCTGCCCGGAGGGGTTAAACCAGCCCCGGAGAGGGCTGCGGCTGGGAAAAGAGAGGCTGATTGGGGGAAGCAGCCACAGGTGAGGCCACGCCCCAGTCAGGCCAGGGCTGGCCCTATAAGAGGGCTGAGGGCCAGAGGCAAAGAGAGTCTCTCGCTAGCTGCATGAGAGAGAAGGGCCTGGCTGCCTGGGAGGCTGAGGAAGGTGCCTGAAGTGGAGCGGTGCTGGGGAAGGGCAGAGGCAGCTGGGGAGCTCCGGCCTAGCAAAGCCGAGTTAAGGGCCCACAAAGGGTAACCGGGCTGCAGAGGGGCAGCCCAGAGACAGGCGGAGGCGGCTGGTCCAACCCCCCCTTGCCGATGATGAGTGGTTCACAGGCTGCCGTCTGCCCCAGGGAGCGGGGGCTGGATGGTGACTGGCAGTAGCCACTGAGGCGAGGTGGGGATAGAGGGTTGGGGGTTCCCCAGCATGGGGAGACCCAGATTAAGGGGGTACTGCAGTGGGCAGAACCCCTGGCAAAGGGCACCGGGGTCCAGGAGGGACACGGGGCCAGCAGCACGTGCTCCGAGCAGGAAAAAAGCTAATTCCCAGGATGACCAGCAGCAGGAGGTGCCGTGCCGGTGAGTCACCCCCCTGCCACAGGCCCCATGGGAAGATCCTGGGCATAGAGAAACCTTGGGGGTGCTCCAACTGAAGAGTGAAGGGGTGGCTTCTGGGCAGGAGAGTCCTGTCTGCAGCTCGTCCATAATACCAATGCTAATTAATGATATAAATACTTCGCACCTGCATCCCGCTTCCTCCTGAGAGCTCAAAGCTCCATGCAGCTGTGGCTGAGTGTCGCTGGGAATAGAGAGGCCCACAAAGGAGAAATGATTTTTGTTCACTATGGACCTGTCTGGCCCATGGGGCATCCCAGTATAATGACCAGCCTGCCCCCACCTGGGTCATCAGTGGGGTTTGAACTGGAGACCTGCGGCCCTGACTGCCACAGCGTAAGTGAAAGGAGCAACTCCATTAACCTGCGCCAGTAGTAGGCTGTTGTCCTGTGATCTACAAGCTGCTAGAGGGGGATCCGACAGATCCCCTGCCAGCGTGTTGTAGCAGGAGCTCACCTAACAGCAGATGTCAGACCTGGCGTGCTCAGCAGCAAAGTGAGTTAAGCATTGTGATAAAATGGGTGTGGCGGCCTTGCCATCGTTCTGAGCTTTGCCCGTGACAGCGACCCTGAGTGGTTCCCCAGTGATCTCCGGAACACGCAGGAGACTTTCCTCTCTTTACTGGCTGCAGGACAGACCCAGGGCCAGTTTTCAGGGGTACCCAGGACAGAGTCCCTGGTGCAGGGGGGGCTGTCAATATGCTGCCACAGCTGGGATCCGTTTAGAGATGTGCCTTCCCTTCTGAGCCCAAATCCTTCTGTCTCTTTTACCACCACTCCCCCTCCAGCTCTAACGACCAGGGTCCTGCGCTCGCTCAGCTGGCAGGATTCTGGGGCCTAACCCTCCATTTCGAGAACATGAAGGGCGGGCCAGGGAGGTGAGATACAAGATGGGAGGGAATTAGGAGGAGATGGTGTCTGAGCGAGGATGGGGCATGGGGGGAGGGGGACAGACTGAGGGGGGGGGGGGAGGCCAGATCCAAATACCCCCCAAAGCCAGGCAAGTTTGGATCTGGATCCGTATTCGGGGCCAGAACCATCGCACTGGGTTGGAGCGCTCCTGGGCTTTGGGGGCAGACGGATGAGGCGCTCGGGTCCACCTCTGCTTAACGTGACCCGAGCCGGCGCTGGCATTCACCGCTCCACTTGAGGCCGGCACTAGACCATCCCCCGGCCTGAGACCCACGTCAGCCCTCCAAAGCGGGCGTTGGGGGTGTGCCGGCTTGGTGGAGTGGGTGGATTTCACCCATGGGCTGTCAACCCTTTGTGAAGGGGTGGCAGGAAGGGAGGCGAGGCGCACGGGCGGGATCACGGGGGTGAAAGGAATGGGGGCGGTCCCAGTGGGTAGAGCACAAGAGGCGAAGCTGGAGATGGGATAAAGAACCAGAGAATGGGGTGCAGCTGTGGGAGGCCTGGTCCCAGTGAGGTGGAGCAGCTCCCACTCCCCTCCATGTTCCCATTTCCTGCCCCGGCTCTGGGTCTGACACACGCCCGGAAAAGCCGGAAGGAGGCAGGTGAGCGGAGGACATGGGGTTCTGGGGCAGACCGCAGTGAGGAGGGAGATGGGCAGGGAAAGGCAGGGGGCTGGGGTGGAGGGGAGCTGTTCAGGAGGACCAGGGAGC
Source organism: Mauremys reevesii (assembly GCF_016161935.1). Classification (NCBI taxonomy): domain Eukaryota; kingdom Metazoa; phylum Chordata; order Testudines; family Geoemydidae; genus Mauremys; species Mauremys reevesii. The sequence continues at coordinate 136,475,465 of NC_052627.1, forward strand.
TCGAGAGGTGAGGCGGGTCCGACAGGAGGGTCAGTGGCACTCAGCTCTCCAGAGTAAAGGACCTAGTGGCTGGACACCGTCATCCTTGCTGCAAGAGGAGGATGGTTTGGCGATTAGGACGTGGGAGCCCTGGCGTCTAGTCCCTGGGTGACCCTGAGCAAGTCCCTTAATGTGTTTGTGCCTCAGTTTCCCCTCAGTACAATGGGGATAATAGCAGGGCTCTGCCGCCCAGGAGTGTGGTGAGGATAAATACTTCAATGACTGGGCGGCGCTGTGGTCATGGGAGCCGCAGATAGCTATTTGCGAGACAGCTGGGTTTCCTAAATAGGTTCGTGTCGTTGCTTAGCCCCGTCCCAGCTGGGATCCTCTCTTGGTTAGAGCTTGTAGACCTGCAATAACTCTACCGATTTCAATGTAGCCACTCCAGCATCACTGGCGTGGGAATCGCCCGCCAGCTTCAAGATCCTTTACAAGGCTTGGATGGTTCAGCCGGCGAGGCTGGGAAATCTTGTTATCCCCATTTAGCAGATGGGGAAACCGAGGCACAGAGCAGGGAAGCACTTTGACAAAGGTCACACAGCAAGTTGATTCGGTGAGGGAAACAGGGCTTGAACTCAGAAGTTCCTGATTTCTAGTCCACTGTTCAGACATTTAGGTTATTTGCTTGATGTAGTTTACAGAGGCCACCACTGGATTTGGTCCCAGATTTTACCCTCTTCAGGATGCAATTTCCTTACCTCTTCAGTAGACTTTTTTCATCTAGAAAATTTAACAAAATGTGGTGTGTGTGTGGGGCGGGGAACCTTGGGATAGATGGAAACCTTCCTTCTGGACTTCTGGCTGACAAAGACAAGGATTCCAATCACAGTGATCAGCTGATCGCAGAAGGGGAATGGGTGTTAGTGGATTTGATTAATAACACCCTGTGGTGCATCACTGCACTAGAATGAGCTTCCCCAACTGAAGGTACAAGCAGAGACTTGAATATCCCATAGGCCAGTGGTTCTCCACCAGGGGTATGTGTCCCCTGGGGGTACGCAGAGCAGAGATCTTCCAGGGGGTACATCAGCTCATCTGGAGACTTGCCTAGTTTTACAACAGGCTATGTAAAAAGCACCAGCGAAGTCAGTACAAACTAAAATTTCATCCAGACAATGACTTGTTTATACTGATTTATTTTAGAATTAGATGGTAAAAATGAGAAAGTAAAAGCAATTTTTCAGTACTAGTGTGGCTGGGACACTATTGTGTTTTTTATGCCTGATTTTGTAAGCAAGTCGTTTTTAAGTGAGGTGAGATTTGGGGCCGCGCAAGACAAATCAGACTCCTGAAAGGGGGTACAGTCGTCTGGAAAGGTTGAGAGGCACTGCCCTAGGCAACAGTCATCTGTCAGATCCATCTGTCCATCCCCATTGCCAGGTTATTTTTTCCTTCTGCCATTCTAAGTATGCTAGCCCACTGCTGCACAGGAAAGAAACAGCGTGTGAAGGGTTAAGTCCACAATCTCTTTAGAGGGAGTGTGTGTGGGTGTGTGTGTGTCTGGTGGGGAGTACAGTCGCCAGAGCACATCACCTCATTAACTCGCTGAGCAATCTGGCACCAGCATGTCTGTCTGGTTTAGCCTGAGCAGTTGGATGGGATGGGGGTGGGGGGGTGACTAGAAGGAACTTCTGCCTTTGTGTGAAGTTGTGGCAAAGTTTCAGAGGAGCTCGCAGGGCATCGCCGAGAGGGGCTGGGAGCTGCTCAGGGTGAGTGCTTGTCTGTCTATTGGTTCTTGTGGGCAGTTGGAGTGGGGGACAGTCCTGGAGCCCCAATGTCGTCTCATAGACTGGGCAGGGCAGGAGGATGCTATTCCCATTACAGACTCTGTATCACCCCCAGCACGGTGAGAATGGGGGTTTCTGGAACATGGCATTTACCAAACAGGTTGTTCTGGAGGGGGCATTTGGGGGAATCACCCCATCTCTGGATTTTCCTACCCCCATCTCTGCCAAAGCTGTCTTCATTCTTGGGCTCAGAGGATACTCCCGCACAGCAAACCTTTGGGACGGATTGATTCGTGCTAGGTGCGGGGTATTTTCAAACGGCTTTCCTTGGGGAAAGATCTTCAAGCCCCCATCCCATTCACTCCCCCAAATGGGCTTCCCATCCCAATTTCAGATCACACGAACTGCTCCCCTTACGCTATCCGGAACCAAATCCAGCAATTGCCTGTGGCAGAAGTTTGCTTGCTGTAGGACTGTGGAGAGAAGAAATCAATTTGATTTCCACGGGAAAATAGATTCCCCACTCCCTTCCTGTCCCCTCTCTGCAGCGCCCCGAGACGGGGGGTTCACTGCCCGCTAGTTTGGGATCACGCTGCGGAGCCCCTGTGTTAAAATAGTGGCAGTGCGTTGCTGGGGATTTGTAATTAAGGTTCGCGTCTCCCATCCCCAAGGAGCCTGTTGTACCAGAGATGATAATGTAAAGAATTGTAGCCGGGCTAAGACGCTGAAGGTAGATCGAGAGACAGGTGCAGATAATATAGACATAGAGATTGGTAAATAGATCCTACGTCTGTAGCCAAACCTCAGGAAGCAAATAATTTACATTCGGAAATAACACAGCTCCACTCCCACCCCTTAAATTGTTCAGTTTCGATCATCGTAGACCATTGTTCTAGGGTAATTCCACTGCTCGAGAAAGTCGCCATTTCATTAACAAAGAGGAAGCCAAAATGCTGAAGAAGAGGGAAAGACTTTCTCGGATAATTCCAGGGGGATTCACCCGACGTTGTGTTGCTGGGACGTTGCGATCGGCACTGCCCAGCCCAGAGAGACGGCGACCTGGATCCCGCTGGCTGGTGGGATAACACGGATGCTAGGGGCAGGCTGATTGGATCAGCATGGAAGGCAGGCCCTGCTTATGGTGTGTGTTGATGATAAAATAAATCAGGAATGGAAGGGGGCGTGTAGGCCCAACAGTGGGATTTGATTTGATTTTACTGTACAATAAATTCTAGTGCAAATGTAAAAAGTTCCTCTTGGGAGGATGGAAATTTCTGGGCATCTGGATCAGCCCAACCCGCAGGGGAATCTGCTGTCCTGAGAGATTGGTCTGTTTGGAGGTGGAGGGTCAGGCTGGGTTTTTGAAGGTGGGCACGGAGACGGAATTGACTCCCCACTAGGGAATCAAGAGGTTCCCAGCAAGGCGCAGGGCCCCATTAAGGACGGTGTCAGCTGGCAATGGAAGGGTGCTGGCCTGCTTTTTGGCTAAAGGGCTGCAGGTTTGAACAGGGAGAGGGAAGGAGAATGTACCAGACTGAGGGGGACAATCCTGCCTTGTCTGGACGTGTGGGAGGGATGGTACTAAACTGCTCAAGATAGTTAAGACCAAAGCAGACTGTGAAGAACTTCAAAAAGATCTCACAAAACTAAGTGATTGGGCAACAAAATGGCAAATGAAATGTAATGTGGATAAATGTAAAGTAATGCACATTGGAAAAAATAACCCCAACTATACATACAATATGATGGGGGCTAATTTAGCTGCAACGAGTCAGGAAAAAGATCTTGGAGTCATCGTGGATAGTTCTCTGAAGATGTCCATGCAGTGTGCAGAGGCGGTCAAAAAAGCAAACAGGATGTTAGGAATCATTAAAAAGGGGATAGAGAATAAGACTGAGAATATAGTATTGCCCTTATATAAATCCATGGTACGCCCACATCTCGAATACTGCGTACAGATGTGGTTTCCTCATCTCAAAAAAGATATACTGGCACTAGAAAAGGTTCAGAAAAGGGCAACTAAAATGATTAGGGGTTTGGAAAGGGTCCCATATGAGGCAAGATTAAAGAGGCTAGGACTCTTCAGCTTGGAAAAGAGGAGACTAAGGGGGGATATGATAGAGGTCTATAAAATCATGAGTGATGTTGAGAAAGTGGATAAGGAAAAGTTATTTACTTATTCCCATAATACAAGAACTAGGGATCACCAAATGAAATTAATGGGCAGCAGGTTTAAAACAAATAAAAGGAAGTTCTTCTTCACGCAGCGCACAGTCAACTTGTGGAACTCCTTGCCTGAGGAGGTTGTGAAGGCTAGGACTATAACAATGTTTAAAAGAGAACTGGATAAATTCATGGAGGTTAAGTCCATTAATGGCTATTAGCCAGGATGGGTAAGGAATGGTGTCCCTAGCCTCTGTTTGTCAGAGGATGGAGATGGATGGCAGGAGAGGGATCACTTGATCATTGTTAGGTTCACTCCCTCTGGGGCATCTAACATTGGCCACTGTTGGTAGACAGGATACTGAGCTAGATGGACCTTTGGTCTGACCTGGTACGGTTGTTCTTATGACTAGCAGGCACCAGATCCTGGATCAGAACCAGGGCCAGACTCTGGGGTGGTTGTGACTGGGCTCGGATCTGGATCTGACTGTCTCACAAGTGGGCAGGTCTCCGTCACTGTGATTCTGGGATAATATATGGGGAGGTTTCCAGAGGGGAACAGACTTTGCATCGGAGCGGTGGAATACATGCAGGAGAGTTCAGGGTGGATTGTGCCTGGAATCCCAGCTCTGAGCAGACCTGAACTGCAGACCCAGACCTGCCCAGTGGGCTTATCTCTAACCTGAATTGGCCCATGCTACCGCTGCTCGGGGTCTTGTGGATCAGGGAACAGGGCTTCTCCATGGCTTAGTTAGGAAGGGCTCTATGGAGTCTAATCCTTCCATTGTCAGGCCTGGACCTAAGACCGTCCCTGAACGCTGAGTGGAAGCGCCCCAGTAGGCAGCAATCCCACAGGCTTTCACCCCTGCTCACGTGCGGCTGCAGCCCATCTCCTCCTCACTCTTCAGCTTGGGTAAAAGCCTTGTGCCTGCCAACAGGGGAAAAGCACTGGGCTAGGTGAGCTTCCAGGAATGTGGAGATGCAGCTCAATCTGCTCCTAGTGAATTATGAACTCTCGAGCTCTCTACTGATCCCAGTGGGCAGCGGGGTGGTGCGAAGAGCCCTGAACTGCTGCAGGGTGTCGAACAGTGCAGGCTGTGATCCTGGCTGGGGCAGCTTTGCACTATTGCACGGAGAGTCCAGAATTCACCCAAAGATCTGTGGTCTCTTTCTTTGTCATTTGCTGAATGGCATCCCCAGAGGGGGCTGCCTCTCTGCAGTGGTTAGCTGGGCCTCCCCTCCAGGTTATAAAGCACTTTAGGATCCTTGCGACGCTACAGGAGCCTGGTGTTTGATGATTCAGCCAATGCTCAGTGCTGTAGAGAAAAAGGAGGGGGCCAGGACTTAGGGCAGGTTACTGCTGCGGGCCGAAGCCAATGAGAGTTGAGGTCCCACAGCTGGAGTTGGGACAAATTTTTCAACTGAAACCTTTTTATTTATTTATTTATTTATTTCAAAAAATAAATAAATACAGATTTGGCAAAACCAAAACATTCCGCAAATTTGTGGTGTTTTCTTGGAGTCATTGTGGATAGTTCTCTGAAAACATCCTCTCAGTCAAAAGAGCTAAGAGAATGTTGGGAATCATTAAGAAAGGGACAGCTAATAAGACAGAAAATGTCATATTGCCCCTATATAAATCCATGGTACACCCACATCTTGAATACTGCATGCAGATCTGGTCACCCCATCTCAAAAAAGATATATTGGAATTGGAAAAGGTTCAGAAAAGGGCAACAAAAATGTTTAGGGGTATGGAACGGCTGCTGTCTGAGGAGAGATGAATAAGACTGGGACTTTTCAGCCTGGAAAAGAGAGGACTAAGGGGAGCTATGATAGAGGTCTATAAAATCATGACTGGTGTAGAGAAGGTAGAGAAGGAAGTGTTGTTTACTCCTTCTCATAACACAAGAACTAGGGGTCACTAGATGAAATTAATAGGCAGCAGATTTAAAACAAACAAAAAGGAAGTATTTTTTCACACAACGTACTGTCAACCTGTGGAACTCCTTGCCAGAGGATGTTGTGAAGGCCAAGACTATAACAGGGGTCAAAAAATTCATGGCTGATAGGTTCATCAATGGCTATTAGCCAGGATGGGCAGGGATGGTGTCCCCGGCCTCTGTTTACCAGAAGCTGGGAATGGGCGACAGGGGATGGATCACTTAATGGTTCCCTGCTCTGTTCATTCCCTTTGGGGCACCTGGCATTGGCCACTGTTGGAAGACAGGAGACTGGGCTAGATGGACCTTTGGTCTGACTCAGTCTGGCTGTTCTTATATTTATCAAATTTTTTTAGTCAGAAAAAAACCCTAAAAAAACCTGAAAATATTTTAATTTTTTTAATAGAAACAATGTTTTGTTTTGAAGTTGCCTTTAATTAAAAAAAAAAGAGGTTTTAAAAAAGGGTTCAAAATCAAACTGGAAAGGTTTTATTGGTGGTGGGGGAGGCGTTCTCTGGCCTGTGTTATGCACGAGGTCAGATAAATGATTGATTATCCTTCAAGCCTAGAATCTCTGAATTTGGGGTTGAATGAAATGTTTTGTTTGACCCAAAATGCTTTTTTAAAACTGTTTGATTTGCCAAAAAGTTTGTTCTGGTTTGACTCCAAAATAATTTTTTTCTGAACGTTTGGAATGGCCAGCAGAGAGCAGAATCTGTTCTGCACTGAGCTCTACCCAGGGCAGCTGCTGGAGGCAATCAGCACCTTGCAGAATCTGGAGTGAAGCAGAGACATAAAAGCATATGCATGGACGGGGGCCCAGGGTCGGGGAAATGTATGAAGCATTTCTTGGTGGCAAGGCGTTGTTTGAAGGCAGAGAGGCTGGAAGTGTGGGGGTTCTGGGCACCTGGGCAGCAAGGAAAGGGGGCGCAGATGGAAACTGAAAGGGATGGTTTGGGCACTTGCCTTGGGCAGAGCAAAGGTGTAGACGGGGGCAGGCTGAGCATGAAGAGTTTGAGGGATGCCAGCGTTGGGATCTCATGCGGCGACAGGTTGGAAGGTAAGAGACCCTTTTACCGATCTGTGGTATTGTCTGGCCCCCATCACTGTAGGATCTGAGCCTTTCACACTCTTTGATACATTTATCCTCACCCAGCCCCCCAAGAGGGAGGTCCATCATCCCCACGTTACAGGTGGGGAAACTGAGGCACAGAGCAGCTAAGTGACTTGCCCAAGGTCACACGGGGTGCACTTGTGTCAGAGCAGGGAACAGAACCCGGGGGTTCATCAGTTGCTATTTGCAGGGACTCGGACCTGTTCCAATTGACCCTGGCAGCCGAACACCCATAGAGGCAGGGTGGGGCCCTGGATCTGTTTGTTATTTGTCTGAGATTGAACAACAAACAGGAAACGTCCCTTATTTGCAAAAATAAATAAATAATCTCTTATTGGGTCCTGCTAGAGCCTTGGCTAGAGACTAGGGGAGTCAACGGGAACCCTTCTACCAGCTTCAATGGGCTTTGGAGCTGTGTATGGGTGCTAGGATCCCCTCCCCCATGCTGCTTAGCCAGTCTCATTCTCCCTGATTATTTCAATGGCCTTGGGGCACTGTCAGTTTGGAGCGTCCCCGGGAGGCAGTGGTGGTCTGAGGAGGAAGCAGCTGTCCCATGTAACCCTGGGCAGCAGGAGGTCACTCGTTAGTGCAGTTAATGTTCATAAAGGGTTTCAGGTCACCTCAGTGGTCTTCATAGAATTGTAGGACTGGAAGGGACCTCGAGAGGTCATCTAGTGCCGTCCCCTGTACTCATGGCAGAACTAAGTATTATCTAGACCATCCCTAACAGGTGTTTGTCTAACCTGCTCTTTAACATCTCCAATGAGGGAGATTCCACAACCTCCCTAGGCAATTTATTCCAGTGCTTAACCACCCTGACAGGAAGTGTTTCCTAATGTCCAACCTAAACCTCCATGGCTGCAATTTAAGCCCATTGCTTCTTGTGCTACCTCAGAGGTTAAGGAGAACAAGTTTTCTCCCTCCTCCTTGTAACAACCTTTTATGTACTTGAAAACTGTTATCATGTCCCTCTGTCTTCTCTTCTCCAGACTAAACAAACCCAGTTTTTTCAATCTTCCCTCCTAGCTCATGTTTTCTAGACCTTTCATCATTTTTGTTGCTCTTCTCTGGACTTTCTCCAATTTGTCCACATCCTTCCTGAAATGTGGCACCCAGAACTGGACACAATACTCTAGCTGAGGCCGTATCAGCGCGGAGCAGAGCGGAAGAATTACTTCTTGTCTCTTGCTTACAACGCTCCTGCTAATACAGCCCAGAATGATGTTCGCTTTGTTTGCAACAGCTTTACACTGTTGACTCATCTTTAGCTTGTGATCCACTATGACCCCCAGATCCCTTTCCGCAGTGCTCCTTCCTAGGCAGTCATTGCCCAGTTTGTATGTGTGCAACTGATTGTTCCTTCCGAAGTGGAGGACTTTGCAATTGTCCTTATTGAATTTCATCCTATTTACTTCAGACCATTTCTCCAGTTTGTCCAGATCATTTTGAATTTTAATCCTATCCTCCAAAGTACTTGCAACCCCTCCCAGCTTGGTATCGTCCACAAACTTTAGAAGTGTGTATTCTATGCCGTTATCTAAATCACTGATGAACATATTGAACAGAACTGGTTCCAGGACTGATCCTTGTGGGACCTCACTATGAATAGGGTGACCAGACAGCAAGTGTGAAAAATCGGGACAGGGAATGGGGGGTAAAAGGAGCCTATATAAGAAAAACACCCCAAAATCTGGTCACCCTAACTATGAACCACTGATAACTACTCTCTGGGAGTTTTCCAACCAGCCTCATCTGCTTTGGGCCGCTCGAATCCTTCTGGCATACCACTAAGGATCACTAATAACAATTTATTGTTGTTAGTGCATCAGGGCTGCCATCGCGCATACACCCCCAGGGATCCGCTCACACACGCAGATCCACTCACACTTATCCCTTCTAGATACGCTCATTCAAATGCACTTGGCACACTGTGCTTATGTGTGTGTGACAGAGACACAATCACGTGAGCATGCACAGATACACCAGATACAGACACATACAGGGAGTCAGTCACACACACAGTCACCTAGGCACACACAGTGAAATACAATCACACACATGCACACACAGATACACTCACTCTTACAAACTCAGCTCCAGATTCAGCAGGACATGCTAAGCCACACAGCTTGTTGCCAAAGTGTTAATGAAGTGGGACGTTTTGGAAGACTGGAAGTTTTCTGATGGATGGACCCAAGCCAAGATGTGAGTCCCAGGATCAAAACAAGGTCAGGATGTTCAGAACGCCAGGGGGCGGGAGGGGATTGGTGTGGCCCATTATTAAACCTATGGAGTCAATTTCAAAATTAATTGTTGCCAACTCTCATGATTTTATTACAAGCTCAAGATAGTTGATCTTTCTTTTAAAGCTCCAGCTCCTGGAGTCACGTTATGTAAACATCTCAGCTTTCATTTAAAAAGGTTTCTAGCCCTCTTGGTTGCAGAAAAAAGCTGAGAAATGGGATGCCTAGAGACTCAAAACCCCAGAAGGTAAATAAAAACAAACCTCACCCTTTATGCTTTTTAAAATCCCATGATTTTTAAGGCAATCTTTTGATTTTTGGGAAGCTTGACTCAGGCCTTTTTAATTCTTGGGGGTTTGTGATATGGAAAATTTGGATCTAGATTGGGATGGGGAGTTGGGTTTCAAATGCCTCCTACTTTGGGAGGTCTACAATTCGCCTCCCAAATAGAATTTTTTTCAGCCAAAACTTTTCCATCTGAAAATGCAGATTTGGGTTGACTGAAACATTTCATGAATCAAATTCGCTGGATTGTTTCGGTCAGGAAAAGAGAAAAAATCTTCAGAAAACTCCCAAAATATTTTGATTTTTTTTTAATCAAAATGACTTTTAGTTTCAAAAAAGGGTTTAGAAAACCCTCCAACATGAAATGAAATGTTACATTCAGCCCAAAACAATTTCACCCCAATTTTTCGGTTTGCCAAAAAAATTGAAAAATGTTTGTTTCGGGTTGACCTGCAGCGATTCTTTTTTTTTTTTTTAAACTGTTGTTTTTCGGTGCAGCCAGCAAATGGACCAATGGGTTAGTCTCACAGCTCTACTCTTAAACCCATATTTAGGCACATTCATTAATGGTCTAGTTTTGAAAAGTCCTGGACACCTGCTGACCCCAGTGAAGTCAATGGGAGCTGCTGGATGCTTAGCACCTTTGAAAACCCAGCTACTCATTTAGGTGCCTAAATATTGGTTTATGAGCCTAATTTTAGACACCTGATCTTTAAAATCTTGGCCATGGCACTTTGCAAATATCATCCAGTTAGGGCCCCCCCCAACCCATGACGTAAAAACCTGTCATTATGTTCCTTTTGGCAGGGAGGTAAACGGAGGTTTGGAGAGTTTGAGGAACTTCTCTGGGATGTGCGGTGACCCACTGGACTAGACGTACAACTGGAAGCTAGGAGATGAGGGTTCTTATCTTAGTTCTAGTTATGTCAACGCACTGACATTTGGAGAGGGAAGCATTTCCCCGATGCGGCTTCAAGAACCAGGTGTTCAGCTACCATGGTGGCAGGTGCCTAAAATAACAGAACTGAACAGAGTAGAATAGAAAATAAAGGCTCATACAGGGTTCCCTGTGAGCATGAGTTTTCCTCCTGATTACACTCTGAAGTAATCACTGCTTCCCCCTCTTTTATCTATCAAAACGTTGGCCAATAGGACGGTAATTTTGTTCTTCATTTTCCTATCTTCTCCCTTTTCAGGGATTCTGCAAAGATGAAAGCTGGGTGAACTCTGAGGCGTCAGTACCTCTTTAAGAGCAAGGCATGATGGGGAAACCCTGCGGGGCATAAAAGGGAGAGAAGGGAGTTGTGGGCTAGTTAGAGGAATTAAGTTTGGTTAGGGCTTGGCTACACTATGGCACTGTAGTTATGCGCTGGATCACCATAGGGTAGACGCTTTCTACAGCGACAGAAGGGGCTTTTCCACTGTCTTAATGTAATCCACCTCCCCGAGCAGCAGGAGCTAGGTCAATGAAAGCATTCTTCTGTCAACGTAGCTGCATCTACAGTGGGAGTTAGGTCAGCAAAGTTATGAGAAACTGCAGAATTGGAATTAATTTGCAAACTGGACACCATTAAATTAGGCTTGAATAAAGACTGGGAGTGGATGGGTCATTACACAAAGTAAAAACTATTTCCCCATGCTAATTTTTCCCCTACTGTTACTCACACCTTCTTGTCAACTGTTGGAAATGGGCCATCCTGATTATCACTACAAAAGTTTTTTTCTCCTGCTGATAATAGCCCACTTTAATTGATTACTCTCATTATAATTAGTATGGCAACACCCATTTTTTCATGTTCTCTGTGTGTGTATATATATATATATATCTTTCTATTGTATATTCCACTGCATGCATCCTATGAAGTGGGCTGTAGCCCACAGAAGCTTATGCCCAAATAAATTTGTTAGTCTCTAAGGTGCCACAAGGACTCCTCATTCTTTTTATCTTTTAAGTGTAGACCAGGCTTAAATTTAAGTGGGTTTTTTTTGTGCCTGTGGTGGTATTTTATTTATTTAATCAGTGTTAACTGAAATGTTTTGCATGAAAAGTTGTCTTGGAAAACATGGTTTTGCCAGCATTGAAAACTGCCAATTAACTTTGTTAAAATTTTCCTGTTCGGATAATCAGAAGGAAGAATGTTGTGAGGTGTCAAGTCATGTCATTCTGATGAAACATGTCAACTTTTTCTATTTAGACCGTTCCACTGCATGGAGTTTTTCATTTGGCAAAAGAACCGCATTGTATTTTGACTCTCTGTCAAATCTCGATATTCCAGTGTTGCGTGATGACTCGGAACAGACAGGTACAGTGAAGTGTCAACATTTCCCACCCACGGAAAATCCCAGGCAGGTGGGGACATCTGAGGATCCTGCCAACCCTGTCCCTGGGTTTCCCTGCCCTTAAAACACAGCACACACCTACAAGCTGAATCTCCCTGGAAAACAGGGCAGAAAAATGTTCTTCAAACCCCAAATTTCTCTCTCTGTATCATTGGGGAGGTCACAGATCCTCATTCCTTGCTGGGCATAGGGTTGCCAACCCTCCAGAATTGTCCTGGAGTCTGTCACATGATGAACCCTCCAGGAATATGTCCAACCGAAATTGGCAACCCTTTTCGAGAGCGGTGTTTGGTGCATGGTGCGGGGAGCACAGAGTGGACAGTGGCCGGGGGGTGGGTATGGGGAAGGGGCAGGTAGGGACTGAGCTGAAAGGTTAACTGTGCATCACGATTGTCTGCTTGTCTCCGCGTCTCGTTTAGTGCCTGGAGGCACAAGCCATTGACCTTTGCTTTGTGGTCTCTTGTCTGCTTGGATGAGAAGAATAGATACAAAACATGACTCGTGCGGCTCGTTGGGGAATGGAGGGGGGAGCATCTGTGCGCTAGATGGGATGCTTCCATCAGTCAAGCCAGGCTCTGTCCTCTGGCTGACAGCGTGGGTGCAGATCCCTGAATGGTTCGCTGGGGTGTCAAGAAAGCTAAGTAACTTGAGGGGAGGGGGAGAAATTATGCAGAGCGGTGACAGACTGTGCCAGAGGCGATGCCTGTCCCTTTGCAAATATCACGGTAAGGTCATGCTGTGTTGATGGTGAGGTCTCTCTGCCCCATGGACAAAGGGGTTAAGCGGTACAAATAAATAAAAATCCCTTCTGCCTGATGATCTCAAAGCGCGTAGGGTGACATTTTCCAAAGCGATAGTGATTTTGGGTACCTCAGTTCATAGGAGACTCCGAATGGCTTGACTTTCAGAGGACAGTTTCTCAGCATCATCTGAGCCACCAGGCCTTTCATAGTGTCTTAGGTGGGGCCCCTGAAACTGGAATCACCCCAGCTCACTTTTGAAAACGGAGGCCATAGAGAATTACGGCTTGCAGTCTAGGCTGGTTGGAAGCTGCATTTTTATTGCTGCAACAGAGTTTGAATTGAACCATTTCCTTTGCAATGTTCGGAGGGGAAAATTCAATTTCCCGACAAACATGGGAATGCTGGAAATGTTCCTGTCCAATGGAAAGTTTCCAAGCCCAGCCAGAAATGTCAACTTTCGCCTCAAGCGATTGAAAGTTTTGCCGAAAGATTTCAAGGCACATGAAATTGCAGGTATTGACGGGGGAAAAAAATTGAAAAATTTTAACTGGTTCTACCCCCTCCCAACACCAGGGCGAGCAGCGCCTGATTTATTACACCCACAGGCTGTGCGGTGTCATGCATCAGTAATGCTTTTCGGGGCATGCGCTCTTCGGGTCCCTGGAAGTATTGCAATCGTATTACATCTCCCCATCAGCGATTCTTCCCACGGACACTGAGCCTAGGTCTTCCCCTTTCCCGGCAGCGGTATTTGTCCAATGGGCTGCAGGTGCCTAACCTTGCCCATCCCATCGATCCTGGCTTCCCCCTCTTATGAGGCTAGAGAATCTCTCCCTCTCCTTGGTGATTACCCTCATCAGATCCATGCGGCCTGCTGTGTCACAGGTCTCCCCTAGAGTGGTCATTCCCTAAGCTAGACCTTGTTTCTGTAATGAGCTGCGAGTGGATGGAGCCCTGTGCTCAGGCAGACCCCACTGAAGGGGCAGGGCTCGGCCCACGGAGGAGCTCACTGGAGGAGAATATAACATAAGAACGGCCGTACCGGGTCAGACCAAAGGTCCATCTAGCCCAGTATCTGTCTACTGACAGTGGCCAATGCCAGGTGCCCCAGAGGGAGTGAACCTAACAGGTAATGATCAAGCGATCTCTCTCCTGCCATCCATCTCCATCCTCTGACAAACAGAGACTAGGGACACCATTCCTTACCCAGCCTGGCTAACAGCCATTAATGGACTTAACCACCATGAATTTATCCAGTTCTCTTTTAAACCCTGTTACAGTCCTAGCTTCACAACCTCCTCAGGCAAGGAGTTCCACACGTTGACTGTGCGCTGCGTGAAGAAGAACTTCCTTGTATTTGTTTTAAACCTGCTGCCTATTAATTTCATTTGGTGACCACTAGTTCTTGTATTAGAGTGGGGCTGCCATCTCGTTTTTCCTTGGAAGTCAGTCCCTGGAACGTTCCTGTTGCTCTCTCTGAGCTCCCTCCAATGCCTCATGCAGCGCCCAAGCCCTGGTCGCATTCCGTTAGTAGCAACGTCGGGCGCTCACACTTAGCCGCGGCATGCTGCAGTAACAGCACCTCATTCTTTCCCAAGGAACTCAGCTGGGGAGCTTTTTGCTCCGAGGGAGGGGGAAGGGGTGGTTAGAAAGGGAGACTGGAAGGCTTGAAGCAGCGACAGGGGGGATTAGCACCATGGAGTCACTTTGCAGGAGGGAGGCAATTAACAAATCCGTGCTGGCAGGGGGAAATGGATTCCTTGCTATGGCTAAACTTCCCAGGATGCAGTTCATTAAAAAGTGATCTGTGCATGTGTAATTGAAATTATTGTAGGGCGGTTCAGTGGTTGATTTTTTTTTTTTTTTTTTTTTTTGCTGTTCAGGGCAGAGCTTGGTCCTTGGAATTCAGGCTACCTTGAATACTGCACATGGCCGCATTGTATTAATCATTAATAGAAAGAGTTAACGAAGGATCTTTTAATGATAATAATTAATAATACCACCTACCTCTTCATTGGTCGATCTCAAAGCGCTTTTCAAAGAAGAGCAGGTTCACTATCCCCCCTTCTCCAGCTGTGGAAACAGAGGCACAGAGCGGGGCCGTGACATGCCCAGGGTCACACACCAGGATTTACATGTATTCCCTACAAATTATACAGCTGCAGCCCCAGTGAGATGCAGCCACCTCTGGGGGGGGGGAGGGCAGAAGGCAATCAGCATTGTGTGACCGTGTGGGGAGAAGGGCATATGGGAACAAAACCCTAAACCTGCAGAAAGTGCCCTGGGATCTCTAATGGCTGTTCAGTGAAGACAGGTCCTTGGGACCTGACAGGACCGTACTAGATGGAAATAGTAAGAGTTCAATAAATATTTCTGTCCTGTATTTGCAAAGAAACCAGATGATGTTGTCATATAATGTGATAACACTCTTTCCGTGCCACTAGTATCTCAGAAGGATTTTAAACAGCAGCTACTAAAGTTACACATTTTTAAATCACCAGGTCCAAATACCTTGGATCCAAGAGTTTCAAAAGAGCTGGCTGAGGAGCTTGCTGGACCGGTAATGTTGATTTTCAATACATCTTGGAGCACTGGGGAAGTTCCATAAGGCTGGATGAAAGCTACTCTTGTGCCCCTATTTAAAAAGGGGAAATGGGATGACCCAGAGAATTATAGGCTTGCCAGTCTGACATTGATCCTGCACAGGATAATGGAGCAGCTGATACGGGACTGGATTATAAAGAATTAAAAGAGGGTAATATAATTAATGCCAATCAACGTGGGCTTATGGAAAATCCTGTCAAACTAATTTGATATCCTTTTTAGATGAAATGACAAGTTTGGCTGATAAAGGTAACAGTGTTGACATAATCTACTGTGACAAAGTTCCTGCTCTACCTTGGTGGGTCCTGCGCTTATTGGCAGATTTGCTCACCTCAGTGATCTTCCCCACAGTCTGGATCAACTTCTCCTGTGTCTGATCAGGAGTTGGGAGGTTTGGGGGGAACCCGGGCCCGCCCTCTACTCCAGGTTCCAGCCCAGGGCCCTGTGGATTGCAGCTGTCTATAGTGCCTCCTGGAACAGCTGCATGACAGCTACAACTCCCTGGGCTACTTCCCCATGGCCTCCTCCAAACACCTTCTTTATCCTCACCACAGGACCTTCCTCCTGGTGCCTGATAACGCTTGTACTCCTTAGTCCTCCAGCAATACGCCTCCCCACTCTCAGCTCCTAGTGCCTCTTGCTCCCAGCTCCACACAGGCACTTCCTCTCCTCTGGCTCCTCCTTGCCTGACTGGAGTGAGCTCGTTTTCAAACCCAGGTGCCCTGATTAGCTGCCTTGATTGGCTGCAGGTGATCTAATCAGCCTGTGCTGGGCTGCAGCTGCTGGGTTCTGGTGCTTTCCCATAGCCTGGGGCTCCATTCCTCAGGCCTGGGGTATGTGCACACTGCACACTAAACCTGGGCTCCGGCTCAGGTTTGAGCCCAAGCTCCCCTTCCCCGCGAGGGGTGGAGGGATGTCAGAGCCTGCTGCGGGGGTGGGGGGGTCCAGGCCCTGCCGTTCTGCAGTGTGGACACAGTTCAAGCTGCAGACCCGAGTCAGGTATGCGCTGGGCAGCGTGGCTGTGAGACCCGGGTCCAACGAGAGCAAACCCACCCTTACAGTGCAGCGCGGGCGCTCGGAAATGCCCAGTCCACAAGCCCGGGTCCCACAGACCTGGGTTTACAACGCCGTGTGGACGTCCCCTGGAGGTCCCCGTGGCCAGCCGGTGCCCCGCAGGAGGGGGCGCAACACTCCAGCTGGGCACGGGAGGGAGCAAGTGCTTTTTGCTGCCCTGGAGCGATGCACACACCCCCGCCCCCTCCCTGGGCTGCTGTGACAATCTGAGGGCAGTGGGGAAGGCGGGTCCTTCAAAACCCCCACCCCATGTTGGGAGCCTGAGTGTGACCAGAGCCCTGCTCTGGGCTGGGCCTCGGCGCCGCTCGGTCCAGGCTCCAGTGGATCCTTTCCCTCTTGCGGCACAAAGAGAGGAAACAATCGCTAAGCAAAGTGGGACAGGTGGCAGAGGCTGGCCCAAGGCCCGGCTCCCAGCCTGGCAGGATGGTAATTAGCGCCTCGTTCCGTTAGCTCACAGGCGGAGGAGCCAGCCCGGCCTATTTCGCTTGACTGTTTGCCAGCCTGCCCGAGGCCGGACTTGAAAATGAGTTAATAAACCTAGGCTGCTTTTCTGCCAGCGAAGCACAGAGCAGGACCCAGCGGGGTTTGAGCAGAGCAGAGTATAAGGCCTGTATCTCGATGGAAATGGCCTTACGTCTCCGGAGAGCTGTTATCCCTCCATGGCCCTCCAAGGGGCTTCGGGGTGGAGAGCGCAGGATCATGGGTTAGGGACGTGGTCAGCTGAGATGTATAAGCAGCTGGAGCTTTGACAGCAGAGGGATTGGGGCAGGCTGCCCTGAATGGCCAGAGCTGCCGAGGAGCTGGGTTCGTAGGGTATGGCTGGCCTTCCCCATCTCCTCCTCTTTGTAGGGGAGAGAGGAAGAAGGGGATTTCAAAGAGAGCTGCCTGGATAGATGGGCCATTCCCTCCTCTCTTGTTCAACATCCACCCACTTGGCTTGCTGGGGGGCCTTGGGCAAGGCACTTAAAAAAAAATAATTGGAGTATATACCACCAATCTAGAAAAACTGGAAGACCTGAAAGGTCATCAGCAGCCCCCCCCTGCCTTCACTACCAGGACCCAATTTTTGCCCAGATCCCCTGCTCTCCTCCTCAACTCACAACTCACACTTTTTAGCAGGCCTCAAAACAAACCACTGAGCTATCCCTCCCCCCACTTAGTCACTTTGTGCCTCAGTTTCCCCTTCTGTGAAACAGGGATCATGATACCACCCTCCTCTGAGATCTCCCAATGAGAAGCACGGTATAAAAGTGCAGGTGATTAGCAGCATGACCAGGGCTGTCCTGCCGGTGCCCAAGTTAACCGTGTGTCTAAGGACAGGTTTTACGGCAGCATGTTGTAACCACCCCAACCCTGCGCTGTCAGCAGAGTGAAACCCAGGACCATCATCACCATAATCCCAACGTCTACCACGTGAGCCGTAGTAGGCTGTTATCCTCCATGCGGACCAGGCACATCGTTTGCCATCCCAGCCTGTTCAAACGGCATTTATACCCTTTGTCTGTAGGGTAATGCAGCAAGTTTCTATTGCCCAGAGCCATTGAGGAAGGCTATTAGTGGTGGCTCTTTTCTCTTAAAGACACAAGCACAGTTTTTCTTCTTTTATTTTTATATACACCGGGCCCTCGCTAGAACGCACATCTATGTAGCGCATATAATGTGGTGGTGGCTCCCAAATTTAATTACTTTAATTGCAGTTTATTTTAACGCGGTCCCTGCATTAACGTGGTCCCGCGCATGGATCCCAAATCCTGCGTTCTAGCGAGGGTCCGGTGTATTTGTATTGTGATAGCACCTTGGCGCCCCGGTCATGGGCCTGCCAGGGCCAGCGCTTCCACTCGGCGACCCTAGGCAGTCGCCCAAGGCGGCAGGATTTGCGGGGCGGCATTTTGCCGCCCTGGGTGGAAATTCGGCGGAGAGGGATCCTTCCGCTCCGGGTCTTCGGTGGAAATTCGGCGGCGGGTCCTTCACTCATTCTGGGACCCACCGCCAAAGTGCCCCAAAGACGTGGAGCGGAAGGACCCCCCCCCGCTGCCAAATGCTCAGAGGAGGAGTGCTGCCGCCTAGGGTGGCAAAAACCCTGGCGCCGCTCCTGGGGCCCGCACCCCACTGTGCTCGGTGCTGTACAAACACGGAACAAGAGGGGCCCTGTTCCCTTTTCGTTCAGTATTTCTGGGGGGCGATGCTAAGATCCTGCGTAAACTTCTTGGCATTTTGTAACACGGGAGTAAAAAATCTCTCTCATCTTCTAAGCCCTGTTGAGCACAGGGCCATTCCTGGCTCGACTTGCTGCCCACAGTCACTAGCTGCAGTTTACCAGGCCCCTGGTTCCAAGTAAGAGATTCTACTTCATTCTGGTGAGCGCCCGGGTGTTGCCAGCTTTACCACTGGGCCTGCTCTTCCTAGCGGGTTGCATGTGGCACCTACTAGCGCCTTGAGCGCTGGACGGTGTGTACCAGGGCTTGGTCTGCCGAGGCTGTTGGGAACTGGCAGCGCCGCTGCGTAGCAGGGGAGTGTGTATTGATCAGATCCCTCGGTGCTTTGTGGTGAAGGGAGAGCGAGGTTCACTCTGACTGAGTTGGTACTGGGCATGGATCCTTCCCTTTGCTACAGCCAATCCGCAGAGAGAGACAGGTCCCAGCTGTGCACATCGACAGGGCAGGGGTTTTCCTAGAGGTGTGTCCCATTCGTCACGGCCTGCGGGCCCCAGACTTCACTCCCATCTAGTACAGTGGGTCAGGTTAAACTATCCAGCAGTATGAGCAGGGTTTAAACGTGCCTAGTTACATTCTTTTATGGGGCAGGGGACCACGGGATGGTAGGAGTGGAATTAAAGCCTCTCTCTTGGATCGCTAAACTAGGAGTTATAGGGGTTAGTCACTGAGGTGACCCCCCCAGGCATGCTGGGGGAGGGGAGACTCATAAGCCTCGGGCAGTTGTTTCCCGGAGGGCCGAGGGACGTGATCCTTTAAGAATGGATCTGGAGCAGATGGCTGAGTTGGCCAAGGAGCTTCTGGGTTCCTGTTCCTTTGGGACGATGGCTGAAGCAAGCCTTGTATCTTTCTGTGTGGACCTTTAAGGTGACCTGCAAAGGGAGGAAAATGTGTCTGTCCCCTTCTTTGCTTCTTCCTGATGCATGAAGATGGGGCCCATAAGGCTGCTTTTCTCCTTGGGTTTTACATTTGAAATTCAGCATTGCCTTGTTTGTCCTGTCCTGCTGTCCATGGACAGAGGGAAACCTGGCAAAAGCAAAGGGGGAAAGGTTTGTGACTTACACTGCCAGTTTCCTTGTTAGCAGTTATTTAATTCAAATGCTGAATAAACAGCTGGGAGAAAAACTGTCTGTGTGAAAGATCAGAACCCCCTGGCTCCTCCAACTCATATGTGAGGGATCAGCCAGTCCACACGTGAGACTTCCAGCAAAACCAGGGAAGCCCTGACTTGACATCCCCAATATTTCCAAGGGCTTGTCTATGCAAATATTTAGTTTGCGACAGGCTGGGGTGTAAATCTACCCTACACTAGCTAGCCTGCTATGCACTAAGTGTCTGTATGGGCCCCGCTACTACGCCCTACCTGTTCCCTTGTGCACCCTGATCCAGGGGTGGCAGGTGTGTAGAAATTTTGGTGGTGCCCAGAACCCGCCCCTGCCCAAACTCCGCCCCCCTCCCAAACTCCATCCCCCACCTGCCCAAGGCTCTGGGAGGGAGTTTGGGTGGGGGAGAAGGTCTGGGGTGCAGGCCCTAAGCTGGCGTAGAGGATTGGGGTGCAGGGTGCAGGCTCTGGGAGGGAGTTTGGGGATGGGAGGGGGTGCAGAGGGAGGGGGTGCAGGGTCTGGGTGGGATTTTGGGGATGGGAAGGGGTGCGGAGGGAGGGGGTGTGGGGTGAGGGCTGTGGGGTGTGGCTGCAGATGAGGGGTTTGGGTGTGGGAGGGGCTCAGGGTGAGAGTAGTGGTGTAGGGGGTGAGCTGGGCTCTGAATATTGCTGGTGCCCAGGCACCACGTGGTAATATAACTCGCTGCCTATGCCCTGATCTACCCTGCTTTGAAACAGCTTCTTAAAGAGACCGGCGACCCACTCAGCCACTCTTTATCCACCAGAAAGAAGCAAAAAAAGAGCACAAGCCCAATTTTCTTCCCTCCATTAGCTGGTCATCTTTAAAGGGACAGGACTCTTTTGCCACAGGCCTCTGAGTGTCTGAGCTGGATTTGACAACATGCACTCAGAGCCCTGCGTCTGACCTGCCTTCACACCCGCAGGACAAATGCAAAGTCCTCCACTTAGGTAGGAACAATCAGTTGCACACATACAAATGGAAATGACTGCCCAGGAAGGAGCACTGCGGAAAGGGATCTGGGGGTCATAGTGGATCACAAGCTAAATATGAGTCAACAGTGTAACACTGTTGCAAACAAAGCAAACATCATTCTGGGATGCATTAGCAGGAGTGTTGTAAGCAAGAGACAAGAAGTAATTGTGCTCGACTCAGTGCTGATACGGCCTCAGCTGGAGTATTGTGACCAGTTCTGGGCGCCACATTTCAAGAAAGATGTGGACAAATTGGAGAAAGTCCAGAGAAGAGCAACAAAAATGATGGAAGGTCTAGAAAACATGAGCTAGGAGGGAAGATTGAAAAAATTGGGTTTGTTTAGTGTGGAGAAGAGAAGACTGAGAGGGGACATGTTAACAGTTTTCAAATACTTAAAAGGTTGTTACAAGGAGGAGGATGAAAAATTGTTCTTCTTAACCTCTGAGGACAGGACAAGAAGCAATGGGCTTAAACTGCAGCCAGGGAGGTTTAGGTTGGACATTAGGAAAAACTTCCTAACTGTCAGAGTGGTTAAGCACTGGAATAAATTGCCCAGGGAGGTTGTGGAATCTCCGTCACGGGGGATTTTTAAGAGCAGGTTGGACAAACACCTTTTAGGATTGGTCTAGGTCAGTGGTTCTCAAGCCACCGCCTGCAAGCCACTTGCGGCCCAATCAGCACGCAGCTGCAGCCCATGTGACATCCTCAGGGCCATACAGGTAGTATATATATTGTGTGGATTCAGCCCACATAACACATAGAGAGCGGCATATGCGGCCCACAATGGGAAATAGGTTGAAACCACTGGTCTAGATAATCCTTGGTCCTGCCTTGAGTGCAGGGGACTGGACTAGCTGACCTCTCGAGGTCCCTTCCAGTCCTACACTTCTATGATTCTTTCTTTCACTCTGGGATGTCAGGAGTAGATGCCAATAGATCAGTGTGGTGTGTTTAATTTACCAGCCCCCTGAGCGTGGAGTAGCCCACTGAAGAGAGAGATCACAGAATCACGGGGTGGGAAGGGACCTCAAGAGGTCACCTAGTCCCATCCCCTGCCCTCCTGGCAGGACTAAGGATTATCTAGACCATCCCTGACAGGTATTTGTCCAACCTGCTCTTACACGTTGCTTTGTTTTGTGCAACGCAATTGCTCATGCAGACAGGAGATTTGCTTTGGCTCTCTTTGTGCGCTGTGTGTGGGTGTTTAGCTGTGTGAGTGTGTGTGTGTGTGTGTGATTTCCCCCTTCTCGCTGAGAGTAAAGTTTCTGAAAAGGTTCATGTTAAATGCTGTTGCAGCCAGGGGTTTATGCGTTATTAATGTACTGAATGATCCTAAAAACCACACGTGGGAATCCATTTAGGTCAGATGGTTACATGCCGAGGGCTCTTTGGAGATGCTGTAAATAATCTCCACTTTATGGTCCCACCAGCAACCACAGGTTGCGTGTCTCCGCCCCAGAATTGCCTGCTTTCACGTTCGTTAAAGGCAACCTCTAGGGGTTCACACTGGTTATTCAGCCCTAGCACCTTCCATGCAAGGCACTTTGCAGACTACAGTGAATCCAATCTCAGTGCTCACCCTTGGGAGATGGGTAAGTATTAGTGTCCTCGTTTTAGAGAGGGGAAACTGAGGCAGGGCCAGACATAGAACCCAGGAGTTCTGCTATCTAACCCTTCATTTTAGCCACCAACCCTATCACCCCAGGGCTTCACTCACTGAGACTACACCCACATTTTCCTTCTGCTAGAATTCAGACCGCGGTGTGCTGTGTGTCAGGTTATATTGATCCACAAAGGGGACTAAATACCCCCAGGGCACAGGGCTGGAAATGTTATGGTGCCTTAGCTTCATGCACACACCCACCACTGATTTGAGTAGGAATTGTGCTTACTTATACAAGGGCAGAAGTCTGTCAACAGAAGAACAGCCAGACTGAGTCAGACCAAAGGCCCATCTAGCCCAGTGTCCTGTCTGCTGACAGTGGCCAATGCCAGGTGCCCCAGAGGGAATGAACAGAGCAGGGAATCATCAAGTGATCCAGCCCCTGTCGCCCATTCCCAGCTTCTGGCAAACAGAGGCTAGGGACACCATCCCTGTCACCAGTCCTGTAGCTTTACCTTTATTCTTCCTCTGAGGGGGGTGCGGGTGGAAACAATAGGAACAAGTAGTTAGAATGAGCATCATCTGGCAGTTGAATGGCTCAGTACTATTGTAACCTGTGGCGGGCTAGAGTTTACTTCATTGCCCGTCTTCTGTGCCTAAAAACCCAACTCCCATAGACCGGAGACCCAGGATTCAGTCACTGAGGGTTTGCAGCAAGGATCGCACAGGGTCAACCTCCCCACGTTCAGGTCCCAAAAACCAAAAGAAATGAACTGAACCCTTAAATACCAACTTTATAAAATCATATGAGAAAAACACAAGAAATAATAATAGTAACAACCACAACTTAATTTTTACAACATAACGAGTCTACTTTATAAGCCACAGACATATCTTCACAGGTAAACCTAAAGCAAGAAGACAAATTAAATCTAAACAGGCCAGTCCCCACAGAACGGCAGTGAGAAGAAACTCAGGAGTTCCCAAGAGCTTAGGTTGAGTTCACCTGAGTCTGAGTCTTTGATCGCCAAATTGATACAGTCAAAAGCAACATCTTCTCTCCACTTACTTGTAGAAATCTTCAGCTGGAATCCTCTGCTGACATCACTCTGCTAGCCAGCCAGCTAACCAATTAACCAGCCACTCAGTTAAGTCTCAGAGGGGTAGCCGTGTTAGTCTGTATCCACAAAAACAACGAGGAGTCCGGTGGCACCTTAAAGACTCACAGATTTATTTGGGCATAAGCTTTCGTGGGTAAGAAACCCACTTCTTCAGATGCATGGAATGAAAATTACAGATACAGGCATTATTATACTGACACATGAAGAGATGGGAGTTACCTCACAAGTGGAGAGCCAGTGTTGACAGGGCCAGTTCGATCAGGGTGGGTGTAGTCCACTCCCAATAATAGATGAGGAGGTGTCAATTCCAGGAGAGGCAAAGCTGCTTTTGTAATGAGCCAGCCACTCCCAGTCCCTATTCAAGCCCAAATTAATGGTGTTAAATTGTTAATGAATTTTAGTTCTGCAGTTTCTCTTTGAAGTCTGTTTCTGAAGGGTTTTTTTTGTTCAAGAATGGCTACTTTTAAATCTGTTATAGAATGTTGAGGGAGATTGAAGTGTTCTCCTACTGGCTTTTGTATGTTACCAGTTCTGATGTCCAATTTGTGTCCATTTATTCTTTTATGTGGAGACTGTCCGGTTTGGCCAATGTACATGGCAGAGGGGCATTGCTGGCACATATCACATTAGTAGATGTGCAGGTGAATGAGCCCTTGCTGGTGTGGCTGAGTCCTCTGATGGTGTCGCTAAAGTAGATATGGGGACAGAGTAGGCAACGAGGTTTGCTACAGGGATTGGTGTGTAGTTGCTGGTGAGTATTTGCTTCAGGTTGGGGTACTGTCTGTAAGTGAGGACTGGCCTGCCTCCCAAGGTCTGTGAGAGTGTGGGATCATTTTCCAGGACTGTTGATGATGCGCTGGAGAGGTTTTAGCTGGGGGCTGAATGTAATGGCCAGTGGTGTTCAGTTATTTTCCTTGTTGGGCCTGTCGTGTAGTAGGTGACTTCTGGGTACCTGTCTCAATCTGTTTCCTCACTTCCCCAGAGGGGTATTGTAGTTTTAAGAATACTTGATAAAGATCTTAATCATAGACTATAAGGGTTGAAAGGGACCTCAGGAGGTATCTAGTCCAACCCCCTGCTCAAAGCAGGACCAATCCCCAGACAGATTATTGCTCCCGATCCCTAAATGGCCCCCTCAAGGATTGAGCTCACAACCCTGGGTTTAGCAGGCCAATGCTCAAACTGCTGAGCTATCCCTCCCACACCTTGTAGGTGTTTGTCTCTGTCTGAGGGATTGGAGCAAATGCGGTTGTATCTTAGGGCTTGGCTGTAGACAATGGATCATGTGGTGTGTCCTGGATGGAAGCTGGAGGCATGTAGGTAAGTACAGCAGTCAGTAGGTTTCTGGTATTGGGTGGTGTTTATGTGACCATCGCTTATTAGTACTGTAGTGTCCAGGAAGTTGATCTCTTGTGTGGACTGGTCCAGGCTGAGGTTGATGATGGGATGGAAATTGTTGAAATCCAGGTGGAATTCTTCAAGGGCCTCCTTCCCATGGGTCCAGATGATGAAGATGTCATCAGTGTAGCGCACGTAGAGGAAGGGCACTAGGGGACGAGAGCTGAGAAAGCATAGTTCCAGGTCAGCCATAAAAATGTTGGCACATTGTGGGGCCACACGGGGACCCATAGCAGTGCCGCTGACTTGAAGGTATCAGTTGTCCCCAAATCTGAAATGGTTGTGGGTGAGGACAAAGTCACAAAGCTCAGCCACCAGGCGCGCCGTGGCCTCATCGGGGATACTCTTCTTAACAGCTTACACTCAGTTAAGTAAATAGATTTAAAACAAAAAACCCAACCCTGCCGCAAAATGCTCCAGAGTCAAGACAAAGCAGGCAGCGTTCCACTCCCGGGCTCAGCTTCTCCCGGCCTTTTGTAAAGCAGCTGCCCTGACTACGTACCCTCCAGGCCCAAATTCTTCACACTCTATTCCAAAATCCAGAAACATCTGGGTGTGGAGTGCTAACGGTGCATCTGCCTAGCTCATCCTGCATGACGACGAAGTCACCGTCACGGAGGACAAAATTAATGCACTTATTAAAGCAGCTGGAGTAAATGTTGAACCTTTCTGGCCAGGCCTGTTCGCAAAGGCCCTGGCTAACAATGACATTGGAAGCCTGATCTGTAATGTAGGAGCTGGTGGTGCTCCAGCCGCTGCTGCGCCTTCTGGGGGTGCTGCGCCTTCTGGGGGTGCTGCGCCTTCTGGGGTGCTGCCCCTGCTGAGGAGAAGAAAGACGAATCTGAGGATGACATGGGATTTGGTCTCTTTGACTAAACTGAATTTTGTACCATCTGTTGTAATAAAAAAACCACTCTTTAAAAAACAAACAAAAAAACAGTGACCCAGACACACCCCATTCCGACCCCCTCCCAAGAGATCCCTTAAAGCAGTGGTCCCCAACCTTTTTCATCTGGCGGGCGCTAGACGACGAGCCGCAGAGGACCATGGTGGCGGACGAGCATCCGCTGAAATGCTGCCAAGCGGCAACGTCAATAGCTGTCGCCACCGAAAATCAGCGGCATTTCGGCAGCGAGGCCTCTGGATGATGCTTCTTGTCAGCGGCATTTCAGTGGATGCTTGTCAGCTAGCCAGTACGCGGGCGCCATGGCACCCGCAGGTACCGCGTTGGGGACCCCTGCCTTAAAGAGAGAGCTCGCTACAGGCAGGTGGATTACACTGTGTAAGCTGCTCACAATCCTTTGCTTTCCAGTTTCCAGTTAAAAAAAAAAAACAAACCCAAACGTAATCTGGGGTGAAGCAGAACTAATCTGGCGTCCAGCTCAGTCTGTTGGGTGCTGACCTCACAGCGCGGGGCTGAGCTGAACGGTGACGGAGACACCCAGTGCTAACCTTGACATGTGGTCCAGCGGGTCAGAGCTCCCTGAGGAATCTGGAGGGAATCTAAAGGACTCAGCTCTGGGAAACCTGTGGGGTCAAGAGCTCTAGCCGTGACCACTCTGCCGGCCCCTCCGACAGGAGCAGCTCCCTGTCCTGGTAGACAGGAGGGTCACTAGGTACAGGGAGGTACCAGGTTGGCAGAGTTGGCGTGTGTGAGGGCTGACACCAGGGATCCCCAGAGCTAAAAGCATCAATCTCTGTGAGTTGAGCTAAAGAGCCGGATGCTGTAGCTGGGCTCTGTAACAGACTCGCATCTCCTTGAGATCAGGCACAGAGGGGGACGTGTAACACACGCTGACCAGTGGGTTACCTTAGCAGGTGCTGATCCTGTGGGGAAAGAGCTAAGGAGTTCTGCTCTCATTGAGGCAGGTGACTTGTTACCTCTCCTGAATATAAGGGAGGTAGAAGGGGCTGTCTAGAGAAATAGGATCTAGGGTGTGGGCTGAGCAGCCTTGAAGGAGGAGCCCTTAGGAGCAGCCCTGTTTGGAGATCAGACCTGAACTGGCCTTTATATTGTCTCATTGTTAATTTCTGTATTAATGAAAGCCCAGGAAAGGGGATGAATCTGGACTCAATGCAGTGAGTGGAGCATGTCTGAGCGGGTTGGGAAAGGTGCCTGCTCCCTAGGGCCTTTCACAGACGTGAGAACTAGAACAGATCTTCATACCACAGACCTAGTTTGCTCTTGAGGGGCCACGGCTTTTCCCACAGCCCATTCTCCAGGGCTCTGTCCAATCCAGTGTGAAATGTCCCAACGGCTCCCCTTACATATTCTATATGCCAACACGTTCTGATCTTCCTCCTGCATTTTCCTTTGCCCAGCTCCATTGAGGGGACGTCTACACTGCACCCGGAAGGGGTCATTCCCAGCTCACATGACAGACGTGCTAGCTCTGCTCAAGCTGGTGTGCTAAAAATAGCAGCTGCCCCCTAAGTACAAGCGAGGATCTCGGATGGGGTTGGACTTGGATAGCTAGCCCGAGCCACCTGCACCACCGCCGCTGCAGCCACACACTGTTATTTTCAGTGCACCTGCTCAAGCAGAGCTTGTGTGTGCGCATCTACCCTAGCTGGAGATTACACCTCCCAGCGGCAGGGTGGACGTACCCTTAGAGACAGGCTCCCGCCTTCCCGGGATCCAAACTGACTCTTAGTTCAGGGAGGCTTGGAGCCAGTGTTTGACCCATGGGACCCACTTGCTGTCTTGAGTCTCGTCTTCTCATCTACACTTCTGCACAGGGAGTGAAAAGAGGGTCATTTCACCCTCCATCCCTCTGGCATCCGCCCACCTTCTCTCCAAGCCCTATACGTCTTCTTGGTGCTGAGATGCCTGATTTTATTGTCCTTCTCCTGACAGCTGTCTAGAGGGCGGAATGACTCCCTCCCTGATCCCACATCTATTTGGCGATGATCTTTGAACACATCATTCACAGAAGAGAATGCCTAATTCTGTAAGCCTGTACCACTGCCCTCTACTGGATGGACTCAGAAAAGGCTCAGCTGTGTGTCATGAGCCTTATACAGCTAATTAACCATGGTGATTCTCCTTTGATGCAAGTGGCTTTTAGAACAGGAGGATCTGAGTTCTTGCCCTGCTGCTGTGAAACTTCTGCTTGGTCTCAGGTGTGTTGCTGTAATGAGAAGAGATGGGAGGAATTTGCAGGGCACATGGGGGTGGGGAGGTGTTGAAAAATTGGAAGTGATTCAGCAAAGGGCTCCAGGAATTATTTGAGACCTGGAAAACCTGCTTTACAGTGAGAGACTAAAGAGCCAATCTCTTTAGCTTACCCAAGAGAAGGTTAAGGGGTGACTTGCTTGCTGTCTATAAATACCCTCATGGGAAGACGATATTTAGTTGAAGAAGGCTCTTTAATTTAGCAAAAGGCAGAAGAAGATCCAATGGCTGGATGCTGAAACGAGACACATTCAGGCTAGGAAAAAAGTTCACATTTTTAACAGTGAGGACAAGTCACCAGTACAACAATTTACCCTGGTCTGTGGTGGAGTCTCCTCCATCATCAAATCAACATTGGATTTCCTTAGAAAAGTATCATCTACCAGCTCTGGCTCACCCACCAGGTATGGGCTTGAGGCAGGAATCACTGGTCGGCTCCTTTGACTTGCGCAATGCAGGAGGTCAGAATGGACAATCCTAACGGTCCCTTCTGGCTTTGAGGTCGGCGACTCTGTGAATCGGAGGCGTGCGAGGTCTGTCGTTGCCCAGCAATGGAATTTATGGCGTGCATGACGATGTTTGGGAGGTGATGCTGTTTAGATCCACTGGCCGGTCTCCCCCAGCAGCAGCAGCCCACACGACCCACCTCCGAGATCTCCATGTGGGCCTCTGACCCAGCCAGCACTCTGCCGTGGGCACATGGGGGTGGGGGTGGGCCCTGGGCACGGTGCAGCCGGCTTGGCACAAAACAATCATTCTCAACATCATGTGGGAAACTAGGGGGCAGTCGACGCACAGGAGACGGCAGCAGGGCTGACAGCGACAACCGAATGAACAGGGAACATGGGCAGATAAGTGGTTTGTGTAGCCCGGTGTTGGCGAAATGGAAGCTAATGACCCAGGGGTAGGAAAAAACGAATCCAACAAGAAAAAGGGTGATAATATCAGTGATAATAAAAGAGAGGCGGAGCGGGGGGAGCCGGGAGCCTGGGGTGTACTAAAGCTCACAGTGGCGCAGAGCTAATCAGGGACAAGCCTAGGAGGCACTGAGCTGAGAGGAAGCCAGCAATGGAGCGGGTCTGAATGCTGGGGGTGGGGGGAGGGGGTGTATGTGCAGCGGCTGGAAGTGGGTAGAGCC
The DNA here is from genome assembly GCF_016161935.1 of Mauremys reevesii. Classification (NCBI taxonomy): domain Eukaryota; kingdom Metazoa; phylum Chordata; order Testudines; family Geoemydidae; genus Mauremys; species Mauremys reevesii. The sequence continues at coordinate 136,504,484 of NC_052627.1, forward strand.
GTGACTCAGCCCCCCCTCCCCCGCCTGTCCCAATGCATAGGTCAGCAGCGCTCGGCTAGTGCAGAAGGGACCAGTAGCAGATTCTGAACTTGTGGGGGTACTTCAGAGCCACCCTCCCCTCCCTAACCAGCTTCGGGGCCGGCACACCTCCCTGGTGTGCTGCACGCTGCCCCTCACTCAGTGCGGACGCTCCTGTAACAAGCAAGCCCTTAATTAGCTAAGCCTTGGGCAGGTTAATTTCGGTTTCCCAGACAGGGAAACTGAAGCACTGCCCGGTTCAGTGACTTGCCCGAGGTTATGCAGTGAGCCAGTGGCAGAGTTGGGCGTTGAGCCCCAAACTCCCAGGCCTTGTCTACACACATGCCTGACCCACCCGGCTTAGTTAAACCAGTGGACTTGCCTGGGTGGATGCTCTGATTTCTGCTTAGTCAGCCCTGGATCCTAATTCAGCTAAACGGAAAGAATCCACGCTCAGGCCGAACGTAGAGCATCCGCACAGCACCAGTTTATCTTCATACCATTTGTAGGAACAGTGCGACTCTCTGTGTGTAGACAAGATCTTAATTCTCAGCCCCACAGTGTAGCACCTAGAGGGCAGGGTTAGCCTCTGCTCTTTACAGGAAGTGCCATGGGGCCTTTAACATGCACCTACCCCAGATGGCAGCTGAATGTTTTCAAAGCCAAGCAGAGGGGCAGAGTGGGCTTAGCATGGGGTATTACTTAGCCTGCATTGGTGCCAGGACTCAACCTACAGGCTCAGGCAAGCATGATACTAACAGCCCCATGGAGCCTGATGTCATTTTAAATAATACCTGCTAGACAACTGTAATGACCTCTGCAGGATGGAAGCCAAACTGCTTTACTGTGTGTCATGGACCCTATACTGCCAGCAGCTAATGGGGAGTGCCATTTAGCCCAGGTTGTGGGTGGGTATGGAGGATCGAGCTCTGTCTGGGCTGTTGCTCTCAAGTTTGGGGTTATCACTCTATAGTCTCACCAGGAGCATGCTGGGAATCTAGCAAGTCCAGGCTGCTAAGTAATGTTCTGAAAGCTGCTTTCTACTTTCGACCCCAGGAGGAGGCTAAAGGCCAAGTGCAGCGAGATGTGATCTGTTCAGCCAGCCACCTCCCCACCTCGAAATCCCTGCTGCCCCAGCTTGAGGCCAGGATTGGAGCCACCAGGGTCCCGGCCTTGCAGTGGCCTGCCCCTCTCACTCAAGCTGTGCCAAAAGATCCCAGCGGCGTTAGCACCGTGGCTCGGCTTCTTAATGGCTCTGGGATTCTGGGAATCCCGTCCTTCCAGGGGAGCGAGGGAGACAGCGGGGGCTGCATCTCACCCGCCCTGCATTAGCTGCGCCCAGCGCACCACGCTGCAGTGGGGTGCGGGGCTGGGTGGGAACGGAACTTGTGATCCACCTGCATGGCTCCATCTGTGCAGCGTCTGAACGCTCTCCTTTCCGAGGTGGCTCCAGGGGCTAACCGCGGGGGGAGAAGCCCCAAGCAGCAGGGGTGAGGGTGGCTTTGCAGGGTCACTGACTTCTGCTGTAATCAGGTTCCTTCTCCCACAGTCACACAGCGCAGCCTCGCTCTCTGGATGCCACCCCCTAATGCATCCCCGAGCCAGCCTGGTGGAGCCAGGTGAGCAGCAGGGTGATTGGGGGCTACCCGGTCGGGCTGTGCCTGATTTTCTAAAGCAATTATTCTCTCCTCCTTGGAATCGGAGGGGATGAACTCCACGCTGCAAAGCCCTGTCCCAGGGAGGGAAGTTGGCCTGGCCCAGCGCTACGCTCCAGCAGGGGTTCTGGGTAGCGACACCCCCAGAGTAGTGTATTCTGGGGCACTGTGCAGGTGTGGCAGCTCGAGGACGGAGAAGGCTACAGTGGAACAAGGAAAGGGTATTTTTAAAGTAAATGATGCAGCAGGAGCATGATGCAATGGACTGGAAGCGGGGACTGGTGGTCAGCACTCTTGGGTTCTGTTCCTGGCTCTGGAAGGGGAGTAATGCCTAGGGGTCAAAGCAGAAAACTGGGACTTAGGACTCCTGCCTGGGTTCTGGTCCCAGCTCTAAAGTAAAGCTTGGGGGATAGTGATTAGCACAGAGGAGACTGTGTGGCTGGGTTTATTCCTGGCTGTGGAAGGGAAGCAGGGGTCTAGTGGTTAGGGCAGAGAACTGACAGCCAGGCTTCCTCCAGTTCTCTCCTCGCCTCTGCCACTAACTCGGTGTAACCTTGGTCAAGTCGCTTCCTCTCTAAAATGTACCCTGCCGGCTCAATAATGTTACTCCACTCTGCCCTTTGGGTTAGTCAGTTCATTGAAACAATCAAACATGGAGATTTCCTGTAACCCGGGCCAGGAAAGATTTAGGGTCAGATGGGGAACTGGTGTCAGTCTGGAGTAACTGCAGTGGTTTTCTTCTTTCATGTGGCTTAAAAACAACCTTAGCTGCCCAAGCCTAGGCTGGTGATCCATTTGGCTGCTTCCAGTAGAGCAGAGCGGACGGCAGAGATACCATCAGGATAGGATCATTTGGGACGCTGGTTGGCGAGGTGTTCCCGAGCGCGAAGTCCATTTCCTCTGCCACGGCTAGGCCTGGCCCTTGGTCCCCACTGGCGTCTGCTGTGTGGCGTGCAGCTCTGGTTCAAAGTGGGGCCACATTTCCCATGGGAGTGAAAAGCCACTGGCCTCTTCCGCTGGGTCCTGGGGGTGGCGTTTGTTTGGGAGGCTCTCGTCCTTCTGCCGGGCTCACTACTCGTCTTCCACGAGCCCGCAAGGGTTTCTGGCTTTGAGTGAAAAGCTTGGGATGTTATTTAGAGCTTCATGTCTTGGGAGATCCTTGCTCCTTCGAATGCGACGGGCCTGCCAAAGACGTCTCATTTCACAACAGTTTGGGGTGAGCAGAGGTGCGCCGGGACGGGAAACCATGGTGGTGGTGGTGATTTTACTGGGCGCGTATGGATCTGCATGGCGGGGTGTGACTCTGGATTTACACCAGTGCACTGAGATCAGGATCACCCGGCTAGGACAGAATCTCTCCATTGCAGTGCTTCCTTTCCACAGATGCTTTCCCTCCCCCCGCTAGGAGATGGAGTATTCCCCCTTCCCTTCTGGTCCTCCCTTCCACATCCTAGTGCTAGCAAGTGCAGGCCTGGCAAAAGGCAGCAAGCTCACATGTGCCGGTCCCAGACTGCGGTGCATTCACAGTTCAGAAAGCACATCAAGCTTAAGAGGAGCTGACAGGAAAACCTTTACTGGAACAAACGGGAATATAGTATCAGGCAAGGCTGACCGGACCGTGAACCGTAGCCAAACACAGAGCAAATTATCATCAACTAAAATAGCAGGCAGTTCAGATCACTTATGTGTGAGGTACCAAATGAACTGGCCTGTCAGGCTATGTTAGAGCAGGGATGCATAAGGAATTGCAGCCCTGGCCGTGCTCTGCACATTTCCTGGGACGGCCACAAAAGTTTGCTCTGGGCCTCGGCCAAGTTGATGGTGAGTTGTGTGTGTGCATGGGGGGTGCCCATGTGTGAACACGCATGGAGGGTGTATGAGCAGTGGGTGTGGCATGGGGGTGGGTGCCCCTGTGTTTGGGTGCATGTGTGGGTTGATGTGACGATGGGGGCTGGGTTTGTTGGTGAGCGCACGCACAGTATGTGTGGGGTGTGTGGGTGTGGTACATAAGGAGGGTGGGGTACAGGATGTGTACGAGAGAAACTGCATGTGTTTAAGAACATAAGGACATAAGAACAGCCAAACTGAGTCAGACCAAAGGTCCATCCAGACCAGGATCCTGTCTGCCGACAGTGGCCAGTGCCAGGTGTCCCAGAGGGAGTGAACAGAACAGGGAATCATCAAGTGATCCAGTCCCTGTTGCCCATTCCCAGCTTCTGGCAAACAGAGGCCGGGGACACCATCCCTGCCCATCCTGGCTAAGAGCCATTGATGGACCTGTCCTCCATGAGCTTATCTAGGTCTTTTTTGAGTTTGAGTGTGTGCTGGATGGGGTGGTACATAGGGTGTGTGAACGCACACTGGATTTTGTGTGTGATACATGGGGGATTTGGTGTGTGGTATCTCATACCTGTGTGTGTGTGCTGGCTGTGGTTTGTGATGGTACGTGTGGTGTGTGTGTGCTGGCTGTGGTTTGTGATGGTACGTGTGGTGTGTGTGTGCTGGCTGTGGTTTGTGGTGGTACGTGTGGTGTGCGTGTGCTGGATGTGGTATGTGGTGGTACGTGTGGTGTGTGTGTGCTACGTGTGGTGTGTGATGGTGCATGTGGTGTGTGATGGTATGTGTGGTGTGTATGTGTTGGATGTGGTGTGTGGTGGTACATGTGGGGTGTGTGTGTGTGTTGGATGTTGTGGGGTGTGGGTGTGTGTGTGTGTGCTGGATGTGGGGTGTGGTGGTAGGTGTGCGTGCATGCGCACGCATGTTGGATGCACTGTGTGGTACATGGGGGGGGTGTATATGCTGTGTGTGGTGGTACATGTGATGGATGTGCTGTATGGTACATGGTGTGTCTGTGTGTGTGTGTGTGGTACGTGTGATGGATGTGTTGTGTGGTACATGGTGTGTGTGTGTATGCTGCGTGTGGTGGTACGTGTGATGGATGCACTGTGTGGTACATGGGGTGTGTGTGTGTATGCTGTGTGTGTGTGTGTGGTACGTGTGATGGATGTGCTGTGTGGTACATGGTGTGTATGTGTATGCTGGGTATGGTGGTATGTGTGATGGATGTGCTGTGTGGTACATGGTATGTGTGTGTGTGTGTGGTGGTACGTGTGATGGATGTGTTGTGTGGTACATGGGGTGTGTGTGTTGTGTATGCTTTGTGTGGTGGTACGTGTGATGGATGTGCTGTGTGGCACATGGGGTGTGTGTGTGGTGGTACGTGTGATGGATGTGCTTTGTGGTACATGGTGTGTGTGTGTGTTGTGTATGCTGTGTGTGGTGGTACATGTGATGGATGTGCTGTGTGGCACATGGGGTGTGTGTGCGTGGTGGTACGTGTGATGGATGTGCTGTGTGGTACATGGTGTGTGTGTGTGTGTATGCTGTGTGTGGTGGTATGTGTGATGGATGTGCTGTATGGTACATGGTGTGTGTGTGTGTGGTACGTGTGATGGATGTGTTGTGTGGTACATGGTGTGTGTGTGTATGCTGTGTGTGGTGGTACGTGTGATGGATGCACTGTTTGGTACATGGGGGTGTGTGTGTATGCTGTGTGTGTGTGTGGTACGTGTGATGGATGTGCTGTGTGGTACATGGTGTGTATGTGTATGCTGGGTATGGTGGTATGTGTGATGGATGTGCTGTGTGGTACATGGTGTGTATGTGTATGCTGGGTATGGTGGTACGTGTGATGGATGTGCTGTGTGGTACATGGTGTGTATGTGTATGCTGGGTATGGTGGTATGTGTGATGGATGTGCTGTGTGGTACATGGTATGTGTGTGTGTGGTGGTACGTGTAATGGATGTGTTGTGTGGTACATGGGGTGTGTGTGTTGTGTATGCTGTGTGTGGTGGTACGTGTGATGGATGTGCTGTGTGGTACATGGGGTGTGTGTGTTGTGTATGCTGTGTGTGGTGGTACGTGTGATGGATGTGCTGTGTGGTACATGGAGTGCGTGTGTGTGGTGGTATGTGTGATGGATGTGCTGTATGGTACATGGGGTGTGTGTGTGTATGCCGTGTGTGGTGGTACGTGTGATGGATGTGCTGTGTGGTACATGGGGTGTGTGTGTGTATGCTGTGTGTGGTGGTACGTGTGATGGATGTGCTGTGTGGCACATGGGGTATGTGTGCATGATGGTACGTGTGATGGATGTGCTGTGTGGTACATGGTGTGTGTGTGTGTATGCTGTGTGTGGTGGTACGTGTGATGGATGTGCTGTGTGGTACATGGAGTGTGTGTGTGGTGATACGTGTGATGGATGTGCTGTGTGGTACATGTTGTGTGTGTGTGTGGTGGTATGTGTGATGGATGTGCTGTGTGGTACATGGGGTGTGTGTGTGTGGTGGTACGTGTGATGGATGTGCTGTGTGGTATATGGTGTGTGTGTGTGGTGGTATGTGATGGATGTGCTGTGGTACATGGGGTGTGTGTGTTGTGTATGCTTTGTGTGGTGGTACGTGTGATGGATGTGCTGTGTGGTACATGGGGTGTGTGTGTGTGGTGGTACGTGTGATGGATGTGCTGTGTGGTATATGGGGTGTGTGTGTGGTGGTACGTGTGATGGATGTGCTGTGTGGTACATGGGGTGTGTGTGTATGCTGTGTGTGGTGGTACGTGTGATGGATGTGCTGTGTGGTACATGGGGTGTGTGTGTGTGGTGGTATGTGTGATGGATGTGCTGTGTGGTATATGGGGTGTGTGTGTGGTGGTACGTGTGATGGATGTGCTGTGTGGTACATGGGGTGTGTGTGTGTGGTGGTACGTGTGATGGATGTGCTGTGTGGTACATGGGGTGTGTGTGTGGTGGTACATGTGATGGATGTGCTGTGTGGTATATGGGGTGTGTGTGTGGTGGTACGTGTGATGGATGTGCTGTGTGGTACATGGGGTGTGTGTGTGGTGGTACGTGTGATGGATGTGCTGTGTGGTACATGGGGTGTTTTATTGGCTTTGGGGATCGTTATCTTTGCATGTTAAGGACCATAGCAGGCTTCAGAGACACATTTGATGGTTAATTTGATTTGCTTTTAGAACCGGACCCAAACCAGATCCCCGGACACAAAGGACCCCAAATGTTGGGGAAGTTCGACTCTGGATTCAAAGCTTGGGCCATTTTGGGCTCCTAAGTAACGTAACAAATCCCTGGTCTTTTAGCGCGTCACGGTTGTTGCAATGTTGTTCTCCAAAGCCACTAGGAACTTTACAGAAACAGCTGGGGTAGGAGTTCGACCCTCCTGCTCCCAAATCAATCCGGTCCCTTCTCGGGTGAATGTACAGACCCTCTGATGCACAGTTGTGAAGTTCTGATTCAGATAGAGGACGCACGGATGCGTGAACACACACACATGTACACACACGTATACACACACATGTGTACACACATGTATACACTCACACGTGTACACACACATATTTGCATAAGGCAAAACCCTGCACTACCCCTCTTTCTGCTATTCTCTCTTCCTATTGCAGTAACCCTATGAACTGCCCCTGGGCCAGAGCACAACCTGCGACCTGTGGCTTGCGACGTTTAACATTTCCTGAAATCCCAGCACTGGGCTTCACTTGAGAGCGGGGAGGGAATTCAGCAAGAAGAAGAAGAGGAAAAAAATCCGTCAAATACATAAAGATCTTGAATGGAAGGGGGGGGGGAGAAGAGGGGAGCGAGAGAGAGAGAGGGAAAGGAAGGGAAAGCTTGACCGTGTTTGCCTTTCTCTGATGGAATTGCCACATTACTCACACTTGGGTTCTCCAGGAGTGCGAATGCTAGAAGCCAAGTCCCCAGTGAGATGCAGAGAAAAACTTTTCGGCCTGGCTGGGCTGAATCAGGGAGAGGGGAGTTACTGGCGGGGGAGACCTTTAGATGGAAATGTGCTGTTGTTCTGGAGAAGTTCACACTTGCCTTTGATTTCCCCATCGCTTCGTTACCGATTGGGCGCACTGCGAGGTCAGGTGCCTTGCCTTGAACCTCCTGAGCAAACAGGGGTTTGCTTTCACCCACCAAACCAATTAAGCTCACTCTTTGGGGCTGATTTCTCTGTTGATATTCCCTCCCTCCCCCGCAGCAACCTCCTTTCTAGCCTTGGTATTTTGCTTTGTTCTCTTTGGTGCTTAGAAAATCCTAAAATGCAAAGCTGTGGCTGGGTCTTCCTGATCCGTCTCCCCCACTGCCCATGAAAATCCATGCGTCAAGAGATTTTGTGTTGCTGCAGTGGCTGCCAGCTGAGGATCTCCAAGCACTTGGCAAACGGAGTCCCTGATTCGTGACAGCAACCAGCATCCCTATTCAGGACAGCACTTAAACCTGTGCTCACGGCACATGAACTCACTGAGACTTAAGCACATGCTTAAATGCTCTCCTAAATCAGGGCCTAAGCTTGTGTATAATAACATCCCAACGAGGTAGGTAAATATTGTAATGAACTGGCTGGGCTGCATGTTAACACTGCCCTCTGCTGGATGGTCGCAGAATGTCTTAACTGTGCGTCATAGGTGCTGTACTGCCAGGGGTGGTTCTCCACAAGCTCAAGTAATAGAGGACCTGTCTTTTGAAGCAGGAACTTCCTACTATCACTCTAGTACCCTGGTGTGCTGCTGAAGGGAGCAGTGAAGTCCAAGACACTTGTAACCCCATTGGCAGGAGGGGTAAACTGACACCCCACAAGGTTACAGACGTGCCTGAGTTCACAGAGGGCCGGCACACGGTCTTTAAACCATACTTGGCATACACGGTGCACGGTGCATAGACCCTCTGCACAGAGGTCCAGACTAGGTAAATGGCAGGGCTGGAACTGGAACCCAAGATTCCTGACTTTCAGTGCCCTGCTCTAACCACTAGGTGCTCCATGAATCAGCAAAGCTAAACAGGCATAAAAGGTAATTTGGGATAACAAAGGCAATTCATGTGGGCAGAGAGACTCCTGCGATGGAGAAGCAATGGCTTAGAATGTGCTGCTGCCTCTGGGCAGAGAATGAAAGGCTGCAGCTTTATTCCAAAGACACGGGAAACTCATGGTGCATGAAATGTTTGTTTAAATCCTCTCTCTAGCGTCCCTTTCATCGGCAGGCATCCTCCTACCTGTGTTTCCAATAGGAAAGAAGAACAGAGCCTGGAGGGGCCGGGACCACATGAAAAGGACTTAACAAGGACTACAATCCAGTACCGCTTTCTTTTTATAGCATCATTCACTGTATCTCAGATCCCTTTGTGGACCGAAATACCAGCAGAGGGGAAGAGAAATCAAGGGCAGGGACAATATGCTTTCAGTGAAGATTTGAAATGAACAAGAGAGTCAGTCTGTTCCAAGTATCAGAGGGGGAGCCGTGTTAGTCGCGATCTATAAAAAGCAAGAGAGTCCTGTGGCACCTTTAAGACTAACAGATGTATTGGAGCATAAGCTTTTGTGGGTGAATCCCCACTTCATCAGATGAATACCCACTTCGTCAGACGTCTGACAAAGTGGGGATTCACCCACGAAAACTCATGCTCCAATACAACTGTTAGTCTTAAAGGTGCCACAGGGACTCTCTGTTGCTTTTTACAGTCTGTTCCAAGTGGCAGGAGCTGCAGAGAAGGTTCTCATAGCTTGAAATAGTGAAATATACTCCTAGGTTTGTTCTTGGTGGAAAGTTTTTATCTTCCCCTTGTCTTTCCTGCTATGGATGCCTCAGAGCTCCAACCCTGGCCTTCTTTTCTTCTCCATGTATCTTCCTTCCTGTAGTCACATGGGTGACAGCCAGCTCAGTGTCTCCCTCGACTCTCCCTCTGGCCTCTTTCCATCTACTCTGACCCACTGAAGCTCACTTTACTTGTGCTCTGATCCCCTGTTTTCCAGCCTCCCTGCCTCTCAGATTTGACTTGCAAAGACAGCAATCTTGGAGCCATTCTTGGCTTCTGAACTTTCAGTTTCCTGCTACCTCGTCCACGCCTCCACCGCCACCTCCCCCATGAAATTCCCCATCACCCTGCCCCTGCTGAAATCCTTATTCACTTCTCAGCACGGTTTCAGTTCCCTTTTCTACCATTGACTCAGATCTACCATACTGAGCATCCAGAGCGCTGCCGCCAGACTGCTCTGTCACTGCAAAATTGAGTGCAACCATTCTCTGCCTCCTTCACTGGCTTCCTGAGGCAGCGAGCCTGTGTTTTAACACAAGACAGACAGGGTGCTGCTTAGACACTTGGCAGTTTTCACATTTTGCGAAGTTGCACAGAAGGTGCCTCACTCATGTGATTGATCAAATTCACCCCTGAAGTCCATGCAGTTGCACCCTCGCTGGATTTAGCCCTCCTGTCAGGCAATCATTTGGTGCAATGAGAGAGGAGGTTACTGGTGGATTTGTTTATTTAAACTGCCACTCACTGGGAGAGCCCACAGAGAAATACCTCTCTCTTCTAGGAGACTCCCTGCCGTAGGACGGGGTGGGTGCTTACAATCTCACTCCAGCTACTTCAGTGACTTCAGGGCAACAGCCGGCAGCCCTGAGCAGCCATATCAGCTCAGAGGTCAATGAGACAGTTCTTTGCAGCTCAGGCTTTTCAGGAGGAAGATCAAGTCTAAGGATCAGAGCCATCCCACCTCTTGACTCAAGGCTTTTCCACAATAGCATCCTCATTCTCACAGAATCAGTTAGAAAAAAGTAAACAAACCCTAAGCCTGTTCTTGATGGTAAGTGCCTGTATGGATGGGAGGTTGGTTGGTTGGATGGATGGATGCAAGCATGGACAGAAATCAATGGATGGATGGATACAAAGCAATAGAAATGGATGGAAGGTTGGCTGGCTGGCTTGATATGAAACAATGCATGGTTGGTTGATTGGATGGATGGATAGAAAATGATGGATGGTTGGATGGATGGATGGATGGAAGGTTGATTGGTTGATTGGATGGATGGATAGAAAATGATGGATGGTTGGATAGATGGATGGATGGATTGACTTGGGCCAGTACAGCCAAGATGGAAGTTTTGGTCAGGTTTTTGTGCCTAAATCCTGCTGATTTTCTTCTTCAGTATTTGAACCCTCTTTTATTGGTGAATATTTGAGTGAACAAAAGTTTCTTCTCAAGAAGACTGACAGAAAGCAAAATCTCCTTGGAGACACGGGAATGAATGAGGTCTCTATCGGGAGCGCTCACCTGGCCTTTCTGAAAAGCTCTTTTGATCATGCACATACCCCTGGCCCCAAATGCAAAACTCCCACTGACTTTATTGGTGCAATAATAGATTAACAGGATACATAAGAATGGCCATGAAGATCTGATGTCCTTCAATCAGGCAGAGAACCAACACCATTGACTAAGTGACCAGTCAATGGACACTCTCAGAGACCAGCATGTATTCAATCCATCAGGTGAAATTTGTCTGCACATTCAACTGCTTTTGAGTATATCTGTGGTGGTAGCGTAAAATCCATGCTGTGTTTGAATGAATAATTCATTGGGAATCCTTCACTCAGCTTCAATAACGACAATCACACATCGTCCTTTCCATCTGTCAAGATTGGGACCTGCCTGTCTGAATGCAGGAGCAGACAATCTCACTTACAAAGGCGCTTTTGTTATTCTCCCTAGGTCATGAATGGAGAAGTAGAGGCCAAGTGACTCAGGCAGTAGATAAGTAGTAGAGACAGGATTAGAACCCAGATCTCCAAACGCCCAAGCTAGTGCCCAACCCACTGGCCCGCCCTGCCAACACCTTATTTGGGGATGAAGAAAAGAGTGGATTACTAGAGCCGAACACTTATGATCAAACTATTCTTCACACCTATAGGGTGAAGTCTGGTGCCACAGAAGCCAAGGGGAGTTTTGCTACTATTGACTTCAGCGGGGCCAGGATTTCAGACCATGTGTTTGTTGCAGTAGCTACTCCTGAAGAATTTGCTTGGTATGAGTGAGGTGAATCATCTGGGGGCCACTTTCCAGCCTCAACTGCTGCTGATAATTCCATTAATTCCACTGGGGTGACTCTAGATTTACTCCTGGTGTACCTGAGAACAGTGTTTGGCCCAGTGGATGGAAAGACGCTGATTCAGATCGAGCAATATATTTACAAGGAGTTGAGAATTTCCTTATATGTGAAATGAAAACATAATCCCAACTACACATACAAAATGATGGGGTCTAATTTAGTTGTTACCACTCAAGAGAGAGAGCTTGGCATCTTCGTGGATAGTTCTCTGAAAACATCTGCTCCGTGTGCAATGGCAGTCAAAAAAGCAAACAGAATGTTAGCAGACATTAGGAGAGGATATATAATGAGACAGAAAATACCATAATGCCATTATATAAATCCACACTACGTCCACATCTTGAATACTGTGTGCAGATCTGGTCACCCCATCTCAAAAAGATGTATTAGAATTGGAAAAGGTTGAGAGAAGGGCAACAAAAATGATGAAGGATCTGGCCCAGCTTCCATACAAAGACTGGGACTGTTCAGCTTAGAGAAGAGATGACTAAGGGGGATACGCTAGGGGTGTATAAAATCATGACTGGTGTGGAGAATAAGGAAGTGTTATTTACCCCTTCACATAACACAAGAACCAGGGGTCACCCAATGACATTAATAGGCAGCAAGTTTATAACAAAAAAAAAAAGAAAGAAATATTTCTTCACACAATGCACAGTCAACCTGTGGAACTCATTGCCAGGGGAGGTTGTGAAGGCCAAAAGCATAACTGGGTTAAAAAAAGAACTAGATAAGCTCATGGAGGCTAGATCCAGCAATGGCTATTAGCCAAGGTGGTCAGGGATGCAGCCCCATGCTCTGGATGTCCCTAAACCTCCTAATGCCAGAAACTGGAACTGGATGACAAGGGGATGGATCACTCGATGATTGTCCTGTTCTGTTCATTCCCTCTGAAGAATCTGGCACCAGCCACTGTTGGCAGGCAGGATACTGGGCTAATGGACCACGGGTCTGACCCAGTCTGGCTGCTCTTATGTTCTTCTGAGTTTCGTGGGTACCAGTCCAATTCCTATGGGCCATGGGGGTTTTACCATTGACTGCGACGGAGCCAGGACATCAGCATGTGTCTCCACATCACCAGAAACCACCCTCACAACTGGCACTGATTGGCCCTTTCACTGGCAGGGGCAGCAGAGAGGCCAAGGCATGAATGGGCCACCAAGGCTGAACTCCTGTTTGGTGGCTAGTGTTAGTCCCTCTAGGCCAGGGCTCAGGCCATTGGGCTTGCGCTGGTGCTGCCCCATGCTGTGGCAAATCAAGGCCGGCCGCCTCAGAGCTGTGAAGATGGCGCCTGACACCAGCACAAAATCGATCCCCTTCACAGAGAGATAGAGCAGAACCACCCTGAAAAATCCAGTGTCTCCCATGGGACCGAGAGCAGCGTGCTGAGTGGAAAAGGGCCGTGCGGCAGGGCAGAGCCCACCACCAGGCAGGAAGGGGTTAAAGAGCTGCTGTGGGCTCTGAGACTAAACTTTGGGCTTCAGCATCGCAGCAGGGGCCTGGTGAATTGTTTCCTCCATCTGTGCAAGAAGCTGCAGGGAGCCTGGCCCCCAGTGGAGTATTTTGTTCCTTTATGGGGACTCCTTTGTCCCCGTGGAAGAGCGCAGACCCTCTAAGAGGTGCCGCTGGCCGGTTGCACCCCGAGTCCTGGGACCAGTCTCCAGAAGGGCTGTGGCCTAGGAAATGTCAGGGAGATGACTGTCATCACCCCAAGGGGAAGCCTAGGAAACATCACGGGTGACATTCCCTGGAGCCAGAGGGATGCGTGGGTGGGTGTGGGCCAACCTTCCGTGGGATTCACTGCCTTCGGTTGGAAACTGTCACCCAACGAAAGAGAGGCAAGGGGGGGGCGAGGGAATATCTTTTACTGGACCAGCATCTGCTGGTGAGAGAGACGAACTTTCGAGCCGCACACAGCTCGTCTTCCGCTCTGGGGCAGGTGCTCAGCGTGTCACAGCGAAATGCAAGGTGGGACAGATGGGTTAGCATATGTGGTGAGCACATATTTTAAGGGACCGCTCAAGGGAGAGTGGCCTGTTAACACCTCGGCAGTCAGAGGACAAGACGAGGGGGTTAGTGAGTTACAGATTGTTGTTCCTTACAATATGTGCTAACTACTTATACCCAACCACCTGTCCCACCTTGCATTTAGCCGGGACGCTGGGACGTCAGCCCCATTATCCCTGTTTTAGACACGGGCACACTGATGCCCTGTCTGCTCAGCACATCTCTTGTTTACAGGCAGAGCTGGAGTCGTGCTGTTTGCACGGCAGTAGCGCCCAACCGCCCCAATCCACCGGGGATTGGGGCTCCATTGTACTAGGCCTGCACCCACAGGCAACCAAAACCAGTCCCTGCCCCAGAGAGCTCACAGTCTAACCAGGAGACAAAAGGGATGCAACGCGTTGTCGGGGCAACAGAAGGTAGCAGGGAGAAGGGCACACCAGCTGCTGACCCACCGCCTAGTGTTTTGTCGACAACACGGCAGAGGTGAGTTCTAATGAGAGACGGGCTCTGCACAAGCCATCTGATTGCAGGGCTGGGGCCCGGAAAGTCCAGAATAGACACAGGGAGGGGGAAACAGGATACAGCATACAGGCTAAAACTGGATCACGCTAAGCCTCCTGCTCATGCATTGGTCCCATTGACTGCAACGGGGCTACTCACCATGGATACGTCTATGCTGCGATCATGGACTGTGAGTGCAGCTCCTGCAGACATCCCGAGCTAGCTCAGGGACCAGTCTCAGTGAAGCTAGGACACCTTGGGCTTCAGGGCAGGCTAGCCACCTGATTAATTACCCAGGGCTCCAGGTGGGCTCGGACAGGCCGTGCGGAAATAAGCCCTGACGCAGCTTCGTGGCTGATGTACGTGAGGAGCTCTGGGATGTCTGTGCAAGCTGGAATCACATCCCGTGATTGCAGAATAGACACACCCGGTGTGAGAATTCAGCCCCGTCCCTACAGACACACACGTGTTGGCATGTAGAACTGCTTGATGAACATTTACACTTTTGTCAAAACAGACATTCCCACAGAAAACGCCCCACTTTGATTAAATTTGTCTGGGCTCTGTTGAGAAAACAACTCCGCTAAAACCAATGACCAGCTCTCCCCTGCAAAAGTGTGGGGATTTTTGATGAAAACCTGAAAACTTTGGAAGAAGAATTTCAACTAAAACAAACAAGGTTTTATTTTCCTCATCAACATTTTTTTTGCAGGGTCAAAATACATCTCCTGACTCACTCTTCCTGCAAGTCAACAGGGCTATTCACATGCTTAAAGTTTTGCATGGTCATGAGTGTTTGGAGATGTAAGTCCCTTACCCATATGCATGTGTGCAAGACCAGGACTCCATTATTATTACTTTTGATGTGTAACCCTACCCTATTTGTTGGCCAGATAATTATCATAGAATCATAGAAGATTGGGGTTGGAAGAGACCTCAGGAGGTATCTAGTCCAACCCCCTGCTCAAAGCAGGACCAATCCCCAACTAAATCATCCCAGCCAGGGCTTTGTCAAGCCTGACCTTAAAAACCTCTAAGGAAGGAGATTCCACCACCTCCCTAGGTAACCCATTCCAGTGCTTCACCACCCTCCTAGTGAAATAGTGTTTCCTAATATCCAACTGAGACCTCCCCCAGTGCAACTTGAGACCATTGCTCCTTGTTCTGTCATCTGCCACCACTGAGAACAGCCTAGATCCATCCTCTTTGGAACCCCGCTTTGGAACCCAATTGTAAACCTTGCCTTTATTTCTCTATTTTAAAAAATATTTGACTTTTTCCTGTTTTTGTTTCTAATTAACACTTCCATTTTCTGGTGACACTTTTAATTTTAACCTCTTTCATTTTTCTTGTTTATTATTCTGTGTATCCTAATCTCATTTCAAATACGTTTAACCTCGCCGTCTTCTTCTTATATATCTAGCCCTTCAGCCTCGTTGGCGTCTTTAAAAATAATTTTTAACAGTCTTGCTTCTTCTTCATACTTAGCAGCAATGGTCAAAAAATGTGCCGCTACAAAACGTCAAACCGTTTGTTCCATTCGTAGTTTGCAAAAATGTTTTGCAACTTTTTCATTGAACTGTTTGATCCACCTTTCAAACCCTATGTGGAACTTTTGCCTTTTCACTTTTCAGCAAAGTAGACATTTCAATAATGGCTTTGATTAAAAGGTTGATTAAATTGTTTTGCAAAGAATGGAAAATGTTCCTAACACTGACAATATTTTTTGCAGAAAAAATCATATGGGGCATGGGGTGGAGGGAAGGCCATTTTATAGCCCAACGCTTTCTGTTCACAACATGCCAACCGGTTCTAGTATTTAGCCCTTGCTAGCTGCAGATTTTCAGATTTCAGCCTTGCCACATCCATGTGTCTGAACACATCTGAGTCTTGCATGTATTGCCTGGTTTTAAATTGAGTTTTAGCTCTTTCCTTTTAAGGGCTTAACTGCTCCTTCAACTGCACCCTTGCAGTGGGGCATAAGGAGGTGAAGAAACTCCCCTCCCCTGCTTCCAATGCTCCTGTTCGGGCTACTTTGACCTGGGTTCTGGGCACAGATTGGTTGTTTGCGACTCCCCTCCTTGGAGCAGGTGAGTGAGTGGAGAGGGGTAGGGAATTGGACGGGGCCTTGGCGAACTGGCTGGTGCAGAGGCGAAGTCGTTTGTTTGCTGCTGTGAAGCACCGACAAACTACATCTCCCCGGACCAGAGGGGGGAACCCAAGGGGACTATTCCTCTGCTGGTGCATCGATGTGCAGCCTCCTCTCCAGAACTGCTTGGGAATTTTTCAGCGCAGTGATTTTCCAGTGAAAAACACCTTTTGCAAAATGGACATTTCCCTGGAGAAAATGACAGTTTTGCCCCAAATTTTGGATTTTTCTGGAAGGGAAAACCGAAACGACGGCTCCCCGGCTGCCTGCCTGGCAGGATCTTGTCCGTTTCACCGGACACACCTTTCCCTGGGGGCTGCTGAGACCGAGTGCCTTGCCTCTCTGCCTCCCAGTCCACCCCCAGTTCTGGAGCTGGAGATACTCCCCTCCGATTCTCCCCCCAGCTCCAGGGCTGCAGAGGCTTTGCCCTTGGTGCTCTGCCTGTCTGGCAGCACGTGAAATTGACAAGGACCATGGGCGGGCAGCTATGACGTTGCATTTGGGTTCGCCCCGAGTGGAACGTTTCTGGTGCAAAATGTGGTGTGTTGGATGGTTCGTCCTGTGTCAAGATGAAATTTCTTTTATCAAAATGTGGATTTTTTCCCGGGCTGGGACGGCTATTTCCCCGCCAGGCCCACTCGCACCCAGGTTTGTAGCAAAGCCCCGATCTAGGGCTGTTTATTGTAACCCGGCCTGTTTTCAGTGATGACGTAAGGGAGGCTGCGGCTGCAGGTGCTGAACTGGGGATAATCTAGCTCACTACAATGCCGGGCGTGAGGGCCAGATCCCTGCTGCTCTGCAAACTGGCCCTTGCTGCCTGGAGCGCCCCAGGTGGTGCAGCCCACCAGTGAATCCAGCCTGAGGGCTGTAGAGGCATCGGGCTGCGGCATGCAATGAGGATCAGATCCAGAGGAATCGCTGCATGTGGGGGTCCCGCATATTGCAGATCTCCAGGGGGTCCTGGCTTGACCCCTCAACGCTGTCGGAAGGAGTGGGTGAGGCAGAAGGAAACCTTGGCCGTGGAGTGTCCCTCGTTAGCCTCCGACACCCAGACTTTCTTAAGCAATCGGGTTGCGTGGTGCTGGATGGCACTTTGTATCGGCCCCGTGGCCAAGCGAGTCACAGCTGTCAGTGACATGAGGCGATGTGGCCCTGGGAAACCCGGGATGCCAGCATCGTTCTGGGGGGCTGTCTGGATCAGGGCGATTCCCAGAGCCCCTCACTGGCTAGCCGCTGTCTGCTCCAGTGCCCTAGTGAGTGAGGGGCCTGGCCTGGGGTGAGCTGGTTAGCTTTGGGGGGGCCCCTCTTTAATTTCGTTGGGGCAGGGGCCAAAGCTGCCTCTGTGTTTTGTGTAAGGACAATTACTGATGAAGGGTCCTGTCATGCCAGCCTCTCCTGGCTCCTCAGAGTCCCACTGATCGATTCCTCGAGGAGTAAGATACTACTCAGTGTGAGGAGTCCTGTGGCACCGTATAGACTAACAGATGTATTGGAGCATGAGCTTTCGTGGGTGAATACCCACTTCGTCGGATGTATGTAGTGGAAATTTCCAGGGGCAGGTATAAATATGCAGGCAAGAATCAGGCTGGAGAAAGCGAGGTTAGTTCAATCAGGGAGGATGAGACCCTCTTCTAGCAGTTAAATCAGCCAGTTTGAGCTCCTGGATGGCGCCCATAGACCTTTGCCCCGGGATTCCTGCCTCAAGCCCAGAACCGGGGGTTTAATCAGCGCGGGTTTTTCAGAAAGAGATGCCAGCCTGGAGGTAGAGACCCCAGTGACAGAGAATCCACCATGTCCCCTGGGATGGATTATTCTCATCCTGCCCCTGCCGACGGGGAGCTGAGCACAGGGAGACGGGGCTGGCCACAGTCAGCCAGGGAGTCAGGATAGCTCAGTGGTTTGAGCACTGGCCTGCTAAATCCAGCGTTGTGAGTTCAATCCTTGAGGGGGCCATTTAGGGAACTGGGATAAAATCTGTCTGGGGATTGGTCCTGCTTTGAGCAGGGGGTTGGACTAGATAACCCCTGAGGTCCCTTCCAACCCTGAGATTCTATGAATTGTAGCTCTGTGAGTCCTAGCCCAGAGCTTTACCCACAATCCCAGCCTCCCCTTGCTGTTGGTATGTGTGTACGGCAGAGATGGGCAAACTCCCCCACCATCCGGCCTGGCCCCTGGCCTGGGGGAGGCCAGCCCCTCCCTTGCGGCATAAGCTCGCTTGCTCTGTTGCAGGCACAATGGTTTGCGGCTGTGAGCTCCTGGGGCAGCGCAGCTGCAGAGCCTGGCCCCTGACCTGGTGCTCTGTGGTGGTGGCAGCATGGCCTGGCAGTAGTGCCGCCAGCCCCCGGTGCTCCAGGCAGCACGGTGGGGGAGTTCAGGGTGGTGGACAGGGGTATGGATGGTGGTCGGTGGCGGGGGGGAAACAGGAGGTTGAATGGAGGCAGGGGTTCTGGGGGGCAGTCAGGAAGGAAGGGTGGAAGGGGGTGGGCAGGGGTTACAGAGAGGCCATCAGGGAATGGGGCAGGGGGAGAGGGGGAGATAGGAGGGGGGGGGGGCTGGGCCACGACCCCCTCCCCTAATTGGCCCTCCATACAATTTATTAAACCCGATGTGGCCCTCAGGCCAAAAAATTTCCTTGCCCCGGCGTATGTCGTGTGAGATCCAGAGCACAGATTTGTTGGGGCTGTGGGGGCGGGTGTTATGATGCATGTATGTTAGATATGATGTGCATGTTTGCTGTTGGTGTGTGTGCATGTTAGGTCTGCTGCACATGTTGGTTGGTCAGTGTGTGTTGGTTATGTTCATGTGAGTTCTCTGTGTGTGTGGAGAGAGAGAGAGATGAGATGTGTTTGCTGGGCGCTGTGTTAGATAGATACACACTTTTTTTCTGTGTGTGAGTGTGTTAGCTGGGAAGCACACAATTGCCCTTGGGGGAGCTGACGCTGGATCCTCGCCAGCACTTGTGTAAATAATTAGGGTCAATGTGTGCTGTGAATTGTGGGTGCCTTGTTGTGGGGGACCCTCCTAGACTTTGCAATCGCTCACAACAATCCGCAGATTTCGCCATTCCTCCCCGCTGGGCCGTGGGATCCGTTTCACACACCTGTGAGTACGTTTGCTTAGTTCCCACACTGAGAGAAGGAGGAGGAGGAGTTAATGGCAAAAGTGATTGTCAAAAGCAGAGAGTGATTAAATACACCCCACAACTTCCTCCAAAAGGCCTGATCCTGAGGCCAACAGGACTGTAGGAAATGTTGTGGGAGTGACAACTAACACAGAGAGAGAGAGAGAGAGAGAGAACGAGGTCTGTGCTGCTAGAACCAGCCTTACTGCAGAGACAAGGAGTGAATTTCAATGGCTCGATGCTGAGATGAAAGATCTGCTCTCAGGGGTGCCCTGGCAGGGTTGTGTTTTGTGTGACCATTGAGAGAAAAGGACCCAGCCCTGGCAAGACAGGAAGCCTCTGTTAGTAACACATACAGGAGTGTGTGTGAGAGAGACACCAGCTATGTATGTGTGTACTGTATGTGTGTGTGTGTCTCAGCCAGCATGTGTCTGAGTGTGTGTGTATATTTGTGTGTGTCTCAGATGGCACACGTGAGTGTGTTTATTTGTACGTGCTTGTGTGCACATGATCACGTGTTTGGGCCATGAAGCATGTGAACAGGTGTGGAAATGCATCTTTTGTGAATGTGTGTGCGTGAGTAGATTTTGTGAGCATGCATATGTGTGTGGGCATGCACAGGCGAGTGCATACTTGTGTGAGAATGCGATTACACGTGTGTGAATAGGCACACGCTTGTGCAAGTGTGTGCATTGCCGCCCCAAAGTGACCTCTGGAGTTTACTCACACACACACACACACACACACACACAGCACAGCCCTGTTAGTTTTTCTTTCTGTTGCTCTTGCTAATGCCCACAAGCGGCCCCATGGGCATGGGGCTCACACTGGCCCCCAGCTGGAGCACAGGTGCATTGGCACTGGGGTTCAGCGTACGGTCACTGAGCACCGGCACTGGGGTCAGCCCGGTGACTTTTGAGTCAGAGAGGGAAGTGCCAACGTGCATTAGCACTGGGTTGCCAAGACATCTGTGCACGTACACACACACACACACACACACACACAAAGCGCTCCCTCCCTCCTCCCGTGAAAAGACAAATCTG
Organism: Mauremys reevesii; assembly: GCF_016161935.1. Classification (NCBI taxonomy): domain Eukaryota; kingdom Metazoa; phylum Chordata; order Testudines; family Geoemydidae; genus Mauremys; species Mauremys reevesii. The sequence continues at coordinate 136,524,952 of NC_052627.1, forward strand.
TACTGCCCCACCCCTTTGCACGCTGCAGCCCCCTCCCACCTTGGGGCGCTGATTTCCCCTCCCTCCACATGGGAAGACGTCCCGTGGCTCCACGTGTTGTGACCCGGGGCTGCGGAGTGGGGTGAAGCCTGGGGCAGCCTTTATTTAGCAAAGGATGGCACAACGCGTGGCAGAAATAGACAGAGGAAGGCAGAGAATAATTCTCTGCCTGGCAGAGCAGGGAGGACGTGGGACACAGGGCTGGCTTCCCCCTCACGCGCACATAAGTCAATCAATCACTGGTGTGATGAGATCAGTTTGCAGCCAGGGCCAGAGACCAGTCGGGGGAGTAGCCAGGGGGAATGTAAAGTCTCAGCGGGAGCGATTAGTCAGGGGTGGGGAAGATAAGAGCAGCTGAGTCTCTCTCATCCCTACCACCCTTGATGAGCAGCCCTGGGGTCTCTCCGCTTTGGGCTGCGTTTTTGCCAGGGATCTCTCCCCAGGAGCACAAGGTGACGAATGTAGGCATGTTCCTTTGGGAGCAGTCAGGTAGCTGCTTCATGTGCTGGCTGGCAGGAGGAGTGAGGGGCTCTGCCAGGAGCAGTTTTTATGCGTGGCTGGAGAAGCCTGAGGATCGATAATACACAGGCATGATCGCAGCACTTACCGAGCCTGGCTTCGTGGTTCAAGCACTGGGTAATTCATCTTCACCGGAGCTGGCTGGGGAATTTTCAGCAAAACATTTTTTTGTTTATCAAAAAAATACGGATCCGTCGAGAGCGACACTTTCCCCGAGTTCCACTGATTCTGTGATTCAAAAACTGTCTGAAAAAAGATGTGAAAATGTCAGAGAGTCCCCAGCCAGGGGGGTCAGAACGAGGCCAAACATGGTCGCTCCATCCTGACCAAAATGCCTGCGGCTGGCGCCAGCACCCAGCATATGGGGGGTGCAGGGAAAGGGGTCACCCCGTCCAAAGGGAGAAACAGCCGGGGGTGGGAGGGTGGGGATGGATGGATGGATACATTTTGCCCTTTCCTGCCTTTCCAATTCAATTCAAGGAGACTCTCAGCAGGGCAAGTCTGACGCAGGCTGCCAAACAGTCAGCAAAAGACTGTGGGGTTCGGGTCGGTCGCCCCCCCAGATGGGGTCAGACACTGTGGGTGGGGGTGGATCCCTCATGGTCCTGGTCCTCTGTGATTCCTGAGCTGGTACCAGGCTGCCTGCCTGCCTGCCTGCCTGCCTGCCTTTCTTTTCTTCTCTGATCTGGCCTTTTCTGCCTCCTACCCCCATTCTGTCCCAGCCTCTCTCCCCTCTCATCCCCCTGCCCCCCAGCGCCTCTGCTCCCCATCCAAAGCCCTCTTGAGATGGGAGCGGAGAGTTCAGGTCCTGTGCCCCCGTCAAATGTGGCTGGAGAGTGCTTGGGTGGGGGAGCAGCACGGGACAGTGAATCGGGTGGGTCCCCCTGCTGCCTGCCCCTCCCCCAAGTCCCAGGGAAGCAGACTGGCCGTTCATCGGGGATGGTTGAAGTGGGTTTATTGTAATGTGTGTGTGTGTGTGAGGGGGGGGGGGGAGCTTTGTTTCTGCTCTGGGAGGATAAAGGCCCCTCTGTCCGCTCCGAGTCACCGCAGTGCAGGTGGCAGGACAGCGGCTTCTGGAGGATCCGAGCCCCTGCTGTGCCCGTCTGATCTCATGTCTCCCAGCCAGCATGTTGGCAAGTTCAGCAGGGGCCTCTCTGGCCTCCCGCGTGCAGGGCCCTCCCCGGCGCAGGCAGAGCTGGGGAGGGAGCCCGGCTCAGGGCCGCTCGCTCTGGGTGTCTGGACAGGCGCGGGTGGCATCACCCCACCCAGGGGTGGCAGAGGGGCCGCTACCAAAGGCTCCAAGCTTCGTGGACCAGCCCAGCCCCAGACGAGCAGCACGGGGCCTGGGTGAGGAGGGACCTAGTGGGGAAGGGGTTATGCCGCCCCAAGGGGCCCAGTCCACCCTCGACTTCCCGTGGGGCCAGTGGGCCAGGGCCAGGTCGTGAGCCAGGCATTGCTCCGCGGGCAGGTGATGCTGTGTGCGCAAAACAGCATCCGGCGTCACCTCATTCAACAAACCCAGCAGCGGCACGGTGGCCTGCTTTAGCAGCAGAAGGCATTTAGAAAATGCCTGATTGCAGCACACAGGAGTGGGGATGGAAACAGGGCCCTTGGACTTCAGCTGCCTGGAAAGCCATCCACGCCCCTATCGAAGACGAGGAGGGCTGCTTGCTTCATCAGGCGTAAAACCAAGATCCTCCCTGAATTGTATACAATAGCAGAGCGAATCCTGGGTTTCTGGCCAATATCCCTCTGGACCTGATATTCTTCTTCGCTCCCTGCTACCAACATGTTGTGTAGCGTTGCTGTGAGCTGCCGGGTTCCACCCCAGTGGTAGCTGCATTTCATTAGTGGGCTGCTGCTCCTTCTTAACAGCCTTGGCATGGAGGCCAAGGTTTGACTGGGGAATGGAGCCCATAGATCAGTGGTGGAGCAGGCTCCTGTGGGTTTAAACAGGCTGACAACTTTGCACCTGTCACCAGAATCAGATTCACCCAGAAACTATAGGGCATGTGAGGGAGAAACAAGTTTCCCTTTGTCCCATCAGCTTGTCGGGCATCTCCCCAGTTCCTCCTGCCAGCCAGAGGGAACCACCCCCCCATCAGCCTCATGCTGCTTCGTCTCAGCACATTCCTCAGGCGTGCAGTGCATGTCTCCACCCCTCTCCATCTAGTTTCTTTACCTGTCCAGTTAAACCAGCCCTGGGCATTTGTCTGCCGTTTGCCCTGGCAGCCTGACCTTCTGGCCTCGCAGCCTGGACCCAAAGCTTCCCTGCTCCTCAGCCCCCATGCTGGATCCGCCCTCTCTGAGCTCTGGAAAATGCGGATACAAAACCCCACTTGGCAATTATTAATCATTGCGATGCTCATGAAAGGGGCAGAACTGGAAGCTGACGATGCCCCGTTGAGCTGGGTTACAGCTCCATTCGGCTCAGTCCAGGGAGACGTTTGTCACACGACTAGCTAGGCAAGTGGTGCCAAAGTAAAGAAGAGACAGGCCCTGCAGGTAGCGATCAGAGGCGGGTGTGAGCTATCCGCACTGTTTGGGGTTGGATTGCCGGTGTCCAGAGCTGTAGCTACAACCACAGAGCTGTCTAGCTCAGCTTGGCCAAACTCCAGGGGAGAAACGTGGTTTGACGGACGAATAAAATCTCCCTTTTAAAAAAAAAAAAAAAGCTCATTGCTCATTAAATCATGGGAAAGGGCGAGTTGATTTTGTGCCTGGGCTGGTACGTGGTCAGGATTTCTCTCTAGCCACATGCAAATCGACCAGTTTGCAGCCGTGAATTTAAAGAGAGTCCTGTTCGCCCCACCATGTTTGTGGGACAGCTTCTCCTGGGCCTTGTCTACCCTGGTGGTGGCATGTGGGGTATGTGTAGCTACAGGCAGTAGTGAAAGGCTCCGGCAGCAGGACACTCTACCGATAAAAATAGCAGCGGATACACGGGAGGCACTGCTGGGCGTGTCCAGCACCGTATAGACATACCTGCTAATGATCCGGCATGTCTTTGCTGGTCTAAGCCAGTGGGTCTCCAACTTTACCAACCTACGAACCCCTTTCATTAAAATGTCTCCTAAAAATGAATATTCCCAGGGATTTTCTCCTTTACCTGAGTATGAATTATAAAAGCAGCGATCTTGGAAATATAAAATTTGTTTTTATGACATGCTTATTACACGTTATTATTTATTATTTATCATTCCAGTATTTTTATTACATTTGGAAAATGGCAACACTTCCAAGATCTCACTGTCGTAGCTTGTATCACTTGGAAGAAGCCTGTTAGAGGACAAGGCTCCTAGGTTTCATCAGGGAGTATCGGATGTGAAACAGCATGAAGGGATTTAAGAAGCCAACTCAGAGTTCCTCCTACACAAGCATTCAGGTCTTGAGCAGTCCAGGCAAATAACGCACCTTATAACAAAGCTTAAACTTGTTCTTCATAATACTTTTAACAACACCACAAGCTGCCTATTTCATTTTAAAAACAGCAAAAAAAAAAAAAATCCACCTCCCTTTCCATTTCTTATAAGGAGTCTTGAAGTTTAAATTTCCCCAGTGTGATAGAGATGCTGGCTTTGATCTGCTTAGCTCTTGGAAATCCCCGATGCTCCGGGCTGCCGGCCCGGCGCTGCCTGGGGTCCCTAGGGACAGCTCTGTCCGTCATTAGGGGATTTTTCCCCGAGAACCCCCGTAACATATTGCGAATCCCCAGGAGTTCACAAACCCCAGTTTGGTGAGGTCCACCGACATTGCTATTTCTACCCTTGCAAAGGGGCTCGCAGTGAACGTACTCTGCAGGCGGCCCGAAGTGTAGACATCACCTTAGTCTGGGTGCTCTCATCCGCCCCCTGCTGGTAAAACAGCAGAGTTTCATTAGAGCTTTGGCCTTCAAAACTTTTTTGTAAGATGGCTTTTTTGGCCCAACTGGGGGCTGCTGCAGGAAATGCCTGTTTCGGGTGCCATTTTTCTAGTTTGCATTGAAAATAAAATAAACTTGGCGTTCTCAACAGCAGAAAATGGGCTGAAAATGGTAAAAACGAAATCCCGTTTGTGCTTTTTCAATGAAAACGTTGAAGAACATTTTCACCAAGAATGAAAAGTGTTTTGCTTTCCTGGAATGTAGCTGGAAATAAACATTTCCTGACCAGCTCTAAGGTCGACTAAGAAACTAAGGCCCAGATCCTCCAAGGTATCTTTCTCCCCTTACGCACTTGGAGTCGTCCCATAATCTGCAAGGCAGCCCACTGAAATCAGTGTAACATTTGGTATTGTTGCCCAAAGGGGCAGAATCTACCCTGTTAGCTGCAGGGATATGATGGGACCATGGATGAGGCTGATGGAAGGAAAAACCTCCAAAGTTCAGGCTCGTTCACTGAAGTCTCATCCCAACCATCTGGGGTGACTCAGACTTCAAGGCCAGAAGGGACCATCTTGATCATCTGGTCTGACCTCCTGCACATCGCAGGGCACAGAAACCTCACCACCCACTCCTGTAACAGACCCCTGAGCTCTGGCTGAGTGACCAAAGTCCTCAGGTCATGGTTTAAAGACTTCAAGTTACAGAGAATCCACCATTTACGCTAGTTTAAACCTGCAAGTGACCCATGCCCCAGGCTGCAGAGGAAGACGAAACTCCCCACCCCCAAAGTCTAGGTCAATCTGACCCAGGGGGAAATTCCTTCCCAACTCCAAATACAGTGAGCAGTCAGACCCCTGGGCAAAGACCCACCAGCCAGACCCTTGGGAAAGAATCCTCTGTAGTAACTCCGAGCCCTGCCCATCCAGTGTCCCATCACCGGCCCCGGGGGATATTTGCTACTAGCAGTCGCAGATCGGCTACATGCCCATGTAGTCAATTTTCTCAGACCATCCCCTCCATCAACTTAGCAAGCTCAGTCTTGAAGCCAGTTAGGTTTTTTGTCCCTACTGCTCTCCTTGGGAGGCTGTTTCCGAACATCATTCCTCTGATGGTTAGAAATCTTCATCTAATTTCAAGCCCAAACTTGTTGAGGGCCAGTTTATAGCCATTGGTTCTTATGCCCACATTGGCCCTTAACCTAAATAACTCCTGCCCAGTGGAAACACACTTTTGGCTTTGTGGCTCTTGTGGCACAGATGAGCCCTGGCAAGTCTATTACATTTGCAATTAATTATCGTCTCAATATTTCACCCCAGGAGGCCGGGTGTGGGCTCTCCCAAAAGCGAAGCGCTCGCTGGTTGTCCTGGTGATTGCGTGATATTCGTACGGGAAACCTCTGGAGAATTATGTAACGTAGAATATTGGTTTCCAAAACTGGTGGAGATGGAACTTGTCACCTGAGGTGAGGTGGGTCTCAGAGCTGACTCAGTCAATGCGGAGAACATTCGGCATCCCTCAATCCAGCCTAGCGTTGTACTGCAGCCTGGGGAAGATGCATCCAGAGGATCTCATAGAATCGTAAGACTGGAAGGAACCTCGAGAGGTCACCTAGTCCAGTCCCCTGCACTCATGGCAGGACTAAGTATTATCTAGACCAGCCCTGACAGGTGTTTGTCCAACCTGCTCTTAAACATCTCCAGTGATGGAGATTCCACAGCCTCCCTGGGTAATTTATTCCAGTGCTTAACCACCCTGACAGGAAGTTTTTCCTAATGTCCAACCTAAACCTCCTTTGCTGCAATTTAAACCTGTTGCTTTTTGTCTTATCCTCAGAAGTTAAGGAGAATAACTTTTCCCTCCTCCTTGTAACAACCTTTTATGTACTTGAAAACTGTTATCGTGCCCACCTCAGTCTTCTCTTCTCCAGATTAAACAAACCAATTTTTTTCAATCTTCCCTCATAGGTCCTATTTTCTAGACCTTTAATCATTTTTGTTGCTCTTTTCTGGACTTTTTCCAATTTGCCCACATCTTTCCTGAGATGTGGCGCCCAGAACTGGACACACTCCTCCAGCAGGCACAGACCTGGCTTTGTCATGCAGTGTGCAGGTGGTAGCAATTCATCCCAAGCACCTTGGGGAACCCTGAAAAGCATCATAGCTCTGATCTGTTGCGCCGATGTGAACCTAGAGCCTTCCTGCTGGGCTGCGGTGGGGTCCCTCAGTGTAACCCAGAGCTGCCCCTTTGCTTGTTGAACTGCAAGGCTCTGGGTTACCGTTAAGCAATTGAACGATTAGTGTTTGCAGTTTAGGCAGAAAGAGGGAGGGAGACGCTAACTGAGGCATTCAAAGGAAATCGGTGCCCATCTTTCAAGCCTGCTGGATGCTGGCCTGGCTTTTCCAGTTGGGACCCTGTGCCTTTAAATGTGATGTGGCGCGAATGGCAGGGCAGTCCTCCTAGCCTCAATTAGTGTCACTTGCTTGTTGCTTTTAGCTGCCTCATTAATGCTTTGCAGACACAGGGCGTGTTCAGCAGGGCCCCAGAATGAACTCCCCCTGCGCGCAGCGGCTGGGTGATGGACAGCCACGGAAACCGAACTGGTCATGCACGGCGGATGGCGAGAACGATTCAGATGGCATCCTTCCGGGAGCCATCCGTAGGGACGCTGACCTAATGAACTCCCCGAGGGACTTCCAGCGACCCGGGGGCCGTTTTCAGAGCAGGCATGGAAGTGGGGAGAGGGGTGTGTGAAGGGGGTCGTCTTGTGGCTAGATTAGGACTAGACTGGGCTTTGGTCCATGGCTCACCCATGGTCTGCCTCTGCTTCAGAGAGTTTAAGGCCAGACGGGACCATTAGATCAGTAGCCTGACACCCTGTGTCGCACAAGCCACCACATTTCGCCTCTGTGACCTGGGGCAAGTCACTTCACCTGTCTGTGCTTTGGTTGATAACGACCCACAACCTCCCAGGGAAATTGGGAGGGTGGATTCATTGGCGCTGGTGAGAACCGGCCGTGCTGGGGCCAGAGATCCACCAGCGAGGAGGTTCAAAGCAAGCAGAAATACTGTCAGGTAATGCACCGTTGTGTGCGCCTGGGGGCTCTGTGTTGCCAGAGGGATACTGATGAAGTGCAGGGTGGAGTTCAGAGAAGAGCCCAGCCAGATGGATAGATCTGAGGAGGGTTTTTAAGAGCTAAATATGAGTAGCAGCAACAAAAGACGGGACGTAATCACAGCCGACAAGGGTGTGTGGTACACAGCAGGGGCAGGCCCAATTCTGCATCGGTTCTCACACCGTGCTCAGCACCCGAGTATCTGAGCCAGAGCCTCAAAAGTATTTAGGTGTCTAAATCAGTGGGTGTTAGGCATCTAAATACCTTCAAGGATCTGGGCATGAGCCCCTAGTGTGCTTCATGGGTGGGGGGGAGCCTTAGGCTTTACTGCTAATCTCAGGAGAGCTCTGCTCAATTTCCCACTCTGCCACAGGCTCACTGACCTTGGGCCAGTCACTGAGCTGCTCTGTGCCTCGGTTTCCCCATCTGTACAATGGAGATAATAGCACGGTCCTGCCTCCCAGGGGGCTTGTGAGGATCAACTCCATTAACGACTTGGAGGTGCTCAGAGGCTATGGGATGAGGGCCAGGGTCACAGGTTGGCTGGCTCTTTAAGGGGAATGAGGCTCAGTCTTGCATGATGCATTAGCTACGCTCCCAGGTGAACCTGACCAGTTGGGGATCAGGTGGCCTTGGGTAAGGATGGGGCCAGAGAGAGAGGGTGAGAGGACTTAGGTGGCAGGGGGAGTCTGCACCCTGCAATGGGTCTGAGAGCAGGATAACCCCCAGGCAGCTGGCCATGGGGTCAGAGACTGGAGATGGATCCAGGCTGGAGGAAGGGCAGAAGGCCAGGGGCTCAGTAGGAGCAGGATCTCGGAGGAGAGAGCCTGGGCAGGCAGTGCTGGGAAGGAACGCAGGAGCGGGGGCCAAGGGGAGTAGAGTTTGTGGAGGATTGGGCCCAGGAAGGGTAGAAGAGTTTTCCTCTGAGTTGGGATGTTGTAGCTCCGGAAGGTGGAGGCTCTAAGTGACCAGGCCAAGTCACAAGAAGCAGAGCACAGCAGGGCCGGAGCAGCTGTCAGCAGAGGGCACCCCAGGAGGAGAGCTTGCCATGTCATGCCCTGCCAGGAGGGGGCGCGCCAGCGGGATGAGTCCACGCATCTGCAGCCAGCCAGAGGTAGACCTTGGAGTGACTGGCTGAAATTAAAATTGGGGAACACTGAAGCTGAACTTCAGGATGAAACTTCCTGACTCTGCAACCCGCTGGGCTGCAGAATCGTCTCCCCAAGGGCAGAGCCAAAAGCACCATCACGTGAGACTTCTCAGTCTAGCCAGGACAAGCCACTACTTCGAGTCGGAAACTGTTGCCGATCTTCTCCATCACCGATTCTGGGACACCTCGACAATCCGCTACATGGTAAATTAGCCTGGTTGCTGTTTTATCTGATAGGTTTTTCCGCCCCCCCGGCTTCCTCAGGGCTCACTTCTGCTCAGTGAGTTGCAGCAGAATCCTGGGACAAGCAGAAGCCATCCATGGGTCTCAGACAATGGCTCAGGGCCCGGCTAGAGACTCACCAAGGACTCATCTGACAGAGAAGACTTCGTCAGTTGCGTTGTTCCAGGCCACGGAAAGACGACCGTGGACCGAAAACACCCCACACTAGTGTCTTTATCTAAGAGATGATGTCGAGGATACATACAGTGCAGACACCACAATGAAAGTGGCTTCTGTCTATCTCTCTGGCCTCCCGCTGCGGCATTTCTATTGATTCATTAAGAAGAATCTTGACGCACTTTACATGTTATGGCAAAGTATCACTTTGCCCACCGCTGAGGAGCAGCCACCTCTGGGGTGGAAGGTGGCAGCTCTTTAGTAGCACAGCACAGGGCAACACCGTACAGCACTTCAGGACACAGCGGAAACGAAGGATCCTGCAATCAGCTGAGCCCACCGGGCGATGCAGAGTGCAGTTACCCAGACTGGAGTTTGAAAGTCACTTGGTATCTTCAATAGGCACAGGGCCTCAGTTTTGAGCCTACCCATTAGTGTCTCCAGAAGTACAGCTACACCCGCTAACAAAACAAAGTCCTTATATATAGCTCTGAAGGCACGGTGCAGTGGGGGTTGGCGTCATTACCTGCATTCTCCAGCTGGGGAAACTGAGGCACAGAGCCGCTGAGTGACTTGCCCTGGGTCACCCAGGGAGTCAGTGCAGAGTTGAGATAGCAGTGGCCTCAGGACACTGATTCCCAGCCCCGTCCTATGCGCCAGGCACTGCCTAGGCCTCTCCCTTGCCAAGCTTGGACACTGTTCAGTGCTGCCACGCTGGGAACAGCACCCCCTGCTGGATCACCGGCACCGCTTGCCATTAGGCACTCTGGCACAGTCCTGTCACTCAGCCTTGGGGTGTGGAGACACAGCCCATAGCAGAGAAGGGGCTTTGTCCTTGCCGTGAGCCTGCCAGCCCCTGCGCGGTGTGCCAGGCAGTGCCACCCCACGCAGGGGTACAAGTGGGTGCCAGTAAAGTTAAGTGCTAGGAGGGACCCCCCCCCCCCATCACCCTTAGCGTCAAGCTCCTTGCTTCCTTATAGGAGAGCGGTGTAATAAAGGGGCGGGGCCTGGGTGGAGAGTGGGCGTGTCTCATTTGAACAAGGTCCTCACCATGCTGAAGTAAGGAGGTGCTTAGTTCCCCATGTTGGCCTCCCTCCTGCTAGCTGGCAGCAGGTCTGGGTGGTAGGGTGATCAGACAGCAAGTATGAAAAATCGGGAGGGTAATAGGTGCCCATATAAGAAAAAGCCCCGAATATTGGGACTGTCCCTATAAAATCGAGACATCTGGTCACCCTACTGGGTGGTGCACAGCAATCTCGTTAACGCAGATTCGGGCCCCTCTGTGCACCCCCGTCTGCTCAGCCCAGTTCATCTTGTCTCTGTGTGCACAGGACCCAGCTCCAGTGCTAGTCAGGATCCAACCCCTTCTGGGCCTCGGCTTGAAAAGGTACCTCGCTGTGTGCACCCGGGAAGGGCTGGGACTCGGGAATTCGGGGGCGGGGAGCATGGCTGGGAAACCAGCTACCTGAGCAAGACTTACTGCTTTTATAGACGCCAAGCCCAGAAGGGACCATTCTGATCATCTAGTCCGACCTCCTGCACAGTCTACCAAGGGACCTGCCCCGAAATAATCCCTAGAAAACCAGCCCGTCTTGATTGAAAACTAGCCATTGAGGGAGAATCCACCACGCCCCTGGGTAAGTCGTTCCAATGGTTAATTACCTCCCGTTGTTACAAATGTAGCCTTATTTCTAGTCTGACTTTGTCTAGTTTCAACTTCCAGCCACTGGATTGTGTCAGACCTTTCTCTGCTAGACTGAAGAGCCCACTGTTAAATATTTGTTCCCCATGTAGGTACTTACAGACTGTGGTCAAGTCACCCCTTCACCTTCTCTTTGTTAAGCTAAATAGACTGAGCTCCTTGAGTCTCTCGCTACAAGGCAGTTTTCTGATCCTTTCATCATTCTCATGGCTCTTCTCTGAACCTTTCCAATCTATCCGCCTTGTTTGAGAATTGTGGGCAGCAGAACTGGACACAGGATTTCAGCAGTGGTCACACTAGTGCCAGATACAGAGGTCAGATAACTTCTGCCCCTACTTGAGATTCCCGTTTATGCATTCCAGGATCGCATTAGCTGTTTTGGACACAGGGTTCATGTTTAGAGCCCTGTGTGGATACAACATTTGTATCCGCATTTGATCCAAGATCCGCAAATATGGTCTGCGGATATCCAGAGATTTGCAGGGCACTACTCATGTTCAACTGATTCTCCACAACAACCCCCAAATCTTTTTCAGCATCTCTGCTTCCCAGGATAGAGCCTCCCATCCTCTAAGCATGGCCTGTATTCTTTGCTCCTAGATGTTTACATTTAGCTGTATTAAAACCCATATCGTTTGCTTGCACCCAGTTTACTAAGCGATCCAGATTGCTCTGGGTCACTGACCGGTCCTCTTCATTATTTACCACTCCCCCAATTGTTGTGTCCTCTGCAAACTTTCCCAGAGATGATTTTTTAATTTCTTCCAGGTCACTGACACAAATGTTAAATAGTGCAGGGCTAAGAACCGATCCCTGTGGGACCCCACTAGAAACAGCCCCGTTCGATGGGGGCCGGTATGGCCTTCAGTTCCCTTTGGATTTCACGTGGGCTCTGAGCCTTCGGCTAAGGGGCTGCGGAGGAGGCTGGGGAAGAGCTCTGCCCCATGGGCGGCAGTGCCTGTACTACCCTAGAGCGATGGGTACGGGTGGAGATAGACAGGCAGAGGGGTGCAGCTAGCTAGATACGGAGGCAGCCAGGACAGATCGATGGGTGATCCCGCCTTGCCTGGCCTTTCACATGTGTGATGGTAACTATCAATAATTAATATCAGCCTCAGACAGCCGGGGCCTTACTCCCAGGCAATTGCCGGAGGCTCTTGGGAGAAGGGAGGGGTCTGAAGGCTCAGACACTCCCTCTATTCTGGCGGCTGGTCTGGGAACGGGGGACCCAGGTAGTTCCATTGCCTGGGGCCCCCCAATCATGGAGTTGTCCCAGGGCTGGCCCGGGGGGGGGGCAAGTGGGGCAATTTGCCCCGGGCCCCGTAGGGACCCCACGAGCCCTGGCCCAGCAGCGGTCCGGGTCTTCGGTGGCATTTCGGCAGCGGGGGGCCCTTCAGTCGCTCCATGTCTTCGGCAGCACTGAAGGGCCCCCCCGCCGTCGAAATGCCGCCGAAGGCCCGGACCATCGCCGGGTGAGTACAAATGCCGCAGCTCCCCCGCTTTGCCCCAGGCCCCCTGAATCCTCTGGGCGGCCCTGGCCCCCGAGCTGCCCAGCAGCGATCCTGGCTGGGGCACTAGGATGAAGGCCTGGCTAGGGGCCGGCAGGCCAGGCAGGGGATGGAGTTGCACACCCTGCTGCACAGTGTGGGTCCGCAATGGGCCGCACCAGACAGCCCCTGCCTGCGTGACTGGGGCTCTCGCATGGTTCGACCTCAGGACTAGCACAGCAACATTCCACTTGTTTAAACTCCCAGAAGCGATGGTATTGGGTACTTCCCGGGGCACTGCTGAGCAGCAACCCTACAATAACAAACCAGGGTATGCAGCCCAGTGCTCCCAAACAACCCTACAATAACAAACCAATGAGCACACCTCAGTCCAGGAGCAACCCCACAATAACAAAACAGTGTACACAAAAGCACATCCTATTATTTTTGTCACCTCATCTCCCCAATGCCACTTCCCAACCTGTTTGTTTGTTTCATCCACCTCTTGCATCTTGTTTTTGTGAGTGTGCTGGGGCTCCATTCACGACACTAGCGCCTCCTGCTGGTCGTCGTAGGGATCGGCTGTTACAGACATGCAACCACTTCTGGGGTGGACCACAGCCAGTATTTAACAGCACATGGCAACACCACTCAACAGTTTGGGACAGGAAGTAAAGAAAGATTCCAGATCCATTTGAAACCTTAGGGGACCACTTGGGTGGGGGGGAGGTTTGAGGAAGCAGAATGGAACGACTCCATGCTGGAATTTGCCCTGGATTAAATATAAATGGAGGGCCTGCTCACTTGGTGTCCAGGGCATTACAGTCAGGACCGACTCAGAGGGGAGAAAGCCTCCGGGAGGAGACGGTACATCTGCAGCCCCTCTAGCGTACACTAGAGCGTGCTCTGCTGCATAGGGGACTGAAGCTCTCCTTTAGTGCTGCTTGCGGTTAGCAGGCGTTTCCTGTGTTTTCTTCCCACTCTGGAACTAAACTTTCTCCTTCTCCCTAGTGATCTTTGCAACGCACAGGCACTTTCTGTCCAGGAGCATTAGCGAGAGCTGAGCAGCGCAGTGCTCTGTTCAGATCAGACAGGGCCGATTTTAAAGCGGGGTCAGAGGAGGTCAGTGAGTTGGGCAGGTGCCCTATTGCATTATCCTCTCCGGCAGGAACAAGCTGAGTTTCAGTCAAAACCTTGTCATGCTCTGCAGCTCCCCCTCCCCGCATTGGTGGTTGTTATATAAAATAAGCTTCAGGTGCAAAGTGTACAGCACCCTCTGGGAAGTGACTAACCATCGGGCTGGCAGGACAGGAGCTCTGTGGGAGGGATTGCACCGGAAGAGAAACAGCAAGGGAAAAACAGGTAAATTAGACCCTACGCTGAACAAGCTCTGCCAGGTGCAGGTAAATTGCAACTAAAGGGAAGGGCTAGGGAGTTCTGCTATTGGAAAAGTACTGCTCTGGCAGGCAGACAAGGGATAATAATGTTGTAACAAACTGACTCTGTGCGTGTGCGTCACTGCTCTATAATGAATAGAGTCAGAGTGGCTCAGATGGGTGTCATAAGCCCTATACTGCTCTAATTGAAAGGAGAGTCTCCTTTAGCTTAAGTAGCCTGGGCTTTATTGCAGCAGTAGAGTCTGAGTTATAATCCTACTCTCACTGTGACACTCTAAGTCAGGAGCGGGCAAACCTTTTGGCCCGAGGGCCACAGCTGGGTGGGGAAATTGCATGCAGGGCCATGAATGTAGGGCTGGGGCAGGGAGTTGGGGTGCGGGAGGGAGTGTGGGGTGTGGGAGGGGGCTCAGGGAAGGTGGTTGGGGTGCAGGAGGGAGTGTGGAGTGCATGAAGGGGCTCAGGGCAGGGGTGCAAGGAGGAGGCTCAGGGCAGAGGTGCGGGGAGGAGTGCGGGAGGGATGTGGCAGGGGGTTGGGGTGCAGGAGGGGTGAGGCAGGCAGCAGGAGGTTGGGGTGCAGGAAGGGTGCAGGGTGCAGCAGGGGGTTGGGGTACAGGAGGGGTGCGGTGGGGCTCAGGGCAGGGAGTTGGGGTTCAGGAGGGGTGAGGCAGGCAGCAGGAGGTTGGGGTGTAGGGTGCAGCAGGGGGTTGGGGTGCAGGGTGCAGCAGGGGGTTGGGGTGCAGGAGGGGTGAGGCAGGCAGCAGGGAGTTGGGGTGCAGGAGGGGTGAGGCAGGCAGCAGGAGGTTGGGGTGCAGGAGGGGTGAGGCAGGCAGCAGGGGGTTGGGCTGCAGGAGGGGTGTAGGGTGCAGCAGGGGGTTGGGGTGCAGCAGGGGTGAGGCAGGCAGCAGGAGGTTGGGGTGCAGGAAGGGTGCAGGGTGCAGCAGGGGGTTGGGGTGCAGGAGGGGTGAGGCAGGCAGCAGGGGTTGGGGTGCAGGAGGGGTGCAGGGTGCAGCAGGGGGTTGGGGTGCAGGAAGGGTGCAGGGCGCAGCAGGGGGTTGGGGTGCAGGAGGGGTGCGGCGGGGCTCAGGGCAGGGGGTTGGGGTGTGGGGTGCAGGAGGGGTTCGGGGTGCAGGCTCTGGCCTGGCACCGCTTACCTGGAGCAGCGCCGGGGTGGCAGCAGCGGGCACCAGGGCCGGGGCAGGTTCCCTGCCTGCCTGCCCTGGCCCCGTGCCGCTCCCGGAAGCAGCCGGCACCACGTCCCTGTGGCCCCCGGGGGAGGAGGGGGACAAAGGGCTCCGCGCTCTGCCCTCGCCTGCAGGCACCTCCCCTGAAGCTCCCATTGGCCGCGGTTCCCTGTTCCCAGCCAATGGGAGCTGCGAGGGGAGGTGCCTGCGGGCGAGGGCAGCGTGTGGAGCCCTCTGTCCCCCTCCTCCCCCGGGGGCCGCAGGGACGTGGTGCCGGCTGCTTCCGGGGGCAGTGTAAGGCCTGTGGGGCCACAGGGGTGGCAATCCTGCAGGCCGGATCCCAAGCCCTGAGGGCCGGATCTGGCCCGCAGGCCGTAGTTTGCTCACCCCTGCTCTCGGTGGTTGTGGTGTCCAGCAAAGTGACAAAACCCAGTGTTATTGGTTATTCCTTATATAGCAGGGGTCCCCAACCCCCGGGCCGCGGACCGGTCCCGGTCCATGGCCTGTTAGGAACCGGGCCGCGAACCGAGCGCACAGCAGGACATGAGCGGCTAGGACATGAGCGGTGAGTGAGCTAGCAAAGCTTCATCTGTGTTTAGAGCCGCTCCCCGTCGCTCGCATTACTGCCTGAGCTCCGCCTTCTGTCAGATGTTAGATTCTCATAGGAGCGCGAACCCTACTGTAAACTGCGCATGCGATGGAGGGAGTTTTGCGCTCCTTATGAGAATCTAATGCCTGATGATCTGAGGTGGAGCTGAGGCCATGATGCTAGCGCTGGGGAGCGGCTGCAAAAACAGATTACATTAGCAGGGGTTTCACTGCACAGAGACCATAATAAATCAATCGCTTGCAGACTAATATCAGAACCCTATCAGTGAGTGGCAAGTGACAATTAAGCTGCATCTGGTGGCAGGCTTTATAGTGGCAAGTGAGTTGATGTACTTCAATTGTACAGCTGCATCTGGCGGCAGGCTTTAAGTCAGAATCCGACACTTATATTAGTCCACACGTGGCCCACCCATTATTTTATTTACCACTTCCGTCCGTGCCTCTTTCCCGCACGGTTTTGGTAAGCCCACAAGCTAACCCTGGCCAAAATGAGTAAAAAACAAACGTCGCTGCAAAGCTTCTTTGAAAAGGGGGAAAGACCCAATGATGAGACAGCAGAAGACTCTAAGACGGCCAACAAAAAGAAAGCTGCATTTAAAAGAAAATACCAAGAGTCCTACTTAAATTACGGGTTCATTGCAACAGGTGACTCACATTCTCCACGCCCGCTTTGTATAATATGTGGCGACCGGCTATCCAACAAAGCCATGAAACCTTCAAAACTGCTTCGCCACATGGAGACCAAGCACCCTGCATTAAAAGACAAGCCTTTGGAGTTTTTCAAAAGAAAAAAACGAAGAAGAGAAGCAATTACTGAAGGCCACCACTTCATCAAATGTGTCTGCACTGAAAGCATCATTCTTAGTGGCTAACCGCATTGCTAAAGCTAAGAAGCCCTTTACTATTGGTGAAGAGTTGATCCTGCCTGCTGCTAAGGACATTTGTCGTGAACTTTTAGGAGAGGCTGTAGTTCAAAAGGTGGCACGTGTTCCTCTTTCGGCTAGCACCATAACTAGACGAATTGATGAAATGGCAGAGGATATTGAGGCACAATCGTTAGAGAGGGTGAATGAGTCACCGTGGTACGCAATCCAGGTTGACGAGTCTACCGATGTTGACAACAAGGCAAAAATGCTTTTTTTTATGTGATATATTTTTCAGGAGGATGTGCATGAGGATATGTTATGTGCTCTTTTGTTGCCAACCAACACCACAGCTGCAGAACTATTCAAGTCTTTGAATGATTACATGTCAGGAAAGCTGAATTGGTCATTTTGTGTCTCTATATGCACGGATGGAGCAGCTGCCATGACTGGATGGCTTTCTGGTTTCACTACTCGGGTCAAGGAGGTCGCTTCTGAATGTGAGTCTACGCACTGTGTCATCCATAGAGAAATGCTAGCTAGCCGAAAAATGTCATCTGAACTTAACAAAGTTTTGCAGGATGTGATTAAAATTATCAACCACATTAAAGTACATGCCCTTAACTCACGTCTGTTCGCGCAGCTCTGTGAGGAGATGGACGCAGAGCACACACGTCTTCTCTTGTACACAGAAGTGAGATGGCTTTCTAAAGGTAGATCACTGGCCAGAGTTTTTGAGTTACGAGAGCCGCTCCAGAGATTTCTTTTAGAAAAACAGTCACCACGGGCAGCACATTTCAGTGACACAGAATGGGTCATAAAACTTGCTTACTTGTGTGACATATTCAACCTGCTCAACGAACTCAATCTGTCACTTCAGGGGAGAACGACAACTGTGTTCAAGTCGGCTGATAAAGTGGCTGCATTCAAAGCCAAACTAGAATTATGGGGGACAACGAGTGAACATTGGGATTTTTGACATGTTTCAAACATTAGCAGAGATTTTGAAAGAGACTGAGCCAGGGCCTTCTTTTTCCCAGCTGGTGCATGATCACCTATCTCGGCTTTCAAAAGAGTTTGAGCATTACTTCCCAACCACAAAAGACCCCTGAACTGGGAAGGAATGGATCCGCGACCCATTTGTGAATAAGCCAGGTGAATCGACTTTATCCGTGCTAGAAGAGGATCGACTGCTTGAGATCACAAATGACGGTGGCCTTAAAAGTATGTTTGAGATGACTTCAAATCTCCATACGTTCTGGATTAAAGTCAAGGCGGAATATCCTGAGATTTCCACAAAAGCACTGAAAAGCTTACTTCCATTTTCAACATCCTATCTTTGTGAAGCAGGGTTTTCTGCAGTGACAGCAACCAAAACGAGATTACGGAGTAGACTGGACATAAGCAACACACTTCGGGTGTCACTGTCTCCCATCACCCCCAGACGGGACCGTCTAGTTGCAGGAAAACAAGCTCAGGGCTCCCACTAATGCTGCATTATGGTCAGTTGTATAATTATTTCATTATATATTACAATAATAATAGAAATAAAAGTACAAAAATAAATGTAATGCGCTTGAATCGTCCCAAAACCATCCCACAGGTCCGCGGAAATTTTTTTTTCTACGAAACCGGTCCCTGGTGCCAAAAAGGTTGGGGACCGCTGTTATATAGCACCAGTGCTGTGCAAGGAGCTTTACAAATAGGGCAAGATGGATTCCCTGCCTTGAGACGACAAACACGCGTGGTTGCCTGGGAAGCGGGTGGCTGTGCATTGTACGGGACCGGCTAACCTACCTACACCCAATTCCCCACGACGGGATGGGGTGTGTGTGTGTGTTCGCTGAGCCTCAGTGCTCTCTGCTGGGTGCAAGCGGAACTGTGTGCACATGTGGGTGGACATGTGCATGTCGGCACGGGGTGTGTGTGTGTGTGTGCACATGAGTGTGTGCACGTGTACTCCGCTGCCCTCTGCTGGCTGAGCTCCGTCCTGTTCATGTGTGTGCAAGGGGGGCAGGAATAGCTCAGTGGTTTGAGCATTGGCCTGCTAAACCCACCATTGTGAGTTCAATCCTTGAGGGGCCATTTAGGGCAAAAATCTGTCTGGGGATTGGTCCTGCTTTGAGCAGGGGGTTGGACTAGATACCTCCTGAGGTCCCTTCCAACCCTGATAGTCTATGTGTCCCATTACCCTCTATAATGTCCAAATGGATCATATTTCTCAGAAGCCCTAGTGCTGCTACAGCCCAAGGAGACTCCCTAGTTCTAGCAGACAAAGCCTTTGCTTTTGGAGCACAAGGAACTGGGTGCTAACCCTGACTGTGCCTGGGATGTCCTAGGTGGCCACGGGTCAATCTCAGGATGTCAGTGGGATGGGAATTCCCAAATCAAAGGCCCTGGCAGAGAAGTCCCTTTGCTCCTGAGTTGCACTGGGATGCCGGCAGGTCTTGGCTAGCATCCCAAGTGGGAGGTAGCGCAGTACCTTCTGCTAAAAAGCCATAGGAATTAGAGACACGTCCTACGACATCTCTTCTGTTCCCTTCCGGGGCAGGGCTGCACCTCACCACAACAGCGGTGGCTGAAGTCAGCACGTACCACAGCAGCGTGGGACGCGAGAGACCCCAGTTATCTCCTCTCCTAGCTCTTGGGATTATTGCAATGTCTCCGACCCTGCCATGTGAGATCTGCACCATGCTGGGTGTGCGAATGCTCACTTGAAAAGCCCACTACCATTCACACGCACACAGAGCTCAGGACGCTCCTGGAGGTCTGGTTCCTTAACAGTACTGATTGGTCACTTTGATTTGTTGTTTTCCCTCTAGATTTATCCTGCACGCCGGCCCCTCCTGCTATGGCAAAATAAAGATGCAACGAGAACCCTGCTGGGACAGTGCCCGCTCACCGAGCACCTGCTGTGATAGATGCCCCACTCCCCAAATACTCCCCCAGGCCCTAGATCCCACTGTTTTCCGGAGAACCCCACCCCTTACAGTGCTCCAGGCTTTGCAGTGGATCCAGCTCACTGACAAATCCAGCCTCTGGCAGAACAAGGCAGGAAGTCCTTAGAGGGAGGTGCTCAAAGGGGAGGTCGGGCCCCTAGCTAATTACTGAGACTTTATGCCTTGCTCCTCTCCGGCCGCTCCCCT
This sequence comes from Mauremys reevesii, assembly GCF_016161935.1. NCBI lineage: Eukaryota > Metazoa > Chordata > Testudines > Geoemydidae > Mauremys > Mauremys reevesii. Next base: position 136,544,419 of record NC_052627.1, read on the forward strand.
TGGAGGGTCTCTCAGCCCTCCTCTAACATTCATGCCCCCCGCCCCCGCAGTGTGGTGGGTGTGAGCATCCCGTTTGCACAGCGGGAGAAACCGAGTCACAGCGATGAAGTGACTCGCAGCAGTGCTGGGGATTAGGAGTTCCTGGTGCTCAGACTTGTGGTCAGCGCGAGACCCCAGCACTCAACACCTTAGCCAAGGCAGCTCAGCCACTCCCCCCGCTAGGCCGCAGCCCCGGGCGAATGGGCTATAGAAGCATTGGGGCTTTGGCATTCCTCCTGGGGGGGCAGCCAGAGGCCGTTCAGATGGCTGTGTGGGGGGGTTAAGGGGGTTACGCCCCCTCAGGTGTCAGAGACATTTCTTTCTTGACCGCTCCCCCTTTGTGCACACATCTGTATGCAAGCAGGTGAGCGTACCTAGCGAGCGGACGAACGCTCACGTGCCAGGCTCTAGCCGGGTCCCTGGCCCAAGCCTTGGCCTGCTCTGGGTAAAGCCCCCGGGATGGGAATGGCTCGGAGCAGAGCCTGGGAAGGCTTGACGCAGGCAGGAGCCTGGGCGCAGGAGGGAGGCGCGATCAAACAGCGGCGAGCACAGGAGCGTTTCCAAGAGGAAGATAAACAAGGACAGGCCTGACATTTTGCCCGTCGCACGTAGCTCATTAAGCACATTTCATGCTCCCTTACCTTTCCTCAATGGCATTTCCTTGGGTTCGCCCGTGCTCTCGGCTCCGGCTCGCGTTTCCTGGAGGGAAATGCACCGAGTGCCACAGTTCAGACAGGGGAGTTCATGTGGTTCATCGGGACGAACGCTTGCCCGTTCCCCGAACCACGGCTGCCTCGGGGACATGTCTAGAACACAGCCAGATACCACCGGCTGGGCTGCGCACTCTGCCGCCCCGGTACTCAGACAATGGGGCAGGCCGAGCGGAGAGACGGGCAGGGGGACTGATCGGCCCAGACTGACCGACAGACAGGTGGCTGGATTGATGGGCACAGCGTGACAGCCAGGCTGACCTGAAGTTGAGACTCCCTTTCCCTTTGCACCCTCCCACCGCCCTGCTCCCGGGCGCACCCACAAAGCTTCCTGCTGGTTTCTGCCCTCAGCTGCAGCTGGGGCTTTTCACCTCTAGCCGCAGGGCGCTCCTGCCTCCTCCGTGCGATGTGGGCTGGTGGCAGGTGCCCGCTATTGTCAAGGCTTGGGGCGCCTTCGGGCAGCCCCCCTGGCTCTGCGAAAGCCCCTAACTCTGCCCATGGCTTCAGCGGCATGACAGGGAAGGGGAGGGCTGCTTCTGAGGAGGGATGATGCTCCGGGCGGGTTTCCTTGTGGCTCAGAGGGGCATTTGGCCGTGCTCTGCCAGCTGCCCTGGGCGAGCCTGGGGCAGTTAACTCCATCACTGCAGGCACTTCTGCTCCCATCCCCCACCCTCTGCCTGGGCTTCTCGCTGCCCCCTCTGGCTTTGCACGATCTGTCGTGCTGGGGACAGACTCCCACCTACTTATGCACCAGGCTCCTCTGCTTCCATCTCCCGCAAAGAGGTGGAATCCACTGCTCCCCACACACATGGCAGTTGCCGCTTGGAATTGACGCCCGGATTGAAGCCGGGACCCCTGGATTGACAAGTACTCCAGCGTTCAACAGCGGCAGCGGACTCATAAACCCGCAATGCATGGACTGGCCAGCAGAGGGGGACAAAATGCTATGCTGTGTCAGTGTGCGTTACCCGCCAGGCTCCTTTTCCTAAGTGGCCCTGGCTGCCAGCCAGCGCTGGCCACTGGCCGGCCTGAGTAGCCCCTGGCCGCCAGCTGCCCCCAGGTGATAGTTGGGGAGATGTGCTGAAGCAGGGCTGGTGGGGCCCAGTTGATGTGTGTGTGAGGGGGGAGAGGGTGTTGGCTGGCTTGGCATGCAGATTGCAGGACATGATATGTGCGCCTGCTTAAATTACTATTAACTCCTACCAACAACTTCTCCTTCCGGTTCAGAGAACTAGGCCCTTCCATGGCAAAAGCTGATGTTAACGCAGAATTAAGCTTGCTTGATGGCAGGTGGCCCCTTGCCCAATGCTGAGGTGAGCAAAACTCAACTGGCTGAAAACCAGCAAATGCACAGTTCAGGCTGCCCAGGCGCACCCCTTCAGTCGGAGCGAGGCACCCAAACACCTTCGGAATTGAAATCCAGGGGAGTTAGGCACCTAAGCACCTTCGAGGATCTGGGCCTAAGAATCTCCAAGCACCTTTGAAACATTTCCTGCGAGGGATTAATCCTCACAACACCCCGGAGAAGGAGAGAAGCCTCATTATGTCCAGCAGACAGTGGCCCAGAGTGGGGGAGTCACTCCCCTATAGTAACAGTGGCAAGCTCAGAAGAGACCCCAGGAATCCTAAAATACGGAGTCCTACATGGAGACTAGGAGTTACTGAAGCACTGATCACTCCTTTAAGCCATGTCTGTCTCCTTAGCCCAGCATCCAGAAATATGGAGCTCTGCGTATCCTTCGCTAGCAAAGATATTGCCATTAAATATGATTTTAAGCTAACATAAATGGGCTCATCGGGTGTTTTTTCCTGGCGGTGGGCCAAATTCATGCCTGCTGTAACTGCACAGAAATCAGAGGAAATGCCCCAGAGCTGAGTGGGGCCCAGGGAGCATCCTTAAACCTAAGGGGATGAGTTTAGGGACATGTCCCAGAAAAATGGACCTTGGCAGGCCTAGAAGGTGCCTCACTCCCCATCTATCCCAAAGCCCTGTCCAGAGGTGTCGGTATCATCCGCTCAGTTTCACAGCCAGGGTAGTGACGTGTCCACAGTCCCACTGCCACTCAGTGGCGGAGACAGAAGCAGAACCCAGGAGTCCTGAGACCCAGTCGTGTGCCCCATCCACTGGGGCAGTAGGAGCAAGTCATATAAGGTTTATTCAGGGGCTGTTGCAATCACTCTCTTGACCACCAGGTGGCACACTCTGCTCACAGCGCTGTTAATGATGAGCAAGGATCCTAGTTTTCAGAGATAACCCCCCCAAAAATTCTCTGATAAAAAAAAATTAAAATCCATGTTTTTATGCAGTTCAAATGAAGCGCGGAATGTTAGCTTCCCTGGCCACAATACACATAAGTATCAATTGCACACAATGTTTTATTGATATATTTACAATTTGTAAGTAAGTTTGACGTTTACCAATCGTTATACTAAAATACAATTAATAGAATTGCCGTTTGTATTTCTTACTTATACCAAATACTTCTATGCCCGTATTCTGGACAGCAGGACCCTGTTTATCTGAGCCTCCATTATCCAGCTCTTCGTATTAACCGAACCACCAGCCACCTGGGGCTGACAGTGGCTGGGCTCAGGTGCTCGGCTCCGGGTGACTGGGGCTCCAGTGGTCAGACCTGGCTGCCCGGGGCTAACCACCCACGTCTGGGCCCTCCATCTTAAAACAAGGGCTAGAAAGCTCTTTGCCAATTCCCGATTATCCCAATTTTTGGTGATCTGACCTGGCCCTGGTCCCAAACAGAGCCGATCAACGGTTTTCCACTGTATGTTTTTATTTGTTCACAAAATGTAAAAACAAAAGATTCTCTGTGAAAACACAAATTCCGCATTTTTCTGTGTCAAACAGATTTCTGGGCTCCCTGATAATGAGCCGACTTCCAAAGCCCATTCTCACTGTTTCCTAAATGCTTCATTTGGGCAAAGCTCCTATTGAAATGCATGGACCAAAAAGACTGATATTCCCAGGGGTGTTAACAGGAGTGTTGTATGTAAAACATTGCAGGTAACTGTCCTGCTCCACTCGGCACTGGGGAGGCCTCAGCTGGAGTACAGTGTCCAGTTCTGTGGGCCACTCTTTACGAAACGTGTGGCCAAATTGGAGAGAGTCCAGAGAAGAGCAACCAAAATGAGACAAGATTTAGAAAACCTCACCTGGGAGGAAAGGTTAAAAAAAACTGGATGTGTCGTCTTGAGAAAAGAAGACGGGGGGTGGGGGGGGCGGACTAGATAAAAGTCTTCAAAGTCTTGAGAGCCGTTATAAAGAGGTCGTTGATCAATTGCTCTCCATGTCCACGGAAGGTAGGACAAGAAGTCATGGGTGTGATCTGCAGCAAGGGAGATGTCGGTTAGATAGCAGGAAAAGCTTTGTAACTCTAGGGGTAGATTAGCTCTGGAACAAGCATCCAAAGGAGGTCGTGGAATCCCCATCACAAAGTTTTTAAGGTTGGACAAACACCTGTCAGTGATGGTCCAGGTTTACTTGCTCCTGCCTCAGCGCAGGGGGGTGGACTAGGTTTCTCCTGGAGGTCCCTTCCAGCCTGACATTTCTGGTCCTGTGATGTCAGTGCCTTCACCACCACAACATTCATCTTCTCTGGGAATGGCTGCTGGCCCCGGGGAGTCAGAATGGGAGGAGGGGCCTCTGAAAGCAGCAGCTGGAATTGAGGGTTGGGTGAGATGGCTGGAATTGGGCTGTTGGCGTTGGGATGGGAGTGCCAGGTGGGAGATGGGTGGTTGGATGGGGAGGCCGGTTGGCGGCTGTATGGTGGACAGTGGCATTGGCACTGGGAGCTGGGCAATTGGAGCCTGAGGGGAGGTTTGAAGGAAGTGTGGTGGTGGCGGCAGGAACCCCCCGAGGAGCGGAGAGCCAGGCAGGGCTTGAGCAGGGCAGGGGCTGGGACAGGACAGTGCCAGCGACCCAGGGAAGGAGGAGCCCAGCGAGCGAAGAGCAGCCAGAGATGGCACCAGAAGGGGGGGTACTGCCCAGACTGCCGGGAAACCCAACCCCTGGCCCAGTCCCAGGGCTGCACCAGACACAGAGCCAGTGCCCTGGCCTGCAACGGGGAGCTCCCAAGGGTGGGGAACAAGCCTGGGTGCTCCCCAGGAAACCAGCCTGACAAGGGTCCCCAGCCCCACATCACTGACAAGGCAGGGGTTGTAGGATCATGCTGTGTACGGCCTGCCCCAGTTTGGGGGTTAGAGTGTGAGGGGGCTCTGCCTTGGGAGGTATCGGGGTGTTGGGGGGCCCTGCCCAGGGGTATCGGGGTGGGGGGCTGCACCCTGCCTGAGGTATCGGGGTGTTGAGGGGCTGGGCCCTGTCCGGGTAGGTATCTGGGTGTTGGGGGTGCCTGCCCAGGGGTATCAGGGTGGGGGGCTGTGCCCTGCCCGGGGGTATTGGGATGTTGGGGAACCCGGCTGTGGGGGATTGGGGTGGGGCTGGACCCAGGGGATCGGGGATGAGGGGGAGCCCGGCAACAGGGGGGATTGGGGGTAGGCCCTGCCCGGAGTATCAGGGTGTTGGGGGCCCTGCTGTGGGGGTATCTGGGGGTGGGGGAGCCCAGCTGTGGGGAGGTATCAGGGTGTTGGGGAGCCCAGCTGTGGGGGTATCAGGGTGGGGGCTGGGTCCTGGCTAGGGGTATCGGGGCTGGGAGGAGCCTGGCCGTGGGGATCGGGCGGGGAGCCTGGCCAAGGGGGTATCAGGGGTGGGGAGGAGCCCGGCCGTGGGGATCTGGGGTGAGGTCCCTGCCGGGGTATCAGGGTGGGGAGCCCGGCCGTGGGGGATCGGGGGGTGGGGGAGCCAAGCCATGGGGATGTGGCAGGGTGTTGGGGAGCCCGGCTGTGGGGGGTATCAGGGTGGGGGTCCCCGCCCGGGGTATAAGGGTGGGGAGCTGGTCCCTGGCCAGGGGTATCGGGGGCTGGGAGGAGCCCAGCCGTGGGGGGATAGGGGCAGGGGAGCCTGGCCAAGGGGGTATCAGGGGTGGGGAGGAGCCCGGCCGCGGGGATCTGGGGTGAGGGTCCCTGCCGAGGGTATCGGGGGAACCCGGCCGGGGATCGGGGCTGGGAGGCCCTGCACGGGGATATCGGGGGTGGGGAGCCCGGCCCTGGTGGGTATCAAGGTGGGGGTCCCTGTCCGGTTGTATCGGGGTGTTGGGAGCCCGGCCAAGGGGGATCGGGAGGGGGCCCGGCCGTGGGGATCTGGGGAAGCCCGGCCAAGGGGGGATCGGGGAGGGGGGGCCCGGCCGTGTGGGGATTCGGGGGGGGGCGGCCGTGGGGGGGATCTGGGGTGAGCCGGGCCAAGCGGGGCGGGGCGGGGGCCGGGCCGGTCTCTCTCCTGCGCTGTCTCCCCCGGGCCTGCGGGGGCCGCTGGGGGCCGGGCCGGGCCGCGCCATCGCGGGGTGGGCCGCGCCGCCCCATCCCCGCAGCGGCCGGACGCGGACGGGAAGCGGCGGCGGCCTGGGCCCGGAGCGGCGGAGCGAGGGGCCGCGATCGCTGCCCGCCCGGCGCCATGTGGTTCATCTACGCGCTGAGCTGGTTCTCGCTGCTCATCCAGGTGGCGCTGGTCACCCTGGCGATCGGTGAGAGCCCGGGACCCCCGCGATCCGTGCCCCCGCCCTCCCTGGCGATCGGTGAGAGCCCGGACCCCCTGCGATCCGTGCCCCCCGCCCCTCCTGGCCATCGGTGAGAGCCGGACCCCGCGATCCGTGCCCCCGCCCCTCCCTGGCCATCGGTGAGAGCCCGACCCCACCCGGTCCGTGCCCCCCGGCCCTCCCTGGCCATCGGTGAGAGCCCGACCCCACCCCTCACGGTCTCCCCTGCACCGTCCGTCCCCGCCCCTCCCGGGCCATTGGTGTGAGTCCGAACCCCTGGCCCGTGCCCCCCACTGGTCCGTGCCCCCACCCTCCCTGGCCATCAGTGAGCCCGAACCCCGGTCCGTGCCCCCACCGACCGGCCCCTCCCTGGCCATCGGTGAGAGCCCGGAACCCCCCGGTCCGCCCCCCACCGGTCGGCCCCCCTTGTTCTCTCCCTTCCCTGGCTATCCCGCCATCCTGCCCAGACCTCCCCCCGCCCCAGAGCGACCCGCCTGTTCCTTCCCTTGCCCCACCCCCGACCACCTGATCCCCTCTGGGACCGGCCCGCCCCCCATCTCCCTCCTATTCCCCCTGGCACCAGAGGACTTAACCGAGGACTCCCTGTGGGGCGGGGGGAGGTGCAGAGTTGGGGGTGAGTCGGGGATGCGCTTTGGGGGGGGCTGTAGATGTCTCAGGCCTGGGGCTGCCTTTGTTCTGGGGGTGTGGTGCTGGAAAGGCCCCCGATGCTGGGTTGGGGGGGGGGGGACGGGGGACCAGGGTAGGTGCAGCTGGGGGAGGAGAGGGAATAGGGTGTCCAGCCTGTTCCCTGCAGGTGGTCAGAGCAGTGTCCGACCCGGTTCCAGGTCGCCTGCGCTGTGCTCTGCCTTTGGGGTGATTGCTCCTGTTCCGTGAGGGCAGCTCCCCCATCACGACCCCCTGTGCCTCTGGCTGCACCCCTCTGAGCAGTGCAGAGTGAGCGCCCTCTCGCCGGCTGGGTGGGTGCCCGTGCCAGCCGCGCGGCAGGTTGGTAGACAGTGCGATGGGGCACCGGCCCTGTGCTCGCTGTACTGGTGCTGCAGCCACTCCTGTGTTCAGGGCTTGGCACCTTCACCCAACCCAAGTGAAACCCAAGGGGGCAACTCAGAGCGAATTCCAGGCAGCCACAGTGTTAGAACAGACGTTTTCCAAGGCCGCCCCGAGACAGGAACAATCTCGCTTCCCATCTCTGAGGGCCCCGGGATGCGCTTTTCTCCCAGCTGCAGCTTTGTCTGCAAACCGCTGCCTGGTTCAAAGGGGAGCTGAAAAATAGCAACAGGCCACAGGGTCGCTAACGGAACTAGCAAAAATATAGGATGCAGAAGACTGGACAAAGCAACAGGAATTTTATTGCTGGGACCAGCCCTGCCCTGGTCAGGGTGGAACTGGCTGCTACAAGGGGCTGTTTCCATCTCTCAAATCTGTGATTATCTGATGTGTTGGCCCCAGTTTTGTGCCTCATAGAGTGTAAGCTGTCTGGAGCAGAGACCTTGTCTGCTTGTGTTTGTCCTGTTCCTGCCGTAAGTGGGCCCTGTTCGGATTGTGGCCCGTGACTGCGACCACACTAAATCATGACACTGATGCTCTCTAGGACCTCTCATCTGAAAGAGTTTAGGGATCATGCCAGGGTGGGTTTGATTTAAATCACTAGTCAGGGAGACTCAATTTAATCACGGGTTCCTACATAGAAGTGCATTCTTGTTGCTTGTTACAACCTTAATACAGATTCTTCACAACTCAGAGATCGAGGTAGGTTTCATTTTTAGAAGGGACACACTATACATTTGTAAACAGGATTTATTTTGAAAACTTTTCAGATTAGTTTTACAGCTATATCGGAAAATGAATGATTGGTTATTTCTTTTACCAAAGGTAAGTGAAGCAGATAGTTCTCCTCCCAATGACTTCATAAATATCTCCAATTCAACGGGTTAATCATTAATATTTGGAGGATTTTCTTGCCATGTTTTATTAGGAAGAGAACATCACCAGACAGACATTTAAATTGATTTATTTAACTAAAACAACAACGTTACGTAATCTGGATTTTTCTTCATTAGCAAACATACAATATTTTAACAAAACAAGTTCATTCAAGTTCTTTAAATCAGGTTTGTTTTTGTTAAAATTGTTTTTAACTAAAATAGTTAAGTTAAATATTTTAAAAAACAAAAATCAACTTTGTCAGCCAGTCAACATGAGAAACTTAAAATATTGGCTTCTGCAGCTAACACAATCGTCTTCACCTTCATTTTCCTGTTTGTTCATAATCTGGAAAAGAAAAACAAGCTTTCTGGCTTTTTCAGGTCCAAACGATTTCTCAATTTCTAGCAGAAGAAGCTACTGCTGTTAAAAGTGAGATTATCACTTTAGCAGTGTCTGAATCCAGGTGCTTAAGTGACTTCCACCAGTTCACTGGTGTGACTTTCTTTAAAACATCATCAGCAAATATATTTCTTGAATGGTTCTTATTCCCAAACAGGGTGTCTTTTATGGCCTGCTGCCATTATAGGTTTTCCCTTCTAGTGAGAGGGTGGTATGTAGATCTCAAATCAGTGAGGACGACACTCAGAAAGAGCTCAAGACTTCTGGAATATGCTGCTCAAACAGTTTCACTTTTGTTTCTCCTGCCTGTCCCTCCCTTCTCACATTTATCTCCAGACTTCTCCTCCTTGTCCAGATGTAGTCCGCCCCCAACAATCTTCTATTCATTGAAGTTTTTGGAACTTTGCACTTTTAGGGAGAGGTAAGGGAGTGACTCTGTGTACACAAATTTGCAGAGGGACAATAGGGTTGAGGTCTGTTATTTCTCACCTCTGTATATTTATTTATTTAAAACATTTTTGCTGTTAACAAGTATGTTATCTCTGGAGAAACAAATCCACAGTTTGAGAATTGAAAACTAAGCATCTCTGATGGTATCTTCTAGACTGAGCACTGAGTCCCGTTGGGTTGATAGAAAGATTAACCTAAATAATCTGTACAGAAGCCCCTGGAACCCCATAAAATTGGGTCCCTAATCCATGAACCATTGGAACTTATTTACAAAACTTTTCTTAAACATTACATGCATATATTGTCTCATACTATAGAATTAGAATTTATAATCCCTGTTCCATGAGGAGATCTCTTTGAGCTATAATGTATCTTAATTAAAACTATCTTTAGATTGCTTTTTTCTTCAAAAAGCATTTTGTCAAAAAATTCGATTTAAATCAAAAAAATCTTTTTTTTTAGTTGTTTTTTTTTAAATATTGATTTTTATCCACCCTGGATCATGCCTCCCCCATCATTGAAATGCATCCACCTCTGGAGTGGAAGGCAGGCAGCTGTTTAACAGTGCCCAATGACATCACCCAACAGTTTAGATGGGGTCTGAAGAACCTCCATTTGAAACTGCAAGAGCAGCTGTAACTATGATCATTGGTGTTGATTCGCTGCAAATCGCAGGCACACCTAGTCTGTTTGCTTAAAATCCTATTTGGGTTGCTCTGCTTGTAAATTGTTTCACCCATCTGGTGCGTCTCGCCTTTCGGTTGTAAGCTCTTGGGGCAGGGGTTGTCATCTGTTCTGCATCTGTCCATCACCCCAGAATGGGCTGATCATTACCGACTTCAAGCCCATCTGGTCCAAGTCGCTTGGTGAGCCCGGCAGTAATGGTGGAACTGTTTTTCCTGGATACGCAGATCCAATTTTTCAAATGAAGTCAACTGCCCAGCACCTGTGAAAACCAGGCCAGTGTTACTCAAGTTGGGTAGCCAAAACTGGAGGCCCCTCCAATTAGAGCCTGGCTCTGAAAGTCCAGGCCACAATGTCTTGGAAACGGCTACAAGGCTTCTGGTGCTTTTGGAGTTGATGAATCTGTGGGGTCAAAATCCCCTCAAAATGACCAGTCTAGTTGGCGTGAGCAGCTTCTGGCTGTGAGCTGCAGTGAGAGTCTGAGCAGGGCCGGCTCCAGACCCCAGCGTGCCAAGCGTGTGCTTGGGGCGGCGTGCCTGCGGGAGGTCCACCGGAGCCACGGGACCCAGCGGACCCTCCGCAGGCACGTCTGCAGGGGGTCCACCGGAGCCGCGGGACCGGCGACCCCCAGAGCGCCCCCTGCGGCGTGCCGCCCTGCTTGGGGCGGCGCAATTCCTAGAGCCGCCCCTGAGTCTGAGCCTGAAAGAACCCCTCTGTTTCCCTTCTAGCCGCTGGCCTCTACTATCTGGCGGAGCTAATAGAAGAATACACCGTAGCTACTAGCAGAATAATCAAATACATGATCTGGGTAAGTCTCTGGCTGTTTGTGCTCATAACAGTCCTGTGGTGGCGGGGAAGTAGATTAGATTATCTTTGAAGGACCACTTAGACATGTACTAGCTAGGGTGACCAGTCAGCAAGTGTGAAAAATTGGGACGGGGGTAGGACAGATCTACCCGTTTCATCCGTAGATCTCAGAGCACTTTGCAAAGGAGGTCGGTCATTAGCCCCATCTTACAGATGGGGAATCTGAGTCTCAGAGAGGGCAAAGGACTTGCCTAAAGTCACCTGTAGACCAGCGGCAGAGTCAGAACTAGAACACAGGTCTCCTGAGGTCCCAGTCCAGCGCTCTATCCAGTAGACCTCGCTGCTCAGCAGATACTGCCTTACAGATGAGTGGCAGAGGGCTCCTGCCTCCAGGGAAGGTGCTTCTCAGGCACGGTGCCCCTAGAGAAACTCCCTTTGCTTGGCTGATCCCCTAGGGCAGGACTGAAAGGGACAGCTGAGTCCATGCATCCTGACCTCTTAAATGGAGGAGCGGAGCCTGCACGTCAGAGGGGAGAGGGACGATTTAGAGAGCTGCTCCAAAAGGCCTTCAAAGTGGGGATCAGCGAGGGGTGGTAACATCAGCAGGTCCCCTCGGCAGCGTAAGGTCACTGATACTTGCAGCAGCTGAAACTTAGTGTGATCTGAAGTTGCCACGAGACGTCCTGGAGACAGATTCATAGTCCCATAGAGTTTAAGGCCAGAACGGACCATTAGCTCTGGCTTGATCTGTATGTAATAGGCCATCAAATGTCACCCAGATATCCACAGGCTTGTTGTAGAGCAATCACAGGTCACACAGCTGTCCCTGGGCCTGGCCTTGGATGAACTGAGCACTTGCAACTCCTCTGCTTGCCAGGGGGTGTACGTGATAGAGAGGCTGGAATAACTGTGGGCTGGGGCATTTCTCTGTTTCAGTTCTCTACAGCGGTGCTCGTAGGCCTGTACCTCTTTGAACGCTTTCCTGGCTTCATGGTGGGCGTGGGCCTCTTCACCAACCTGGTCTATTTCGGCCTGCTGCAGACGTTCCCTTTCATCATGCTGACATCGCCAAACTTTATACTGTCGTGCGGTGAGTCTGGCTGCCTTTGGGGAGCAGGGGGATTGTGTGCCGCTGGGGTTTGCCAGCGAGGGGACAGGCATTTGAGAGGGCGGCGGGAGACCACCTCAGGAGCTTCTGCCACCTCCACCACAGGTTCAGCTGTGTCTCTGGGCCAGCTAGTCCCAGACATTTGAGTCTTTTGCAACACATCCTGTGGCATTAGCAAGTGCTGTGCTAATGGAGTATATGTTGAGTTTAGTTCAACACCTTGCATCTGGGGATTATAAAGCACAGGCAGAGGTGGATAGCCCGTGGCAAAGCCGGGAACAGAACCCAGATCTACTGGCTTTCAGTCCTGTCTCTTACCCGCAGTGTGCAGTGGCAGTCAAAAAAGCGAACAGAATGCTGGGCACCATTAAGAAAGGGATAGATAATAAGACAGACAATATCCTGTTGCCTCTATATAAATCTGTGGTACCCCCACATCTTGAATACTGCATGCAGATGTGGTCGCCTCATCTCAAAAAAGATATATTGGAATTGGAAAAGGTCAGAAAAGGTCAACAAAAACTATTAGGGGTATGGAAAGGCTGCCATATGAGGAGAGATTAATAAGACTCAGACTTTTCAGCTTGGAAAAGAGACAACTAAGAGGAGGGATATGATTGAGGTCTATAAAATCATGACTGGTTTGGAGAAAGTAAATAAGGAAGTGTTATTTACTCCTTCTCATAACACAAGAACTAGGGGTCACCCAATGAAATTAGTAGACAGCAGGTTTAAAACAAACAAAAGGAAGTATTTCTTCACACGACACACAGTCAGCATGTGGAACTCCTTGCCAAAGGATGTTGTGAAGGCCAAGACTATAACAGGGTTCAAAAAAGAACTAGATAAATTCCTGGAGGACAGGTCCATCAATGGCTATTAGCCAGGATGGGCAGGGATGGTGTCCCTAGCCTCTCTTTGCCAGAAGCTGGGAATGGGCAACGGGATGGATCACTCAATGATTCCCTGTTCTGTTCAGTCCCTCTGGGGCACCTGGCATTGGCCACTGTCGGCAGACAGGACACTGGGCTAGATGGACCTTTGATCTGACCTGGTATGGACGTTCTTATGTTCAAGTCTGTTCTTCCTTCCTGGAGTAACTTGCCCAGAGTTACACAGCAATGACAGGTGGAACCAGAACGGAGGGTGTGCTCTACCCACCAGACCATGCTATCAGCCTGTAAGTACTGCACTTGTAGGAGATGCTGCTCTGTACTTAAGGCTCAGATTTCCCTGTGCTCATCAGATGCTCTGTGGGAGGTGTATTTGATTAAAGGGGAATATATTTTTAAAAGCAGACTGGAAAAGTTTTGGGAAAGGATGCGCACTAGGATGGTGCGTGTACTCTTACAGCACTGCCAGGAGAGACCATATAAACCCCATCACGCCGTAATTTTTCCTACTCGATGGAAAATACACCCCATGTGGGATCAGGAATTCATGTGGGAATTTGAGAGCATCGCCCAGGGAAAGACGCGGCTCGCTGGATTTAAAGCGGTGGGTGTTACGGTTTGGATTTCAGCATTCCGTGTGCTGTGGGTACCCCAGCTTTACAGCCTTCTGGGTTCTATTCCCAGGAGTGCTACAGACTCCCTGAGTGATCTTGGGCAAGTCCTTGGCCCTCTGTTCCTCAGGCTCCCCAGCTGGGCATGGTAACATTTCTTTGTCCCCTGGGGGCTCCTCGAGATGCTCAGGTGGAAGATGCCGTGGATGGGCCAAGTTGTATGATTAATTAACAACTGTCCTGCCAGCCCAGGAGAAAGCAAAACTGACCAGTTAGTTTCCTGTCCAGTCTGAGTGAAGCACAAGGAAAGGGAAACAGTCACTGAGGAATGGTGAATTCAGATGGTTAAAATGATTTTAGTCTAATAATGTCTAGCTGTTAGTAATGCAGGTAAAGGATTTGTCACTTGACCGTGTTCTTGAACTAAAAAGAAAGTTGAACAAATTCTCGTTATCTATTATTTGCATTAGTATAGCACCGAGGTGCGGACCGGCCTGGTGTGGGTCGGAGCTGAGAACGCCAAATTCAGGACAGACTGATAATGAGAGGGCAGACGCATCCCAAACTGGTGGCTGTTCTAACATTAGACACCAAACCAGTAACAAAATGAGCTTCTGTAACACCACACTGGTTATCAAGAAGCTAAAACACAGTCCCCTAGGCAATCCAGCCCTTATCCCCACCCAGACAGCTGGTCTTTACGATGAGGTTACTGAGAACCAGATTCATTATATGTAAAGTTCTTCCAATCACAAAGGATCAGCCACTTCTCCAGGTCAATATCTGTCTCAGATCTTACCCCAAAATCACACGGATGCCAGTCCTTTTGTAACTAAAAACTAAAGGTTTAGTAACATAAAAAGAAGAGAAGAGAGTTGTTAAATAGTTAAGAGTCGTATACATTACAAGTGATTTCCAGAGTCTCTAACTCAGGATCATAGCCGTGATGTTCAGTTTGCTGGCTTGTAATAACTCTATCTGGTTCACCCAACAGGTAGAGGGTCATTCGGTCCTTTGTTCCAAGCTTCCTTAGAAAAATCACAGTCCAGAGATGAGAAACAGGAAAACAGAGCAGTGATAGCACAGCTTGCAATTTCTAGCTTGGCTCTTGTGAATGGAAAGTTCCTGGCGAATATGGAACACAGGCTCACGTGGGCATGGAAAGTCACTGTAAAAGATGGAGTCTTAGCTCACATGTCCTTACATGCTTTGCTGAATCAGAGGGGTAGCCATCGGCTCCACTCTGAGGCGTCCCCAGGAAGGGGTCTCTGAAGAGCTGATGCCTTTCCGTGGCTGACTAACCAGCGATGGCTAGTCTGAATGTAAATTGGGCTGAGGCGAGTCACCCACGAACACAACATGTCTGAGATACAAACACACCGCCAATATTCATAACGTCCGATGCAAAGATGTTACATGCATATAAACAGGATCATCGTACTTAGCAGATGGCAGCTTTTCCATTGATACCGTACGTGACGTACTTTGTATCACAGTTATTGCAGTTGTGCAGCGGTAGTGATACATTAGTGATTGTAACAGTAGTGTGCCCCTGTTATCGTTCTTGCTACACACCATCACACTAGGAACCCCCAGTTGTAGACCAGGGCCCCATTGTGCGCTGCTGGGAAAGGCAGTCCATGTCCCAGGGAGCTCACAACAAACTATAAGAGACATTAGACAGGATGGGACCACTGGGGGACAATGGGGCAGTACTGAGCTTTGGTCTTCCAACACCAGCACCCTAGTTGGACTCTTTACTTCATACACTGCAAGTATGAAGCTGCAGCTCTGATATTGCCTCGTTGTACTTGTCTGCTATGCTGGGACAAGCTTCATTTAAGTAAGACACTGGACTAGCTGGACCATTGGTGTGTCAGCAGCTAGGTAGATTTAAATGATTTCAGTAGCACTGAATTATTTAAACGACTCCTGACGTGACCTCTCAGCGTTCCTGTGTATGTTCTAGAGAGCTCTGGGTATATGATTAAAAAAAAACCCCTTTAGTTCTAAATGTCTAATGTGAGTCTATCTGCTTCCTGAAAAGGAGAGCAGCTCTCCACTGGCATGTCATCCGGAGCTTGGCATTCCAGGTGTCCTACAAGCCCAACCCCCTGGTGGTTTGATCCTCTCAGATTGCTGCATGTGTGCAGGATGGGATCGGGTCTGTTCTTGCATAGGAGATCTCCAAGGGACTGTAGGAAGTGGTCTTGGTGCTCCAGAAGGTGGAGTCGCTGCTCTGAGTCAGTTCTGGAGCAGTGCCCAGGCGTGGCGCTATGGGGCGCTGTGCTGTTGGCAATGCTCTCTTTTGAACGAGACATAAAACCAAGTTCTGACCCCCCCGGCTCTTAAAAAGCCATTGACGCTTCTTGCAAGAGCTAGAGGTGTTAAACCCTCTTTCCTGGCCACCTTCTAACTTGGCCTGCTATTCCGCCCCATTTAAAACTCCCTTTGTGCAGCAGCGGTAGTGGGACATTACTGTCTTCAACTGTTAAGTATCAGAGAGGTAGCCGTGTTAGTCTGGATCTGTAAAAGCAGCAAAGAATCCTGTGGCACCTTATAGACTAACAGATGTTTTGCAGCATGAGCATCCGAAGAAGTGGGTATTCACCCACGAAAGCTCATGCTGCAAAACGTCTGTTAGTCTATAAGGTGCCACAGGATTCTTTGCTGTCTTCAACTGTTGTGTGTCCTAGAGCCTTACGGACGCTAGACTCCTCCTCCTGGGATTCCCCAACAGAGAAGTGTGACCGTTGTCACACACAATAAGTGGCAAAGAGGTCAGATGTCCTAGCTCTCTGCTCTGGCCACTTGAACTGCACTTCCTTTGTCATCAGAGATGTTTGTGTTGTGACGAGAGGGGTTATCCTGGTGGTAATAAGATATTAACTTTGTGTTGGATCCATTGCTGGGGACAAAGTAACGGTATGATTGTATCTCTGATGGCTTTCATACTACTGTTTTCCAGGGCCTACGGTCAGGGAAGGTGCCTCACTTCAATGAGCCTGCAAAATAAGCGGGGTGATGGGTATTGCTTTATATCTGGCAATTCATTCTCTCCTTTTCTTTGGCAGTGCTTGTTATATTGAACCACTACTTAGCGTTCCAGTACTTTGCTGACGAGTATTACCCGTTCTCCGAGGTAAGAGACGATTTGGGAGAAGCATCTCTTTAAGCCTTTGTAGACGTTTGAGCTGTGTGGAGTGGAGTGCTGGTGGGAGGCGAGGAGAAGAGAAGGGAGGTCAGAGGTGACCTGCCGAGAAAAAATAGCTGTCCCCAATCTGGGGGCTTCCCCTCCTTTGTTGGCGCTTATTAAAGATGCCGTGACAGTGTTTTCTCTCAGGACTTCTCCAAGTATTTTTTTCTGCTTGTTTTTTCCATATCAGGAATGTCGAGTCTTCACTTTTGGGTTCTTTGGGGGATGTTTTTTGCCAGAGGATTCTCTGAAGGATCCAAAAATGTGGATTTCGTGCTTCCTCAGCCTAAATAAAGGCATGAAACCTCCCGGTTCGCCAGACATCGTAGAGTATTCTGGGGTAGACAAGACCTGAATTTAAGCTAGTGGTTTCTACACAGCTAAATAAAGATGTGTGCATGCTAGTTATGGCCAGAGGGTTATTGTAGAGATCTAGTGGAGAACCAGGCTCCACCTCGGAGAGCTGTTATCTTCTAGTCTGGTCTTACTTCAGCTTTCTCCATATCTGCCTCCCACCCCTCAGTTCCCGGAGCATGGCAGGCTATCAGATGACACAGAAGCAGGGAAAGGTTTCTGTCTGAGCCCATGGGATGCAGCCTGTTTGGCACTCAGAGCATTTTTTTCCCCTTCCTTCGTACTCGCTAAAATGTCTGAAATGCCATTTTTGCCATCCTTGGATTTGACTACCAAGACGCTGCTAGTTTGTGGGCTTCTGCCCCAGGAGGAATGTCCGTGTGGAAACCTAGCGGTTAGGTAACCGACGTTTCCGGATTGTTAGCTGCAGCTGCTGCAGTGAGTCTGTTGTGATCTGATGGTAGCTTGGTGTCTCACTGCCTCTCACGTTTCACCTGCAGGTTCTTGCCTACTTCACGTTCTGCTTGTGGTTAATTCCCTTTGCGTTTTTTGTGTCCTTGTCGGCCGGAGAGAACGTCCTACCTTCTACGGTGCAGCCTGGAGGTGAGTGCATTTGATGTTCTGGAACCAGCTCGAGCAAATGCTTAGCTGTTACCCTCCCCTCGACCCCCGAGGGTGTGACTTGTGGAGACCACACATCCCACTTGATCTGAAGGGCTGGATAGTGGGGCGGAAGGCATTTAAAACTGGGCAGGATATATACTTAGAAAACCTATTAAGGAGTGGTCTGGCAGTGCCAGCAATCCTGCTGGGGCCTTGTGGTCTTTGTGAACGAGGCCCCCATGTCAAAGATGAGGAAGGATTGCCCAGTGGTTAGGACACTAGCCTAGGACTTGGGAGATGTGGGTTCAGTTGTGTGTTCACAAACTTCCCGTGTGACCTTGTCCAGTCACTTAGCTTCTCTTGTGCCTGGGTGCCCCAGCTGTAAAGTGGGGATATTTCGCCGCCTCACGGGGGCGTTGGGAGGATAAATGCACTAAAGACAGTGGGGCGCTTTGAGATCTGCTGATGAGGAGTTCTGTAAGAGCCAGGTATTAGTATTCCCGTCTTATGAAACGCAGCTGTATTAGATGCCCCTGGGTAGCTAACAAGTAGCTGCTGTTGCTTCCACTTGGGCAAAACTTAGCTTCTGCTGGACGCCCATCTAAGTGCTCGATCTGTCGGGGCTCGATTTATCACATCTAGTGTAGACACGATAAATCGATCCCCGATCGCTCTGCCATCGACTCCTGTACTCCACCGCGGCGAGAGGTGGAAGCGGAGTCGACGGGGGAGCGGCGGCCGTCGACCCTGTGATGCGAGGTAAGTTGACCTAAGATACGCTATTCTCAGAGCTGAAGTTGCGTATCTTAGGTCAATTCCCCCCCCAGTGTAGACCAGGCCTGAGACTTTAAAGGGGACTCTTCTTTACCCAAGACCGAGTGATTCTTCAGAGAGCTCGTGGTGCAGTATTTGGTGGGTTTGATCTCATTGGCCCGCGCTCCCTGTCTCCACAGATGACGTGGTATCGAACTACTTCACCAAGGGGAAGCGGGGTAAGCGCTCCGGCATCCTCATCATCTTCTCCTTCATCAAGGAGGCCATTCTGCCCAGTCGACAAAAGATGTATTGACCCCGCCCCCGCGGCCGGCATGAACTGTGACGAAGCCGAAGGGAAGACCCTAGCTGGATGTGAACGTCAGCGCTGTCCCTGGGTCTGCAGCGAACCCCCCCCCTCCACTTCTCTCCAAGGGATTTTGTTAGGAACGTATAATCTGTGCAACGGCCAGAGGCAGCTGCCGTGTCAAACACGCGTGCTCGACGCCTCTGGTGGTGCAAATGCAGGAGGTTGCCTTTTTATACCTCTCCGATCATCCCCTGGGACTTGCTGACAAGGAGGTGGTTCTGCTCAAATTGAGTTTAAGGAGGGCGGCAGCCTCCGCGAACGATGCATTGTGTTCAGAGACCATGATGTGAGGCATTGCCATCTGTTCTTATTTAAAGCCAAAAGCCTTTGTAGGGCGTAGTTTGTCCGAGGGCAGGAGGAACACACGCAGTGTCTAACTGGGGTTTGCATACAGCCATGATTTCAAAAAATAACCAAACTTTTGAATTCCAAAACATTTCTGTCTGGAAGCTTGCCAGCGATGGAGAGAGCTGGTGACGCAGCTCGCGCGCTCGTTACAACATGCGTATCCGTGATCCGGACACAGAGGCCAAGACCACAGGGTGTCTGTGCACTGATGCACTCTGCTCCTGCGGCTCTTAAAGGTGACTGGCCAGGGATAAAAATGGGACATGTGCCTCTTTTGCTGCTTTGTGATGATGATTAAAGGTGGCCTAAAGGGTTTTTTTTCTATAATTTTTTTTCTGTTTGTTTTAACCTAAGACATTTCAACGTTTGTCTTCGCTGGGTTTGCTAGAAGTCTTGTTGGAGGGCTCAGAAGTGGCTTGTAGGCTTCCTAAACTTTTCATTGAAGGATGTTGACTCTTCCTCAAAAAGAGCGCTTCTCCTTGCTGTGTTAGCCAGTTGAGCTAAATTGGTGCTGACAAAACCAGAGAGCCAGCGTTCAGAGCTGTGAATAACCATCGCTTCCCTTCTCCGTCAGGTTTCCAATGCCACACAGTTCTCCAGCCACCCGGAGAGTCTTCTGGGCAGGGAAGAGTTTGAGCAACCCTGAATGTTCAGTGAGAAAAACTTGTAGGTGTTTTTTATGTATAATAAAGAAGCAAAACCAGGGCCCAACCTCATTTTTGCCCCTTTGCTGGTCACCTTTAACCGTTGTGCCGGGAATAGAGATGTTTTCATTAAGGTGGTGTCACACTTTGGAACTGGGAGTTCTGCCACCAGGCAGCGTCTACTCATCATTTTGAAAGGGTTTATGAAGATTCCTTGAGACATGAATCTCTTCTCTCGTGGGCCAGCTCTGGATGAGGGCCACTGAGAGCTTTTGAAATCTATCCTGTGTATTGAGAAGAGCCTGGAAACCACAGGCTTTGACTGGGGGATCCTCTGACGATATCTGTCATTCTCATGCTTAATTTAATGGCAGCGTGATTTCTGTTCAAGTACCAATTCTCTCTTTTAATAAAGGTTCTAGATGCAGTTTGCCTTATGATCAAAGGAGCTGAAATTTGCTGTCTCCCTCTCAACACTTCACCACAATCATAATTGTCAAGCCCTGAAGCAGTCCAATGCTCCTGTTTGTAAGAGGGCTACGGGTGCTGGCTGTATGATTTGTATAGCACCAAATATGATCTATACAGTACTTCGCTAACTCTGCGTCAGAGAGCTAAACATATAAGGCCCAGATTCTGTCACACTTTTAAAAGCATGGTGAAGAACTGGAGGGGGTGCCTGGAAGAGCCACACATGACTCGAGGGCTGGAGCGAATGCCTTATGATAAGAGATTTAAGGAACACGCCTGTTGGGTGTATCAAAAAGATTGAGGTGACTTTATTACAGTTATTTATTACCAGAGGACCTTGGAGCTCTGACCGCAGCCCAGGACCCTGCCGTGTATAAGTACCTTCATGGGGAGAAAATACTGGTTACAAACAGGCTCGTTAATCTAACAGAGAAAGACAGAACAAGAACCAATGCCTGGAAGTTAAAGCCTGACAAATTCCAATTGGAAATAAGGTGCTAACTGGGGAAGGGAAAGTGATTATAACCTTCAGTATAAAATCTCAGGGGAAGTGGTGGATTCGCCACCTCTTGATATCTAAATCCAGCTTGGCAGGCTTTCTGGAAGATGCTTCAGCCAAGCACAAGTTATTAGGAGGTCAGATTAGGTGATCTGATGGTTCCTTAAAATCTGTTAACTGGATCCAAGCAGGTGAACTCACATGATGTGTAAAGGTCCATTGACTTCAGCTGGGCTCATGTGGGCACAGGGTCTGTCCACATGGATCCACCTACAAAACCTGGCCCTAAACAGCTAAAATGCAGGAGGAGAGGGGTGGAGGAGTGCAGGCTGAGGTTCTTAATTAAGACTGAGCTGTACAGCTCTTGGGCTGATTTAACTACTGGTTTAGAAACTGATTCAGTTTCATCAGCGCAAGCTCTTAGAGTGGATGGAGTTAGACCACTACAAAGTTGCTGATCTAATTACGAGAACCAGCTATACTGATAAACCCCTTTATTCTGCATCCGCACTTGGGAGTTGCATTGATTCAGTTGTTTCTGTCTCTTAACTCATATGGTTGAATCTGCACAAACGATGCATGGATCAGCCCTGCCACCCGAATGCAGAGCTTGAACACTGAGGAGCAAAAGGAGGAAGCGACTCTGCTGGACCCGGCAGGAAGAACTCCCGGGTTCTGACTTTGACTCGGGGGGCTTGAGCAAGACACGTACTCTATGCCTCAGTTTACCCATCTCCAATTTGCTGACTATTTTTCATATTTATTCAATAACCTCCGTGTTTAATTTGGATGAAGCTGCTGTAGGGAACTTACTAGGTTCAGCTTGCAGTGAAGTACGTGGTGGGGGAAAGATGGGACTCTTGTCTAATTTTTTTGACAAGCCAAGAACTGGCTAGTGTGTTTGCCCAACTGTCCAGTCTACCCTGTGAAAACTACCCTGTGTGAGGACCTGATAATACCATCATAGTTACCAGGACAGTCATGAGCGTAGTCCTGTAGGATCTCCCTCTTTCCCCCTCCCTTCTGTGGGGCGGGGGCTGATATAACATATTTTGGGAGGTGCAGTGGTGCTTGAATTTTATTCACTTTGGCATCCTAGAATACGGTAAATTGCCCAGGGAAATTGTGGAATCTCTGCCATTGCAGGTTTTGTCAGCAGGTTAGACAAACACCTGTCAGAGATGATCTACATCAGGGGTTGGCAATCTCGGCCTGCAGGCTGCACCCAGCCCATCAGGGTAATCTGCTGGTGGGCCGCGAGAAATTTGTTAACATTGTCCATCTACAGGCATGGCCGCCCATAGCTCCCAGTGGCTGCGGTTTGCCGTTCCTGGCCAATGGGAGCTGCGGAAAGCGGTGGCCAGCATGTCCCTGCGGCCTGTGCCGCTTTCCACAGCTCCCATTGGCTGGGAACAGAAAACCGCGGCCACTGGGAGCTACGGGCGGCCATGCTTGCGGACAGTCAATTTAAAACTTCTTGCGGCCGCCAGCGGATTACCCTGACAGGCCGCCGGTTGTCCACCACTGACCTACATAGTACTTAGTCCTGCCATGACTCCTCAAGGTCCCTTCCACTCCTACAATCCTATGATTGTCCCCCTAATATCTGCCACTATATTAAAAAAAACAACCCTGGATTAGGCACCTCAGCTGGATGTTTTTGCAAATATGTTTAAGATTAACAATGCAGAGATGTGAGTGGTAGGTTTCAGAGTTAATACTGTGGGGACAAACGGTGCAGCTGCCAGCTCTGCTTCAAACTGTTTGCCACCTCTGGCAGGCAGTACCGCATCAGCTCACAGCTGGCAACCAGAAGGGTTACAGACGACGACGTTTGAAAATGAAACCTGAGGTTGTGACACCAAAGAAATGCAGAGAAATCAGGGCCCAGGTCTGCGTGGGCTCTCTTTAATCCATGGGCACGATGGATACTCTGAAGGAAGGCAGCATAGGCTTTGCCTGCCATGTTTTCAGTTCAATCCAGCCTGATCTTTTACCCTTGCTGTGAACTGCATCTGAGCATATCTTTTTATAGCAGGGAGGGAAAGCTTAGCCAGGGCCCATACTCCACTGCCAGCGTGGTGCCAAGAAGCAGAGAGCATGTGGGTCTTGGGCTCTGTAGGAGAGCTCAGAATTTGTTGGGCAGCAAATCCTTGGCACTTTGCGGCCTGTCCTCCCCATCGGGTTCTGTGCTGCTGTGGCATTGTTACTGGTCTGGTGGAAGAAGCGAGGTTCTGGAGACATCAGCCTGGTAATCCCCAAACACCCAGAATTCGGTTGTATTGGTGAGCAAGGACACCAGGCTTTAGCACAGAAGAGCAGTAGGTTTAATGCACATCCTAGTTTAAATGGCTGATATCTTTGAGCTAGTGTTTTCCTGGCTAGTTCTCTTATGATCATAAGGCACTTTGGGTGTTAGTGATACCGACTCCTTACCTGCTCCAGCTCAGGAAGTCACATAGCTGGGTTATGCCAGTCAAAGCCATTTTAAGTGGAATATTCAAAAGCCAAGAGTCAGAAAAAGGCAGCATGGAAGTGGGGGGAGGGTATCCGTATGAGGGCTGATCCATTGAGGTGCTGAGCACCCTCCGCTCCTCACTGACGTCAGTGGGAGTTGGAGGGGGCTCAGCGCCTCGCAGGATGAAGCCCTGGTTTTGCAGATGGACGTTCTAGCTGCTGTGGTTGATTGCAGAGAGGTGATCCTTTAGCATAGCTCTGAATGCTGGGTCCAGGGTTTCCCGCAAGCTCACAGCCATTTCGTCCGTCCACCGGTGCTCCAGGCTCGGGAGCCGCTTCCTTTTCACATCGAAGATGTGTGTGGGTTTAAATCCCTGCGGCATCGTTACTCTGCTGGGCCGAGCGTGGGGGAACAGGCTCCTCTCGATCACTTCATAGGGCAGGTGGGGGACGGGGGAGAGTCTGCCATCGTAAGCCATTTCGATCACCGGCTGGCCGTGCGAGTCCTTGGAGAGAAACAAGAAGGAGCTGAAGTCATGATCCTCACAGGCCTCAGGGTTGGTGCCCAGCCGGACTGTTGTAGGTCGGAATATGTTTGTCACCAGAGGAGAGGATGGATTGACGCTGCCATTCCAAGCTCGCTGTGATTTCGTTGTGGGGGGCTGAGCAGCGGCAGATAAACGGGGTTCCCCTTTAACCGGAGCCCCACGCTTGGCCTGTACGCTGATTTTTTTTTCTCCAGGAGGTATTTTAGCCACTTCCTTCTTGGGGACAGCATCCAGCTTCGCTCTGTCCTCGGGAAAATGCATCCTTTTAGCAGAGTCAGGCAACTGCTGTTGCTGCTTCAGTCTAAGCCAGTTAGAAAATGCCACTGTATTCAACAATTCCTGCTCCCTCTGTAATAAACACACACAGAACTAAGTCAGTCCTGTGTCATTAGATAGAACATTTGTCATCCAGTCCAGGCCATATTAGGTTAAAACGTGTTAAGGAGCCAGAATGCCTGGCAGGTGTTTTGTAAACATGATTTGGTAGGGGGAGGTCTTTCCTCTGAATCAGTGCTGAATGACACGCTACTAGAAGACACTGATGCTGCAGCTGCCTTCTTCCTTAGATGTAATGTTAATTCAGTGTCCTGGGTTCTGGCCACATTCCAGCTCATGTTAATATTTTGCCTACCTAAAAATTCCCCCTCTGGTTTCCTGGGGGCATAGTGTTCAATTCCTGTCCTGAACTCTTGGGTCGTGTCAGCATGTGCTCGGAAGCAGCTGCTGCGTTCCACCCTAGGGGCAATGCATTGCAGGGGGGCGAAATGAGTAGTGTGTCTAAAGAGTCAACTGCAGCCCCGGTGAAAGTAGGCACATATCTCAGCAGGATCTGCTCTAAGGGCTTCCCTCCGGCTGCCTACGCAAATGAGGCTAGGACAACTCCTGATCTAGAGGGTTTTAGCATCAGGGGAGTCACACTCATGAACGGATCTGAGCAGTCCAAGGAAATGACTTGGATGTCACTAGGGCAGCAGGTTGAGGTGCAGGGCTGGGCCGGGGCTTTGTGATTCACTGATTTGTATTTACATTTTCACAGGTTTTTAATGTCTCATCACTAGGTCCAAAATGCCATGAGAAAAGGTACCCGATGTGACTCGGACCAAAGATCATGGCCTGGGTCTTTCTCCTGCCTGGTGGAAATACCATGAGGAGATGAGATCTTAGCATTGTTGTCAGCGCCGGCTCCAGGCACCAGCCCAGCAAGCAGCTGCTTGGGGCGGCAAGAGGAAGGGGCAGCACGTCGGGCTCTTTGGTGGCAATTCGATGGCAGGTCCCTTGGTCCCTCTCGGAGGGAAGGACCTGCCGCTGAATTGCCACCGAAGAAGAAAGCGGTGCGGTGGAGCTGCCGCTGATTGCAACCATGGCTTCCCCCCGCCACTTGGGGCGGCAAAAACCCTGGAGCCGGCCCTGATTGTTGTGGTCCTTCAAACAGCTTAAAGCATTGAAAAGCCATTGGCAATATAAACATCATAACCCCTATTTCTTCTATAGATCAAAGCTCTTCATAATCTTATAGACTCATAGACTCTAAGGTCAGAGGGGACCATTATGATCATCTAGTCTGACCTCCTGCACAACGCAGGCCACAGAATCTCACCCACCCACTCCTGTAACAAACCCCTAACCTATGTCTGAGTTACTGAAGTCCCCAAATTGTGGTTGCAGTGGACGTGGAGGACAGTTGATCACCATCTGCTTTATAACAGCCCTTACCATGAAGACTGTTACGAGGTTCCCCCCATTCCTTCCACTCTTCTTTTCTCAAGACTAAACATGCTCAGTGTTTTTAACCTTTCCTCATCGGTCAGGTTTTCGAAACCTTTTTTCATTTTTCTTGCTCTCCTCTGGACTCTCTCCAGTTTATCTTTTCTCAAGCGTGACACCCAGAAATGGACACAGGGCTCCAGCTGAGGCCTCATGGAGTGCCGAGTAGAGCGGGACAATTACCTCCTGTCTCTCAAATAAAACATTCCTGTTAACATCCCCCAGAATGACATTAGCCTTTTTTGCAACTGCATCACACCGTTGGCTCATGTTCAATTTATGATCCACTCTAACCCCCAGACTCTTTCCAGCAGTGCTGCCACCTAGCCCCGTCTTCCCCAGTTTGTAGCTGTGCGTTCGATTTTTTCCTTCCTAAATGAAGTACTTTGCACGGTCTTTATTGGATTTCAGCATGTTAAGTTCAGTCAAATTTTCTAATTTGTCAAGGTCGTTTTGAACTCTAATCTTGTCCTCCAAAGTGCTTGCAACCTTCCCGTCTTGGGATCATCCACAAATTTTGTAAGTGTTCTCTCCACTCCATTAACCGAGACATTGATGAAATTATGCCACTAAATATGCCTTCCTAGTGTGACAGCGAACCACTGATAACTGCTCTTTGAGTTGGTCTTTCAACCAGTTGTGCGCCCGCCTTACAGTAATTTCATCTAGCCCACAGTTCCCTTGTTTGCATATGGGAGTATCATGTGTGAAAAGCCTGACTAAAATCAAGCTGTATCACATCTACTGCTTCTCCCATCCACTAGGCCAGTGACCCCGTCAAAGGAGGAAATTAGGGTTGTTTGGCGTGATTTGTTCTTGACAAATTCCTATTGGCTATTCCTTATAACCCTATTATCCTCTAGGTGCTTACAGAATGACTGGTTAATCATTTGTTTAGCATCGTTTCAAGTATTGAAGTTAGACTGACCGGTCTACAGTCCCTCTGGGTCGTCTTTGTTCCCCCTTTAAATAAGTGCCATGTTTGCCCTTGTCCAGTTCTCTGGGTCTTCATCTGTCCTCCAGGAGTTCCCAAAGATCATTGCTAATGACTCTGAGATTGCTTTAGTTATTGCCTTAAGTCCCCTAGGATGAATTTCTTCAGGCCCTGCTGACTTTCATGCATCTAATTTATCTAAATATTGTTTAATCTCTTCTTTCCCTATTTTGGCCTGGGTTCCTTCCCTCTTGTTAGTCAACACAGTTCATATTATCTGGTCACCGGTTACCTTTTTAGTGAAGACTCAAGCCAAACAGGCATTAAACACCTCTGCCTTCTTGATGTCATCAACTAGTTCTGCTGCCCCACTAAGGAGAAATCTAGGGCCAGCAGAGTTAAGGACAATAAGTACATTTTTGAAATATACTAGGAACAAAAAGAATCCTGACCATGGAATTGGCCCATTACTAGGTGGACAGGGTAGAGTTATCAATAATAATGCAGAAAAGGCAGAAGCCATTCAATAAATATTTCTGTTCTGTATTTGGAAGGAAAACAGATGGTGTAGTCTCATCATACGGTGATGTTAACACTCTTTCCACTCCATCTGGAGGATGTTAAACAGAAGCTACTCAAGCTGGACATTTTTATATCAGCAGGTCCAGATAACTTGCATCCAAGAGTTTTAAAAGAGCTGGTTGATGAGCTTGCCGGACCGTTAATGTTGATTTTCAATAAGTATTGGAGCACAGGGGAAGACCGGAAGAACATGAATGTTGTGCCAATTTTTAGAAAGAGTAAATGGGACGATTCAAGTAATTTTAGGCCTGTCAGCCTGACATTGATCCTGAGCAAGATAATGGAGTGGCTGATACAGGATTTGATGAATAAAGAATTCAAGGAGAGTAATGTAATTAATGCAAATCAGCATGGGTTTACAGAATACAGCTCCTATCTAACACTTGATTTTCTTTATGAGATTACAAGTTGGTTGATAAAAGTAACAGTGCGGATGTAATAGACTTCTGTAAAGCCTTTGACTTGACACTGCATGCCATTTTCATTAAAAACCTATAATTCTATAAAATGAACATGGCACACATTACATGGATTAAAAACTGGCTAAGTGACCGATCTCAAAATGCAACTGTAGATGGGGAATTGTCACTGAGTGGATATGTATCCACTGAGGTCCCCTGGGGATGGTTCTTGGCCCTAAGTTATTTAACATTATTATCAATGACTTGGAAGAAAACATAAAATCCTCATATTAATAAAGTTTGCAGATAATACAAATTGGGGGAGTGGTAAATAGAGAGGACAGATCACTGATTTAGTGCGATCTGGATAATTCGGTAAACTGGGCACAAGCAAACAATACACTTTTTCATACAGCTAAATATAAATGTATATATCTAGGACCAAAGTATGTCAGCCATATTTATAAGATGGGGGACCATCACCCGGGAAGCAGTGACACTGAAAAAGATTTGGGGGTTGCGGTGGATCCTCTATCACTGACAATGTTTAAATCAAGATGGGATCAAGTATCAGAGGGGTAGCCGTGTTAGTCTGGATCTGTAAAAGCAGCAGAGTCTTGTGGCACCTTATAGACTAACAGACGTTTTGGAGCATGAGCTTTCGTGGGTGAATACCCACTTCTTCGGATGCTGCATCCGACGAAGTGGGTATTCACCCATGAAAGCTCATGCTCCAAAACGTCTGTTAGTCTATAAGGTGCCACAAGACTCTTTGCTGCTTTTTCAAGATGGGATGTTTTTCTAAAAAGCTCGGCTCTAGGAATTAGTTTGGGGGAGTTCTCTGGCCTGTGTTACGCAGTAGTCTGACTAGGTCCGGCTACCACAGCGGTCCCTTCCGGCCTTGGAATCTATGAATCTATAACCAGAGGACCTATGCTTTGCGCTGGGTGTTGTACAGAGTAAACGACAGTCCTGAGAAGCGGCAGAAAAGCTAGCCAGACCTCTGCAGCCATGGTGGAACAGACTTGTTAGCTAACGGAGTCCATCAGCTTTCTGACAGGCACAGCATCCCCTTGACAGAAGATCTCTCTGATATTAAGCTGACTGGACAGATTTAGACAGTATATTCCTATAACCAGGCTAGCCTGTAGTCAGCAAACAGCAGCTGCAGCTTTGCTTGTGGGTTGTGGCCCCGGAGGCATGATTCACCCATAACGCAATTAAGCCCATGACTAACTTTCATCCTCAAATCTGACTCTCAGCTAGGCCAGGTGACATCTCTATGCAAATTGATGTGGCATGGATTCTTACAGAGCAGGGGCAGCCACAGTGCAGCTCTCCCCTGCATGCTATGTAGAGCTGACGGGGAATTGTTTGACTACATGCTTTTTTCATTGGAAAATGCCCATGGACTGAAACCAGATGTGTGTGTGGAAATAGCTGTTGGCTGTTCTAGGGTGGGTTTGGCTAGTGGCACACAGTGGCTCATCCCACTCCTGCATTATTGCTGACACCCTCGGGGTCAAGGAGTCCTGGGCTAGTGGATGGGTTGGAGTCGGTGCGTGCTGCTTAATGGGCACTGAGGCATCCTGGCAGAATGAAGCAAGCTACATCCTCCCTCCTGAGGCAGAGTGCGCCACCTGGTCTCAGGAGAACTCTACCCGCCGGGCGAGGGGTGTGAGCCCTGCTCGTGTGCACACACTCCTGCTAGCTCTCATCAAGCTCGCACGAGTAAACAGCAGCGTGGCACGAGTGGCGGCAGTGGAAGTGCAGCTCAGCCGTGCTGAGTATGAACCCACCTGGGGGCACTGACCACGGCTAAGCTGTGCCTCCACTGCCACTGCACACGCTCCCATGGCTACACTGCTATTCTACTAGTGGTAGCAGGGAGAACATGCCCCTAGCTTGCAGGGAGATGCGGCCTCAGCTACAGATGAACACCGAGACAAGCATATCTGCACAGCTCTCACGCTCCTTCTGGCCCTCGGGCATAAGATTCAGGAGGGAGCAGGCAATGCTGGTTTTGTGAGTCTTTGGCGTGTGTAACGAAAAAGGGGGAAGAATTAGTCCAGTAGTGAATGGGTAAAATGAGGAGCAATGGAATGAGATCAGGAAAGGGGAAACTTCAACTGAGTGACAGGAAAAGGTTCCAGACAATGAGATTTGTTAGGCAGCAGAAGGGCAGGAAGCACATTTAGAAATGGACATGGTAAAACAGGGAACCAGCCTACCTGGCGGTGACCTAAGAAGTCTCTTCCAGCTTAGGCCTTGTCTATGCTACACTGTTAGGTCGCCATACGGCAGCTTACGTGGACCTAACTCTGGAAGCGACTACACTAAAATGTCGCTCCCACTGATTTAACTCGCCCACTACACCGCCTTCATAACTCCACCTCCGCGAAAGGTGGAGCGCTTAGGTCGATGTAGTTATGTCAATGCAGCGTCAGTGTGGACACTGGGTTGCTTATGTCAACTGTTGCTGCCTTTCGGAAGCCGTCCCACAATGCCCCACACAGAGTTCAATGGGCGCAGGCGCTCCTGGGGAGGATGCGCACTGTCGACACCAGGAGTGTAGCGTGGACATGCAAAAGGAATTAATTACTGTGGTGGCTGTGCGCTGACATAACAGAGAGATCCATTTTGTAGTGCAGACTTGCCCTCAGATTCAGTGGGCTGGAGCACAGTTTGCCAAGGGGTAGCACCCTCACAGTTGAGTGCTTGAACTCCTGGAGCGCTGGAGAAGTTCTCACAGGGACCAGTGCTGCTGAGGGGCTGAACTAGCTGGGCATTAATAGTCTTTTCCACCCCAACCACCTTTTAGGTTGCTCGTTGGCAACAAGGCCAGCAAAAGACCTTTTATTTTAACTAGAAACCAAAAATGGTCAGGAGAGGCTCTGGCTGTGCTGGTGCTACAGCCGTGGTGATCTTACCTTCTCTATCTTCCAGAAGTTTTGTTCAGAGCGCTGACATTTACTTTTGAGTTGGTTCAGCTTGTGCATTTCACGTGCAACATTGCGCTTGTCTATTTTCCACATGGCATCAGTCAGGAACCTGGAGAATTACAGACCGGTCAGCTTTTAAGTAATTTCATCTGTGGAGGTTTAATACCACAAACAAATCCAAAACGCTAAACCCCAAAGCTGTTAGAACAGGACCTGCCCTGCCTGCCCGACCCGAAGGCTTAGTCCCGCTGGAGTCATTGGAGCGTCTCCTTTGGGTAAAGCAAAGATTTGCCCCTTGTCTGGTTTCAAAAAAGGATATTTCTCTCTCATGCATTTTCTTGTAGGGTGGCTTATATCAAATGCATTTGGTAGCATTTCCTAGTCCCGCTGGGACATTTGAGTACAGCAGTAATATTATCCTGAAGCCAGACTGCCCTTTAATCTAGTAAAAAATGTCATCATATGCTCAATGGTCGAAGCGAGACAGACAGACTGATTTTTAACAGCGAGGGTAAGAAACCATTGGAACAGTTTACCTAGGGCCATAGTCCACTGTCCATTCCTTGCTGTGTTTACATCAAGGCTGGTTTTATTTCGAAAAGCTGTGCTATGTTTATGAGCTAGATGAAGGAACCACTGTGTGGCAGTCTCTAGCCTGCATTGTACAGGTCAGACTAGGTGATCAAAATGATCCCTTCTGGCCTTAAAATCTCTTAATCCAATACTACCCTATGGCACAAGGGTCTTGCAAGGTTTAATTACAAAGGAACCTGTCCACCCTTATCAGGCAACCTCCTGTCTTTAGAGGCCATAAGAATGGTCATAGTGGGTCAGACCAAAGGTTTATCTAGCCCAGTATCCTGTCTTCTGATAGTGGCTAGTGCCAGACGCATCATAGGGAACGAACAGAACAGGGTGGTTATTGAGTGATCCATCCGTCCAGCCCCAGCGTCTGACAGTCAGAGGTTTAGGGACACCCAGGGCATGGGGTTGCATCCCTGACCATCTTGGCTAATAGACGTTGATAGACTTGTCCTCCATGAACTTATCTAATTTATATTTGAACCCAGTTATATTTTTGGCCTTCACAGCATCCCCTGGCAATGAGTTCCACAGGTTAATGGCGCATTGTGTGAAGAAATACTTCTTTCTGTTTGTCTTAATCCCGCTGCCTGTTAATTTCATTGAATGATCCCTAGTTCTCGTGCTACGTGAAGGGGTAAATAAAACTTTCCCCACACCATTCATGATTTTATCATATCCCCCTTTAGTCATCTCTCTTCTAAAATGAACAGTACCAGTCTTTTTAATCTCACCTCATATGGAAGTTGTTGCATACCCCTAATCATTTTTGTTGCCCTTCTCTGTATAATTCAAGTAGATCTTTTTGGAGATGGAGCAACCAGAACTGCATGCAATATTCAAAGTACCATGGATTTACACAGTGGCATTATGATATTTTCGGTTTGATTATCTATCCTTTTCCGAATGGTGCCTAACATTCTGTTCGTTTCTTTGACTGCTGCTGCACATTGGATGTTTCCAAAGAACTATCCACAGGGACTCCAAGATCTATTTCTTAAGTGGTAACAGCTAATTTAGACCCCATCATTTTGAAGGTACAGTTGGGGTTATTCTTTCCAATGTGCGTTACTTTGCACTTATCAACACTCAATTTTACCTGCCATTTTGTTGCCCAGTCACCTAGTTTAGTGAGATCCCTTTGTAGCCCTTCGTGGTCAGTCTTGGACTTAACTATCTTGGTACATTTTTTAGGGTAGATGTGGCCTCGGTGGGGCTGTAGCCAGTGTTTTTCCTCCACTGTCACTTCCCGCAGGTTCCCCCATGTTTAAAGTACGTACTACAAATGTGTTTATTTTCCCACTGTTGGTTATCAGTTCATGTCGTTACACCCACAGCTGGTTGCGCCTTAGCTGTTTTTTTAAGGTTTTTCAGGCCCACCTTGAGTGATTTAGTTGGACTGGTCTCATCTCAAAAAAGATCTACTGGGATTCGAAACGGTTCAGAGAAGGGCAACTAAACTGATTAGGGGTTTGGAATGGGTCCCATATGAGGAGAGATTAAAGAGGCTAGGACTCTTCAGCTTGGAAAAGAGGAGACTAAGGGGGGGGTATGATAGAGGTCTATAAAATCATGAGTGGTGTGGAGAAAGTGAATAAGGAAAAGTTATTTACTTGTTCCCATAATACAAGAACTAGGGGTCACCAAATGAAATTAATAAGCAGCAAGTTTAAAACAAATAAAAGGAAGTTCTTCTTCACGCAGCGCACAGTCAACTTGTGGAACTCCTTGCCTGAGGAGGTTGTGAAGGCTAGGACTAGAACAGGGTTTAAAAGAGAACTGGATAAATTCATGGAGGTTAAGTCCATTAATGGCTATTAGCCAGGATGGGTAAGGAATGGTGTCCCTAGCCTCTGTTTGTCAGAGGATGGAGATGGATGGCAGGAGAGAGATCACTTGATCATTGTCTGTTAGGTTCACTCCCTCTGGGGCACCTGGCATTGGCCACTGTCGGTAGACAGGATACTGGGCTGGATGGACCTTTGGTCTGACCCAGTCTGGCCATTCTTATGTTCTTATGTATGTTCTTATGAGGTTGGTCCTGCTTTGAGCACGGGGGTTGAACTAGATGACCTGAGGTCTCTTCCAACCCTGATATTTCATGATTCTATTAACCAGTATTGTAGCTGGAAACTCTGAATCAGCCATCATTTGGTGTGCAGCGCTCACCTAGCACAGCTCCTGTGGGCCCATATCCTGCAGAGGTCAATGGGCTGCTGCCCCTCTGCGTCCTTGGCATGGACATCAGCTCCAGCCTTGACCAGTTCAATGATGCAGTTGAGGCGTCCTTCACTGGCTGCCTTGTGAAGTGGCGACGTTCCGCCCTGGTTCTGACTGAAAAACAGACTGTCATTCCGAATTCTAGTCCCGATTTCCGAGAGGCTGCCCCTGAGTTCTTCAGAGAGTATCTCCTTTCATGTGGCATTACAGAACAAACCAGTTATGGGGTGGTCGGTGATGAAAGACAACTACAGGTCCCCTCCAGTCCATCCCCCGCCACTACAGGATTGTGTTCTACTGGTTTCTGGAGCTTCGTTTGGCCTAGATTTCAAGGTCCCCAGTGGTGGGATTTATTTCAAGCCCCTTATTTTTTTTAACAGAGTTTGGATAGGGAGAATTTTGGCCAGGCCTGCAGGCGAATCTCTTCTAATTACAACCCAACTCTTTTCAAGTTGGTGGCTCCAAGTCTCAGTCCAGGTGGATGGCTGGTTCAGGACTTTGGTAATGAGGCAGAGTGCCTTTCACACAGAGGCTCTGCTTTTAATGCGGCTTGCATTGCTAGTGACTGGAAATCACTTTTTGGGTGGCCTGCACGGGATGGGAAGTGACTGAATGTTCCTAGCTGATAGAAATCCCCATCCAAATAGACCTCCTCAGTGGCAGATGCAGCAGAGAGAGCAAAGGAAGAATGGATTATGGAGACTCAACTTTTCGCTCCTCTCTTCAGGTCAGGATTGAGGTACCTTATGATGGAGTGCTGGAAATTTACACAACAACCTCCTGTGCTGAACTATTCTGAGAATCAACACAGGACTTCAGCCTCCAGGGCTGCCAAGCCAGCATCTTTAAAGGGCATTAAAGCCACACAAATTAAAAGGGAAAACCCCATTCAGATGAGGTAAAGAGTTAGGGAGTCTCAAGCCATCACTCACATATTGATGTCTGCCCCCTTTCCAATGAGGTACTGCAAACACTCCAATGCCCTGGGGCCACTCTCCTTGTTCATCACCAGGTGAATGGGGGTCCATCCTGTCAGACTGGCCAAGTTCACATCAACCTCAAACTTTTCGACTACCAGTTTCAGGCACTCCAGCCGGCCGTGTAGAGCTGCTAGATGGATGGCTGAGAAGCCCTAGCAGGGAGGAGGAGGCAACGGACAATTCCAAATGTTTCCTGTCAGACTTGTACTCTAACTAATCCACTGTAACGGGGATGCTTTTCATACCAGAGAAGTGGCGGCTAATGTTCTGAGCACAAAAGCTCCTCCTGGATTCTAATTTTGGCTCCGACAGTAACTCCTTCTGTGACGTTGGGAGAGTCACACTGTCTTTCTGTGCCTCAGTTTCTCCCCCTGTAAAATGGGGCTAATAATATTTTCCTACCTTCTTGGTGTGGTGGTGTATGTTTTTTATTTATTTATTTTGAGGACCAGTGACTGTAAGTAATTGAGAATGGAGGGTTACAACAGAAACAGTATCTGAAATGTAACAAGTGTCTGTATCCCAATGTTTTATTGACATACTAG
Source organism: Mauremys reevesii (assembly GCF_016161935.1). NCBI lineage: Eukaryota > Metazoa > Chordata > Testudines > Geoemydidae > Mauremys > Mauremys reevesii. The sequence goes on from NC_052627.1 coordinate 136,578,860, forward strand.
ATATGTGTGTGTGTGCGTGTGTGTGTGTGTGTGTGTGTCTTTATACTTTTCAGTGGCCACTGTCAACACCGACACACACATCTTTATCACCTGCACCAAACTGCTTCTAATTGTGAAGATGTATAAGGTTATTATAATTACTCAGGACAACCACTAGAGGGCATGATGCTCACATGTACTAGGCCCACGTGTTACACAACGACATGTATAGAGGCATTATTTCATTACAGGTGTGACACTACATACAGGGTATTAACCCTAGAAATCAGTAGTTTACAAAAATAGTCCTAAAAATACCCAAATTTCCTCTTGTTTTTGAAGCACCCAGAAATGTTGCCAAGTTTGGGGGGCAGGTGCATGGAGAAAACACACATTAAGAAGAGATGTCAGTTTACTAAAGGATTAAAGGTAGATACTCAACATGAAACTATATTATTTAAGATGCCTGTCTTTTCAGGTGTTACTTTAAATACCGTAGCTTACTGAACCGGAAAGAGTGACAAAATACAAATCCAGATTTACTTTTCATCTTTCTGTGCCAGTGAAAGTAGACCCATCAGTTCTACTTGTGTCCAGTCAATTTCACTTCAGTGCCTATTCATTTACTTGCAGGACACACTGCAGGGAAATGTTTAAATACCCCCTCACTATATTTTTTGTTTCCTGAAACATTTCTATTCTCCATAGGGTTTTTAAACCCACCCACTCTCACTCATTTGTGTCACCACAAGCTAATGTCCCAATTTTGCAACCAGGCCTGTGTCGGGGAGAACAGGGCACTCACGCGGATACCCATTTGGGCTTCATACAGGTGCAGAGATCTGGCTGTGTGGATCCAGTTGCAGGATTGGGGACTGAAGGCTCTGGTCCTGAGTGGAGCTGAGCCCTGCAATTCCCATTTATTTCAATGGGGATTACAGGTGCCTAGCATTTCTCAGGATCAGGCCCTACACTGATAGTGTCTTTTAAAAAGTTTTACATTCAGCCAGTTAGGCCGGGGGATGGTTATTGATTCTTGAGCATTATCATCAAGGGTGTGATCCTGATCTTCCGAAGCCAGTTGGAATCTTTCCAATATCTTCGGTGGAAACGGGCTACATCTGTCCTCTCACAATAGGGCCCAATCCTGCATGGTGCTGAACACCTTTTGCTCCAGTCAAGGGAAGTTGAGGACACTCTGCATCTCACTGGAAGCATTTGGCAGGATCAGGCCCTTTCATGAAGCAGTCGTATTGTTTTGTCTGGTTTCTGCTGACAAGCAAAGATCCCAAGAGCGAAGCTGAATTGTTTTATTTGTCACCAGACGCTCAGGACAAACACAGCCTTGGGCTGAGTGCAGTTGATTCCCGCGGTCATGTCACCCGTTGCGTTGGTGCGGTGAAAGCAGCACTAATTTTCACAGTGGGAACATTTGGTGGCAAAGGAGGAAGCACTTAATAGGACTGTGCTCTCAGCTAAATGACTCTGCATTTATTCTGCATGAGCGCGGATCAAAAAGGCTGCTAAGTCCCAGCTCCTTCCGTTCAGCGGTGCTGTCGGAGGGGCCCATTCGTAAGCAAGCCTGTGATCTGGAGCTCAAGCTCCAAGCGTTTGGCTTCGAAGAGTCACACTCAGACACCTCATCTCTCAATGAAATTACATCTCGCACTAGGGGCCTGATCCAAAGCCCTCTGAAGTCAATGCAAAGCTTTCCAGTGACTGCAACGGGCTTTCGATCAGGCCCTGGCTAGACCCATTGCTAGACGTGCAGTGCCTGAATTGCACACTGCAATCACGCCATGCATGAAACAAACCAGAGAATCTTTCTGGCTAATTCATTGTGACTGCCATGAAGACTAGAACTCCGTAGTTACGTTCTCCTTCGCAGGCAGGAGCACGACGGGAAGAACACTTCCCACGGCAAGGAGGTTCCATTGTCCTTTGGGCAAAAAGACCACAGCACTTACATATGGAAACCCCCAACTAGTAACTCCTATTGTCCATCTTGAGGGGCAGTATCGTGCCATTGGTTTTCAAGCACAAATCCCACTGAAATCCATGTTAACCTCACTGCAACCTGGACAGCGCTGGATGGTTCCTTACAGTTTATTTGCTAGTATTTCTCATCTAATCTAGTGTCTAGAGCAGGGGTAGTTAACAGGTGGACCACGGTCAAATCCGGACCACCAGACGCTTTTGAATGAACCCCAAAATCTTTTTATTTACTTATTATTATCATTATTAGCAGCAAAGAATCCTGTGGCACCTTATAGACAGACAGTTTTTTTTGCAGAGCTTTCTTGTGTGGGTTCTTCTTCTTTAATTCAAGGCCACGAAAGCTCAGCACACTCAAGCTCATGCTGCAAAACGTCTGTTAGTCTATAAGGTGCCACAGGATTCTTTGCTGCTTTTACAGAACCAGACTAACACGGCTCCCCCTCTGATACTTATTATCATTATTGTTATTTTTAAAATATTATCTGCTCTGGAGTCTGGACCTTGACTACACCTTTTGACCAAGAAATTTGAGCCTTGACAAAAAAATAATTGACGGTCCCTGGTTTATGTCTCAAGTGCTGGGGCTTCTCTTGGGAGATTTAATTCAATGGCTCCAGGTTTGATTGTCAGGAAGTCCTCCCTGATGGGTGAATTTAGGCTGACTGTCTCAGTGCCGTTCCATTTCTCCTATTTATAGCCCTTGCGTTACCCAAACAATTCCTTTGCCTCTTTGGCAATTCCACCCTTCAAAGATAGACACACAGTTATGTTCCTCTCTGAGTTGTCTCTTAGCTATACAGAGTCAGTTATTTACATATTCTCAATCCAGCTAGCCCCTTAATCATTTAGGTTGCTTTTTCTCTTAATTCCCTCCAATTTACATAACATTTTTTCTGGCAATAAAGATCCCAGAGTTGAATGTGGCATTCTATGAGCTGGCCACCTCGCTTCAGCTGGATAGAAGAGTCTGTTAACTTCCCTACTCTGTGACATGCTGACTGTGTAAACAGTAGAAAAAAATTCATCTGCACATATAGGGAATTTCTGAGCAGGTATGGCAGGGTTAGGGTGACCAGATGTCCCGATTTTATAGGGACAGTCCTGATTTTGGGGGCTTTTTCTTGTATAGGCTCCTATTACCCCTGACCCCCTGACCCAATTTTTCACATTTGCTTTCTGGTCACCCTAGGTAGGGTTCAGCTTGGCAGGGCTCTGGGGGAATACAATTTTCAAATGTGGGTGTCTACCATTGGAAACAAAAGGACAGATTTTTAAAGGTATTTGGGTGCCTTTCAGAGGTGCATGGTAGGATTTTCAAAAGCACCGAGACACCTAAATCTCACTAAAAGAACAGGGGTACTTGTGGCACCTTAGAGACTAATACATTTATTTGAGCATATAGATTTGTTAGTCTCTAAGGTGCCACAAGTACCCCTGTTCTTTTTGCAGGTACAGACTAACACGGCTGCTACTCTGAAACTAAGTCTCACTGAGTCTCATGGGCATGAGGCACCTAGGAGCTTTTGAAAATCCCATGCAGCACCCATCGCCATCTGGAGGTGCCTAAATATCTTTAAAAATCCGGCCCTAAACAGCTAGCCTGATTTTTCAGAGGTGCTGAGCGCCCAGATGCCACAGAATAAATTCCCATTAGATAACAGTTCCTTGATGTAATTGGAAGCAGGACAAAAGATGGGACTGAGGCCTGCATAGCTCACAGCGAGTGTCTTAAAAGGCAGATCAAATCTTAACAGAGACTATCTTGGGAATACCGCCCCTCTCACTCATAGCTGTACAGACCACCTCCGCTCCCACTGGAGCCCATAACATCCCTGTGGCAGCCATAGAGCAGTTGTTCACCTGGAAGAACGAAGGATTTATGCATTTTTTAGCTGTTTTAAAGAAAATTAAAACCTGGAATTTTTTAGCAAATTTAAAAGCCTGGAAGCAAGGGGCGTCAGTGGGAATGCTTTGCTAGATCAGAGCCCCAGTGAGCAGCCACCTCTCTGCAGAGCACAAGTGAAGAACCATTGATTCAGAGGATTAGTACACAGAACCTTTTGCCTCTAGGTTGCTAGTTCAAAGCTGGAAGCTCTCTTCTGAAGTGTGTCTGGTGGGGTTGTAAGAACAGTGAGGGGGCTTGCACCCAGACTGTGGAATCAGGTGACCTGGCTTCTCATCCCACCTCTGCTACTGACTTACTGTACTCACATGGGCAAGTGATTGTGCCTCAGTTTCCCCATCTGTAATATGTGGATAATTATTCTAATCTTTATAAGGGGGGTTGAGATCACTGGATTATAAACACCCTTTTTAGTTATATCTTCCAAGTGCTGTGCAAACATTAATTGCGACAACTCTGTGGGGTAGGTAAGCATTATTCCAATTCTACAGATGGAGGAACTGAGAGACACAAAGAAGGCAAATGTTTTGCCCAGGATCACAGAGAGTATTAATGGGGAAACAGAACTCAGGAGTTTCTGGCTCCCCTTCCCCTGCTCAGTCCCCTGTGCCACACTGCAATGAGTCTGGGTCTCAGAGCAGTTGCTAAGAGACAAGTGTACAGCTCACAAAACCAGCATCACAATTGTCCATCACAATGGGCCCCGTGTTGTCACTCTGGCGGAGAAACCAAGGTCTGAATGGGCCAGGGGAGCCTGAACTCCCGTCTCCCCAGTTAGCAAACAGGCTGGCATCTGTCACCGGCTTGATGGTCACTTAACAAACGGGATTTACATTGATATCGGCTTGGTTGGGCGACTCAGCTTTCTGCAGACATTCCTGGAGCCAGTTCAGGTTCCCCACGGAGGCTGCCATATGCTCATACTTTCCTCCATACAACTTCTTACAGACTCTGGCCGATCTGGGAGCGCCGCTAAACGAGAACCAGACACACAGACACATCACTCTGTTTGGCCCACCGTCATCTTCACTTCTGCGCAAGGCCTAGAATTGTGCTCACGGAGCTAAGCTTAATGAGTAGGGGCAGGTCATCATCCCTTATATGTTCCATGTTAATCTCCACACAAGCTGGCTTCAGCCCTCCAGTTCCTTTGGACAGCAAGGTCAGCTATGCTCCATATCGGATGCACACAAAGCAACAGAGGTTTTCTTCTAACCTCAAAGTGCCCTGCGTCAAGTTAAATTGAATTTAAAAAGGTGCCAAGTGACTAGAAATTCAGTAATTTTTAAAATTAACCAAGTGGAGGGACACGTTGTCTCCTCCCAAGTGAAAAACCATAGCTCTGGCTTCCAGTCATTCTCCAGTTACTTGGGATTCACCCTCTGATTGCCACAGCTTCCAGAGACCCTGGGGGAAAATGGCTTGGGGCTGAACAAGGAGCAAAGGTCTCAGGTTGCAGTGGGGGAGGTTTAGGTTGGATATTAGGAAACACTATTTCACTACAAGGATGGTGAAGCACTGGAATGGGTTACCTAGGGAGGTGGTGGAATCTCCTTCCTTAGAGGTTTTTAAGGTCAGGCTTGACAAAGCCCTGGCTGGGATGATTTAGTTGGGTTTGGTCCTGCTTTGAGCAGGGGGTTGGACTAGATACCTCCTGAGGTCCCTTCCAAGCCCGATCTTCTATGATTCCATGTATTAATTTTTTGGGGCCTCTTCCAGGGGGCTAAAGGGGAGATGATGATGGCCCCTTTCCCCTGAGAGGACCTTTCATCTGGAGAGGGCGGTGGAGGCAGTGGAAGGGGGAAATGCAGCCATCTCTGAAAGGCAGCAGCTGATTTAACAATGCACAGCAACACTACACAATTTGGGTCAGAAGGGAAGACTATTATATTGACTGGAAACCCCACTTAGATATCGATAGGGCTCTGCATTGTGAAGCCTAAAGACCTGAGGTCTCTCCCTGCTGCACACCTGTGTGGTCTGAAGAGAAATGAATGGTACATTGTTATCCCACACATCATGTACTGAATGGCTGAAGCTCCACAGGAGCTGGCTTTGCTGACCTGTCTTCTGAGTCTTGTCTTTTAGGTTTTAAGCTCCTTGGTGAGAGCCTGTCATTTGCTCGCTATACAGCACCTAGCGCAAAGGGGCCAGACACAATTGAGGTGTGAGCGCAATATAAATAATGACATGAGACAATACGGTGGTTTGGTGTCTGCTGACCCCACAACACCTGAAGCACAGAGGATGAAATATCTCACAGCGGGAATGGTTATCTTCGGGAAGTGGGCGGAGGGGAAACTTTATTTGTGAGCTGTGTGATATGTAAACACACAACCCCACGGACACACTTACACAATCACAGTCCCCAGACCCACCCACAGGCTAACCGGCATATCTCAGACCCAGAACTACCCCAGTGACTCATCAGCTCCTACACACATCCATCCCCGACTCACTCAAATCTCCAGCTTCCTCACAGTGCCTGTCCCCCTGCTCCTCAACCAACCCCCACTGCACGCAACCCCCCCATCCACTGCCATCCCAAACACAACCCCCAACCACCCCGTCCCCAACTCACCCCCGCAAACCCACAGCTACCCCCCAGCTCACATCCCCCCAGCCACCCAATCCCCAACCCACATCCCCAAACCCCCAGCCACCCCCCCAGCTCACACCCCCAGCCATCCCATCCCCAACTCACACTCCCAAACCCCCAGCCCCGCCCCAACTCACACCCCCAGGAACCGCCCCAGAGCACACCCCCAACCGCCCACATCTCCAGTGCCACCCAACCCCTCAGCCACCTCTATCCCCAACATACAATCCCCCAGTCACCCCATCCCCACATCACACCCCTAAACACACAGCCACTACCCAACCCCCACCTACCCTCATCCCCAACACACCCAGCTGCCTCCCCACCCCCACTCCCACACCCACAACCCAAGCTGACTTTAACCCCCTACTCATGACCCCCAAATCCCTCAGCCGCCTCCCGAACTCACACCCCCAATCCACCAGCTACCCTGATTCCCAAACACACAAACCCCAACCCTCCAGCCACTCCATTTCCAACTCACACCCCCAAACACACGCACCCCTAGCTGCCCTCAACCCCCTACTCTCGACCCCCCCAGCCCCAAAGCCTCCCCCAATGCCCCACCCCCAAGCCCACCGGTAGCCAGGTGTCCGGTTTTCGACCGGAACACCCTAAGGCTCCCTACCCAGCTCCGCGTGGCTCCCGGGAAGCTGCCGGCATCTCCCTCCGGCTCCTAGGTGCAGGGGCAGCCATGGGGGCTCTACACACTACCCTGCCCCCAGCTCAGCTCAGCTGCTCCCATTGGCCAGGAACCACAGCCAATGGGAGCTGAGGGGGCGGTGCCTGACGACCTGGGCAACATGCAGAGCCATGTGGCTGCCCCTGTGCCTAGGAGCCGGAGAGAGATGCCCGCACCCTCTCTGGTGCCCAACCCCCTGCCCCTGCCCCTGCCCCAGCCCCCTTCTGCTCCCCTATCCCTTCAGCCCCAGCCCCCGCCCAGAGCCCATGCCCCCAGCCCGAGCCCTCACCCCCCCTCGGGCCCCAACCCCCTGCCCCAGCCCCCAGCCCCATCCTGTACCCCAAACCCCTCATCCCCAGCCCCACCCCAGAGCTCACAACCCCAGCCAGAGCCCTCACCCCCTCCGGCACCCCAATCCCCTGCCCCAGCCCACTGAAAATGAACAAGTGAGCGAGGAGGGGGGAAGGCGAGCGACCTGAGGGGTGGGACCTCAGAAGGGACGGGGCAAGGGGCGGGGCAAGGGTGCTGGGTTTTCTGCAAATAGACAGTTGGCACCCTAACCCTCCCACCCCGCTCACTGCCCCCATCCTTGAACCTCCTAGCCCAGCTGCTTGCCATGGCAACAGCACCATGCTCCACAGGAGCGCGGCCTGCCGCTCCCCCAAATCTGGGGCGCTCCCCGGGACTGACCTGAGGGCGGAGCCAGTCCAGTGAGCCATGGCTGGGGGCTGCCCCGCTGATAAAGGGGCGGGGGGGCTGCGTACTGTTTGGCCGATTGTAAGAGCTCAGCAGCCGCACTTCCCCCCGGCCCCCTCCTCTCCCCTGGGGGGGGGGCGGCTGGTCTGTGGGGATCTGCACTCCCTCCCCGGCCCCCTCCTCTCCCTTCAGGGCCGGTCTGTGGGGATCTGCACTCCCCCCCACCCCGCTCCTCTCCCCTGGGGGGCTGGTCTGGGAGGGGCCCACACTCCCCCAGCCCCCTCCTCTGCCAAGGGGGGGGGCTGGTCTGTGGGTGAGTGCACTCGCCCTTGGCCCCCCCTTGTCCCACGGGGACAGGTCTGTGGGTGACTATGCTTCTCACTGAGCTTGTGACCATAAAGTGTAAGTGCGTTGGGGTCCGTGTGCTAATGCTCGTGCAGAGGGGCAGGAAACTGTGCAGTCCACGGGGCAGGGTCATTGCTCTTGGTTGGGATGTTCCACAGTGTCCTCACCCTTGCTAGACCCCTGTCCCCTCTTCAGGAGTCTGGTTTGTCTTGCACACCCCCAAATTTAACCTCCCTTAAAAACTGCTTCCTTACAAAATCAGACATCAAAATACCGCAGTGTCCCAGCCGCACTAGTACTGAACAATTGCTTTTACTGGCTCAGTTTTGCCATCTGATTATAAAATAAATCAATTGGAATATAACTCTGGTACTTACATGTCAGTGTATCGTATAGAGAGCAGTATAGACATGCCAGTGTCTGTATGAAATTGTAGTTTGTACTGACTTCGCTAGTGCTTTTGATGTAGCCTGTTGTACAACTAGGCAACTCTCTGGATGAGTTGGTGTCCCCCCTGGAAGAGCTCTGCCTGCCCCCAGGGGTACACGTACCCCCCCTGGTTGAGAACCACTGGCTTAGGGGAAGGCTAACGTGTGCCACTCTGGTTTAAGGGCTGGTAGAGCAGAGGCCCCTCAGCCTTCAGGGCAGGCATTGCCCGGGCTGTTTGCAGTCAGACACTGATCTCTGCCTGCTGCTGCAGGCTTGCTCTAAGGAGAGCTTCGGCTGTCAGCTTTTTCTTATCTCCTTTCACAGCCCATCAGCCTTCGCTGGCCCAAAGACCCATTCACGGATTCCAAGGCCAGAAGGGACTATTGTGATCGTCGTCTGACCTCCTGTATAACTCCGGCCAGAGACCTGCCCCACAATAATTCTTAGAGTAGATGTTTTAGTAAAACATCCAATCTTGATTTAAATTGGTCCATGTTGGAGAATCCCTGGTAAATTATTGCAATGGTTAATTGCTCTCACCTTTAAAAATTTACCCCTTATTTCCAGTCTCAATTTGTCTAGCTTCAACCTACAGCCATTGGAGTGTGCTATGAATGTCTCTGTTTGACTGAAGAGCCCAGTATTAAATATTTGTTTCCTCTGCAGGTACTTATAGATTGTAATCATGTCACCCCCTCCCCCTGAACTGTCTCTGTGTTACGGTAAATAGCGTGAGCTCTTTGAATCGATTGCAAGCTCTGTCATTCCTTAACACACTAAGGGGTCTTTCACGGCCCAAAATGAGATCCTCCCATACCAGATTCAGCAGATTCAGCCTACCTTCTGGTGGATACATCTGCTTGCTGTACTGGAGGGTGTTAACACTCAAAGCCCTCACAGGAGAAGTGTGTTTTCAGCGGCTGGGGTGATGGGTTTGTTTGAATGATGAGAGGGAAGGGGAGGTACAGGGACCATGGAAAGGGGGAAAAGACAAGAGCCAAAAATTTCTTGCTTCATGAGCAGACACGTGACAGCTCCTGAGTGTGAGGCTGAGGGGTGTGAACTTGATGGGGAAGCCAGGAAAGGGACCCAGAGCAGAACTTAACTTGAGCAGAGCAGCGGGAGTTTCTTGTCTGCAGGAAAGTGAGATGAGAGGCAAGGGGGCTGAAGTGACCAAGGTGAAATAGGACTCTGGGATGACTTCCAGCCCATGATGATTTAGGACACAGTGGGACCACCACCGAAACTTTAGGGAGGTCTCGCAATGTACCTTTTTATTCATGGTATAGCAAGAGATCTCTGTGACACTGGCAGACCAGATGCCAGCTCATGCCAAGGCCCCTAAGCCTCACTGAACACTGACAAATGCACAGCTTGAAGCCAGTCTGACTCACCCATGTGTTGGTATTGTTAACATAGGTACTAGATTTATAAAAAAATGTGTTTAGACTTTATGAAATGCTGGTAGGCTGCTGCATGTATTAATCTGACTTATAACAGCTGTACCCCATGTTGTAAGGCAATATAGAAGTGTTTGCTCTATAACTATACATGCGTTTGCTCTAAAACTGTTCCCCCCCGACTCAGTAGAGAGGCATTACCAAGGGTGAAATACTGGTTTACCACAAGCGGCATCATCTCCTGCCCAACAAAAGAAGGCCCATGGACACCAGACAAGCCATTGTGGAACATCAGTGGACAAAAGACTCTGTTGATTGCTCCTCCCACACCCATGAGGAAGAGACATGCACAAGCACTTGTCCCATCACCCTTGAACTCTGGGGGAAAGGAATAAAGATCCCTGACAAGAAGGAACCATATCTCTATGCTGCTTGAACTCTGACGGGTGAAGATTTCTAAGCATAAGCGAGGGATCCCCAACTGTTTGGCCAGGAATAGCCCTAAAGGACACATAGCGCTTGACTATTACAGCTGCTTCTATTACCTTTTGGAATCTAAGATTGTAACACGTGTGTGTGTGTGTGTGTTTATCTGCTTTAGCCTTGTAAATAACTCTCACTTCTTTTTTCTTAGTTAATACATCTTTAATTTGTTATAGGATTGGCTACAAGCATAGGATCTGAAGTGCAGTTGATCAGCGGTAAGTGACTGGTCCTTTTGGACTGGGAGTAATTTGAATATCGTTGTGATTTTTGATGTAAGGGACCTTCTCTCACCAAGGCAGGCTTGCCTGGGTGGCAAGACAGACCGGAGTGCCCAAGGGGACTGTCTGCGACTCTATGTTAAGGCTGTCACAATCCTTGAGGAATTCAGACTTGATACTTGGTTGATGAAATGTGGACACAGAACTTAGTACATCCAAATTCAGTTTCTGTCTCTTTAGTCCCTTTCTCTAACAGGTTGTCTAGTTAAAAGGTACAGGGCTCAAATTTCAAATGTGGGGCTTCTTAGAAGGACACTCAGATCCCCCAAGATGCTCAGCTCAGCAGCTGACTGGGTTCTGCTGGATCTATTCTTGTCAGAGCAGCTCGGTTAGAAAAGAATGGGCTCGGAAGCTGCAGCCTTCTTTATCTGCAGCCCAGCAGTCCTCAGGAAGAGCGTGAAATTATGTCTGGCCTTTGAAAGAGAAGGGATGGACGATCTTTACAAACCAACAAAACCACATTCCACTGGCCAATGACAAATCCACTCTAGGACCACAATATGAAGCTTGTCAGTGTTAAGATTCCTGACCGCACCTCCCAGCAACCACCGAGGCAAGTGGAGCAAGCTAGTATGCGTAACAAGCAGGCTGTGCATCTGGCTGCACTTGGCGCTAACAAGCTTGACTGGAGAACCGCATCCTCAGGCTGTGCTCAGGATCTGAATGTTTGCGTGCCTGAAAGATACACAGGTGGGGCAGGTACTGCAAGGAGCATCGGCAGGGTGTGAGACCAGGCAGCCATGCAGTGTCTTGTGGTCCAACCTGAAAGAGAGGCATGTTTAGAACATTAGAACAAAAGCATGAGAGTCCATTTGCAGTGCGGTAGTGCCAGGAGGCGGAGATTGGGCGGACACTGTACTGTACCAACACGTCATAAGAAACAGACCTTGCCATTAAACAGGCAAAGGAAGGACTATTATCCCCATTTTATGGATGGGAAACTGAGGCACAGAGAGACCAGCGCACTCAGTGCTAGAGCCCAGCACGCCGGAGTCCCGTGCTAAAGCCTTACCCACACACCCATCCTCCCTTTCGGAGATGTAGCTTATTCACAGTAACTTCACCAAACTTCCACAAATGTAAGTCCCAACTGAATCCTCTGGACGAAACTCTGGCCTCAGTGGCACAATTCCCATTGACTTCGCTAGGGCCGGGACTCCACCCCACTGTGGACACCATCAGCTGCCTGTGGCAGGGATACCCCTGGAGTCCCAGATGGCAGCCGACCGTCTGTAACTGGCGGGGGAAGGAAAGGCTGGGCTATAGCAGCCTGTCGCGCTGCTATGTGCGAGTCAACGCTCAAGGCTGATACAGAGCCAAAGAAAAGTTCTGGGGCCAGATCCTGGCCCACTGAAGCCCATGAGAGCTTTGACTTTGCCCTCAGAGGGCACAGGGTCAGGACCCAGGCTGGCAGCCTCCATACTGGACATTGTCCCCACACACCCACAGAGGAGCGATGGAGAAGTGACCACATCAGTCTCGACTCACGATCTTCTGCCGTAGCAACCAACCCGTGTCCTCTCATGACCCCTCCTTTCACCCTTTGTATGATGTCACCCTTTTTGGTCATAGCCAATAAACGGCCAGCTCCAGGAGCACCAGCATCTCCCAGCACCTATCCTGGGGCTGTGGGGGCTTAGCACCTTTCTGGATTGTATCCACAGCCTCTGATCTGCGCCCACTGGAGTCAGTGCCAAAGCGCTCACTGAATTCCATGGGAGCTGATGGTTAGACTGGAAGCATGTGGGGGCAGGGCTCTGCCACGTTCCTGGAGCCTGGGGTGCTGCAGACAGCCCTAGCTGGCCTCCCTCTCTTTGTACTCCAGAGTGCTTTGCGGAACCCTTGGGGCCGGCTGCCCTTCCACCACACAGAAACTGTCACGGTTTGGTGTAACAGGCACAGGCTAGCCTCCGGGGAAAATACTGAAACTAACCAGAACGAAATGCACAGAGAGTGACCGTTGTAACACATGTGTGCAGCATGTCTGGCATCCCTGCCTCACATGGCTGGTCTACCTGGAGGATAACCACCTACTACTGCTGCCTGTTAGTGGAGTTACTCCTTTAGCTCAAGTGAGAGGTGCCTGTGCTTCAGTGCTGGAGGTCCCAGATCCAACCCTTCCTAATGCCCCAATGAGGTGGGTTGTCATGGCTGTTTCTTACAGGATGGCTGGTTTTCAGGTCGTCTCTCTCTGTGCCGGCTTGTCCTCTGCTTCATTCAGGAGAGCCTGTCGCCTGCTTTTCTGAAGGTGCACCGATCTCGCTCTTAACTGGACGACAGCTACATTCTCCTCAGAGCATGGACTGGACACAGCTTTGCAAATTTCACTGTCACCTTAGAAGATAAGAAATTCTCATAGACATTGTGTGACAAGACCATGTTTCACAGAATGCTGCTATTCTGATGGGGGGCTGGAACAATTTGTATAGTGGGGTTCTGAGAGCCATTGAACCAAACTGTAAACCCTGTATTTAATGGAATCCGCTTCAAGCCCAGGGGTGCTGCAGCATCCCCCTGCACGCATAGTTCCAGCACGTATGTATTCTGAGATTCCACAGCTGTCAAACCTGCCTCCCAACAGTGGCTAAAATCAGCAGCCACTCAAATATCTTGCCCTGATTTGTTCTGCTGAATCATCCCTGTTATGACAGACTGGCCACAGAAATAGGACTTTACTCATCCCTCATCTGAAACTTACAGTGTTAAGCAAAACTAACAAATAATGAACTGATGAGAATATTTTGCATCAGTAGATCTCCAAGCACTAAATAAAGGTTGGTCCGTATCATCCCATTTTATGGATAGACAAAGAGAGGCAAAGTGACATGCTTGGGACTGCCCAGCAAGTCAGTGGCAGAGCTGCAAACAGAACCCAGGAGAGCGCCAGTAATTAAACAGCCCCTTAGCCTGAGCCAGCTGACATGGGCTGGCTGTGGGCGTTTAATTGCTGGGTAGAAATACTCAGAGAGACCTACAATGTGGCCTCTGTCAACTCTCTCTCAAATAGCAAGGTGTGGCCTGCCCCAACCACGGCTCCCAGCATGCAGTGCTCCACTAAGCAGAAGGCTACCCTGGCTGTGGAGGAGCATGCTGGGACCTGGTATTGCAGCAGGATGGCTTCCTGAATTGGATCTGAGAGACCTGAGGAGGGGTCACTGCACCTTGATTCTGCACCTCTTTTCTGAGCTCGGCCCGCAGCGGCGAGGGCTGGGCGGGAGTGGAAGAGTCCACCATCCTGCGCCGTCTCTGCAGCACGGACTGCAGCTGGTTGTCATTGATCTTCTGGCTGTGTTTACGCCAGCTCTGTTTTCTGACCGGCCTTTTCATCGTGCCCTGATGAGAGAAGCCGGCACACGTTAGCGGACGGCTCAGCCACCGAGAAGCACAGTTCCCACCCACCCAGTGGCTGCATGCGCAGTCATCTCAGTTCACATTCAGGGATGCGCTGGGGCTGAGCCTCCAGTTGCTTAGAGGGGCTGAACTTCCCAGCAGGGCTGCGTGGCCCAGCAGTGAGGTTTGAACCTAGGGCTAGAGTTTGGCAAGGAACCAGCTTTGCGGTTTGGCGGCAGTTAAAAAAAAATTGGTATGGATGGAACTGAATCTGACATTTTGCAAAATTTTCAGCAAATCAGAAACACCTGTTTCAGGCTTGTGGCAGAGAGGGGATTTGACCCTGCATGCCCCATGCGAGTTTGCTAACTACTAAGTTAGAGGCTGGGTCTCCGTGTGCGTGTAGGGGCTGCATGACCTCCTCTTCCTTCTCTGACTGTTTTGGGCATGGCTGAAACTATTTATGTCACATTTGAGAATAGTTTCCAGTCACCCGAAGCTACATTTTTCTTCGAATTAACTATTTGTCCAAAAAAAAAAAAAAAAAAGTCCCCTGCTCAGACCTCAACCCCTTGAGCTGACGGAGAAGCTCCACTGGGCGGGGGGTGGGGCATATCTAGACTACAGTCTGAAGTCGACTTAGGTCAACTTCCAGCCTAATTGCTGTGGTGGCTGATTCGGGAGCATCCTCACCAGGAACACGTCCACCGACTGAGGAGGGGCAGTGTGCGGGGCTGAGCGCCAGGGCTCTCCACTCCAGGCAGATCCCCTCTAGGAGCCTAGCTGCCGCGTGGGGCCTCTCATCTCCAGTGGGGAAATCTGCCCCCGGAGGCCGGTCAGCTGCTGTGTTCCCAGCAGGGAGCTGGGACCCCGGGGCTCAGCAAGGTTCCCAGCAGGCAGTGAAGAGCCCGGCAGGCAGCCTGGCTTGCAGTGGAGACCCGGCAGCAGCCGGCTGGGGAGCCGGGAGCTGGCTTTCTTAGCCATTTTGGAGCCATGAAGTTGACAAGACAGCCAATAGTGGTATAAGTAATGCAGAGTCTACACAGACACTGCGTCACTCTAACTACACTAACACAAGCCCTACACCGCTCCTCGAGGTGGAGTTCTATGTTGGTGTAGTAGGGAACTTACATCAGCAGGAGCAGGGCTGTAGCGTAGACACTGACATAGTTAGGTTGACATAAGCTGCCTTATGTCAACCTAACTCTGTAGTGTAGCCCAACGCAGCAATAGCAGGCTATTATCCAGCTGCAAGAGAGGTAAGCGACACACACGGTAACTGTGATAAGCTTTCAAGCCAGAAAACACCCCCACATACAAGTCTCAGCACGTCTAGCGAGACAGGTTCACAGACTGTCGAAGAGGTGCCTGGGTCAAGGTCAAAGCTCAATGAGTGGCACTACAGACTCTGCTGTCAATCTGATTCTGTGGATTTTCCAAACCCAGGAAAATGAAGTGATGGCAAAATTGTCCAGCTTGCTTTCTTTCCCCCCTCCCAACTTGTGATCAGGGCAGGGATCATGCAGTAAACAGCTGGATGTTTCAGGTCCTTCCAGTGTGAGCCGTTCAATATCCATTCAGACATCGTACGGGGGAAACATCGAACCTTCCAAAGCAGAGAGACGCTTTTATTTTTAATTTAATTTTTTTTAAAAGGGGAGGGGGGAATTGAAACTCACATCAAGAGTTTCCAAGCGGGGGGGAGTTCATTTACAACAAAAAAAAGGCTCCCCAATTTGCACACGCTTAGAGCACAGCTTCAAGGCCCTGCGCTGAGCAGCCAGGATAGGAGGGTCAAGGCATGTGAGTAAAGTTAACGATCAGGCTCTCTGCACGGAGCGAGCGCATTATAAGGGCCCAGAGGAAAAAGGAGCAAGGAAGTGGGGTGAAGGAGCAGCTGCTTAAGCGTGATGCACACCCTGCTACTCAGTAAGGGAACGGCTCTGTCCTGGAGTAGCTTGATGAAGGCACATTCCTGCAGGATGGGGGGCTGCCCTGCATGCCCCACTGTGCTCAGCTTTCTGCACCTGTCCTGTCCTGGGTGCAAATGTAAAGGGTTCTCCCAGGCACCGGTGCCTTTCTGCACAGCAAGCTGAGGGCTAAAGCTGCTTACCAGGATCCCTTGCAGCTCCATCACGGTGCTCTTGCGTTTGCTGGCTGCTGTTGAGCGATCCTGAGAGGGGAGATCTCTTGAGAGAGGATTCTGCTCTCCCTCCCCCAGCACAGACACACCCACAGCTTGTATCCCAGTGGCCCGGGGTCCTTCGCCTCGTTCCTGAGGCTGCCAAAGAAGCTGGCCAGCTAGGGCTGGCAGTCAGTGACATGGACACCCCTCCCCTGGGAAACCACCCCCTCACATCACCGGGGCAGTTATCAGCTGGTAAAGAGCCTTGGCATCTATCTGGATGTCAGACTGGTGTATCAGAGGGGAAGGGCTCCACAGCCTGTTCCCCAAGCCTGGGCCGGCTGGATCTGGGGCCCTACAGATGAAAGGCCCTGTCCCATCCTTCTATTTCCCTCCCGGAGCCAGCGAACTGCCCCTTAAGCCCATGGCTTGATTGGAACCAAGGCGAAAGGCCCAATACCCGTCTCCTTGACTCCCCTGCCTCAGCCATCCCCGTGACACTGGCTATTACAAGCGCCACTGATATCAGGGGGCTGCATTCCCCGGTGGATGCCAGGGACCAAAGCCTCCCTTCCTACACCCCGGTGCCACTGTTTACCTGGGACAATGCAGCCCTGTCCTTCTTTGCTGGTCTCAGGGCAACCCCGCTCTTGATCCTGGCCATCATTTCCTCCACCGCTCGAGCTTTTACGTCATCGGTAGCAGGTTCGCCTGCAGGCATAGGAAGAATGAAGCTCAGTATTATTCGTATTTCCGCAGTACCTGGGAGTCCCGGTCATGACCCAGGCCCCCGGTGCGCTAGGTGCTGTACAAACACAGAACAAAAAGATGGCGCATGCCCCAAAGAGCTGACATTCTAAATATAAGACAAGAGACAACAGACAGAGACAGACATGGGGAGCACAAGGAAACCGTGAGCCAGCACTGGTCAGTACAACAGGCAGTGGTCTCTGCACTCCAGCAGCCTGGCCATTGCCCCGTGTTTTATAGGCAGCATGGCAAAGGAGACTTCTAACAGTGGATGACAAGGTGACTTCATGGAGGTTTATGGGGAGTGCATCCCAAGAGTGTGACGAGTAAAAGATCAAGGAAAATAAAATGGAGCCCGTGTTTAAATCTCGCTCTATGTCCAACAGCAATGGAGGTGGTTCAGAGCCCCACTAGGAGGTCTGCGATCCTGCTGAGAGGCACAGACTGGCCACATGACATCGCAGGAACACAGGAACCAAAGGGACATTGGATGAAACTGGGCGGTGGCACAGCCAGAACTAGCAAAGGAAATAGTTGTTCACACAGTGTGTAATTAACCTGTGGAACTCATCGCCACAAGATGCCGTTGAGGTTAAGAACTTAGTAAAATTCAGAGAGGGGGTTGGACGGTTCTATGGATAACAAAGTTTGGAAGAGATATTAAACGTTGTATTTCAGGACTTAAGCTGATCTCAGTTAGAGGCCAAGATGAGACTTAGTGCGTGTGGGGGGATGGCAGGCAGAGTATCCCATATCTGTACTGTGGGTTTTACACCCTTCTCTGAAGATTTGGTGCTGGTGCCTGTCAGAGACAGAATCCTGAGCGAGATGGGCCATAGAGCTGATCCACTCTGGCAGTTCTGATGTAACGCTTTGTCCTTCTAGCGTGTCTCTCATCTGAGGATCTCCAAGCACGTCACACACCCCAGCCTCACAACCCTCCCTCAGAATGACGCAGGCATTGTCAGCCCTCTTTTACCTGGGGGAAGCCAAGAGTGGGAGGGACTTGGCCAAGGACACACAGCAAGCCAGTGGCAGAACTCCTGGCTCCGAGCTTTAAGCACAAGCCCAGCCGCTCTCCTGTATAGCTGCGTATTCTGGTAGCCTCTCTGCGCTTGAGCAGGGGGGAAGACTCCCTTCCACACTGGTTTAGTCCCCCCGTGGATCTGTATCTGTCTCTGGTACTTATCTGATTTAGTTGGGGTTGGTCCTGCTTTGAGCAGGGGGGTGGGACTAGATACCTCCTGAGGTCTCTTCCCACCCTGTTATTCTATGATTCTATGCTCTGCCTCCCCTCCCCAAGTATCTGAGCACCTCACAATCTTGATGTACTTATTCTCACAACCCATATTACAGGTAGGGAAACAGAGGCACAAAGAGACTAAGGCCCAATGGTTAAAATCAATGAGAGTGAGGTGCCTAAATACCTTGGAGGATCTGGGCCTTGGTCATGGTCACACAGGGCATCAAACCTGAGTCTCAGGCCAGCACTGTAACCACCTTGCCCATTCAGCAGCTGTGACCAGCTTGGCCTGTTCAATACGTTCACTCCAGCACCCAAGCACCACTGAAATGCCCCAAGCCAGTGACGCGCTGTATCCCTGCAGCAGCAGGCTGGTTTCAGCCTAGAGTCCACTAGCCCTCCAGAGAGGCAGCCTGGATGATAAACTGCCTCGACCCCCATCACCTCCCTCTCCGTGCGGAGAGGCCAGCGCCCCGAGGGCCGAGAACACCCGAGAGCGCCGTGCCCCCATGCCAGCGGAGCGCCAGGGGATTCGGCGTTAGCGCCACGAGGGATGCCTCTCGAGTCAGGGTCGGGCAGCGGTCCGGGCTGGCTTACTGGGTTTCTGTTGCCGCATCCCCTTCCTTTGCTTGATCGCCAAAAGGGGACTGAAAAGGAGAGAGACGTATGAATCCATTGCCACGGATAGCACCCCGGGCTCCACTCGGCCCCACTCCGCTCCTCTGCCTCCATCCCAACCCCACCATCCTCTCCCAGCCCTCCAGCCCTCAATGCCCCCCCACCGCCTTGAAGCCCCCTGAGCATCACAGAGGAACCAGGGAGGGAGAGTCTCTCCAGAAAATCCCGCAAAGGCCCGAGTTAACCCTAGTGTCTTCTGTCTGTCCAGGTCATTGTATGGCCCCATCACCACAGAGCAGAGGGTGTCCCATAGCACTTCAAAGATGGCAACATTTTGGTTTTCCTTTCTGGCCCCTAGCTCAGGTCGGGTTTGACACTCAGGACAGGGCTCAAAGCCTGGGAATTGACAGGAAATTGGCACACGATGCCCCCAGGGCGGGAGCATGTCACAGACAAGGCCCCAGCTGGTGTTTTCTAGGACTCTCAGCCGCAGTCCTTGGTTTCTAAGGGGTGTCAGGCCCCTCCTGCAGCCCAGGAGTGGAGGTGCTGGAGGGCTGCTGGGAGAGTGGAGGCCAATAGAGGGTGCTTAGGAGTAACCCAGCGCTGCAGGAGGAGAAGGCAAGGGAGCACTTGTGCGTCCCTGGATCTTCCAGCTGACAGACAGGCCATGGCTCACTGGAGGGGAGTCCCAGGCCCCCACAATTATAGCTCCCAGACTGACTCCAGTGTGACCAACCCCCTGTCAGAGCCCTGTGCCCTGATACACCGACCCACCAGAACCCCAACACCCTACCCGACCTATGCCAGGCTTTCCAAATGCCCCAGTCCTTGGCCAGAACCCCTCATCCTCAACACATCCCTGGTGCCCCCTGCCAGAGCCCAGACTCCCCCTGCCTGTCCAGACCCCCACACCACCTATATTCCCCACTAAAGTCCATGTCCCTGGTGCTCCCTTCAGAGCCCCTTCACAACTGCCCCTTGGCAAGACCCCCACATCCTCTGATGCCCCTGAGTGAGCCCTCCATCCCCCCATCCTCTTCCAGCCTTCCATGCCCCGCCAGCTCCCTGGAGCACCCACAATGCGCCCCTTGGCCCGGATCTCTGCACCCCACCCCCAGCCGGACAATGCCCCTGCCAGAACTCCGTATGCCCTTTGTCCCCCACCCAGTAACTCCATGTCTCCCCTGGCGGCAGGCACAGGCTCGTGTGGGGGAGGAGCGTGAATGTACAGGGAAGCCGCGTGGGACCCGAGGCTGGGAGAGCAGTAGACAGGGCTGGGGGCAGATGTAAATTGCATTTAGTGCTGGTTACAGCCCCCGAGGAAGATCCCTCCCGCCCCAGCAATCTGTAGCAGGGCAGGCTCCCCCACTTGCCTGTGTACAAGGGGGCTGGGGTCCCTGATCAGCCAATGGGGAGACCCATCTCTGTGGTCCGTTCTACCCTCGGACTACCCATGTAGAGAGGAACTGAGCTGAGACCCAGCCAACTTGTTTCACACAAGCCACCTAACATCAGAACCTCCAGTGGCTGCTGACCTGATGGAGCCAGGCAGCATGAGGGACAGAGGCTGTACGATTCATTACCCCGCTGGGCTCCCCCTGCCTCCCCGAGGCATTCACAGCAAGGGTTCTCACCCCATGGCTCGTGACCCAAAATTGGGTTGCCAGAATGTGTCAAAGGAGCGGGGTGGGTGGGGAGATCCAGGGGGGGTCCTGCCTGGGGACCCCAGGAGTGTGTTGCAGAGCCTGCCCTGTCTTCACCCTGCAGAGGCAGCTCCTGTGGCTCCAATGGGCTGGCTGGGCTCCGCTGCCCGCTCCGGGCGTTGCGACCCAGAGCACGAGGTTGCAGCACGGCTCAGGTCTGGCCCAGCCGCCCCCCTGTCATGGTGACGCAGGCTGGCTGGGCGCCCCGGCCCCATGCACCAGGCTGCAGTGCCACGCTGGCCGGTCCTCGGCCGGAGGCTGGACCAAACCCGCAGCACCAGGCGCTCGCAAGGCCTGGAGTGGGGACCCCTGCAGGACAGGAGCTCCGGCTATGGGAGGCCCGGGGTACTTATTAGCACTTTACATTAACCCGTGTGCTGCATATCGTGGGTAAGACGTATTTACTAACCCAGGTGGCTTTTGCACTAAAGCTATCGAGTGGCTCCTGAAAAGCCATCCAGGGTCACCTGTGGGTCCTGAGTCCCGAAAGGCGGAGAACCGCCGGTTTGCAGAAAACACTGGCACAGGCACACGCCACACATGGACTAGGCGTGTGCCGTGTCCCCCCCCAGTGGCTGGGCTCTGACTGACAGGCAGCTGCTGATGCCCCGCTAGAGGAACGACTCCCTTAGGGCCAGGGGTCTCTGTAGGGGAAGGTCTGGGGGTGGGTGGCACTTACTCCACGGGGGCGGAAGATGCTGGCGGTGGCAGAGGAGGTGGGGGTGGTGGGGGTGGGGGAGGAGCCACTTCTGGCGAATCAGGTTCAGAAGGCGGGGCTTCAGCCCTCTCCAGTTTCTCTTCCAGCACCGCCACTGAAAGGGAAGGCAGGTAGGAATACGGTCAGCGCGCGGTGGGGCCACAGATCCTGGGCTAGTGGCCCAGCAGGCTGACCCAGTCGGGCCGTTCTTATGTCTCCCTCCCCCCGAGATGCTGGCCTGGGGAGAACCGGCCTTGGACAGCTGGTTGGTCACCCGGTGCTGGCTCCTCCGTTCTCTTCCCAGCTGCTAATTTGCTTTAAAAAATACACCACATCTGTTCGGGGCCGAGAGTGAGGGCTGGACGGAGGTGACGCGACTGTACATGAGAAGGGAGGTGGGGGGCCATGGAATGGCAGCGGTGTGGGGAAGCAGGGCTGGGCGATAGGGGAATGGGAGGGGAGGCAGGACCCAGTGATGGGAGGGGAGGGGAGGCTGTGGGGGTCGAGCTAGGAAAGAGATCGGCCCAAGTCACCCCCCGCAATCGGATCCGCATGCCCCTGAAGCTTGGAGAGGTTTGAAATCCAGCTCCAGTGCTGGGGTCTCGTCCACACGAGGGGCTGCACAGCCTTAGACGTGGGGGCCGGGGGAGGGTCTGAGGTTCTGAACTGCAGCGCTGGAGTCCAGCAGCTGTAACGTCCCCTGTAACACCAGAGGGTGGAGAGAGCCTCCGCAGGGATGGCTCTCATGCAGCCAGCCCCCTCGCCAGGAGTGTCCGTCAGATCCCAGCAGGGAGCGAGGGGGGGCTGGGTGCTAATCGCCAGGTGGAGGGGCCAGCACAGGAGCAGTGAGGAGAGCACCTACCTTTCCCCTCCAACACCACGTTCCTCTCCTCTGCCTGGTGCAGCTGCTCCCCCAGCTGCAGCTTCTCTGCTTCGGCTGCAGCCAGGGCTGCTCGCACTGTGCCCAGCTCCTCCTGGCTCCCCTCCAGCTGCTCTTCCAGACCCTTCACCTGAGGGCAGAAGAGAAGTGGAGTGCAGGGGGCAGGAGGGTTGGGAAGCGCTGGCCTCGTCCCAGTCCAGGAGTCCCCCAGTCAGCCACCCAAGAGCCACGCTGTGCTCCCTGGCCATCCACCCAGGGAGCCATGCCAGCACCAGGGCACGTGCCTGCGGCCACGGCCTGGCTGCTTGGGGAGAGGTCACTCAGGACACCCGTGGGGCTGCCTGGAACATACAATATTACACGTTCCATCTGTCTGTGTGGTTTGCGCTAGGACCACACAGGGAGGGGGCAGCCAAGCAGGGGTGACCTGGGCATATGCAGGAGTGGGGCCCTTGGTCCGGATTGCCCCACTGAGCAGGACATATGGGACCACTCCAGCGTCATTCGCTTGGCAGTTTTCCCTGCGACCAGGCTGAGCTCGAGAGTCCGGCTGGGCCCAGGGAGGATCCGAGTGGGAAAGACTGGAGCCAAGAACTTTGCGGGGTGTGGGGGATAAACAGCCCCTCTCCAGACGCCGCGGCAGAGAGGGCGGGAGGGACTCCTGGGGATCAGGCTGAACCCCAATGCCCACAGCTGAGGGTGCCTGGGATAAGCTAGGCCTCCCTGGGTGTGTCTATGTTGCACACTAAGCTGGGCTCTGACTGACTCCGGTTTGAGCCCAACCCCCACGTCTGTCCACACACACCTCAGTCTGATTTGGGTCAGCCAGCACCCGGGACCCTGGTCCTAGGACCTTGCTAGCGGGGTGGCTGCTGTGACTCAGATCCAGGCCCTGTCATTTTGCAGTGTGGACACAGCTCGAGCCACAGATCTGAGTCAGGAGGCCTGCACAGTGCAGTGTGGACGCATTAGCCTGGCTGTGAGGCCTGGCTCCGGCCTCTGCCTACCCAGCTTTACAATGCAGGGTGGAGTCACAAGCCCGGGTCCCCCAGACCTGGATTCACAGTGCAGTGCAGACCCCCGCTCCACCAGTCTTTGGGTGACAGAGATGTGGGCTGACCCTTCTGCTGGGCCGTGTCCATTCAGCAGCACTTGGGGGGACGAGGCTGTTGGGTCTCCGTAGTCCCTGCTGGTGGCAGCTCCGAAGGGCAGACTCCCAGGGCCGGATGCCCTGGGACCTGCTGGGCAGCCACGGGGGCACACAGGGCCGGAGCCCAGGGACCCGGCCTGAGAGTGGGAGAAGGGCAGGACTCCACCCTGGGGCAGGTGGCAGCCCGGGGCCCGACCCTGAGGGGAGCACTCAGCGAGAAGGGTTTGAGGTGCAGCTAGCCCTGACCCCCGCCCCGGGAGCCACAGGGCTCCAGAAGGGAAGAGGGAGGGGCTGACAACCAGCCCTACTCCTGGGTGCCGGGACCTCCCAAGCTGCAGCGGGATACTCCTGATGGCCGAGGCCTTTCAGAGAGCAGCTGGGGTCTCCAGGGAGGGGGCAGCTCATGGCCAGACCCCCCCCCCCACACACGCCACCACCACTATGGAGCAGCAAGCAGCTGGGTCTCACGGGCCCATACAAAGGTCCCTGCTGCTCTATAGGGAGGGGCCATGGGGAGCCCCACAGCTCAGTAAGCAGATACGGGGCACAGGTGGGGAGGGGGTTGACGATCCAAGCGAACGCCGGGGTTAGCCCAGGCCGTCCCTGGTTACTGAGACAGTCCCTAACCTGTTCCCGGTGCTCCCGCTTGGCTTCCTCCAGCATCCCAGTCAGGCTGGCCACCTCGTCCAGGGCCTGGAGCAGCTGGGCGTCGGGGCCCACGTTCTGGAGCAGGATCATGCTCTGCCTGTTGGCTTCCTTCTGCTTCACCAGCATCTGAGCCCAAGAGATCGGGGAAGGTTCAGTTGAGGGCTCGTGGGGACCGTATCCGCTGCTGAACTCAGCCCGCTGGCCGAGTGACCCAGCCGTCCTTCAACGCCTGCATCGACGCCGCTGTTCCCACGGCCCCTCCCAGCTCTGCCCCCCAGGGGCGTCTGGCGTCACAGCACGTGAGGTGACTCTGCTGCTTTTGGAACGGAGCAGTCACCAGGCGCCGTTCCCGGCTCTGCCACTGACCAGCTGGGTGACCCTGGGCAAGTCTCTTCTCCTCTCCGGGGCGCGCTCTGCATCTGTAAGGTGCTTCCATTGGGAAGCACTTGGAGAGGAATGCGTGGAAGGTGCTGGGCCCCGCAGCCCGTTCCAGGCAACAGGAGGCTTCTGTTAACTTCAGTGCACACGGGCCAGGCACTTGGAGAGGCAGGAATTTGTATTTTTACTCCTGTTAGCCCTGGGGCAGGGAGCCGGGGCCTGTCTCCGTTAGCCCTGCCGGGCCAGCTTGGCTCCAGGTGAGGGAGCCGGGGCCTGTTTCCGTCAGCCCCGCCGGGCCAGCCCGACTGTGGGGCAGGGAGCCGGGGCCTGTCTCCGTCAGCCCTGCTGGGCCAGCCCGACTGTGGGGCAGGGAGCCGGGGCCTGTCTCCGTCAGCCCTGCCGGGCCAGCTTGGCTCCAGGTGAGGGAGCCGGGGCCTGTCTCCGTTAGCCCCGCCGGGCCAGCTTGGCTCCAGGTGAGGGAGCCGGGGCCTGTCTCCGTTAGCCCCGCCGGGCCAGCTTGGCTCCAGGTGAGGGAGCCGGGGCCTGTCTCCGTTAGCCCCGCCGGGCCAGCTGGGCTCCAGGTGAGGGAGCCGGGGCCTGTCTCCATCAGCCCCGCTGGGCCAGCTTGAGCAGGGGGTGGAGCCCAGGGCTGGGAGAGCAGGGGGGCTGCAGGACAGGACTGAGGAGCATCAGCCCCACTGGGGAGGGGGGTGGAGGAGGTGAGCCTAGGACCGAGGTAGCAAGGGGGCTGCAGGACAGGAGTGAGGGGCATGAGCCCCGGTGGGGATGGGGGTGGAGGAGGAGAGCCCAGGACCGAGGTAGCAGGGGGGCTGCAGGACAGGACTGAGGGGCATCAGCAGAGCTGGCTGTAGGACCCAAGGGGTGTTCTCCTTTCCTCCTACCCCCCACACCTCCCTCCTCTCCCTCCTCGGTCCTCGCAGCAGCCCCTGCACAGGAGATCGCTGCCCCCGAGCCATCCTGTACCTTGTGGGCAAAGGTCTCCGCATGCTGCCTCAGGTCCTGCTCCACCTCCAGC
The DNA here is from genome assembly GCF_016161935.1 of Mauremys reevesii. Lineage (NCBI taxonomy): Eukaryota > Metazoa > Chordata > Testudines > Geoemydidae > Mauremys > Mauremys reevesii. The sequence goes on from NC_052627.1 coordinate 136,604,213, forward strand.
TGCTGCACGGCCTCGTTGTACTCCTGAGCGACCATCTGGGACACTGCCCAGGGGAGAAGAGCCGTGGCTCAGCCTCTCCCCACGTGCGTCTCCGAGGCACCAGCCACGGCACCGACCAACCAATCGCCGGCTCCGTGAGACACCGGGGGCAAATTCAACCCTTGGCTTCTAGAGGCGCAGCACCCGCATGGGCTGGGGCAGTGAGGAGGGTCTGATCCTGCCCTCCTCCCTCGGGACAAATTCCACTGCCGCCATTGGGAGCTTTGCCCGAGTAAGAACTGCAGGATCAGTAATACACCAGCAGCTCTTAGACCTGGTCCAACTGCCCGGCCCTCACTGGATTGACAGTGACCTGCTCCAAGACTCTACCTCCCAGTAAGCTCCCTCCTTCCCTTTGACCAGTGCCCCCCCCCCACCCCGCCATGGCCAGGCCGATTCCAAGGGTGTGTCCCTTGCGTGGCTGCAATAAACACAATGCGGGTTGAATGTAACAAGGAGCGATAGCACAGAGCAGCTCAGCTGATGCCCCTCAGCCCTGATCTGCAGCCCCCACTGCTGCAGGACTGCCAGCTCTCATGCCTGCACCCCGACTCTCAGGATATTTGGGGGGGGTGAAGCCTCAGCTCCTGGAGTCAGTTGAGACTCTCAGCTATCAGAGCTAGCGCGGGTATGTCTACCTGAGCTGGAGATTACACCTCCAGCTGCAACGTAGCCATCACTTGAGTCTCTCTGTGCCTGAACAATGGGGTAACAACACTGCCCTACCTCACAGGGGCCGTGGGAAGAAGATAAACACATGGGAAGACAGGACACTAATGGGGGCCAGATATGTCCAAAGGTAGGTTCTTTGATGGGCTTAGACAGGAGTTCTAGCAACGGATTTTCATCAGGTGACCAATGGGACGTGTGGATCAGTCACACAGGTGCTTTGGAGAAGGTATTTGGAGCACAACAGCTAAATGTCTAGGTACTCATCAAAATAAACCCACTGATCCCACCCCTCCGCCCCCCAAGTTCCAGCTGAGCTCTGGGAATGAGCCAGCTGGCGAATGGGATGCGAGGAGCAAGCAGAGGGGACAGGACGCAGAAAGGAAAAAACCCACATGGGAGCAGGGCCACAGGAAACTTCATCAGCCGGGATAGACCTGGCCCAAGTCGTGCTCGGTGCCCTGGGCTTGGAAAATGGGGGCAAATGTTCGTGAAACATGTCGAAAATTCAGAACTGGATTTTCATTCCACCGGTTTCCAAAAGGCCCAGCTCCCACTTCCCAGGTGGGTTTTTTTCCTTGAGAAAACCTCGCACTGAAAATATTCATTTTTGAAAATGTTCTGATTCCCCTTTTTTTGGTGGGGGGGTTATGTTTTTTCATGTTTCTCTGGTTTTCCTGCCCCCCCCCACCATGGAAAAGGGGGAGGAAAAAAGGAAAAATGCTAAACTGAAAAACAAAGGAAAAAAACAAACGCAAATGGCTGAAGTTTTCAATCGTTAGTTTCACTGGACAACAAAAGGGAAATTTAAAAAAAAAAAAGACAGTTTGGGAAACTTGTGAGTGTGGCAGGAAGGCCAGTGTTTCACTGAAAACACGGCCCCGGAGAAGTCTGGAGCAGTTCTGTCCACGACTGTGCAGCAGACTCACCTCTCTTGTACTTCTTCAGGGCCTTGTGACTCCGGTCCATCGCGGCCTGCAGGGACCGCCTCTCCGCTCGCTCCTCTTCCACCTGCGTGGGACACCCGGGGTTTATTTGCACCAAATTCAGCCCCATTGACCTCAGTGGCCCGTGGGCTTGAGCAGATCCCGGGCTTGATCCAACCCCGGCACCTACGGGAGGGCAGCGTTCACCCCAGGGGAGGGCAGGTGGCTGTGCACAGAGAGGCCTTTGGATCTGGCAGGCTCCCCCATCCCTCCCTGGCTCAGACGTCCAGGGAATCTGCACCCAAAGAGCTGTGAGGACAGTCAGGCACCGGGAAGGCCTGTAACTGCACCAGCTTCCTAAGGCAGGTTGAAGGCTGAGGGTGGCATGGAGTGAGCTCCGTACTGGGCTCTATGGGGCTGGGGCTCAGGGAGGGTCTGTGTCAAACCCTCTGCCGTTAGCGGTGATACTGAAGCCATCACTCAGCCCCTAGGAGAAAAGTTCTCACTGTGAAAGGCGTCTGCTGCTGGGTTGTGCTGGCCAAAGCCAGTGGCTTAGACTGAGCAACTGCCAGCATCAAGGGGCCTTCAGCCAGCTTGACCTGGCCCCTGGGGACTAGCCCTGGTGGAGGGGGATCCCCAGCAGGTATGGAGCCAGCGTAGGTGGCTCTGCGTCACCCCCAGGGGCGAGCCGGAGCTCTGCTGCAGTCTGGCTATTCCCAAATGCAGCAGCGGCCCGTACAGGTCATGGGCAGCCGAGTGCAATTCAGGGCAGCCCTCAGGTTGCTCTATACTGTGGTGAAGGGGAGTTGCCCTGGGCAGCCCCAGCATTGGGGACACACAAAGGAGGAATCTCCCAGCCCCCTGGGGCTCTGAGCCAAGGCCAGGGAGGAATTCAGCCTTTATTTTCTGACATACACCAGTGCAAACCCGTTGAGCTCAGGGGAGCTATACCGGACTGACCCTAGGGTGAGTGAAAGGGGAGCCAGGCCTGGGCATTCCCCAGATAGCGATGGGGCCAGCAGCATGCAGCAGCTCAGCCTGCCAGCTGTGCACCGATTATTGATTTGGATTACGGTACCACTGAGCACCTCACCGTGTAGACACAGTGCGAAGAGACAGCCCCTGCCCCCACGAACTTACAATCAGCATGTCAGGCTACAGACAACAGGCGGGGACAGACAGGGGAGCACAAGGTAACGAGAGGCGTCAGCGAGGGGAGCGGTGGTCTGAGCGCAGCAGCGGCCAAGCTCAGCGAGCACCGCGGCCGAGCAGAGTGCCAAGGAGGGTCCGGCGTCAGCACCGTACCTGGTCCCTGAGCTCTCTGATCTGGCTCTGCAGCTCCTGCACTTGGATGGTGAGCTCCTTCTTCTCCCCCAACAGCCTGGAAACCTTTTCCTGCAAATCTGGAGCCAGAGGAAGGGAAATAAAACGAGGCGGCTTTTCCCTCCTTGCTTCGTGCAACAGACGCTGGGCCTAAGGCAGCCAGGCCTGAGTGGAGGGCGAGATCCGCTCTGTGTCTACAGGCCCTTGCTCTCTGTCTAGGACAGGGCGTGTGCTTCAGACCATAGCTTTTCATCCCCCGCTCTCAGGAAGCTGGGTCACTAGCACCCTCCCCGTTTGACAGATGGGAAACTGAGGCACAGAGCAGGGAGGTGACTTGCCCGAGCTCACTAAGCACCCGTGTCATTGCTTTATCCACTAGAGCATGCTGCCTCCAAAGCAAAGTCGTCCCAGTCGTCTCTGAACTTTGTGAAGGGAGAGGACGTGTGGGGCCACACAGGGCTTAAGGGGGCAGGGCTGTCAGGGGAGAGAGGGGCATATGAACGGTGCCCGGTAGGGAGATAGGCCTTAGGTTCCTTCAAGCATTTCTGTGTTCCGGGGGAAAGGTGCCATCCTGGCAGCTCTGGCGACTGCAGGCCATGCCCAGCAGGTAACGGAAGCACCACCATGGACCTGGTGGAAGGTAATGGACGAACACCCATTGGTGACCTGGAGAAAACCCGCCTCGGACAGGCAGGGAAGTCAGTGTCCATGGCCCAGGCTGTCCTCAGCCTCTCTAAGCAGTGCCCCAGCACCAGGGTGGGTTTTGGGATGTGTCCGACTGCCTGCCAGGAACTGGAATGAGACCCACCAACTCATTGCACATAAGCGACCAACAGCCAGCAGCTGCATACAGCTCCTACCGGCCTGTGGCTGGATTTCAGCCTGGCCTCTCGAGGTACCTTGTACTCCATTCTCTGTGTGGCTGGCACATTCAGTGCCCCCTACCTGGGGTCAGACAGGCACAGATGCCCTTAGCCCAAACGCATCCCCAGCTGTGGTTTTCGGTCACCTCTACCCTTGGAATTTCAACCCTTTGGTTCCTTGAAGTGCACCAATGGAGTCTGATTTAGCAACTGGGCCACCGGAGTCAGGGCCCAGCACACAAGTCCCGCTCCGCCTCGTAAACAATTGTATGTAAGTCAGCAAAAGCTGGAGATCCAGAACCTGGGTCAAACTGGATTGTTCACATTGAAAAAGCTGGGCTAAGGGGTTTGCTGAGCTCCAGGTAAACTCATAAGAATGGCCAGAGTGGGTCAAACCAAAGGCCCATCCAGCCCAGTCTCCTGTCTTCCAACAGTGGCCAGTGCCAGGTGCCCCAGAGGGAATGACCAGAACAGGGAATCAAGTGATCCAGCCCGTTGCCCATTCCCAGCTTCTGGCAAACAGAGGCCAGGGACACCATCCCTGCCACTAGCCATTGAGGGACCTGTTCTCCATGAACTTATCTAGTTCTTTTTTTGAACCCTGTTATAATATATGGAGCTATACCTATCTCATAGAGCTGGAAGGGACCCTGAAAGGTCATTGAGTCCAGCCCCCTGCCTTCACTAGCAGGCCCAAGTACTGATTTTTGCCCCAGATTCCTAAGTGGCCCCCTCAAAGACTGAACTCACAACCCTGGGTTTAGCAGGCCAATGCTCAAACCACTGAGCTATCCCTCCCCCACAGGACTTCACACCATCCTCTGGCAAGAAGTTCCACAGGTTGACTGTGCAGTGCGTGACAAACTCACAGGTTGGCATGGCAACAAGCTGAACAATCCCTGAGCTGGGGAAACATGTGACTAGCTGAAATCTGACGTGTTTCAACTGTTCATCATCAGTGCTTCCACTGCCACCATCTCCCAGGATGCACCACGACACCACTGGGCTTTCATTATCCTGGTCCTGCAAGGCCTCCTGATGAGATCAGGCTAGAGAGCGAATCAGATGAGATCGCCTCCTCCACCGGCTTTGGCTAAATCCTCAACAGCTCCTGGGATGGTAGACGAGGTTCCTGCTCTCACTCCATCCTTCATGTGTCATCTCTTATGCCTTCTCTTTCCTCAGTTTCCCCATCATAAAGTTCCTCAAAGTCCATATTCGCTCTTTAGTTCAATCATGTCCTTGCTACAGGCCAGTTGATTAACACAAATGCTTCCAACTAACCCCTCCAAAGTCAAAGTCTAGAGACCATCACCATAATACAAAGCCGGGCTCTTCTTCCGCCTCCCTCTTCAGCTGGAGTAGCGGGTTCTCAGATGGCCCCTACCCAAACCCAAAGCCCAAATGAAACGCACAAAGAAAGCAGCATCCACCCACCCAGGACTTAACAGAAACGTGAAGTAACCAAGCTCTGCCCACGCTGGGTTATGTTCTTAGCCCCTCCTGGGTTCTCCCCAACCCAGGATTATTCCCTTATTGCCCTGGGTTCAAGGACATCAGCAGGCAGATCTCCCTCCGCTGACCTCTTGGCCTTAAGCTTTCCTAGCTCTCCACCCGGCTGCTCCCCATCACTCCTCCCCGGGGGAACGCTGGCAGCTAGCCAGGCACCTAGCTAGTCTGCTCTGTGGCCTTTCTGCCAGCCCCATCTGCTCCTTCCTGTCTCCTTTCCCAGCTGCCACCTGACCCTTTATATCTCCAGTCCCCTTAGAAAGCCGTTAACCAGGCACAGGTGGACTGGGTCTGCTCCCTCTTCATGGGGCCAGCCCGTCTGTGCCATAGAAAAGCCTGTCAAACCGGATGTTCCTCCTATGAAAACCTCTCTAGACGGAGAATAAGGGAAATTGTTACAATCAAAGTCTTACGCGAGGCTTTACGTTTCAAGGGCTTTAACTGTTGTCCTCTCTCTTTCCGTGTCTTTAGTAAAAGGGTAAAAGGATTTGAATGGCGGAGTCGCCAGCCATAACGTGACACTAGAATCCAAACCTCACTGAAGGGTTGATTGTTGTAAGAGTGAACATGGGTGTCCTTAACTTATCCTGTGTCGGGCCTGAGACCCCCTCCCCCTAACACAACAGCACCTGGGTCCTGGCCCATGCCGAGGTCGGCCAGTGGTTTTCAACCAGGGTGTGCCTATCCCGGGGGCAGGCAGAGCTCTCCCAGTGGGGACATCAACTCATCTAGAGATATGCCTAGTTGTACAACAGGCTACATCAAAAGCACCAGCGAAGTCAGTACAAACTAAGATTTCAGACAGACAATGACTTGTCTATACTGCTCTCTATACGTTACACTGACATGTAAGTACAAGATTTATATTCCAATTGATTTATTTTATAACTAGATGGTAAAAATGAGAAAGTCAGCAATTGTTCAGTACTAGTGTGGCTGGGACACTTCAGTATTTTTATGTCTGATTTTGTGAGCAAGTCGTTTTAAAGTGAGGTGAAACTTGGGGGTACACAAGACAAATCAGGCTCCTGAAAGGGGGACAGTCGTCTGGAAAGGTTGAGAGCCACAGTCTTAGGCACTACAGTAATACAAGCAATAAATTATAACAATAACAGGCTCCGAATAGGCATCTGGGTGTCTCAACGGCAAAGTGAAAGACCTTATATTAGCGTCCAAGTTTAAAAACTGGATTCAGATTAATTAAGTCCTGGAATACCCCTCACACCACTCCCTAGGCATGGATCTCCAGGTGTCTTCACTGTTACGTCTAAAGTCAGGTAAACCATGAGGTTTCCGCTCTGCTCCACAGCTCTAGCTAAATGCCCAAACCCCATCCCAGCACCGGCTCAGTGTAAGCACCTGGAATGGATTCCTAGGGGAGACCCTCTTCTCTGGTTGTTTCCAAGCCTCGGTCCGGGACCCCGGGGCAGACGCACGTGACTCACCTCTGATCTGCTGCAGGTACGGATACATTGGATCTCGGCTTGGGTCGGAGGGGGAGTCTTCTTCAGTGGCCAGACTCAGCACATCCTCGGGAAGCTGGTTCAACATGGGCAGCAGTGCCACGCTGATCCGCTTCAGCTTTTTGTTCTCCCTGTTCACCTACCCACCGGGGTACAAGAAGAACAGACAAGAGCCCTTTGAACTGAGGCAGAGTGCAGGGAGGCTGCTGGACATAGAACCCGGAGCGGCTCTTACACCCAGAGGAAATGGGAGCATAGGCCAGACTGAATCAGAACAAGGACCATCTAACCCAGGAAACTGTCTCTGACAGTGGTCAGCGCCAGCTGCTTCACAGGAAAGGAAAGTTTCTTTTTAGCATGTTATAGTTATTGTCTCCTCATACCATGCAACCCTGTTCTGAAACCCATGGTTACATTTTTAGTGTTTATTATGACGACAACTCTGGATGTTCTCTTTATCCACATAGCTGACCAGTCCCTTTCTGAATCCTGCTAAGCTCTTGGCCTCAATAATTTCTTGTGGCAATGAGTTCCACAGGCCAACTGTGCATTTCGAGACACATATTTCCCCCTCTCACTTTTGAACTGGCTGCATTTTAATGCCAACAATTTTTCTCTCATCTGTTTCCCTTTATCCCCTCACCAGGTGTCCCATGCTGCTTACACTGCAGACAGTGATAATAATTGCATCATAAAGTACAGCTAGTTGTAAAATTTCCCCAAGGAAAACTGATGAAAATTAAGAAAATTTCATTTTCTTGGTGAGGATTTTAATTTGGAAAATTGTAACTATTCAGCAGAAATTTGAATTCCAGAAAGATCTCAACCAAACCAAAATATGTAGATTTGGCAATCTGCCACAGTGCCTCATGGGAGCTGTAGTTCAGGCGCCTCATGTTCACATTTGCCTCTATAAGCCAGGCTCCCTGGTTAGACTACATCTCCCAATGCAACATAATCTCCCCTCTCAGGGAGTCCCGGGACATGGTGCATCATGGGAGATGTAGTCCAGCTGAGGAGCCCAGCCTATGGACAAGAATGAGCACATGAGGCACCCGAGCTACAACTCCCATGAGGTGCCATGGCAACATTTCCAAATAAATGTTGGGGGTGCTTGGTTTTTCAGCGAAAAGATTCTGTTTCCCACTCTTTTCAAACCATTTCATCTTGTGGAAAGCCCAGGTTAGCTGGACAGTTTTCAAGTAGCCCTAGCACTGGGTCTGACAGCCCCGGGAGGCAGGCAGGGGTCACTTTGAGGAGCGGTGTGACTGCTGCTGAGGGGTGCTTCCCCTCCCCTGCCTGCTTTGGCCCCGTGCTGGGGAGCAAGGACTGGCAGCTGGCTAACGCTGCCCTCGCAGCTCCCTGGGCCTTACCTGGGCTGCGTAGACTTCGGCTTGTTTGCGACACGAAATTTCAATTTCATACTCCACCTCCAGCGCCGAGAGCTCCGCCAGCAGCCTCTGCGAAGCTGCGAATGAGAAGGGGAAGCTGGCAGAGGCAGGATTCAAGCACCCCGCTCCACCTTCAACACAGGGCTCTTAACAGAGCGCTCCCTCCACACAACCTGCCTCCGGGGCTCTGGCTCTAGCCCCCATCGCTACAGCCCCACACTCATTCATGGAATTTTCCCAGTACTAAAAACATAAGAACTGGCCATACTGGGTCAGACCAAAGGTCCATCTAGCCCAGTATCCTGTCTTCCGACAGTGGCCAGTGCCAGGGCCCAGCACACAAGTCCCGCTCTGCCTTGTAAACAATTTTATGTAAGTCAGCAAAAGTTGGCGACCCAGAGCCTGGGTCAAACTAGATTGTTCACATTGAAAAAGCTGGGCTAAGGGGTCTGCTGAGCTCCAGATAAACTCATAAGAACGGCCAGAGTAGGGCAAACCAAAGGTCCATCTAGCCCAGTCTCCTGTCTGCCAACAGTGGCCAGTGCCAGGTGCCCCAGAGGGAATGAACAGAACAGGGAATCATCAAGTGATCCATCCCGTTGCCCATCCCCAGCTTCTGGCAAACAGGTTAGGGACACCATCCCTGCCCATCCTGGCTAATAGCCATTGATGGACCTGTCCTCCATGAACTTATCTAGTTTGTTTTTGAACCCTGTTATAGTTTTGTCCTTCACAACATCCTCTGGCAAAGGGTTCCACAGGCTGACTGTGCGTCATGTGAAAAACACCTAAATATCGGGATGGTCTCGATTTTATTGGGACGTCTGGTCACCCTAATACGCTCCTGCGAAGAGGAGCTGGGGGCTGGGCTGAGCTCTCCCCCAGCTGCCCAGGCGAGGACCCGTCTGCAGCTCGTGGTTATTCAAGAAGAGGGTGCGGGAGATCAGAGCAAAGGTGGGCGAGGTTGGAAAGCCACTGGGGACACTCAGTATTGTGCAACGCACCATCCCAGGGTAGCGAAGGGGGGTGATGGAGCAGCACAGGTCCCACCTATCTGGGAAGGGAACCCGACTAGAACGCACTCCTGCTCCTAGCACTACAGGGTCGCTTGTCTGTGCAACCACGGGGCACGTGTTCGCAGCTCAGCTGTTGGGCCCCTGCCCTCCCTGTGATGCAGGAGGGCCCCCGATTCTGTAGCCGCACAGTGCACAGAGTGGGCCGTGCATTGCTCCCAAAGGGCAGGGTGGGAGGAAGCTATCTGTCTGGTCTATTAACACATGGCTACACACTGAAGCCAGGGGTGTCCTCTTCAGCTTGAGCAGACATACCCAGGCTAGCTCTGACTGAGTCAGAGTGCTAAAAATAGCCACGTGGATGGGATGGCGTGAGTGGCGGGACGGGTTAGCCACCCAAGTATGATCCCATCTGAAACCCTAGATTTGTACTTAGGCGGCTCGTGCAGGGCTCTGGCTCTGGCTCGGCTGGTGTCTGGAGCCGGCCCTGGGCTCGTGTGTCCCTCTGCTCGTTCGGCTGCTATTTTTAGCATACGAGCTTGAACAAAGCTGGTGCCCATATGTCTGCCTGAGTTGGAAATTACAGCTCCAGCACTGGTGTAGACATACCCTGGGACTGCCAGCTCTATGGGGAAGGGCCCTTCACATCAGGGTGTTTGTGCAGTGCCTGGCACAAAGGGGCCCTCCTCATGGTTGGCCCGGTGGCACTGCTGTAATAAACATGAGTCATGATACTGAGCTGCAGGAGGAGTGAAAAGGCTCAGCCAGCCAGGCAAACAGCCTGTTTTCCCAGGTGTCCCCCGGTGGTCACAAGGAACTGCAGGCAGGAGGCCAGATTTCATGGCCATCCTCAGGTCGGATGCACTGGGCAGTAAGTGCACCCCGTGGCTTTAATCCACAGCTTGTCTGGTAGGCAGAAAAAATGGATTCACCAAACCAGGATTTTGCTCATCCCAGGCTGCCGGATGAGAGGAACAGGTCTGGACAACATGGGGGTTAGAATCTCCCATGCCCTGGCTTAACCAGTACTCTGACCATGGTACAGTAGCACCAGAGGCCCTGACTGGGTTCAGAGCCCTGTTGTGCTGGGTGCAGTACAGATATGTAGCACAGGCAGGGGATGTGACTTGTCTAAAGGCACCCAGCTGGTCAGTGGCAGAGCTAGGGAGAGAACCCACGTCTCCTGGCTCCCAGCATGCTGCCCTATTGCCTGCACAGGCGGGAGGTTAGCTTTGGGAGACCAGGCCCCGCTATCTACTTCCCAGCCTCCATATCCCGCGATCTTTAATGACCCTGGAGACTACACACCTCCTAAATGTCCGTGTCTCTCTCCTGGGAATTTTGGGGGGAAACGAGAGGAAGAAGAGGGAGGCCAAGGAACAGGACTCACCTTGCTCAAACTCAGACAGCTTCTCTTTAGCTTCATCCCTCTCCTGGAGGAAGGCCTCATGCTGCAGGCAGAAGCAAGGAGACAACACTTCATTTACACAGCACCTTTTGTCCCAAAGGATTCCAAAGCACTTCACCCACCACTCAGAAGCAGCCACCTCTGGGGTGGTGTATGGCACCTTTGTTTAACACCAGGCTACAGTTTGGGACAGGAAGCAAAGGATCCTGTATTCAAACTGCAGGGGCTTTGAGGAAGGAAACGTAGTCACCCGAGTTAGGATTTGGTCAAGACTAGTGGGCTACCTGCTGCTCTGGAGTTAAGTCATTTTCACTGACCATGACTGATCAGAACGTTGGTTTTGTGTTTCGTCCAATGCCCCCCATGGCACAGGGCCATGAGAGAGGGACTATTGCCCCATAATCAGTCCCCTGGGCTCTACCGTCTCTGGGCCAGGCTGGGTTAGTTATTTTGGTCCTGATACATTTGCACCGGTGGAGGGCTTTGAGTGGAAGGGGGGCCTCTGGGGAAGATGGAGACTCTGCTGAAATAATAAGTCTCTCCATTTAAGAATGATTATGCCCAGAGAGATTATGCCCTTCGTGCCAGACTCCGTACAAACACCCAGCAAGAGACTTCCCCTGCATTCCGCCATGCAACGCAAAGGCAGGGGCTGATGACACTCTGCCCAGCACTTTGTGAACTCTGCCCAACGTGTGGATTTGGGGACAGTGCTTTCCCCAGGAACTGAAATTAGGGTGTGTGTGTGTTTGAATTTACAGGAGGGGGTCAGGGCCGATGAGGGATGAGACCGTGAGGGTGAAGGTGGGATGTATGGCACCATAGTAAAAACTGAAAAATGTTTCATGACCATTTTATTAGATTTAACTCATGTTTTAAAATTATCACACAAATTAAAGGTGGCTACTCAAGCCTTCTATGAAGCACGACATCTACATCCTTCTTGGTTTCTTCTCATAATTTTGCACAACTCTGTTAATGAACTCCTTGAATGCAATGCGTTCATCTTTGGTGGCTTCTCGTGTGTCCGGTACTTCCATTCCTTCAATTGTTATGCTCAAGCAGAAGACGACTTCTTTCAGAACACAAAATTCTATTCAATGAGGTAAAAGAACGCTCAGCTGTAGCTGTTGTGACTGGGAGTAGCAAGAGATGAATTCCTACTTCTTTCATCCCAGGAAACATAGCATAAAGCTCGCATCGAGACACTAGTGTTGATAAAAAAGAAGTTGAAGTCAAATCTTCATTCATTCATTGTATGATAGTCCACTCTGTGTTCAAATTCTCTATTCTGTCCTGAACACATGGCAGCCCTATTGCTGGTAGTGCCTCACTCCACTCAACTGTTGGTGTTTTATAGGACAGGCATCTGTAAAAGCTATGCAGAGGTTGAGTAGAATCTAGAAGTCGCTCTTGTAGATTTTTAAGAATCAAGGCTGTGTACTTTTTCAGTTGTCTTAACAAACACTTCTTGTCCTCTTCACTTAAGGATTCAATATAAATGCCTTCATTAGTCAACTTCTGGCCTGAAGTCTTTGCTTCTTCCAGTACTTTTTCAATGGATAGCTCTCTGATTGATCCAAATGTAGCTTCTATTGCTGGACAAAGACTCTTCTATTGTTGAAGCAGATGCCTGGATGACATTGTTTAATGACCCAAGTGGTTTCAACAGTTGACTTACGAGAGAGAGAATGGCAATAGTCTTCTCTGAATGTAGTAGCAAAAGTAATCCACCAGCCTCACTACTTAGATCCATCCCATCTTGGTAGATGCTTTCCAAAGCCAGTAATAACAGCTGGAGTAATTTTAAGACAACAACCAGGGATTGCTCATGAGAAAACCAGAGGGTTTTCCCAGGTTGGACTAATTTGAACTTCAGTCCCAGTGTATCTTCTATATTTTCCAAGATATTCAGTCTTTTTGGACTCTTGCTGAAAAAAGAACATAATGAAGACATTAATTTTATAGCTTTTTAAATATCTTTTGAAGATTCTGCAGCTCGTACTAGTGCTAGTTAGAGTAGATGGCCTCTGTAGTGTGTATAGGAGAGATTAGACTTACACTTTTCTCCGAGCAAAGCTTGTACTCCACCATGTCTTCCAGAGAAGTTTACAGCTCCATCAAATGCACAAGCAGCCATCTGTTTGGGGTCCAGGTGACAAGCATTTAACTCTAAGATGTGTGTTTTCACAGATGCAGCCGATGTGTCTTCTATCACCTGAACATCTAGAAATGCATCTACTGGCCTACCACTGACATCAAGATAACATACACAATGACTTAACACTTGATGCCCATTTGTATCGGTGCATTCATCAGCCATATATGCAAATTTTTTTAATGTGGTGAAAGAGTTCTTCACTTTTTCAACTGTTGTGTCTTTCACTGTTGCACCGCATGCTTCTAGCAAGTCAGTTGAGTTTCTTGCAGAAAGATAGTGAGCATTTGCTTTTCTTGTTCAGAACCAGTGTTCAACTTCAGGATGAACAAGTGACAATGCACTTAACATTGGCCTTCAGTTTGTAGTGTGTGGTATCTCTTGCATAAATAGAAAGTATGATGCCACAGCCATGTTTGTTCGCATGAACTGTGTTGTGTCTCCAGCATTCTTAACAGCCTATTAACACTCACCGGTGCTGTCCTTGGTCAGTGGAGACTCAGAGTTCAGAGGTGCTTTCACATGAGTTCATCTCCCAGGTGGGGGACAAGAAGGCACCTTGCTCGTTCCTCCAGCTGCTCACTGTTGCTCTGGCCACTGTTGTTCATTGTGCCACCGTTCACTCCATCGCTTTGTTGCCAATGGCCCTGCGCCGTCACCTTCTGCTGCCACCTGCCACTGTGACCTTTGCTAGTTGGTCTCTTGAGGTTCCAACTAGCTCTCACTGATTTCAGCTGAGCTCTCAGTGGAGGAACCTCGCTGCTAATGCAGACTGGGCCGTCTCTTCCACAGGAACACTGTCCCACAGCAGGTCTAAGCACTTAGACCTGATTATCAGTGATTTCAGTGTAGTGGTCACTTAACAGAAGAAAAGACTCTCTATGGAGCCTAATCAGCTCTGTGCTTAAACAGTGGAGAGGGGCAGGTCAAATAGTACTTGTGACTCAGGCAGACCATCAAGCAAAACACCTGTCCCCACCCTCTCTTGATGCCCTCAATCAGCACAGGCTAAGTACAGCTCTACTGCCCTTTACTCATACAATAAGAATAACAACATTTCATTACCCCCCGCATTCAAGTGATTTGTAACCCAGCCCCAGCCAAAATCTATCACTTGGGCAACACAGCTCTGTGTGCTGGATCCCTAGGTAGATTAGGTGTGAATGTAAATACAATCTGGTCCTGAAGCCTTTCCCCCCAGCTCATCACTAGCTGTCAGGGAGAGCTCACTTAGACTTTGCTTACAAATCGTCATTTGAAATTATTAGGTTGGCCAACATCACCGAAATGGATGCACTGACATTGTCATAAAAAACAACAGCTGTATACGGAAGCTAGTCCATGTTCATACTTTTCAAATCTATTATACTTTTTTAGATACACGTATTTTATCATACACTTTATATGCTTTTAAAGTGTGTATTAATGTTTCAATTATAATTCAAATGTCCAAACAATCACTAAATTGGCAACACTGCATGTAACTAGTTCACAAAACTGTGGGGGTGGGGGGGTGTGTTGGGGAAATTCAGGGGGGGTGTAGGAAAATCCCTGCTTGAGGAATAAAAACAAAACAGAAAACAACTCTGTACCGTAGCCACTTCTTCATCCTCAGAGGACTCGCTGTCAGACTCCGGTATGGCTGCAGGGAACAGAAAGCAGAGCAGGAAGTTACCACGGTCAGCAAGAAGCATGAAACCTTTGCAGGAGCGCTCAGCATTCAAGCTGTGGGTCATCACACTTAAATGCCTGCAGTGCCTTCAGCTGAAGGGTCCCCATGTGTGTTCCAACCCCCCGGGAGGGACCCAGCACCCTCAAATACTCCAACATCTATGGGAGTCGAGAGTGCCTTGTGCCTTTTAGGGCCATTTCCTGGGACTAAGTCATCTGCTCCAGAAAAGCAGCCACCACTGGTAGCTTTATGCATTTATACCACAGTATTGCCAACTCCTGCGATTGTACCACAAGTCTCATGTGAATTAGTATTCTCCTTCAAGCCCCAGCTCCTGGAGTCATGTGAGGATGTGAGAATCCACTGTTCATTGTTTTTTAAAAACGTCTCTTGATTTTTAAGCCATGTCATGCCAAGAACCCTAGGTCTCACCTGAACACTGACGTAGCTGGAAACCAATCTGGCTCAGCTGTGTGTTAGTGTTGTTCAGATAGGGATTGGAATGATAAGAATGTGTTTGGTATACAGACTTTATGGACTGCTTGTAAATTACTGCCTGCGTTAATCTCATTTACAATACCCGTAGCCCATGTGATAAGGTGACATTTAAGTGTTTGCTCTGTAACTACGAATCACCAGATGGGAGAGGAGCATTAACGAGCATGAAATACTAGGGGCCAACAGGAGGTGTTGTCTCCTGTCCCTCAAAGGAGGCCCATCAACACCAGACGAGCTATTGTGGAACATCAGGGGACAAAAGACTTTGTTGTTTGCTCTCCACCCCACGGAGAGGAGACATGCGAGTGAATTCCTCCCAACAGCTGAATTTGTAGCTGTAAGCAGAAGTGGGGAAGGAATAAAAAGCCCTGACAAGGAGGAACTGTATCTTTCATGCTGCTTGGACTCTGAGGGGCAAGGATTACTAAGCATAAGCAAAAGCTCCCCAGTTCTTGGCCTGGTTTAGCCCTAAAAGACACACAGAGCTTGCTTATTATATAAACTTCTATGACTTTTTGAAACTTAAGATCGGAACTCATGTGTGTATCTGTGTTTACCTGCTTTAACCTTGTAAATAACTCTAATTTCCTTTTCCTACTTAACTAATCTTTAGACAGCAGCAAAGAGTCCTGTGGCACCTTATAGACTAACAGACGTATTGGAGCATGAGCTTTCATTGGTGAATACCCACTTCGTCGGATGCATGTAGTGGAAATTTCCAGAGGCAGGTATAAATATGCAGGCAAGAATCAGTCTGGAGATAACGAGGTTGTTAGTTCAGTCAGGGAGGATGAGGCCCTCTTCTAGTAGTTGAGGTGTGAACACCAAGGGAGGAGAAACTGCTTTTGTAGTTGGCTAGCCATTCAGTCTTTGTTTAATCGTGAGCTGATGTTGTCAAATTTGCAGATGAACTGAAGCTCAGCAGTTTCTCTTTCAAGTCTGGTCCTGAAGTTTTTTTGCTGCAGGATGGCTACCTTTAAATCTGCTATTGTGTGTCCAGAGAGATTGAAGTGTCTCCTACAGGTTTTTATATATTGCCATTCCTGATATCTGATTTGTGTCCATTTATCCTTTTCCGTAGGGACTGTCCAGTTTGGCCAATGTACATAGCAGAGGGGCATTGCTGGCATATGATGGCGTATATTACATTGGTGGACATGCAGGTGAATGAACCGGTGATGGTGTGGCTGATCTGGTTAGGTCCTGTGATGGTTTCGCTGGTGTAGATATGTGAGCAGAGTTGGCATCGAGGTTTGTTGCATGGATTGGTTCCTCAGTTAGAGTTACTATGGTGCGGTGTGTAGTTACTGGTGAGAATATGCTTCAGGTTGGCGGGTTGTCTGGGGCGAGGACTGGCCTGCCTTCCAAGGCCTGTGAAAGTGAGGGATCATTGTCCAGGATGGGTTGTAGATCCCTGATGATGCATTGGAGGGGTTTTAGCTGGGGACTGTATGTGATGGCCACTGGAGTTCTGTTGGTTTCTTTCTTGCTTGTCTTGCAGTAGGAGGCTTCTGGGTACATGAAAGCTCATGCTCCAATACGTCTGTTAGCCTATAAGGTGCCACAGGACTCTTTGCTCCTTTTACAGATCCAGACTAACACGACTACCCCTCTGATACTTATTTAGACAGTTTATTGTAGGATTGGCTACAAGCGTTGTCAGATCTAAGGTGCAACTGATCTGGGGTAAGTGACTGGTCCTTTGGGAGTGGGAGTAACCTGGATATTGTTGTGATCTTTGGTGTAAGGGACTATCTGTCACAAAGGCAGCTCACCTGGGTGGCAAAAGAGATCAGAGCACCCAAAGGGACTGTCTGTGACTCCATATTCAGGCTGTTATAGCATCTGAGAAGTTTACACTTGATAATTGGTTAGTGAAATCTAAGTATAAAACTCTCAGCCAATTTGGGGTTTGTTCCCTGCTTCTTAGCAGCCTGCCCAGAGGCTGGTCCTCACGCCGCCTGAGCCCACGCACGACAGCTTGCCAAGCCAATCTCATGAGTTTTTAGGGGCCTGACTCAGGACTGTGGCGTGGTTGGGGCTGGCGGTGCTGATCGCTTTGCATCACTTTACCCACCTGTGACCCGTGTCAGTTGGCCCCACGAGCCCTAGGGGGTGGTGGGTAGCTACTGTCCTGCTCGCCAGCCTGCGTCAGGCCGTCTGTCACTAGGGAATTAGCGGAGGGAGGGACACCGGCAAAGGTCTATGCGGCCCTTAGGCAGGGGAGTGCTGGCAAGAGTCTATAGCGCTACCGGGATTTTGCTACCCGAGGTGGGTTGGCCGGGGTAGGGGAACGCAGGCCCACCCAACTCCACTGCATTCCAGCCCCGGGCCCGGACAGTGGCGGGGCGAGGGTCCTGCCACCGGGTCAGCGGGGTCCCTCTGCAACAGGCTGACCAAATAGACTCATTGCACTGGGCAGTTCTGTTCTCCAGTCCTTCCAGTTCCTCCCATCTCTGCCTCAGGCTCCTCCAGCTCCTCCGGGTACTCGGCTGCTGGCAGCTCCAGCACCCCCTCCACCTCAGGCTCCTCCAGGTACTCGGTGGCGGGCAGCCCTGGTAGCCCCAGTCCTTCCTCCAGGTCAGGTTTCTCCTGGTCCAGGGCCTCCCCTGGCTCAGCAGCAGGGTCTGAAGGGAGCAGCCAGCACCTGCATCTGCCTCCCTCCCTGGTGCTGGTCTGACCTCAGGTCCAGAGGGAAGCCACCCTAGCTCCCTCCACCACCTTTCCTCATTGCAAGGATTTGACCGCAGTGCTCAAAGAGGCGTGCAAGGAAGTGAAGCCCTGGGAGCCATGCTGGCCAATGGAAGCAGCTGGGAGCCCAGGAAAGAAGGCTCCATGTACGGTATTATCTGGGTTTAGCAAGGAACAATCCATAGAATCACAGAAGATTAGGGTTGGAAGGGACCTAAGAAGGTCATCTAGTCCAACCCCCTGCTCAGAGCAGGACCAATCCCCAGACAGATTTTTACCCCAGTTCCCTAAATGGCCCCCTCAAGGATTGAGCTCACAAGCCTGGGTTTAGCAGGCCAATGCTCAAACCACTGAGCTATCTCTCCGACATGGGCTGGAGGAGTATCCGGGGGAGACAGACCACGCGTGACTTGTCCATCTCTTAACGTCTCTGATTGATGCGATGCAGGAAGCTGGGGGTGCCGGTGGTGGGGTTTGGAATGGGGACCGCAGTAGCCGGGGCCCCCAGGGATAGAATTCTGGGGTGAACTCCCCATCAAAGAAACACTCTCCCCCACTCTATGAGAAAGAGCAGACCCAGTGACTCTGACCCATCCTGGCGTAGGTGAAAAGTGCTGCAATTCATAGGCCGCTACTGCCTACCCAGGCCATATGTGAAGGAGCAAAGAATGTGGGTCCCATTTACAGGACGAGGGACTATATCCTGGACTGCAGTGATTCTGAAAAGGACTTAGGGGCCGCGGCAGATGACCAGTGGAACATGGACTCCCCGTGCCATGCAGTAGCTAAGAGGGAGGACATGACCATTGGATGCATAAGCAGAGGAATATCAAGTAGGAGTAGGGAGGTGGCATTGCCTTGGTATATGGCATTAGTGGGACTGTTACTGGGACACTGTGTCCCATTCTGGTTATCTACACTTCAAAAAGGTTACTGAAAAATTGGAAAGCAGCTTTCAGAACATTACTGGGCAGCCCGGATATGCTGGATTCCCAGTGCCCTCCTATTCAGACTATAGGGTAACAAACCCGGGGCCGTTCAGGGCTGCCATGTGGCTCCATACCACAGCCAGGCCAAACTTCAGAGCAAGAGCAGAGACAGAGCTCTGATCCGCCAAGCCCCCCACTACCTGGGCAAAATGGTAATCTCCATTAGTTACTAGCAGTATAGGGCCCATGACACACAGTGAAGCAGTTCAGCTTCCATCCTGCAGAGGGCAGTGGTATGCAAACACCAGCAAGGTCATTACAGTTGTATAACATAGAATCATAGAACTGGAAGGGACCTTGAGAGGTCATCTAGTCCAGTCCCCTCCACTGATGGCAGAACAAAGTATTATCTAGAGCAGTGGGTCCCAAACTTGTTCCGCCGCTTGTGCAGGGAAAGCCCCTGGCGTGCCGGGCCAGTTTGGTTACCTTCCGTGTCTGTAGGTTCGGCCAATCGCGATTCCCAGTGGCTGCGGTACGTCCCTTGGCCCACGCAGCTTCCAGCAGCTCCCATTGGCCTGGAGCAGCAAACCGTGGCCACTGGGAGCCGCGATCGGCCGAACCTGCGGACGCGGCAGGTAAACAAGTTTGGGAACCACTGATCTAGACCATTCCTAACTGGTGTTTGTCTAACCTGCTCTTAAAAATCTCCACTGATGGAGATTCTACAACCTCCCTGGGCAATTTATTCCAGTGCTTGAATACCCTGACAGTTAGGAAGTTTTTCCTAATGTCCAACCTAAACCTCCCTTGCTGCAATTTAAGCCCACTGCTTCTTGTCCTAGCCTAAGAGGTTAAGAAAAAAAAAAGTTCTCCCTCCTCCTTGTAACAACCTTTTATGTACTCAAAAACTGTTATCATGTCCCCTCTCAGTCTTTTTTCCAGAATAAACAAACCCAATTTTTAAAATCTTCCCTCATAGGTTGTGTTTTCTAGACCTTTCATCATTTTTGTGGCTCTTCTCTGGACTTTCTCCAGTTTGTCCACATCTTTCCTGAAATGTGGCACCCAGAACTGGACACAATACTCCAGTTGAGGCCGTATCAGCGCAGAGTAGAGTGGAAGAATTACTTCTCGTGTCTTGCTTATAACACTCCTGCTAATACATCCCGGAATGATGTTTGCTTTTTTTGCAACAGCGATACCCTGTTGACTCATATTTAGCTTGTGATCCACTATGACCCCCAGATCCCTTTCCTCAGTGCTCCTTCCTAGGCAGTCATTGCCCAGTTTGTATGTGTGCAACTGACTGTTCCTTCCTAAGTGGAGGACTTTGCATTTGTCCTTATTGAATTTCATCCTATTTACTTCAGACCATTTCTCCAGTTTGTCCAGATCATTTTGAATTTAATCCTATCCTCCAAAGCACTTGCAAACCCTCCCAGCTTGGTATTGTCTGCAAACTTTATAAGTGTCCTCTCTATGCCATTATCTAAATCATTGATGAACATATTGAACAGAACCGGACCCAGAACCGATCCCTGTGGGACCCCACTCATTATGCCCTTCCAGCATGACTGTGAACCATGGATAACTATTCTCTGGGAATGGTTTTTCCAACCAGTTTTGCATCCACCTTATAGTAGCTCCATCTAGGTTGCATGGGCATGGAGGTGTGTTTAAAGGTACTCCATTCCTTCGTGTTAATGAGACTCAATTAGTATCATGCTTGCTGGAGCCTACAGGTTGAGTCCTGACAGTGATTCTGGCTAATACCTCATGCTTACCCTGCTGTGCCTCACTGCTTGGCTGCGATTTGGGTTAAGCCCCACACCATCTAGTCACATAGGGAAGTAGCTAGTGGTTAATTTAAGTGGCTCCCATTATTATGCATAGTGGGTCTCACGACTGGTATATTTCATGTGGTCACCCCTGCACTTTGCATTGGGATTGCAGGGTTTTTGCCTACCTTGGGCTAACACCCTCCACGACCCCCACACATCACCAAAACCCTGCATATTGGAGCCCCGCAAAGTATTAATTATAGAATCATAAAATCATAGGACTGGAAGGGACCTTGAGAGGTTGTCTAGTCCAGTCCCCTACACTCATAGCAGGACTAAGTATTATCAATACCAGGGGTCCCCAACGCAGTGCCTGCGGGCGCCATGGTGCCCATGGGGGCATTTTAATGCACCCGCATCCTGGCCCCCGGGAGAGCACCTGCCGAAATGCCGCAGCATCATGTTATCTAGACCATCCCTGACAGATGTTCGTCCAACCCGCTCTTAAACATCTCTAGTGATGGAGATTCCACAACCTCCCATGGCAATTTATTCCAGTGCTTAACCACCCTGACAGTTAGGAAGTTTTTCCTAATGTCCAACCTAAACCTCCCTTGCTGCACTTTAAGCCCATTGCTTCTTGTCCAATCCTCAGAGGTTAAGAAGAACAATTTATCACCCTCCTCCTTGTAACAACCTTTTATGTACTTGAAAACTGTTATCATGTCCCCTTTCAGTCATCTCTTCTCCACACTAAACAAACCCAGTTTTTCCAATCTTCCCTCATTTTTGTTGCTCTTTTCAGGAAAGATGTGGAGAAAGTCCAGAACTGGACACAACACTCCGGTTGAGACTTATGCACGGCAGAGCAGAGCGGAAGAATTACTTCTCATGCCTTGCTGACAACACTCCTGCTAACACAGCCCAGAATGTTTGCTTTTTTTGCAACCGTGTTACACTGTTGACTCATATTTAGCTTGTGATTCACTATGACCCCCAGATCCCTCTCTGCCGTGCTCCTTCCTAGGCAGTCATTGCCCAGTTTGTATGTGTGCAACTCATTGTTCCTTCCGAAGTGGAGGACTTTGCATTTGTCCTTATTATCTGGATTCTACAGGTGTGGTTACTTTAGCAAAGCAGATAGACCTAGATGGACAGGTCAGACTCCTCCAGCCTCACCCCTTCACCTGACATCAATGAGACTGCAGTGGGGTTAAGATCCCCATACAACCAGCAGCTCCCACACTGGACCAGACCACTAGCCAGCCCAATCTGCCAGGGGCCAATGCCAGATGTCTCGTAGGAAGAGAGACATTTCCAGTAGACCGCTCATTGTGCGGCACACAGCGGAGACCTTTCTCCTTGACTCAGCTGATGATCAGCTGATGCCCCAGAGCATGGGATCACCCTTGTAACTTGCAAGTGCAACTGCACATGTGTATTCTCATTAACAAATACTCTGATCCTTTTCTAAAAACCTGCTCAGCGGTTCGCAGCTCATGTTCTCACATGCACTCAGAGGCGGGGGGCCCTTACCTGGCAGTTGGCTAATGCTGTTGTCGGCACAATCCATTCTGATCCGAGCTGACTGAGCCGTGTCTCCACGCTGGTGCTGCCTGTTGCCTCTGATGTGAGTCGACTCCTCTCCTTCCCCATCTGCCCGGGAGGCTGGGCGTATTCCATTCCTCAGCCACAGGGGGAACCGAAACCTTCCCTCTTCCTGTGAACCAGCAGCTGCAGTGGTGCATGCAACCGGTAGCAATTATATCAGTGCAGGGACTCAGCTGCTGTGACATGACAGGGCTGTTTCACCAGCAACTTGCAGGAATGATGAGGGTCTAAAGGAGCCCTGAACCTTGTGATCTCATGGGCACTGGTGCAAAGGGGGCACAAAATACTGTGGGAGAGAATCTGTTTTACACTAAGGCCTCGTCTGCAGGGGGAAGCTATTCCAGCGGAAGGCAGGGAGTGAATGTAAACGGCTCGCTAGTCCAAAGTGAGAGCAGAGCACCCACCCCAGGAGCTATGCCAGCGTCGCTAGTGTGGAATAATTTACCCTGCAATAGCTACTCCGGTCAATGGCGCAGACAAGCCCCTAGACCGTTTACACTGCTAGCCTTGAAGTGGCTTTAAAGTGAACACACCTGCTCGACGGCCCCTTTAATCTGCCAGAGCATCGGGACGGGGCCTTTGTGTAAATGAGACCCGGGCCCCACCAATCTGATCTGATCCTGTTTTACACCAATACCAAATGGGGACAACAAATCATAAGTGATCACAAGAATGAATCAGGCCTCATCCGAGTGAGTCCCTTAGCCAGCCCCTCGCACAGCCAGCGCCACGTCATTGCCCACGATACTTCCTCTGAAGTTTTGCCCAATCTACATGAATCTTCCTTACTCCCACCTCAGTGCTCCTCATGATCCCGCTCGGTGCCAGCCCAGGTCACCTGTTCCCCTCCAGGGGCTTTACACATTTCAGATACCTGTACACAGCGGTTACGTCCCCTCCCTGAGCCACGCTGAGCAGATCCAGGTCTTGCCTTGTGAGCTGATCCCTGGCCATTTTTGTGGCCCTTCTCTGAATGCCTTTTGGGGAGGAGGTGTCCAGAAGAATATTCCAGGCAGCAGAGCTGTATTCCCTCCCTTGCCCATGATGGGATGCCCTGTGGAGGCAGCCCATCGTTGCACGGGCCTTTTTTCCTGCCGTTTCACTGTGCAATCTCCCCAGGAAGCTCAGCACGGAGATTTGAACCAGCTGTCCATTATGCTGCCAGCGCCATCATCACCTCTCCCCTCCCCCGTACTTCTAACTTCTTCTAAAATACCTGTTTCCTCTTGACTTGTCTCTTTGGGCATCTCCCGCAAGAGGACAGCTTTGGAGGATAGTCTGTGTTTTTTCAAGCAAGGAGTTTCAGAGATACAGGGGGTTGGAGGGGGAACACACAATGCAGTTGAAAACAGATAGAAGTTTTTCACACAGTGAGTAATTAGCCCGTAGAACCCCCTGCCACATGATGATGTTGCGGCCAAGGAATTAACAAAGTTCAAAGGAAGACTAGACATTTCTATGGATAACAAGACCATCCAGAGGTAGAATAGTTAATGCTGACTAAAATAATGGTAGAGATATGAAACATCCTGCTTCAGGGCTTAAGCCAATATCTGATTATTACAGAACAGGATGAGCCCTCCGTGGGGTCAGATTATCCCACATCCACTGCTGCGTGGTTCTTACACCTTCCTCCGCAGCGTCTGGGGCTGAGCCAGTCTGGCAATCCCTAGGAGAGTTTAGAAGCCATTAGGGTTTCTCTTACTCACCGAAGGTATCGTCCATCCGTCTGACAATTCACATTCCAGTGAGTGGCTACAGTTTTGTTTAACCCATGCAACAGCTACAGCAGCCCCTGGCAGGCTTTATCGTATTCTTTATAGTTCGGTAGCACCTGGAGGCTCCAGCCGAGATCGGGACCCCGTTACGCCAGGCGCTGCACAGACACAAGGACAGTCCAGGGCTGACAAGCCCTCACTAGGTTTATGGACCCTGAAAAGTCCCTGCAGAGTATATCAAGCTGACAGTGGCCCGTGGTTGGAGGCAGCCGGTCATACCCCTCTCCATTTGTACTGTCACTGCAGCACCTGGG
This sequence comes from Mauremys reevesii, assembly GCF_016161935.1. Taxonomy (NCBI): domain Eukaryota; kingdom Metazoa; phylum Chordata; order Testudines; family Geoemydidae; genus Mauremys; species Mauremys reevesii. The sequence continues at coordinate 136,628,189 of NC_052627.1, forward strand.
GCTGCCAGTGCCAGGAAGAGCTCAACCAGCGCCAAAGTGGCTCCTGTCTCCTGCAGCTACGTCCCCTTTCCCTCCCCTTTTCTCTCCCCGACCCTGGAAATCCTCTGAAATCCGAGTTCATGCTAGTTAATCAGCAGGGAGTGCAGTAACATAGGCCTCCCGGGGGCGCACGGTGCATTCGGGAGCTCGGATTTCCAGGGAAAGGGCAGTGGGGCAAGTGGAATTCAGATCGAATCTAGTTGTAACAGCAATCACATCTCTCCCTCTGCCCCCCCGGCGAGCTGCACAATCACTCCTCTCTCAGGATCAAACTCATCCCTGGGGCAACTGTGCCGGCTTTAGTGAGTTACATCAAGGATAACTTTGGCCCTTAATTGGTACATCTCCAGGAGGTTCTTCATACCAGACAGCCTTCCCCCTCTGTTCTTCTTGAGCCAAGCTGGTTCAATTCATGTCTAGTCTATTCATGACTAGAATAGGGGAGCCAGAGCTGGGATACTCCAGGGACTAAACAGGACCTTTACATCAGATAACGGGAACTAAAAAGAAGCGCTTTGTCATCTAACAGCCAATTCACCAGTGGAACTCACTGCCACAGGATGTAACTGAAACCTAGAATTTAGCAAGATTGAAAGTGGGACTGGATTTTGCATATAACGAACAGCCAGTTGTAACAGCTAATGTGAACTCATTTTGCAGGGGCATAAAACCTCCTTCTTCTGGGCTTAAGCCAGTCTCTAACATTAGGGATCATGACAGGAAGCCTTCATGGCATGGGGGCAGATTATCCCTCAGCTGCTACTGCTGGGTTCTTATGCCTTCCTCTGCAATACCTGATACTAGCCACTGCCATAGAGGGTTTCAGAGTAGCAGCCGTGTTAGTCTGTATCCGCAAAAAGAACAGGAGTACTTGTGGCACCTTAAAGCTAACAAATTTATTTTAGCATGAGCTTTCGTGAGCTACAGCTCACTTCTTCGGATGCATAGAATGGAACACACAGACAGGGGATATTTATACATACAGAGAACATGAAAAGGTGGAAGTATGCATAACAAAAGTCAAAACTTTTCCTGTTGTTATGCATACTTCCACCTTTGTTCTCTGTATGTTCTCTGTATGTATAAATATCTCCTGTCCGTGTGTTCCATTCTATGCATCCGAAGAAGTGGGCTGTAGCTCACGAAAGCTCATGCTAAAATAAATTTGTTAGTCTTTAAGGTGCCACAAGTACTCCTGTTCTTTTTGCCATAGAGGGGTTACTCGGATTTGAGCCACTCTGTGGCTTCCTATGTTGCAAGGTCAGTGCTGAATACCTGCTAATAATAGCAATGTGCGCCGCAAAACTTCACATTATGTGTTTGATCCATGGGCAAATTGCTCTCCCTTGGTGTCAGAGACCAGGACGTGGGCAGGAGTCAGTAAAGTAATTTTCCCTCTGCGGATACTCACACCTTCTTATCAACTCTTGGAAATGGGCCACCTTGATTGCATTGGCCTCATTAGCACTACAAAAGTAAGTTCCCCTCCCTTGGTATTCACCCCTTCTTGTCAGCTATTGAGAATAGGCCACTTCCACCTTAATTGAACTGGCTCATTAGCACTGACCCCCCCCCCCCCGCCACTTGGTAAGGCAACTCCTATCTTTTCATGTGCTAGGCTATATATTCTGCTTACTGTATTTTTCACTCCATGCATCTGATGAAGTGGGCTGTAGCCCTCGAAAGCTTATGCCCAAATAAATGCTAGTCTCTAAGGTGCCACAAGGATTCCTGGTTGTTTTAGTCAGGAATAGCAGCCCATGGTCAGCGGCAGGGCCAGAGGCGGATGACCAGAGCCAGGTTACCTAGAGAGCAACAAGGCGGGGCAAGGTTGGACCAAGGCAAGCACAGGAGCTATCACGGCCCTGGGTGAGTGCTTTGAGCAGCCACTGAACTGCTGCTGCTGCTGGGTTTAGGAGCCAGTCTGCTGCCTCCTCCCACCGGCCAGCCAGGCGGTGCAGCCATCAGGCAGCTGACTCCAGGCCAGCTGTGTTCGTTCGGTAGCCTGGAGACGGGCTCTGCTGCAGGCCCCGTTCCCTGACACTAAGTGATGGCAACGGGCACCTCACTCATTAGTGCTGGGCTTGATTTCATCACAAGTCCACAGCAGCCGAGCGGCCTGCGGAGCCCAGGCTCCACCCAGCTCCTGAGCCATCTCCCCTTGAAATAGTCTGTGCATAAGCCTCCCTGCGCCGAAGCCTCCCTGCATCGGGTTATACGTGCTGTGTTCGTTTCAGAGCATAAAGTCTTAGGCCAAACCGTCAGGAGCCGTACGGTGCCCTCTTCTTCCTGCGTGCCAGGTGGCCCGGGCTTCTCTGCCACTCAGCTCCCAGGTCCACCTGCCCTGGCCCCGTCAGTCACGGCCCCACATGGACCGACAGTGATCTCAGAAGCATCCCAGTCTAAGTCCTGTAACTGTCCTTGGGCTGAGACGCAGCGTGTGGAGCTGCAAGGGAAAGGGGACCGGGGGTATCTGGTCCCGGCTGTGTCTGGGGAGAGGCCAGCAGTGGGGACTGTGCTAAACATGTCCAATGTTTATAGGAAAGTCTCCCCTGCTCGGATCCAAGGCCATGCAACGTTCTGTTGGTGGATGGAGCTCAGGTCTGAGATGTTCCCTCATGTACAAAGCGCTGCTCACCTCCAGCTTCCCACAGGAGCAGGGCTCCACGCGGGAAGGGCCCACACAGTGGCATGTTGCCTCAGGCAATGATCCCATCACCTGTTGTCAATATGTTTCTGCCCCCACGTGCCCCACCAGGCTTCTCTAACACCACAGCGTTCGTTCCTTTGCTCAGGAACCGGCCAGTGCGCCAGGTCAGGGTGGACACAATTGCCCAGGACATCCCCAAGCTCTCATGTGACTCCAGAGCAACCAGCGCCAGCAGCTTTTGGAGCCTGTTTTCCTCTCCTTCGCTTCTGATGTCACTCGGCATTACTCCAGAGACCGGGACGGGCTGGAACTTCCTCGTTCCGACCCACACCCTCTGCCAGGCCTTGGCTTCACAGCCTTCGGGCTAAGACCTGATGTAGTTAAACCTGTGCGACCGCCCTGCGATCAGCTGGAAAGTGGGGATGCAGGGTTAGCTGGTGAGAGCCGACCGCCCGGGGGGGGGATGGCACTTTTTCAACACCCCCTAAAGGCTGGGGCTCGTTTCCAAACAGGGTCCCTCATGTCCCAATTAAAGAGCCAGAGACAGATTTTTTCCCCGACATTTTTTTTACTGAAAGTTAATTAGCCGCTCACCGTTGCGGGTCCCAGCCCATGGTACATTGTAAATAGCGATGGCTGGTCAGGCCTGGAGCTGCTGAGGCCAGGGGGCGCAAACCGGGATTCCTGGCCCAGGGCAGGTGGTGGGAAGCGATCTCTCTCCATGAGAAGAACGCCTGGCAGGACTGTGCGGTACAACAGGCTGCTTTGCTGTGGCTTAAGGCCAAGCGGGGACAGGGGCTGTGGCCGTGCTGGGAAGACTGGAGCCAGAAGCATAGGGAGGAGAGCTGGGAGGGAGGGACCCAGGCACCCCAGGGCAGGGGTGGGGGGCACTCTAGGGCTCTTTTCGGGTATTGATTTGGACCTCGTTGGCTGAAAAGACCTTTGGTTTCCAATAATAGCAACCCCCCAAAGGAAGTGGAATGTTTTCCAGTGGCTGGGCAGGAGGGCCAGTCACCTTTACAGCCAGAGCAGGCCGAAAATTGCCATGGGGAAACTGAGGCAGGTCTGTGGCATCACTACCTCCAGCCACAAGGGGGCGTGCTGGGACAGCAACTCTGGGACAGCACAGAGCACACTAGCTGCCGGCTGTGTAAATACCACGCAGCCCACCCAGCCGCAGAGCCATCTCATCAGTACCAGGGGCTGTTCCTTGACATAAATACACCCGCCGTGGGGCCCAAAGGGGGTGACAGGAGCTGGTAACTGGGCTCTGAGCGAGGGGCTGGCCCGCAGCGGAGCAGGCGGTTACAGGGCCGTGTCGTGGTGCTGCAGGCCTGGCGCTTTGGCCTCCCGCGGGTAGTACTCGGCCAGGATGCTCTCGGGGATCCGCTTTAGCAGCTCCTTCGGGAAGATGCGGAGCAGCTGCCAGCCAATGTCCAGCGATTCGAAGATGGTTCTGTTGTCGTAGGGGCCTGGCGAGTGGGACAGAGGCATGTTGGGAGACTGGTTGCAGACACCTGGGGCCCCAGGGTGGACACCTAAACCAGGCCCCAGGAGGGGCTAGAAACTGCACCCCAAGCTGGTCTGGAGAACGGCTAGAGATACGTGAGCACCAGGAGGGTCGAAAGGGCTAAAGAGCCTCACACCCCACTAAGGCCTAGAAAATGGCCAGGGACACCCAGGCCCCTGGGAGGGGCTGGAGAATGGCCAGGGGGCCCCAGGACAGTCTGGAGAATGGCCAGGGGGCCCCAGGACGGTCTGGAGAATGGCTAGGGAGTCCCTGGCCCCAGGAGGAGCTGGAGAACGGCCAGGCGCCCCTGGGAGAGGCTGGAGAACAACCAGGGGGCCCCGGGCCCCAGGAGAGACTGGAGAATGGCCAGGGGGCCCTGGGGCCTTGGGGCAGGCTGGAGAATGGGATTCTGGAGACTAGGGCTACACAGTTTTTTCTGACGGGAGCTTTCAGGCCCTGCTGTCCTGAGCTGGCTGTAGGCTGTGCCTGCAAAGCCCGACGTCGGCTCCACCGTGGGTTTCTTTGCACTGAGCACCACTCGGTTGTGGGCTCTCTGTGGAAGGGGGGTGCCGGGCCGCCAGGCCTGCCTGCGAGCCAAGGCATAGCAAGCGGGGACCCTGAGCCCGTACTCTGTAGCAAACACAGTGGCTTGCTTCAGCCGTGCCCTTCCCCGCCCTGCTGCAGACGCGTGGGCTCTGCCTGCCTGCTGGGCGCCTGTGCGTGGAGCTGGAAGCCGGGCTCCTTACCCTGGGCGATGAACTGCTTCTCAAACTTCTGCAGGAACTCCAGGTACAGCAGGTCATCGGCCGACAGCGCCTCCTCCCCGACCACGGCCTTCATGGCCTGCACGTCCTTGCCTATGGCGTAGCAGGCGTACTGGGGGTGCGAGCGAAAGGATGGGCCGGTGAATGGGGTGCTGGAGAACTCGCAACAGGGGCACGTGGGGAGGAATCCACTGAAGACTGCAAGGGGCCCAGATACTACAGTGCTGGGCGCCATGTAAGATAGATTATCCCCCAGGCAGGGCTGTTATCTTCAATTTGCATGTAAGGAACCGAAGCAGAGACCCGATCCTAGGATGCTGGAAGTCTGGGGCAGAGCAGGGAATTGACCTGAGGGTCCCAAGCTATCAGCCTAACCACTGGACCATACTTCCTCTGGGGACGTCAGCGCACTTACCCTGGTTCACTGCCGGTGTGGCTGAGGGCAGCCTCCAGCTGTCCGTATGAAGGGGAAGGAGAGAGGGGTCGGGATGGAGAATCCCTCAGTGAGTGGGGCTGACGTAGCAAATTATTTCTACCCCCTATTGCTGCACTTACCAGCTGGTTGGACACGTCACCATGATCCTTCCGAGTCATGCCCTCTCCGATGGCCGACTTCATCAGGCGGGACAGGGAGGGCAGCACGTTTATGGGGGGGTAGATCTGTGGGGGCAGAAAGCACATGAACACGACACCCTTAGCACGCCCTGCGCGGCGGGTGTGGTAAGTGCTGGCCGGACACCCGCTAGTGAACCCTCCACAAGAAACCCTGGCAGGAGATGGGGATTGTGAGCCCTGTTTTACAGCCATTCGCCCAGGCTCACAGGAGCGGCCAGTGGCCAGCTGGCATTAGAAGGGTGGAGTTCCTGGCACCCAGGTTTGTGCCCTGGGCAGTAGATCTGGCCTCTCTTTATCGTGTGCTCCCTCACTAGCCAGTCAGCACCCCAGCACCCCCAAAGCCACGGCTCCGTGCGCCCCTGCGGTTCCAGCCTTGGGGTCGTCCCCTTTGGCAGTGGGTTTCCCTGGCTGCGGTCAGAGCCTGAGCCCGCTGCTCCACCCTGAGACACAGGGGCGGAAGGAGGGGCTCTCGGATTCGGGGGGCGGCGAACCTGTCTGTTATGGAGCTGTCTGTCCACGTACACCTGCCCTTCCGTGATGAAGCCTGTCAAGTCGGGGATGGGGTGGGTGATGTCTGGGAAGGAAAAGACAGAGCCAATGGTAGCCTGTGAGGCCTGCCAAGGGCCCCCGCCGCAAGGACCCCACCCTCTGACAGCTGGCGTGGCTCACTTCACCAGGCCCTGGATGCCAGCCTATGCCCGGCCTGAGGGAATTGCCCTGGGCAGGACCACCCCACCCACAAGACCACCCGGCACCCTCGGCCAGAACGCCGGCCCTGGCAGGTAGGGAAGCGGGCGCAAATATTAGCTCTTGGACCGTCTCCATTCCCGACGGATTGTTACAGGTGCCAGTCACATGGCAGTGCTTCTCCCTGACTGGACGGCTCAGCCCCTAGCTGACAGATATGTTACCATGGATGGACAATTCGGTGCTTGCCATGAAACTGTGTGATCAGGGAGCCGGATCGGGGCCCGGTGCTGATGCAGGGCCCCAGTGCAA